>NC_000067.6:177582569-178182569 GCF_000001635.26 Mus musculus | reverse complement strand
ACCACCTCAAATAGTGTGATGGTTTGTGTGGGAAATGGCCTCCTACGCATTCATGATATGAATATTTGGTCCCCAGCTGGATGCACTGTGGTAGAGTGCTGTGGAGCCCGTATGAGGCTGGGTCTTACTGGAGCAAGTGGACTTCTGGAGAGCAGGTCTTAGTGACCATAACCTGGCTCTACTTCCATTTCACTTTCTGTTTCCTGACCTACTGTGATGGGAGTGGTGACACCCACACACTTCTACTGCTGGGAACAGCACCATACCTGCCTGTCATGTGGGCAGCACCTCTCAAACTCTGAGTAAAAAATGAATGTTTCCTTCCTCAGACACCTGTTGACTGGTGTTTGCTTATGCTTATAGAAAGCTCTGCCACCCCCCACCAAGGGAGTGACTGAAATGCAGACTAAGGCCTTCCAAGTTACTGGACTCCTTTCTGACCAATCCTGGGGACTATTTGGGAGGTTGCCTGTGCTCCTCTTGGCTCCCTATGGTTCATGCTCTGTTTTGATTCATCACTACTGGCTGAATTCACTGACTAACTCAGTTGAATTTGAAGCCAGTATTGAAGAATAACATCCAGTTTCACTAGTAGATCTTGAGACTGTCCATTTTCCATTTCCAAAGTACCAGCCACCCAAAGAGATAGCACAGCTTGGAATGTCAAGGGATCCCTTTTAATCTGCATGTCTTTAGTTTTGGAATGACTTTTGTTAGTGATGACCACCAACTTGTGTCTTCCCAGATGGAAAGGAAAGTGTTTGGCAAAGTCTTTGAAAATAGCAGCTCATGTTACCACTACTGTCTGTGTTTGATGGCAGTGATGGCTATAATCAACTCCTCTAGGCTAGTGGAGTTTTTGTTGTTGTTGTATTGTTTTTAGAAGCAGGGTTTCTCTTTGTAGTCTAGCCTTTGTTTGAATTCCCCATCCACTTGCTCTGTCCTGATCCTGAGAAAAGGGATTAAACCTTTTTTTAAAAAAAGTCCTACAGGGCAGTGGTGGTTCAAGCCTTTAATCCCAGCACTTAGGAGGCAGCGGTCAAGGCAGGCAGATTCCTGAGTTTGAGGCCAGCTTGGTCTACAGAGTGAGTTCAAGGACAGCAGGGCTACACAGAGAAACCCTGTCTAGAAAAAACAATAAAAAAATTAAAAATATAAAAATAAAAATAAGCCCTTTGTTTATATTCTTTTATTTTTAATTTTCTGTGTATCGGAGTGTTAGCTGTATGTACATCTGTTATCACATTCATGCAGTAAGTTAGTTCATATTGATGTTCATGGCTTGTGCTATAAGATCAAGAATCCACAAATGGGACCTCATAAAATTGCAAAACTTCTGTAAGGCAAAAGACACTGTCAATAAGATAAAAAGTGTTATTAGACGCGTTCTCACGACCGGCCAGGAAGAACACCACAGACCAGAATCTTCTGCGGCAAAACTTTATTGCTTACATCTTCAGGAGCCAGAGTGCAAAAAGCAAGAGAGAAAACGAAACCCCGTCCCTATTAAGGAGAATTTTCCTTCGCCTAGGACGTGTCACTCCCTGATTGGCTGCAGCCCATCGGCCGAGTTGACGTCACGGGGAAGGCAGAGCACATGGAGTAGAGAACCACCCTCGGCATATGCGCAGATTATTTGTTTACCACTTAGAACACAGCTGTCAGCGCCATCTTGTAACGGCGAATGTGGGCGCGGCTCCCAACATCTCCCCCTTTCCTTTTAATAAGAGCAAATAGGCCACCCATATTAATGAGAGTGGAGATAGAGGTCAAATCCCCAGTGTGTAGGTAAAGGAGCCATGTACAGGATTAGCTCTTAGGCTCACAGGCTTTTACCCAGAGCAACCCTGACCTGCTCCCGTGTCGTTTTGCCTGGGGGAAGGGAACTAGGACACTGAACCTTCATGAAAGATGACATGTCTCCCTAGAATAGGCTCATATATGCCGCAGAGCCTTTCCATTGCAGTGCTTAGCCGTGCAACTCTCTCGGGCTGCTGAAGCACACTCACTCTATCCCGTGCAATGAGACTAGCCTCGTGGGATATAAGAGCTGAGTGGCCAGCGACCTATTGCCTAAGCATAGATAACCATATATCAGGGGGAGCACCATGTTCTAGAGCTGCAAGCGCCTGGGCAATAACTACCTTGTCTCTCCTAGTTTAGGCCTTAAGCTTACAGACCAATCAAAGAAGCAACACTAATCCACAGCAAAGTGTATCTCCAAATAATATTAATCCCACCCATTTTTTAAAGAAAGAAAATGCTGAGGAGATCCAATTGGGTAATCCTTTGGTCAGGGACAGGTCCAAGCGCGTGGAGTTGACCTGAAGTCTCAATTCCCGAAGGGATCTGTTCAAATTCAGCCATCCAATTCTGTAACATATACTGAAAAAGACTTTTTGACAAATTAGCTGCCCTAGTAAATTTAACATACTGAATGGAAGTAACACACAATCCCGGAAACTTTTGTTTACATCCCAGCTGAGTTATTTGTCATAATACATCTAGTTGTATCTGGACAAGATCTATGAGTTGATTAACCAGCATGAGACCTCTCTGTATCTTGACATTAGCTGAGGCCTGTTTATCTATGACTGTAGTCACTGAGGCTGACAAAGTGTTAATGGTGTCAGTCGTCTGGACCTGTCCAGACAGAGCCAAGGCTGTCTGAATCAAGGCCAAACCCAGTTCCCAGTTAGTGGTAAAAAAGCAGGAGAATACTTGAGCATTATACATCACCGTCATTGGGAGTGGAAATGTCGACATTATCCCCCAACGCTGCTCTCTTTTTATTATTGACGCCCTGGACATCACCAAGACGAGGGACATTAGTATTCCCTTGGTCAGTCTGGATTTTTCGGGTGAGTCTTTCTGGTAACCAAAATGGGTTGTCTTCATTCTGTGGGAAAACACAGGTAGCTCCCCTGGATCTTATCAAAATAGGATCCGGGCCATACCATTTATTATCAAGGACATTTTTCCATTTAACCATCTCATTGGGCCTATCTGGCTCTGTACAATGACGTTCAGCCGCAGTATGGCCATGAGCATCAATATTTAAAAAATTGAGTGTAAAGAGTGCCAAAGACACAGACACTCTTGGTGCTCGGGGTACAGTCTCCTCAAAAGTTCCCCTCTTCTGTTTTATAAGATAGGCTTTGAGGGTGCGATGCGCACGCTCAACAATACCCTGTCCTTGAGGGTTGTATGGAAGTCCAGTCAGGTGGGTCACGTCCATCTGACGGCAGAACTGTTGGAATTTTTGAGACGTATAAGCTGGTCCATTATCAGTCTTAAGGAGTCTGGGTTTCCCCCAAGCACTCCATGCCTCAAGGCAATGTTGAATCACATGTGAGGCTTTTTCTCCGGTTAACGGAGAAGCAAACATGATGCCAGAACATGTGTCAATGGACACATGGAGATATTGAAGTTTTCCAAAGGAAGAAACATGTGTAACATCCATTTGCCAGACCTGTAGAGGTCGAATACCGCGTGGGTTAATTCCCACATGAGGAACTGGCAAGAACTCACAGCAGCTTTGACATTGAGTAACAATGTCACGGGCTTCTTTTCTTGTCAAGGAGAAACGACTGCGTAATGTTTCAGCCGTCACATGAAAATTGTTATGAAAATTTCTTGCAGCCTCTACCGGGGATGATAGGGCAGCAGCCACCACTTTAGTGGCCTTATCTGCCAAATCATTTCCCAGAGCCATGGGGCCAGGTAGGCCTGAATGGGCTCTAACATGAGTAATATAAACAGGAGATCTTCTAGATAACAAAACTAATTGTATCTGCTGAAAAATATTGGCAACTCTACTGGAAGGCTTAATCACTCCAGCCACTTCTAAAAGATTTACTGCATTAACCACATAACAGGAATCTGACACAATATTAAGGGGTTCTAAAAAGGTTTTTAAAACTTCTAAGACCACTAAACATTCTACCACTTGAGGTGAATTTTCATTATACTGTTTGGATACCACTTTACCATTAGCCACATAGGCACCTATGCCAGTTTTTGATCCATCAGTATATACCACAATCCCATTTTTAAGTGGGTTTCTTACTGTTATTTGTGGAAACACAACAGATTGATTTTGGGCAAACTGTAAGATTGGATGTTTTGGATAATGGTTATCTATTTTTCCTGAAAAGGAGGTAACTAAAACTGCCCAATCATTAGATGTGGCTGCCAAGGTTTGAACCTGTGCAGCGGTATAAGGTACAATTAAAAGATATGGACTTTGCCCAAAGTGGGTGATTGCTGCTTTTAGACCTTTAAGGGCAAGCTGTGCAATTGCATCAGGATACCAATCTATTATTTTAGCTGGGGATACGTTTGGATGGATCCACAACAATGGCCCATTCTGCCACAAAACTGCAGTTGGCAATTGTGCTGTCTTAAAGACACACAAACTGAAAGGCTGCGAATCCTCAATACGTTGTAATTGTGCATTCTGTAAGGCTTTTTCCACCTTTTGTAAGGCCTGGTTAGCAGCTAGAGTAAGAGTCCTAGGGGAGGAGATATGAGGATCTCCTTCTAAAATACTAAACAAAGGCCTTAACTCAGCGGAAGGAATCTTTAAAAAAGGTCTGAGCCAATTAATATCTCCCAACAGCTTTTGAAAATCATTTAAGGTATGGAGGTGATCTCTTCTTATCTCTACCTTTTGGGGCACAATCTTATCTGGGGACACCACAGAGCCCAAGAATTGTCCTGTATCAGAAATTTGGACCTTTTCTGTGGCTATCTGTAAACCCCACTGACTTAAAGTTTTAAGTAGAAAAGGATATGCCTTTTGTAGCATGGTAAGGTCTTTATGGCACAGGAGGATGTCATCCATGTAAAGGAGCAAAATTAAAGAGGGGAATTGTTCCCTCACTGGCAAAAGAGCTTCTTGCACATAAAGTTGGCACATTGTAGGACTATTGGACATTCCCTGTGGTAAGACCTTCCATTGATACCTCTTATTAGGTTCCATGTGATTAATAGAGGGGATGGTAAAGGCAAATCTGGGCCTATCTCTTGGACACAAAGGTATAGAAAAGAAACAATCTTTAATATCTATAATAATTAAATTCCAGCCACGTGGTAAGGCGGAAAGTACAGGGAGACCCCTCTGTACTGGGCCAAATAAGTTCATTTGCTCATTAATGGCTCTGAGGTCATGGAGCAGTCTCCACTTTCCTGACTTTTTCTTAATTACAAAAATTGGAGTATTCCAAGGTGAGGTAGATGGCTCAATATGGCCTAGTTTTAATTGTTCCTCTACCAGTTGAATCACAGCTTCTAGTTTTTCAGAGGATAGGTGCCATTGAGGAACCCACACTGGGTCCCCTGTTTTCCATGGTATGGGTCGTGCTGCCCCAATGGCCGCTAAGGAAAACCCAGACCCTGTCTGTCTTGGTTTCCATTAGGTGAGATGGGCTCTATCCTTCCCTGTTCTTGATGTCCTAACCCTTTTCCTTCTTTATAACCCATCTTTGCCATGATATTTTTTGCTTTAGCTGAATACCCTCCCGATGGGGCGTTTTCATTGGACAA
This sequence comes from Mus musculus, assembly GCF_000001635.26. Classification (NCBI taxonomy): domain Eukaryota; kingdom Metazoa; phylum Chordata; class Mammalia; order Rodentia; family Muridae; genus Mus; species Mus musculus. The sequence continues at coordinate 178,177,022 of NC_000067.6, read as the reverse complement.
AATAAGGCCCAAATGCTGCATAATATCCCTTCCCCAGAGGTTAACCGGGAGTGGGAGCACATAAGGTATGAATTTCCCTTGCTGCCCTTCAGAGGATTCCCACGTCAAGGCAATGGAGCTTATAGTGGGACATGATTGATATCCTAGGCCCTGTAATGAATGAGATGACTCTGTGGTGGGCCATGCTTTGGGCCACCAATGTGTAGAAATTATACTTTTATCTGCTCCGGTATCAAGGATGCCTTCAAACTCTTTTCCGTTGATCTTAAGGCGGAGCTTAGGTCTATCATTTAAAGATACAACCAAATAGGCAGAATCATTTCCTGAGGAGCCCATTTTCTTTATCTCAGGTCCTGCAGATTTTTCCCTGGTATTATCAGGGAGGAGCAGCAGCTGAGCTATCCTATCTCCTTTACTAATAGAAAAAACGCCTTTAGGGCTTGAGCACAGGACCTGTATTTCAGGGGAATGTTGACAATCCATAACTCCAGGGTGGACTACTAAGCCCTGCAAGGTGAGTGAACCCCGGCCGAGAATAAGGCCCATGGTTCCCGGGGGCAAGGATGGTATAGGCTCCACTGGCACCGGCTGAATACTCATTTGAGGCATTAATAGGAAGTCGGAGGCGGCACGCAGGTCCACCCTTGTGGGTCTTCCTGGGTCGCCTCTCTGACTGCTTCCTGGGTCCTGACAAACCGGTTCCCATATCTTTGAGGGCCCTGGGACCGAGGGCCCGATGACCCGTTTTTTGGCACATCAGTTGATTGACTATCAGGTGGGGGAAGGACTCTGCCCTTTATATCCCTCACAGAGCGACACTGGTCAGCTCTATGATAACCCTTGCCACACTTAGAGCAAAGAGTGAGAGTCCCTCCCTGTTTATCTGGAGCTCTGCAATCTTTCTTAAAATGCCCAGGCTTTCCGCAGTTAAAACATGTCCTCTGATTATTTCTGCCCATGGAGCGGTTTTGGGATTGAAGGATGGCAGCCGCTAAACCTGCATTGCTGAGAGGTCCCCCAAGCTCTCGACAGACCCTGAGCCAGTCTTGTAAGCCTTTGTTCTTTCTTGGGGCTATGGCCGCTCGGCACTCCTTTGTGGCTTGCTCATAGATTAGCTGTTCTATCAGAGGCGCAGCTTGCTCTGAATCTCCAAAAATACGCTCTGCTGCCTCTGTCATTCTGGCCACAAAATCTGAGAAGGATTCCTGAGGTCCCTGGACAACTTTTGTTAATTGACCAGTGGTTTCACCTGCTCGAGAGAGCGCCTTCCAGGCCCTAATAGCCGTGGAAGAAATCTGGGCATAAGCTCCCCAATGGTAGTTTGTCTGATCAGCAGAATAAGCTCCCTGACCCGTTAACAAGTCAAAAGTCCAATCTCTCTGCTCTGGAGTCAAAGCAGCTGCGTTTGCTCGGGCCTGCGCTTGTGCAGCTTCGTGCCAAAGCGCTCTCCATTCCATATATTTGCCCATACTAGGGAGAGCGGCTTTTACAACCGTTTGCCAGTCGGCAGGAGTTAGTGCCATGCCGGCGAGCCTGTCTAACTGCACCAAGGTAAAATTAGCATTGGTTCCGTATTTACGGACCGACTCGGCAATTTCTTTAATTTGTAAGTATTCTACCGGAGCGTGGACACGCCCACCCTCGGCTCCTTCAAAGACCGGAAATGCCTGTTGTATTTTCCTTTGTTCCTCTCTGGGAATGAATGAGTCTGCGCACTGCCTCTCTGCGCACTGCCTCTCTGCGCATCTCTCTGCGCATTGCTGACGCACTACGCAGGGCGGGGACTCCGCATAGGGCGGACCTTGAAGCCGACTGCCCTGAGGCCAATCAGCAAACTGGCCTTCGCCAGCCGCTTTTGGCTTCCTTAACTGATTAGCTAGCACTTTACCTGGCTGGTACCCTTTTTTCTCATAATGAGCTGCTTCTTCCTCCCAGTCTGTTTCTTCAGAGGAGAATTCTTCATCTGCTTCAGAGCTACTAAGAGCTGGCTCCCCGAGCCCATCCAGCGATGAGCACAGGCTCCTTTTCCTAGAGACCTCCGCTAATTGATCTTTCTTCTTTTCCCTTTTTCCTCTTTTTCTTCTAATCTCTCTCCAGGTATTCTTACCTGACCTAAACTTTTCCTCGGGTTCAAGACCCTTGGAAAGGCCTGTATACTTATTTTGTGTACCATATTTTCTCTTTGCTCCTACTCTCTCTCCCCGCTTTACTTCTGATAGATTGTCCTGAATTTCATCTAGAATCCGCCCTGCCTTAACCACTTGATAACATGTGAAAAGGAACAAAAGGGCTTCTAACACTAGAAAAAATTCAAGGCCAAACATATTCCACTTTACTTCTGATAGACTGTCTTGAATTTCCTTAGAAAGTTCAAGGCCAGGCTTACCTCGTAAAGCTATACTTACGGATACTCTCGTTCCCCAGCTGAAAAGTTCTGAATTCATACAGTTGAATCCTTCTTAACAGTCTGCTTTACGGGAACCTTTATTACCGCGACCCGCAGTTCTGGTTCTGGAATGAGGGATCTTCCTTGCGCCAGTCCCGAGTTTTTTCTCGTCCCGGAATTCGGCACCAATTGTTATTAGATGCGTTCTCACGACCGGCCAGGAAGAACACCACAGACCAGAATCTTCTGCGGCAAAACTTTATTGCTTACATCTTCAGGAGCCAGAGTGCAAAAAGCAAGAGAGAAAACGAAACCCCGTCCCTATTAAGGAGAATTTTCCTTCGCCTAGGACGTGTCACTCCCTGATTGGCTGCAGCCCATCGGCCGAGTTGACGTCACGGGGAAGGCAGAGCACATGGAGTAGAGAACCACCCTCGGCATATGCGCAGATTATTTGTTTACCACTTAGAACACAGCTGTCAGCGCCATCTTGTAACGGCGAATGTGGGCGCGGCTCCCAACAAAAAAGGCCACCAACAGATTGGGCAAGGATCTTTACCAATCCTAAATATGATAGGGGACTAATATCCAATATATATAAAAACTCAAGATGTTGGACTCCAGAAAATCAAATAACCCTATTAAACAATGGGGTACAGAGCCAAACAAAGAATTCTCAACTGAGAAATACAAAATGGCTGAGAAGCACTTGAAAAAAATGTTCACCATCTTTAATCATTAGGGAAATGCAAATCAAAACAACCCTGAGATTCCACCTCACACCAGTCAGAATGTCTAAGATAAAAAATTCAGGTGACAACAGATGCTGGTGAGGATGCTGAGAAAGAGGAACACTCCTCCATTGCTGGTGGGATTGCAAGCTGGTACAACCACTATGGAAATCAGTTTGGTGGATCCTCAGAAAATTTGACATAGCACTACTGGAATATCCTGCAATACCTCTCCTCGGCATATATCCAGAAGATGTTCCAACTTGTAATAAGGACACATGCTCCACTCTGTTCATAGCAGCCTTACTTATAATAGCCAGAAGCTGGAAAGAACCCAGATGTCCCTCCACAGAAGAATGGATACAGAAAATGTGGTACATTTACATAATGGAGTACTACTCAGCTATTAAAAACAAAAAATTATGAAATTACTAGGCAAATGGATGTATTTGGAGGTTATCATCCTTAGTGAGGTAACCTAATCACAAAAGAACTCACATGATATGCACTCACTTCTAAGTGGATATAAGCCCAGAAATGTAGAATACCCAAGATACAGTTTGCAAGACACATGAAACTCAAGAAGAAGGAAGACCAAAATGTGGATATTATGTTCCTTCTTAGAATGGGGAACAAAATAACCATGGAAAGTGTTACATAGACAAGGTTCAGAGAAGAGCTTAAAGGGATGACTATCCAGAGACTGCCCCACTTGGGGATCCACCCCATAAATAACCACCAAACCCAGACACTAGGCAAATGCCAACAAGAGCCTGCTGACAGGCAACTAATGTAGCTGTATCCTGAGAGGCTCTGCCAGTACCTGGCAAATACAGAAGTGGATGCTCACAGTCATCCATTGGATGGAGCACAAGGTCCCCAATGAAGGAGCCAGAGTAAGAACCCAGGAGCTGAAGGGGTCTGAAGCCCCATAGGACAAACATAAAAAATTTTTTTTAAGTTCCAATACAGTTTGGATAAATTAAAAAGCAAAATTTGAACATGAGAATTAAAGGTTAAAAGATCATTAAAATGTAGACTATTAGCTGCCCCGTTATATATTTTTTGTTGTGAACCTCGACTTTAATTAATGGCTAAGCCGTCTCTCCAGCCCATGATGACCTTTTCTATATAACGTCTGCAACTCATATGTGAAACCTACCACTAGAAAAGCTTATGAAATCTATTTCAAAACAGATGACTAAATACATATGCTTTTATTGAGTTCTTATATATAAATTAACCACAATAATAAACAGTTCCATATGATCCAATAAAATAATACTTGACACATTTATTCTCTGTCAAAAACTTTCATTGTTAGGAAGCAGAGCCAAAGGTAACTGGATGTTTTTTTATGGTTTTTTAAATTCAAATGTAAGAGTATATATGCTACCATTAAAATGGAATAACAAACACAATAATACAATGTATGCTAGCTATTTGGGGGAGTAATGTAACAATATTTTTCAGATATCGAATTTAATAATAATATGAGCTTATATTTAATGCTTCTTAGGCAAGTATACATTCTTAATATAATTACTTAAATGTATATTATCTAAATACATATATGTATTCAGAGTTAATCTCCAGTTTCCTAATTTTTCTTCTGTTTTTCAGGAGGCTTGTGAAGTGGCTCAATAATGAACTGCCTGTAAATCTTCGAGTACCAGAAGTAGCTCAGAACTAGAATGCTGATGAATGTGAGCATCAGGACAAAAATGAAGGCAGCTACCAGGTAGACACTTGATCTGGAATAACAACAACAAAGGAGCCATAAGACAGTCACTCTCCATGTTCTGCCTGTTAATCTACTCAATCCCACTGTCTTAGAACAGCTCCCTCCCTTGCTGGTGGCAGAAATGGAGTAAGAAGCCCCAACATCACTCCTCAACATGGTTAAATAGCTTTCCCGAGGCTTCCCAGGGAGACCTTGTGTGATCAGCTGGAGAGAAGGAAGCATAAAAGGACCCCTTGGAGTGGTGCAGAAGATGGACCCAAGAGTAGATAAGAGTCAGCCAGTGAAGCCTTGCAGAGGAGGAAGTGGCTGTGGTTGAACAGTGTTTTAGGGAAGGAAAGACATGTATGCAAGGCCATGGACACATGAAGAAGCAAGGAGGACCTCCTGGGTCATTCTGGAATGTAACCTAGTTCTGTGTGGCTGCAACTGTAGAGCCTGCAGGACAGTGTGGGTAGAAATGAGGAGAGACAGCCAAAGGCACTGGGGATGGGACTCAATGGCAGAGGCCTTGTCTACCAGGAATGAGGTCCTTGGGTATGCTTTCCAGCACTGAGAGAAAAATGGAAAAGGAAAAAAAGACATCCCCGCCCCCACCTGCTGTGAGAATTTTGTTTTGTGTTGTTTTTTTAAAAAGCAAAACACAGAAATAGAACTATGCTTTTGTTTTAATCACAGGTGTAGAATGTGGGGCTACTTCAGATTGACCACAGTGCTGCCATTTTGGGATGTTTGGAATTCTGGGGACTTTTCAGAGGGTATATAAATGCTAGGACCCTGAGAGTTTGGTTGTGGTGGGTTGTAGGTTGGTTGTGGTCTATTAAGTAGTCATTCACAAAGAAGAGGACGAGGAGAAACAAAAGAAGAAGAAGAAGGAAGAAGGAAGAGTAAGAGAAGGAAGAGGAGGAGGAGGAGGAGGAGAAGAAGGGAGGAAGAGTAGAAAAATAAGATATACTGATGGCAAAGATCAAACTTGCCCCAAGGAACTTGATGCAGGAAATAGTCTTAATGATAACATTGCCCTCCCCCTGTCCCCTTTATGCTTTTTTTTTCTCTCTTGTATCTAGTGTTAGGGGTTAAAAGAGTGGAAGAAAAGGAATCAAGAAGGGTAGATGAAGAACTCACAAAGTAGCCAATGTCTATCTAAATACCTCCCCCTAAAACCAACACTCCCAGCCCCAACTAAACAAACAGAAACCAAAACAGGTGGGCATGCATCAGAAAAGAGAAAACATACAGTAAGAAAGAGTTGGAGTTTAGGCAAAGAGCAAGTGGAGGAGTTTAGTGGGTATGAGACAGGATGGGAGAAGGACATGATGATGTGGGTGAGGAAATGGAGAGAAGGGATTAGTCCAAGCTATATTCAAAAGTCTCAGCATTTGTTAACAGGCGACATTCCAGGAAGGCAAAAGAATAAGGAGAACTGCCCACTCTGGGCATTGTCAGCATGAAGATGTTGTCATCACTCACTGACACAAATACAGAGGGATGGGTGGGGACACAGGGAGACATGGCCTTAGTGTGCTTCTTTGCTGGCCTGGAACTCCTGGGCTCAAGTGAACCTCTCACATCTGGCTACGGAGTATAGTGAGCTACCCTTCCAGTCTTATGGCTTGATTACATGGCTGGTGGTAACTGAGCATTTGTGATTGTGTGTGAGAGCATGCATATGTGTAAGAGTGTGAGTGTATTTGTGAGAGAACAGGTGAGCATGTGTCTGACCGTGTGTATATGAGTATATGAGCATGTGTGTAAGTATGTGTATGACTACGTGAGCGATTGTGTATATGTATGAATGTGTACGTGTGAGTGAGTATATCTGTGATAGCACGGAAAGGAGTGTATGTGTGTGTGAGCATGTGTATGTGTGATTGTGAGTGTGAGTATTTGGATATTGGAAGCTACTCTGTGCTGAGGGCCCTTCACTTCAGGTCTCTTCATCTGGGATTCTGTGGAGGCACCTCCTACGAGAGGGCTTACATTTTAATCCAGACACTTAAGGGTTGTTTTCTACTTGAGGTCTCAGTGTCTGCTTGGAGCAGATCGCTGTACTGTTACTTTCTCTGGGCCTGCAGTTATCTCAGTGTGATTCTTCTCCTCTGTGACCAGGCAAAGGGTTGTCTTTTGAACCATGATCAGCATAGACTTTCTACCAGGCATTGTGCTAGATGTGGGGACCAAGAGTCCTAGGCCAGCCTGGTTTACGAGATTTTGTCTCAAAAAAGCCAACACAGGAAACAGAATAAAACAAGCAAACAAAGAAAAACTGCCCATTACCTGGGAATCATTCCTAAGCTCTCAATCGCAAAAATAGTTGTTAGGTTACAGAAGCTGCAAATTAGAAAAGGCAGTATTAAAGATTAAGTTAAAGGTGTTTAAAATATCCATATCTATGCTTGTGGGAAGCCACATATGCCATTACAAGGTGGTGCTGGCTACCGCTGGCCACCATGCATAAGTTTGGGTAAACAACTAATGTGTACATATGTTTTTTGCGGAGTCACTGCCTGGCCTGGGCATGTTAATGAGGTTCTGTGAGGTACTGAGAGCATAAACAATCAGATGTGAGACATGTAAATGAAGTGCTGAAAGCATAACCAATCGGGTGTGAGACACGCCTCTCCTAGGCCTTTATAAGCAGCACCAGTTCTGGGCTCTGGGTCTTTTCTCCTCTGCAATCAAGCTCTCCCAATAAACGTGTGCAGAAGAATCCTGTTGTGGCGTCTCTGCAATCAAGCTCTTCCAATAAACGTGTGCAGAAGAATCCTGTTGTGGCATCTGCTTTGCTGGTGAGTCGGGCGCTCACAAGTGATGCCGAAAACCTGGGACGAGACATCTTCAGGCACGAAAGAAGACCCCCTGTTACAGGGAGGATTCAGAACTGCATCACGGGGAAGGAGCGGTCAATGAAGTGTTCCTGCAACACAGACTGTTGAGAAGGATTCAACTGCATGGATTCAGAACTCTTCAGCTGGGGAAAGGTGGTACCGATAAGTAAAAAGAAATTAATGTCAGTCTCTGAGAGGTATGCTTTCCTATGGAATAGATCTGGTAATTGTCGCTGGGGTTGTGTTGCTTGCTTGCTTTCTTGCCTTGATATTATGCCATTGCCTTAATTGTCATCGCTCTGGGGAAGAGTGTATCTGCTGGGAATAATTTCACGTAGATAACACTTTAGTCCAGGACGATCATGGGTACTGGCCAGTCTATGCCATTAGTAGGGCCGGTGCAAGCGTTGCTCAAAGAACAGGGTTTAAAATTTTCTGAAAGTACAGTGAGCGGGTTTTTAAAAGCTATAGACAGACTTGCTCCTTGGCTTGCCTCCACTGGGTCGCTGACGCTACCTAGTTGGAAAAATAAATTAGGGGGAGATATAGCGAGAGAGGAAGCAGACGGGAAAGTGAAAGCAGGAACAAGACCGTTATGGAAATTGATTAAGGCTTTTATTCAGGACAAGAAATGTGAACTAGCTGTTAAGGAAGGGCAGCGACTTTTACAGGAGCAACAGGAAAAGTATGTCAGAAACAGAGAGATATGAAAAAGAAGGCGCGTGCAGAAAAATAAGTAATATAAAAGACATAAAAAGAGAAAAGGAAAAGAACCTAAAATATAAAGATACAAAAAATAATAAAGATACAAAAGATAATATAAGATATAAAGATACAAAAGATAATATAAAATATAAAGATATAAAAGATAATATGAAAAATGAAGAACAGAAAATTAAGTCAATTTACTCTCCTCTCGAGGACTTTGACTAAAGAGGCAGCCTTCATCAAAGGCTTAAAGATAGCTCTCAGGGAAAGAGGAGTAACTATTAGAAGCAGCCACTGTGCAGAATTCCTAGAAGAAGGAGAAAAAATGAAAATAAGCTATTTCAGAGCTCTCCTAGGGACAGAAGGAAAACGGGAGATGTCCTGCTTCCTCTCTGGCTCCTATGGAGATATTCTTAGCTCTGGTTAGGATATCTGTGTCCCTTTGAGACATCAAGTCCTATTTCCTGTCTGTCTAACATCTGTTTTTGGTGCATCAAATTGTCCATATGTCTGTCAATTCATGTTTTTTTTTGTTTGTTTTGTTGTTTGAATGATTGTTGTTCTGTGTTTCATGTTGAAAAATATAATTGGTTAAAACTTTATCTGCTGCCTGTCCATCCTTTCAATTTGCACAGCAGAAACTGATAAGTTAGCTGCACTGTGGCTGGGAATCAAGTACAGCTGAAAAAGCCCTGCTGAGGGTCAATTGCAAATGGAGCTCATAAAGGGGCAGGCAGCCTTTTACTTGTAACAGAAAGTTAGCTTAAAATTGGAAACTCAGGGTTGGAGTCATTCTAAACAACATGAACGAACCCAAGAAAACAGATCATATGCAAAAGCAGTGTACAAAGGGCAGAAAGAGTAGGTTTGAAAAGAAAGTACATATCTTTAGATTTGGATAATCGTCCCACTTTACAATTATAAATAGAAGGAAAAACCTTTCAAGGTATAATGGATACAGGAGCAGATAAAAGCATTGTTTCCAGTAATTGGTGGCCTGCTTCTTGGCCTGTTAATCAATTGTCACATAGCTTACAAGGATTAGGATATGATGCTACCCCAACTATAAGTGCAAAATTCTTACAATGGAAGGATAAAGAAGGAAGGACAGGGCTTTTTCAACCTTATGTGCTCCCTTTACCTGTAAATCTATGGGGAAGAGATGTGTTGTCAGCCATGAACTTTATACTGACTAATGATTACTCTCAGAAAAGCAAGGAAATGATGAAAGCAATGGGATATATACCTGGACTGGGTCTTGGAAAAAAATTACAAGGTAGAATTTCATCAGTTGAAGCCACAGAAAAAGCAGATAAGAAAGGGCTGGGTTTTTTCTAGGGGCCGCTGAGGAACCTTTGCCCATTCTGTGGCATACGGAGGATGCGGTGTGGGTGCCTCAGTGGCCTTTACCCTCTGAGAAGTTACCCCTACTTTTGTTGTAAAGAACAAGTCAGGTAAATGGAGATTGTTACATGACCTACGAGTCATTAATGCACAAATGCAAGTTATGGGTCCTGTACAAAGAGGACTCCCCCTACTCTCAGCTCTACCTAAGGATTGGAGAATTATAGTAGTAGATTTTAAGGATTGTTTCTTTTCCATTCCATTAAATAAGAAAGATAAACCTAGATTTGCATTTACCCTGCCTTCTATTAATCATATGGAGCCTGATAAAAGGTATCAATGGTGGGTATTACCCCAAGGAATGGCAAATAGCCCTACCATATATCAGTTATATGTAGGAAAAACTTTGCAACCAGTTAGAGATAGTTTCCTCTCCTTAAAAATTTGTCATTATATGGATGATATTGTGATTTGTGGACCTGAAGAAGAAAGTATACAGCAGGCTTATGGCTTGCTTAATGAAACTTTAAAAAATAATGGCTTGATTATTGCACCAGAAAAGGTACAGCAGTCTAATGTTAGTCATTTTTTAGGAGCCACTATTACTTTACGGTGTGTCACCCCACAAAAGATTAGTATAAGAAAAGATCATTTAAAGACACTAAATGATTTTCAAAAATTATTAGGAGATATAAATTGGATTAGACCTTATTTAAGAATCCCTACTTCGGAATTAAAACCTTTATTTCAAATTTTAGAAGGAGAATCACATATTACCTTATTGAGACAATTAACACCTGAGGCTTCTGATGTTCTTAGGAAGGTAGAAAGAGCTATCCAAAAAGCACAGTTAAATCATATAAATGAGCAAGAACTTTTGTACCTATGCATATTAAGAACCATAAATTTGCCAACTGCTGTGTTATGGCAAGATGGTCCTTTAGTATGGATACATCCACATATATCCCCTAATAAGACTATAGAGCATTATCCCACCATGGTGGCAAATATGGCCCATAAAGGTGTAAAAAGTTCCATTACTCACTTTGGAAAAATGCCTGATAGCATAATTATCCCATATACTGCCACACAAATACAAATATTGTGTGCTACTATAGATGAATGGGCCATTCTTAGATGCAGTTATTCTAGTTTCCTTGATAATAATTATCCTAAACATACTTTATTACATTTTATGTTATTGCATCCAGTGATATTTCCAAAGGTAATGGCTAATACCCCTATAAAGGGAGCCATTGATATTTATACAGATGGATCCAAAACAGGAATTGGAAGTTATGTGATTAATGAAAAGGCTGTAAGGTTGCAATTTACACCAGGAGCTCCTCAATTGGTAGAATGGTTGGTGATTTTAGAAGTTTTTAAAAGATTTCTTGTGCCCATAAATATTATCTCTGATTCTGTTTATGTGGTTAATGCTGTATTAGCATTAGAGACTGCCGGAAATTTTAAGCAGTCTAGTCCAGTATTTGAAATTTTGATGAAAATACAAGATTGTATTTTGATGTGTGAGCACCCCTTTTATATTCAACATATTAGAGCACATACATCATTACCTGGACCTATGGTTAAGGGAAATGCAATTGCTGTCAGCCACCAGAGATATGGTTTTCCTATCACAAAGTTCTATAGGAAGTGCTAAGAATTTTCATCAACTTTACAATATGTACATGTGTCCATCGATACCAGTTCTGGTGTCTTACATGCCTCTCCATTGACAGGGGAAAAGAAGTTCATGTCATATCCCACTGCTTAGAGGCTTGGGCCGCAAGGGGTAAGCCCTTGCTGCTAAAGACAGATAATGGTCCTGCACATACTTCTTCTAAATTTACTCAATTTTGCAAACAAATGCAAGTGAAACATATTACTGGGTTGCCCTATAATCCACAGGCCAAGGCATCATTGAAAGAGCCCATCGATAGAGGCTATGACACCAAAGATGGCTCTATCCCTTACAATATTTACTCTTAATTTTTAAAAATTGGATGATGCTGGAAGATCACCAGCCGAAAGGCATGGACAATAGCCTCAATCGCCCAATAAAATGGTCAAGTGGAAAAATGTCCTTGATAATAAATGGTATGGCCCGGATCCCATATTAATCAGATCCTGGTGAGCTATTTGTGTTTTTCCGCAGGGTGAAGAAAATCCACTTTGGGTTTCGAAGTGACTGACAAGGACCATGAAAGATCAAGATGAATCCCAAGATGATCCTGTTATTCTTACTCCTGACGATTGAGACAGGGATAAGTATACCTTTGTGGGCCATAGTAAGATCATGGCCAGTACCTTTACTGGTACATTCCAATTCTTCTACCTTGCCTTTGTTTTTTTTGCAACGGAATGTTTTTTGGATGTGCCTTGTACACAACAAACTCAAGAGCCACGGGTCTATAATAGTATGAGTTTTCATTTAAATTATACACTATGCTTTGTGCATAATGTAGATAAACCTTTTACACCCTGTATGTTTTTAAAGAAAAAGATTATCTCTAATTGGGCAGATCCCATTAGCCAAAATAAAGTGAGCTCAGGAGTGTTGTTTAATGCTTTAACGCAAGTTGTTCAAGGATTGCAGTCAGGCTCAGGTGATGTTGGAAATAATGTAACTTCACCTATAAGCATCACCACTATTATGATAAAGGGAAATGTGACTATTATCACGATGGCCTGTTGGCAATGCTACTGACGAGTTTTCATTTAAATTATACGCAGCATGCCTTGGTGTCATCCGGACCTCGCATTTCCTATAGTTTTTTCACCTTGTCAATCAAAAAATTTTCCTTGGAAAGAAATAGCAAAGGGTTTTGTTTTGTCACCTCCACTAGATTTTGCTGTAATGAATGATAAAGGAGATGCTACAGGGAAAGAAAATATTTGGCCATATTACCAATGGATTTTAAGTAATGAGGCAGGTGTTAGTACCAGTTTGTCAGCCTTTGCATTGCTGACGGGAAACTTTTATGAGATATTGAATGTTTCTGCCACACTTTCCAATACCTCTGCTTATTTAGATAATGTGACATCTAATAGAGTTATCAGAAATATGACTACTTCTCCATTAGAAGTTTGTGTTAATCCTCCATTTTTCTTTATATTGGTTGAATTTTAAAATAATACAGAATGGTTAGATTGTACAAATGTCACTTGTCTTTTGACTCAATGCTGGAATGAAACCAAATTCTTAGCCTTAGTGGTACATCTACCAACCTTTGTCCCTGTGCCTGTTGAGGCAGATCCAGAGAAGTTCCCAATAATGAGTCTTGTTCGGCAAAAGAGAGGTTTTGGAATCACAGCTGCCATTGTTACAGCCATTGTGGTGTCCGCAGCATCAGCGGTTACCGCAGGAATTGCTATGGCCAATCAAGTTAATACTGCTGACACCATAAGTCAGATAGCAGAAAAAACGTCTGAGGCATTGCTTATCCTGCAAAGGGCAGATTCTTATATCGCCTCAGGGTTAATGTTAGTGAATCAGAGAGTGGATATTTTACAACATAACATGGAACAGATGATGGATGTCATACAAATGAGTTGTGTGGCATCAACTCCGCATGTGTGCATTACTCCCATTAGGTATATTAAAAATTCTTTTATTAAAAGTACAGATTTATCGAATTATCTGAAGGGGACCTGGTTGCAGGAGCTGGAAAGGTTGTAGACGAAGCTGCAGATACAGATCCTGAACCTTAATGGAACCAGAGTGGAACCAGTGACCCTTGGAGACTTTACCTCTTGGCTTACCTCTGCATTTTCTTACTTTAAGGAATGTGTGGGAGTGATTTTGTTTGGTGCTGCCATATGCTGTGGACTGGTGTTCATGCTTTGGTTGGTTTGCAAATTCAGAACCCAACAAAAACGTGACAAGGTGATTATAACTCAGGCACTCTTAGCCATTGAAAATGGCGCCTCCCCTGAAGTTTGGTTATCTATGCTCAAGAATTAGTCGGCATCTGAGTTCTCTGCTTTTGCACCCCACAGATTTATGGATCCATTGCACTGGGATGAGAGAGACTCAACGATCATTGATCAGCCCTTGCACATTGTAGGGTGATCATGATTTCCCTGCTAATTCATTCCCTTAAAACTTAGCTGGCCTCTTTTGTAGAGTTCACCCTAGGCCATTTAGCAGTTACTGTCACACAGCCCTGCGGTTTCCAGAGACGGGCAACTTTCCTCATGCACTGACCAATCTAAGACACGGGGCCTGGTGGCAATAGGGTTACCCTATGACGGGTAAGGCTGTGACACTAGAGGAACGACCTAACACAGGAGCCATGGCAGATGGACATAATTGCATAGGCCTAGTCCAGCTTCCTTTTATTAAAACAAAAAGGGGGAGATGTGGGAAGCCACATATGCCATTACAAGGTGGTGCTGGCTACCGTTGGCCACCACACACAAGTTTGGGTAAACAACCAATGTGTACATATGCAGTAAAGTTTTTTGCCGAGTCACAACATGGCCCGGGCATGTTAATGAGTTTCTGTGAGGTACTGAGAGAATAACCAATCGGGTGTAGATATGTAAATGAGGTATGTTAATGAGGTTCTGTGAGGTACTGAGAGCATAACCAATCAGATGTGAGACATGCAAATGAGGTGCTGAAAGCATAACCAATCGAGTGTGATACACGCCTCTCCTAGGCCTATATGAGCAGCACCAGTTCTGGGCTTGGGACCTTTTCGCGTCTGCAATCAAGCTCTCCCAATAAACATGTGCAGAACGATCCTGTTGTAGTGTCTGCTTTGCTGGCGAGTCGGGCGCTCACATATGCTCACAATCAGGTCATATGGAACCTTATTAAGGTGTCAGTTTCTTGACAAGGACACAGCAGACATGCATTTACAGGACAGTTATCGTTTTTTACAATGCAGCATCTTCAGGCCATTGTGAGAGTCCTCAGAGGTTCTGTCCTCACAGCATTACACACTTTGGGTGGTAGTTTTCAAGGCAACAGTCATAATGACTTTAAAAATACCGACCAATCATAAGTATCTTCAGAGGTATAACACAGTGAACCATTGCATGCAGAGGTGCTGTTTAAATGAGCATTTACTATGCGCCTAGTGTGCAGAGTGTATACATGCTCTATGTTAGTCCTCACAAGAACCCTTCCTGCCAGATGAGGGAGCTGAGGCTCAGGTCTTGCATTGCTATGGCCAAACTCCCGATGAAAACAACTAGAGGAAGAAAGGGTCTGCTTTGGCTCACACCTCAAGACATACAGTCTATCATGGGGAGGAAAGCATGACAACTGGTCACAGCTGACCCACACGAGGAGGAGGAGGAGGAGGAGGAGGAGGAGGAGGAGGGGGGAGGAGGAGGAGGAGGAGGGGGGAGGAGGAGGAGGAGGAGGAGGAGGAGGAGGAGGAGGAGGAGGAGGAGGAGAGTGATGAGTGCTGTGTCCAGCTCACTTTCCCTTTTTGTCCAGTAGTGGACCCTAGTCCATGAAGTTGTACAGCCCACATTTTCAGAGAGGGTCTTCCCTTCCTCAATTAACCTAATCTAGAAAAATTATTAGAAGACATGTCCAGAGACTTATCTCTTTGGTGATTCTGAATCCTGTCATGCTGACATTATCAGTCATGCATGACAAAATGTAAAGACTGTTTAAAGAGGTCTGCTGAGGTGAACTTCTTAGATTTCTGTTGCTCTTCCACCTTCAGGCAGGGCCCAGAAGAAACTGTTTGTGACAGCACTGAGACTGTTATCAGTGTCCGAAGCCAAGTAGAGTCCCGAGGTCTCAGGAAGGGGACTCTGCGATAGGAATGGGCTCTTCCATTGTGTATGGTATCAAGGAAAAGCGAATTGATTTATAATTTGAGCAAGGAAGTATGGTTACCATGAGAGATAATGCTACTCAAGGGACTGGGTATGGATCGTTGATGTTGGACCCTCTTTGTCTCTCATGACAAGGGCTGGGGTTGTAGCATAGTGGTAGACAGCTTACCTAACATGTGTGAGGCCTCAGCTCAGTTCCAGTATTGCACAGACATAAACAAATGAAGTTAAATAAATAAAATCAACAAGGCATACCTGAAATGGGACCTCACAGGAAGAGGCACAATGGCGACATGGCCAAGCATTTGGCATAGAGAGCTTACTTTCTGGATTGAAGTACTTGTTTCCTCAAAAGGAGACAAAAGTCTGCCAGGACCTGCCTTCTGCCAAAGTCACCTCTAGCTGGAGAAAGTCTGCTCCAAAGGTGAGTGTCCCATAGGCCCAAAGACTTTTCCCTGTCTCAGAACAGTTCTGCCAGGCACCCCTGCTCCAGTGTCCCTGTGAAATCAACTGAAGGCTTCACCGGGACTGGAGTTACCTGTTTCCCCCTTTCCCTGTTCTGACTTCCTTTACTTCTTCTAGGGCATTTTAAAATTAACCTCATGAGGGTTGCTGTCCTTTTCTTTTTCCTCTGGAGTTAGGACTAAACTTAGATACAAACTCCATCATCTTCCCACTCACTGTCATAGCTTGTCTCATCTAATCTCTGTCTGCTAGTCTGTCTGTCTGTCTGTTAAACCCTTTTATATCACTAAAATTATTCTCCTATTTCCTATTTCCAGGCTTATCCAGGGTTGTGGAACATGTAAGAACATGTAAGAACAGGCGATCATAATTTTATTAGCTAACCCCCATAGCACCCATGCCGCCATTGTACCACTGTGGGCATAGCTTGTCAGGCTCACAGTGTTTTAGAGTGCTGCTGACATTGCCACAAGCAGCCTGTATAGCACCTTCCAGTAATATGAAAGTTAATCAATAGGGAGGAAGCTTCCTGGTCAATATCAATTTGATTTCTCTGCGTCCTGTGGCCAAAGTGTGTGGGGTCTTCAGCTTTAGAGTCTAACTATCCAGTTCTTCTGGGTAAAGAAAATCAATGACAATAGGTTGTATTCATTTGGGGTCTCTAGGTTGTCCCTGATCATACAGCTCAAGGAGAGGTATTCAAAACCTAGCACTGGGCTTTTTATTGGGCAAATTATGGCTTCATTAAGGAGCATTATACCCTGAGTAGGGGCATCTTCAACTAAACTCACATATGTTTATAAACATTAACATATATTTATATATAGTGACAATATATTATATAAATTATATACTTTTATATGATTATATAATTTTAATAATTATATATATTTTATATATAACATATATATACGGGTTGGAGAGATGGCTCAGCGGTTAAGAGCACTGAATGTTCTCCCGAAGGTCATGAGTTCAAATCCCAGGAAACACATGGTGGCTTACAACCATCCGTAATGAGATCTGACGCCCTCTACTGGTGTGTCTGAAGATAGCTACAATGTACTTACATATAAATAATAAATATTTATTTTTTAAAACCATATATATATATATATATATATATATATATAAAATTTGTCTATGTGTTCATGAAGTTTCTAAATGGCCTTTTCAAAATCGTCAGTGTTAGTTATTGTTTTCCCCACCTCCTCTGCCTTATCCTTCTGCCCCTTGCCACATTTAAAACTCCTTCTCCTTTCCACCTTTCTCTCACCTGGGTTCTATTATCCCAGCGTCATTAAGACCACCCCTACCCTGCCTCCCACTAGTTGTCCCATTGTACTTTTAGGCCCATGCCACAAGAAGAAATGCTGTCTGGTACTGTAAATCTGGCCAAGAACCTCTGGTAGGGAAACATATCTGTCTCAGGTGTGAACTTATGACTATTATCTTGCTGAACAGACATAGTACTGAATGCCTTCTAAGTTGTATATCTATACCCATAGATTAGTGCAGCACTCAGACCTGAACACAGATGTTTGTGCAGTGGATGACAGTTAATAAAGAAACTTATTGTCACAATGCAGAAAATAACTGTCTGTGGGGTGATCAGCCACAAATAAGACATCTATATCATATTCCTTTCCACCAAATCCAGAGACTGTTGAGGAGGGGAAGAGTCAAAGGACAGGAAGTACTGTCGATGTAACAGGCACGCTATACATACGAACTCACGGCTGCTATGGTTGTCTGCATAAGGTCTGTACAAGATCAAGACAATCAACATTTCATTATGGGGAGAAGAGAAGATCTATGAACAGTTCATGGCTTCTGAGGGAAGGAGAGCCAGTTTCCTTTAATGGTATGGCTCCAGTTGGTTAACTACAGTGGGGTAAATTGACCCACACCCATGAGTATGCAGGTAGCACAAACTGGATTCAGTGGGCCAGCTAAGGAAAAGAAAACAAAGACATGACTGTGGAGCAGGGTTAGAGGAGGAAGCAGGGCTTGGGTCTGGAAGGAATTAGGATGATTATGATCAAAATCCATTGTATGCATGTGTAGTGGCTATTTGTGGTTGCCAACTTGACTATATGTGGAAGGAACTACAGTCCAGAATTTGAAGGCTCACCTGTGATCCTAATCTGGAGGCTGGGAGATATAAGTTTCTGACCTGGATCTTGGCATTGAGATCTTGAGGTTTAGTGGCTATGAATCCCAGAAAACTAAGACAGGAAGATCTCTGAGTTCAAGGTCATCTGGGACAAAGCAAGTCCCAGATCCAGGCATGGTGGCACAGACCTGTAATCGGGGCCACACCTTCTGCTGGAGATCTATATAAGGACATTGGAAGAAGGAAGATTTGCTCTCTTCTTTGCCTGCTTGCCTTGTGAGACTGAACAACTGCTAGATCCTTGGACTTCCATTCACAGCTGCTGCTGCTGCTGACCATTGTTGGGGAGTTGGGCTATACAGACTGTAAGTCATCAACATATCGGCTTACTATATACAGACTGTGACTCTACAGAACCCTGACTAATATAACATGTATGAAATTACTAACAATGAGTAAAAAATATGTTAAAAAGTTTACATGGCCATTTTAATAGTTGAGAATCCTATGTACTGATTGTCCAAATATTAGCTGTCAGCACCCATTACATGGACTGTCTTAGACATGCCATCTCATTGCTGGTCCCCCAGCACCTTCCAGGATGCAGGCTACTTCGTCTGCTTGATCAGCTATTAATCATTTCTCATGGCCTGGATCCCTTGTGGCTTTTACACTTATCCATTTCTCTGGGATTATTTCACTCTTGAAGCCTGATTTCCTTATAGTTTGTTATTTTTGAGAATCTCTTCCAGACTGTTCTTGAACTCCTGGGATCATGAGATCTAGTGGACTCGGGCCCTCAGAGTAGCTGGGATGACTGGCTTGTACTTCCATCAGAATGGTCTGGATTGTCTCCTTACATTGGCAAGAGTCCCTTTGTGCTCTGACATTACATCATGCATTGCTGTGCATCAGTTAAGCTGCCCATCACCTATGAACAGGAGAGGTTCCTTTCCTTAAGGCTTCTCCTTGCTTGTGAGGAAGCATTCTCTTCCCTGTGGGCAGGGCTGGGAGATGTGCAGCTCTCAGAACTCCTTTGGAAGGAAATCCTCTCTGTTGCCCTTCTTAAGAACTTTCAGCCTCCTTGGAAATAAATACACTGGAGGCTTACAGGCATAGGAAAATCATAAATCTCTTAGTTTTGCTTTGGTCTTTCCATTCATCAGTCTGTATCCCAAAACTACCTAAGTCATCAGTGAGCCTTTTAGCATACCAAAAGTCACATCTTCTGGGGGGAGGAGGGTGGCAGTCAGGTAATGTTTGTTTGCCAGGTAATAGAGGGAAGAACTCAGATCTCAAAAGATAATGTCACATTACTAGACTATTACTCAATCCTCCAATATAATCATTACTAATTGTTCCAGTCCACACTGTATTTTATGAATCTGTCTCCCCCAGGGCCAAGCACATGATCTCATGGGCTTTCATTTCCTCTGCTGTCTTATAGAGCTAGGAGGGAACCCAGGGCCCAACACATGATAGGTGTGATGCTTGGTCTTCATTGTCAGGCTGACTTCATTTTGAGTCACCATGGAAACACACCTTCTGGGACTATCTGGGAGGCTGTTTCTAGAAGTGCCTGACTGGGGAAGACCCACATCAAACCCACTCACATGGCTCACACAGTTGCACGGACTGGGTCTGTGACTGGGAAAGAATTGAGCCTGACCGCCATTGCTCTGTGCTTCTGACTGCAGTTCTTCCCTAGCCGCTTCCCTTTCCCCTCACTATGCTTTTTCTACCACAGTAGATTTTACTCACAAGACTTTGAGCCACAATCCATCCCTCACCCATTATGTCCTCTCTTGTCAGATGTTTGGTCATGTCAACAGGAAAAGTAGCCAATATGTATGTCAAGGGGACAAAATACCAGAATGGAATTTCAAACTGAGTGATCCAATTACTAGGTGACATGAGATGTCCTGCTTTTATAGCATGTTTGCTGATTGCTAGAAAATAAAAATGAAACTTATAAATAACAAGAGTAACAAAAATGAGATATTTAGATGGCATCAAATTAAACCAAAAGGCAAAAAAGGCAAAAAAAGAATCATAAGGGGGAAACTATCATCTTATTCTTACTTAAAATGTTATTCTTACCTATAGTTTGGATCCAAGATCTTCAAGCGATACACATACATTCCAGCATACGTCATGGGCCATTTTATGTGGTTTTTATTAGAATAGTTTAGAATCTCATATGGTTGGCCTAGGTCTCCTGGCTTCCCAATAGCATAAGAAAAACAAGGCCTATAGTTCTGAGTACAAGCAAAGACAGAAAAAGGTTATTTCCAGACTTTAATACAATCTGATTCATATGATGTATGAGAAGTCTTGTGTATTTTAATTTTATGTGTATGAGTATTTTTTTTTCTGTATTCAAGTGCACCACCTAAAAACACTACCTGTGCAGGTCAGAAAAGGGCATCAGAACCCCCACGAACTGACATTAACAGGTGCTTTTGAGCTGTCTTGTGGATGCTGGGAGCAAAAACCAGGTCCTCTGTTAAGAGCTGGTGTTCCTATCCGCTAACCATTCTCAACAGCCCCAGATTCTCATACATTCATTTTGGAAACATCCTTAAGAGATGGATGGTTACACCTTTCTACTTGCAGCTGCAGTAGCAGAGAATGCCTGGCAAATCCCCTACCAGCCCTCACCCGTGGTTCAGAGAGGACCTTCTGGGGGATCCCTCACTTAGTCCAAGATATGTGGGTGCAGGAGCTCAGTTTAGTTTTCAGAAGGGATTACAGCTGAGAATGGTGCCCATGTTTCAGTTTGCTATGGATATAGTCATAGTAGCAGGGCAGAGATCCAGCCCTGTGGGTGTACATGTGAGTGAGGAGTGACAAAAGGTTCATGGATTTTCAGTAAACCAACTTGGAAATGTACACTATGGAGGGTGTGGTGGTACACACTTTAATCCCAGCACTTGGGAGGCAGGGGTAGCTATATAAGTTTGAAGTCAGCCCAGTCTATATAATGAGTTCTAAGATACCAAGGGCTATGGAGAGAGACTCCCTCCTGGAAAAAGAAAATCCAAAATATTTTCTGGGTCAACAGTGGGCTATGAGAATTCTTGTTTACTGAGTTGGTTAATACATGGAGCCATGAACTTGATTAAAATAAAAGCAGACATTTGCACTATGCCTGGGAACTGAATATCTGCCCATCACCTGATTTCCTGGTATCACTGTGTTCATTTTCCTAGAGAGACATGGGAATATCTTTGTTCTTTCTAATTTTCTCCTTTGTTATTTTTTAATATGGAGGATGGTATTTAATATGGAGGAGCAATGGTTGCTCCTCTTCCTGTCTTCCATTTGATTCATTCTGTCATAGTATTGGGCTGCCTGGTTATTATTATCTTTTCCCTCTCTTTCTGTATTCTTTTTTTTTTTTCATTTTTAAGCCATCACTTTGTCACCTACCTAGTCTTCAAGAAAACAAATCTCCCCTAGAATCCAGATCTCACTCCATTTCTACTCAAGGAGTGCTTTGTCTAAGATTCTTGTTCACATTCAGAGACTCAAATCCCATCCTGTATCACAGAAAAAATCAGCCAGCCCTGCAGTGCCCACCCACTCCCTATCTATTCCAACACCAACTTCAAGAACCTGCAGAAATGCCACTTTTCCTTTCAGACATTTGTCTCTGACAACTTAGAGTTCCAAGAGCTACTTCTCAGAAGCAGAGCTGGCTCAGGCTGTCCTTCCTTTTCACATGGTAGACCGAGGATTGAGGGCCTGAAATGTTCCTTCCAGAATCTTCGATGGTTGTAAGCTACTTCCATGGTTTCCAAGGTATAGGGCCAAGGCCCAAGTTAAGCAATGTCACCTATATCTGGGGACTTTTAGAAACGTGACTTTAGAAGCTGGTTTGTAACCCAGATGCTTACATAGTTCACACATTGTCCTGGATTTAATCTCTAGTGCTGGGAAAAGAAGGGAATGGAAAGGTGGGGAGGAGAGGAAGGGAAGGGAGAAGAGTGGAGCAGAGTAGTGGGAAAAAGATAAGAGGGGGTGCAAAAAATTTTGGACCTTGCTTCATATTTACTGAATTAGAAATTTGGGTGAGACCAAGTTGCCTAGCTCAGAAGTAGTGTTCAAGTCTCCTAAGCCATTTAAATCAAAGTGTTTGCATCAAGATTTTGTTACTCTGAATGTCAAATTTAATCTTTTTGTTTTTGTTTTGTTTTTTTTTTAAATAGGGTTTTTCTGTATAGCCCTGGCTGTCCTGGAACTCACTTTGTAGACCAGGCTGGCCTCGAACTCAGATATCTGCCTGCCTCTGCCTCTTGAGTGCTGGGATTAAAGGGATGCACCACCACCCGGCTTTAATCCTTTTCTTACCTGAGGCCCCCAGACATCATCCAGTGGGATGCCAGGGTTTTCCTCTATCATCGCGTCCCACGTCTGTGCTTCATTTATACAACCATTCTGCCAAAAGATGGCAACATGCCGTTATGGAGAAGTCTTTGCATTAGCTTATGTTTGAGCATCTAATATATCTTAATGGCACTGGAAAATTTATCTTCCTCAAGAAACCCTTACATTTAAATATAGTGCTTTTCTTTTTCACTACTTAAACCAATACAGTTTTAAACACTGGGGAGGCTCAATTCTGTGGCCTTGATTTTGTTCACACACTGTACCACAGCCACTGCGAGGACCCAGTTGAATAAACCCTCACCTCTGACAACCAACATCCTACTATCTACTGAGACTTTTAACTAACTATATAATATTTACAAGTGAAATAGTTCAGTATTTTGTGTCACCAAACTTGCTTGCCTTTATTTAGTAAAACATCTTCAGGGGCCATCCTTGATCTAGCATTTATGAGAATTTCCTTCCTTTTGACAGCCTGTGTGTGTGTGTGTGTGTGTGTGTGTGTGTGTGTGGTGCGTGTGTGGTGCGTGTGTGTGTGTGTGTGTGTGTGTGTGTGTGTGTGTGGTGCGTGTGTGTGTGTGTGTGTGTGTGTGTGTGGTGCGTGTGTGTGTGTGGTGCGTGCGTGTGCAAGAGCATGCTGCTGGGTGAATGTAGATGCCAGAGGACAGATAACCTGTGGGTTCCATGCTTTTTCCATATGGAATCTGAGGGGATTGATTTCAGGTCCTTCAGGCTTGACAGTTAGATCTCTGTCACCTGATGAGCCATGGTCTGAAACTAAAACTGCTGGATCATATGAGAACTTGTGTAGAATTTTGTGAAGAGTTACTGGACTACCTTCCATAGCACAAATCCATCCTTTTATTTTAATTCCCTTTTAACTTGAAAACAACCAAAACCATGCAAAAAACAAAACAAAACAAAAAAACCCACATTGATGCTAAAACAAACACAATAATGAAAACCTTCCTACTCCTGATTCAAAACATAACCCAGAAAGTCTCCAGGAGCCCTACAAGCCTCTCAAAGTCTCCACAGCTTCCTCATGTAGCCAATAACTGCTGCCCTGGCTTTTCTAGGCTCCATCCCTCACAGATCTTGAGTTCCGCATCAGAATGTGCATCCCTGCACACTGTGGTCTCTGCCCTTAACACCTTCCGATTCATCCACCTTTTCCTGGCTTTCCCACAAGACTCCCCTCTTTCCAGATCCTTACAGCCTTGGCTGTTGTAAGTAGCTCTGTCAATGTGGTATGCAAATCAACCCTGGAGAACTTCCTTTCCACTCTTTTGAGCACGCAGGCATGGAGGATGAGAACTGGAGACTGTGCTTTGAGTCTCTAGTCTGCACCGTACGTTCCCCAGGGTGGAGGTGCCGTGCTCTTTACACCCCAGCAATGTGAGTCTGCTTTTCCCTCCATCACCAACCCGTATTGCCAGTTGTTTATTTTTATTCTTGCCATGCTAGTGTATGTGAAATAGTGTCTCACTGTGGATTTCATTTAGGTTTCCTGAATGTGCTCCAATGTCAACTACACATTTTCTTTAGAGAAATATCCATTCAAGTCCTCCCTCCCCCTTTAATTTGGGCTGTTTTGTTGTTGAATTATGGGAGTTTTCTGAATATGGTGGGCACTCTACTATCAAATATATGACCTTCAAATACTTTGTTCCACTCCATAGGTCATCTTTTTATTTGCATTTTTTGTTTTGTTTTGTTTTTGAGATTTCCTTTTATTATTTTTATATCCCAACCACAGCTTACCATTCCTCTTTTCCTCCCAGTCCCTCCCCTATTCACTTCTCCTCAATTTCTATTCAGAAAAGGGCAGTTCTCTAATGGATATCAACAAAACATGGCAAAAGTTACAGCAAGACTAGGTACCTCTCCTTGCATTAAGGCTGGAAGAAACAAGTCAGTAGGAGGAAAAGTGTCTGGGATAACCCCTGCTCTCACTGCCTGGCAACCCACAAGAAGACCAAGCTACACAACTATAGCATGTATGCAGAGGGCCTAGGTCGGTCTCTTGTAGCTCTCATTCACTTCAGTCTCTGTGAGGCCAGGTTAGTTGAGTCTGTGGGCTTTCTTGGTGTGTCCTTGACCCCTCTGGCTCCAATATGCTTTGCTGCTCTTCTTGCATCAGTTGCTATGTGAAACCTCTCTGATGAAGCCTGGGCTAGGCACCAATTCCTGTATCTTTTGATGCATACTGTTTTTAGGTTTTCATCAAGTCCACCTTTACTCTCCTTCCCTTTCCTTCCTTCTCCCTCCTGTTTTCCCTCCCTTCCTTTTCTCTCCTATCTCTTCCTTTCTTTCCCCCTCTACCCTTTTAGCCTCCCTCCCTCAATTCTTTCTTCCTTTCTCTTTCTTTTATCTGTGACTTGATATCATAGCCATTATATAAATCACTGCCCAAGCCCATGTTAGGATGATGTTACCCTATTTTTTTTCTAAGAATTTTTTCTAGTTTGTGATCCTAAATTTCGACCATAGACCAATTTTGAGTTACCATCTGCACATGATGGCAGGTGGGAGTTACATTTTACTTTTTTTTTAAATGTGTATTCATGTTTGCCTGAATGTATATCTGTGCATCATGTGTGTGCAGTGTTCACAGTGGCCAAAAGGGATCGGATCCCCTAGGCCTGGATCACAGATGATTGTGAGCCACCTTATGGGAGCTTGGAACTGAACTTGAGTCCTCTGAAAGAGCAGCCAGCACTCTTAACCACTGAGCCACCATCTTCGGAGCTCAGTCAAAGGATGCTTAGGATGCTTTGAGCTCCTCCACTTGACTTTTGTGTGTGGTTTCACTTTACCCAGTACTGTTTGTTGAGTAGGGTGACTTTCCTCATTGGGTGGTCCTGTATGAAACAATCGTGTGTATGTGCTCTGGAGGAGACACACTCTTCACATAAAATGTTAAGTACAGTGTTTTACGTTGTCAGTTATTGTGTTGAAATCACTTTTAATTCAATGACCCAGCTGTCCTAGTTCCTAGGCATTGTCACAAATGTCCACTGTGTGTGACCTGCAGCTCAGACACAGGCCAGGGCAGGGTAAAGGGAAGGCAAGCATTTACAGTGGCCATAACAGCTTGCAGCGATCACACCTGGGAAAGGAAGGCAGTGGCTGACCAAACTGTGGAGCAAGCTGGAGAGCTAAAGAAGGGAAGAAAACTGGAAATGATAGAGAGGGAGGAGGAGCAAAGCTTTCATTTTGAGTGTCCCAGCCATGTGACCACTCATAAGAAACAGTCCAGGAGTAGGACTGCCAAGAGGGGTACAGCAGTGTGGGTGAGCTTAGGCACATGTTTAATACACGTTGCATTGTCCTGGGTCTTTGCATTGTTCACAGGGTCAGACATGATCAGAACCTGACTTTTAGTATCATGGTTTTAGGAATCTTTGTTTGCTTGCTTGTTGGTTTTTTTGGTTTAGTTCTTTGTTTGGTTGGTTTTTTTTTTTTTTTTTTTTTTTTTTTTTTTTTTTTTTTTTTTTTTTTTTTGAGAAAATGTTTTCTGTGTAACCCTGGCTGTTCTGGAACTCCATCTGTAGACCAGGCTGGCCCTGAACTCATATTTACCTGCCTCTACCTCTCTGAGTACTGGGATTCTAGGATTAAAGGCATGTGCCATCATGCCTACCTTATGATGTTAAGAATCCAACCCTGGGCACTCGGCAAGAGCTCTACCACTGAAACCAAATGGCTCATCTGTTTGTTTGAGATAAAGGTAGCCTAAGGTTAGCCTACAACTTGATATGTTGCTATATTTTGAACTGGTCTACCTTTCTCCATCTCCTAAGTGCTGAGATTCCAGGTGTGTCCTATCCTGCCCAATTGAAAGTTTGATTCTGGGTCATACAAAGCCCAACTCAGTTCTCCCAGGTTACTCTCCTTGAAGCATGAACTTGGAGGTCAGGCTTTTTCATGACAGCTCCTTGAAGTTCCTCCTCTGGACTGTTTCTTTCAGCTCTCAACCAGTCCATCCTCAGCTGCTGCTGTCATGAACTAAGGGGACAGGAAGAATGGAGGTCCATGGGAGAATGGTAGAATTTCTGCTCACTTTGCAGTCACAAGAGCCAGGCATGGACTCACCGAGGTGATTATGGGAAATGTAGTTCTTGTGAAGTTTTACTTCTCAGCAATGCCTCTATGCAATGAATGGAAGGGTTGTCTTCTGGGCTCTACACACATGTACTCTGGTGCTTGCACACCCCCATACAAATGTACAGACATACACAGTTTGTTGTAGTCATCTTCGTCATTGTCATCTCCCCTTCTTCTTCGTCTTCGTCTTCTTCTTCTTCTCTCCTCCTTCTGCTTCTTCTTCCTCCTCCTCCATTTTCTTTCTTCTCCTTCTCCTCCTCCTTCTCCTCCTCTTTTATTCCTTCTCCTCCTCCTCATTCATTCTCCTCTTTCTCATTTATTCTTGTCATACATTGTCTTCCTCCTCCTTCTCCTCTTCTTCTACCTCTTCCTCTTCTTCCTCTTTCTCTTTTTTTCTTCCTCTTTTTCATCTTTTTTGTTTGTTTGTTTTTGTTTTTGAGACAAGTTTTCTCTATGGAGCTCTGGCTGTCCTGGAACTCACTCTGTAGACTGGGCTGTTCTTGAACACAGAGGTCTACCAGCCTCTGTCTCCCAATGTGCTGTTATTAAAGGTGTGCACCACCACTACTCAGCAACAAGTACTTTAATGATGAATCAATGGGGATGAAAGTCTTTCATCCTGGTTGTAGAACAATTACAGGAATCTCTGACATGATGGATTTATTTAGTTATGTAATTGAAAGACGCTGCCTTCTGAGAGTGGTAAAGTGTAATTCAGTTCTTGTTGGCTTCTAGGTGATTGCTATATTCAGATAAATAATCTCCAATAAGAAAAAAATGTCACATCGAAAGGAGTCACTCTTTCTTTGAGCCTGTGATCTCAAGGAAATCTTAGGAAATCCTTCTGTTAACTTCTAGAAGGCTCTATCTCCATGGGAAGGCTTAAAGACATAAATGCCCACAGTGGCTGGAAAGAATAATTACAAAAGGCAGAATAGTGGGGTGAACCAGGAGATCCAGATCGGCTGGTCTTGGAGGTTAGAAGGAAGGGAGAGGGCAGAGACACAGAGGCTGAGGCTAGTACAGTAAAACGGTGCAAAGGTACAGAGGAAGATGAAATCTGGAGAGCACCCATTTCATAGAGCACCAATGTCTTAAAGCCAAAAGCAAACCCATAATGAAACACTCAACACAGTTAAGATAGACAAGAAAATGCTCATTTAGGACTGACTGAGTGGCCTTCCCATCACACTATTTTATTTTTCCTGACCTTTCTTTCGTCTGTTTTATAGACAGCAGCTTCTTCTTTTTCAGAGATGCATCTCAGAAGTCACTGGCTTTAATATAGAGTGGGCTTTCTTTACTACTTATGGCTTGGTTTCACTTCCCTTAGATAATTTACATACAAATTAAAAATCAAAAGGATACCTTTAATTGTGTGTTTAATAAGTTCGGTTTAAATTCAAAGATGTCCTACCTGCTCCATCGTAGAATTAAAGGTGTAGTCATTCCTGCCATGGATTTCCCACAAGATAAAATTTGCGTCAACTATTTTAATAAATCCATTTTCATCATACCTGAAACAACAAACACAAAAATGACAGCTTAGTGTCAAATAGAGGGCCTGCAGCTTGCAAGTCTCATGGTCTTAAGTGTAAATCTTTTTTTGTTGACTTATTTTTGAGATAGTATCTCAAAGTGCCCAGGTAGGCTTCAAGCTTACTATGAAGTGAAGGAGCCCTTGAGATCCTGGTTCTCTATCTCTACTTCCCAAGTGCTGGGATCACACGAACGTGCCATTCCTGGTGGTTGAATCCTGTCTTATCGTTTCTTAGCCTCTGACCCCAGGGAAGTTACTGGAACTCCCCGATTCTTACAGATATTGATCTGTGATTTGATTGTATCTGATTGCTAGGTCTACTTCCCCCAACTGAATGAAATAAATGAGCCTTGTTTTGAGACAGGATCTCAATGCAGCCGCTGCTCATTTTGAACCTTGGAGTTCACTTTGGAGCCCAGGCTGGACTTGAACTCCTGCTCTTGGCGTGTACACCTCCCGAGTGCCAAGATTACAGGTGTGCACCACTAGGTCCAGCCCCATGGAGTAAATTTTATTCAAAACAAAAACCTAACAATAGAGAAGACGTAGAATGTGAACCTTAAGTCTTCTCCATTGCCCTAACGACCACATATTGATAAAATGGGACTGGTGGGGTCCTGATGACATGCAAAAGGGGATGGGAGAGGTGGAAAGACAAAGCAAGGGTCTCATGGTGTCATTAAATCACAAGTCATGTCGTGGACAGTGAGACCACAGGGTTATGTACTGAAGGTTGGACTTCCTACCTGCTTCCTAGGTGGGGCCAGCTGGAATATGGACTGAATCTTGTAGTCAGCAGCCAAAAGAGCTGAGGTAAGGCAGGGAAGACTCTCCACAGCAACAGTAGACATAGCCACCCTCCCGCATGGAGAGGGTACTCCCTCGTGATACTGGCACAGGACACATTAGCCACACAAAGCTGAGAGCAGTTCCCTTAGACCCATGCAGTTTTGAAAGAAAGCTGGTACTTATATGAAGATTTTTTTTTTTGCTATTTAATAATAGATAGATAGAGGCTTGAGAGCAAAGATATAGTTGCTATTAATAACTGTTCACCTTTGCATTGTAGAACTTAAATGGTTACACTACTGCCTCCTCTCCGCACCTCCCTCTCCTGGCTTCCTGCTCTCTCTTCCTTTCTCCTTGCCCCTCTTCTCATTTTAGAGTCTCATAGTTCAGGCTGGCAGGCCTCAGACTCACTGTGTAGCTGAGAAGGGCCTTGAATTTTGGAACGCCCTGTCCCTACTTTCCAGACTCCTTATTGCTCACATATCTGAATGAAATTGTCCCACTCATTGGGTGGGAATTTCCCTGGAGACTCAGATTGTAGTGTCCAGTTTTTGCTTCTAGGCTCCTCCTGATTCTTGAACTGTACCTTCACTTTCAAATGACAATTTGTCTCTTGAAAGCTCTGTGTTGGTTTACAAAAACCACAAGATCCTTGTTTTAGCTGTTCCTTAACAATACTAAATCCTTGTCTTGAATACCTTGAAAATTCTAGATCCTCGTCCTGTTCCTCGCTCAGATCTCTGATTTACTTCAAAGCTATTGGAGCCAGGTTTCAGTCTGGGTAAGGTATGCTGGTCTCCAAACGCTGTTAGCACAACTGGTCATTGTCCAATTCTCTCAAAGTGCGGAGGAAAGCTTCAGTGTTAAAAACAATTCCTGGGAGACCATTTCTGCTTCTGCGTTAACTAGTTTTGTGAAACCATGAAGAGCTCAGAAGCTCAGTTCTCAAACAGGCATGCTGAGGAGGGAGTGGCTTGGTGTCTGAGTCAGGGAGAACCACAGAAAATTAAAGACAACAAAACAAAGAAAACACCCTCACTCGAGTGCTCTGGACTCTTGCCACAGAAGAAGCCAGGACACTCACAAGTTTGTAGTTTGAGGTGGAAACAGGAGTTTGATTGCATCTTAAGTTATCAATAGAATTCTTGATTTCCTAAGAGCTAGGGTGGCGGTGGGGGGGGGGGGGGTTGAAAAGGAATGGCTGAGCAGGAAAAGACACTGCTTTGGAGCCTGATGACCTGAGTTTGACCCCTGCAACCCAGGAAGTGGAAGGAGAGAACAGGGTCTGAAAGAGGTCTGACAACTTAACTTCCCCCTCCAATAAATGTTAAGGTTTGGTTTTGTTTCTTTCCTTTTCTAAAGAATTGAGTGTAAAAATGCTTAAGGACAAAAGGGTCACTAGGAGAATTTGTGAAGGCCCACAGTGCCCTCTTGTGGAAAAAGCATGCATTGCATGATATGTCATTTTAGAGTTTTGCTTCACTGTGAATAAGTGCCAGAGAGACTTCCTTCCATGGGCTTATTTTAATACATTTTCGTTAGGGTTGACTAGAATTCTAATTAAATCCGAGAATGCAGGAATGTCACTAATTGGCATCTAGATTCGCTACTGTTGGTAATTTTCCTATGGAAATCCTACTTTGGGAATTGAGGAGCCCTCCTTACTGATCTCTTGGAGGATCCCTTCTGTTAACTCGTTCTTCTATTAGCTATGTTTAGAGCAGCATAAAAGCTGGACAAGGGAAGAATCTCACAGTGTGCACAGTAGCTGCTGTTTCATCAAGAGGGCCCTTTTTGCTGCTCCATTCTTTACTGAATGCACGTTTGCATGATGATTTAGGACAGGGGGTGTCATGGTTGATACTGGTTGCCACCTTGCCAGGAAGTAGAATCATCCAAGAACAAGGCTCTGTGCACATCTGTGAGGGGTTAGTTTAGATTAGTTAACTCATCTCCAAGCATGCCTGTGAAGGATTTTCTTGGTCACCACCCGAAGGTGGGCAGTAAGTAACTTCCTCCAGTGACACAGACTTAAGGACACCCAAGAAGGAAACATTTTCCTTTTCACCTCTTAGCCTTTGTGTCTTGGGGGTGTGTTCATTGGCCTTATTTGCTCTACTGGTGAGCTGCCTCTGCCTTCCTTCGCTGACATCAGAACTAAGCTGCTTCAGCCTTCTGGTGTGGAGTGAATCCTCCGTGTCTTTACTTATAGACTTGGATTGCAAGGCATCCGGTCTCTGGGCCTGTGCAGCTTCTGGGTTCTCATGCTCTGTAGTGTGAAGACAGCCACTGCCAGACTACCCAGGCCTTATAGTGTATGCAATTACCCCTCTTTCAACATATATATTCATTATGTGCACTCTGTTTCTCAGACTCTAATGTGAGGGGACTCTAATAGAGACAGGAGAGATGATATGGGAGAAAGAGACCATCCAGGAACAGTGTTCTCAGTTAGTGAAGGGGATACTTCATCAAGGCTGTGCTGGCTAGATTTTATGCAATTAGTTCAGACTAGGTTCATTTTAGTAGAGGGAGTCTCCATTGGACAAATGCAGCCACCAGATTAGTCTTTGGATAAGCCTACAGTACATTTTCTTGATTGATAATTGAGATAGGATGGCCCAGCTAACTGTGGGCAGTGCTGGTGATCCTCTTTTTTTTTTTTTTTTTTTTTTTTTTTTTTTTTAACTTACCAGGCATGTATACACTTTATTTTACTTTTGGTGAGACTTTTTGGAAAATTACACTTTCAAAGAACCAGCCTTACAATTAGATATTCTTTCCAAAAATAAAGCCCAGTATCTAAGTTGTGAAAAGTCACAGAACTCGTTGAAAGCATGTGGTGTTGTCAGCCGTAGGCCATGCTCAAGCCAGGCTCTCACCACAGATGACTCTGACTGACTGGGGAGATGAACCCATGCCCAACACTCCCTCCAGTGTTGGCCATTGTCTTATTGCTGAATTACACATAATTCTTTTTCTTTGGCAACATCGCTAGCTAACACCAAGGGCAGGGTAAAGGCTTGGGTTGTCAGCACTGGGAGCACTGTGGCTGCTCCTCTGCGGGTCCCAGGACGGCTGGGGTAGGAAAGTGCACCACACCTAACACACGACAAAGGGCCTGGCTGCTCACAACCTACACACGAGTGTAGAGTCAGTTACTCAGCGTCACCAGTGATGACCAGTGTCAGCTCCTTCCTTTCCACATCTGTGAGAAAGGAGAAGTTGACGTGGGAAAGTGAACATCCAGATATCCATCAACTCTTCAGAACTGCTTCCTACGAATTCAAAACGACCTAAACTTTACCAGAATTTTAAGTGAATTCTCATTATACTACCACCAAAACTTGCACTTAGAAAACACTGATAACTTAACATATTTAAACTGCTGTTTCATGTACTGAGCCCACGTTAAAGGCCTGCCATGATACTGCTGAGGAAGCTCACTCTAGAAGTTTCACCACACTTTTCCCTCCATAGACAGAATCACCCACTTAAGAGACTTCCTTCCACCCAAAATGTCACTCCAAGTTCAAAGTGAACTAAAGTAGGTGTGGCAGAAAGTGCAATCGGAAGCATGTTCACACAACAATAGAGCAAGCACATATACAAACACTGTATGCAAATGCGAGTGAGTGTAAGAAACAACATCCCTGTGGACAAACTTATATACAGCTGTTTACAACTTCAAACTAGTACAACTGGGAACGTCTACAGAAGCCACAATAAACTCAGATGCACACTCAGAACAGTCTCACCAACTGGTTGCCCAGGAGCTCCTTAGCAGAGTGGGGCTGCTTAAGAAATGCTCTCTTCCTGATCAATCATGTCTGTTTTAACTGAAAACACGTCTGCCAGCATGTGCTTAGGAATCTCGGAACCCCGGACTTTAAGGGCATAGCAAGCATTCTCCACTTTGGCCAGGCTCTGTTTCAAGGTGTATAGCTTCTTAGAGACCTCATAGGCCCCAGTGTTGCCAATGAACGATCATAAACCTGGCCCTGGCGTAAAAACTGGCTCACTTCAAAGGGGGTGTCGATGTCCCCGTTCCCCACACTGTTAATACACATCCGCATCAACTCTCCAGTTAGGTCGGCCACGCCCAGCAGGTAGTCAACAGGGGTGAGCTTCAGTCTCCATGTAACCAGCTGCTTCTCTTGTCCGTCCACGGGAGGCAGTCATCTTAGTCAGGCTGCAGTGGATTTCCTTATTATTTTATGTGTATGCATATTGTGCGTTCATGTATGTCTGTGAACCAGGTTCATGCCTAGAGCAGTCTTGCTCTCTTTCCCACTGTCTTCTGCTGTAAATGCCAACTGCTTGTTAATCTCTTCCATACTGATCAATGAACGAGTTTTGATGAAGTGTTGAAAAGAGACAGCCTCCACATATTCCTGCAGTCCTGTGGTGACGGCTCAATGGAACTGGTGCATGTCTTCCCCCGACAGGTCTTGGGCTACCTGCAGGATCTTCTGTCTGACACCATCCAGCTTACTTTCTGATTCAGTCAGTATCTCCCTCCATATCAGGAGTACTTGTAATCCTATGGAGAAGAAAAATTGTGCTCTTACTTTCCACAGTAATATCCCGGCTTAGCTTCACAAGTCTCTCATATTTGTCGTGCCTGGTGTCCAGCTCCTGCTGAAGTGATTTGAAGGCCAGCATCACCGGCGAAGACAAACTGGCATCCTTCTCCTCTCTCCTTTGGTTATGTGGGAAGGCGTTATGTTTCATCTTCCTGAACCCTCCTGGTCCTTCTTTGCCGTTCATGGCCGCGGGGCCTCGGCTTGCACGCACAGGGATCGCAGCCTCCGGGCCAGCTCAGCGAAAGGCCGTCGCCGACGCCGCGCTGATCCATGGGTGACAGTGCAGACCACCCTGGTCGCAGTAGGCGGCCGCCGGAAGCCGATCCTGGGTTTTTTAACAAAGCAGATCAAGCAAACCAGGCAGCTCCCGCCTCCAGGTTCCTGCCTGACATTGCTGGATGATGTACTAAAAACTATAGCTGAACCAACCTTCTTCCCGCCCCTCATCCCCCACCCCCACCAAGTTGCTTTTGGTCCTGACGTTTCCTCATAGCAATAGGAATCCTAAGACATATGGTGGCTATGAGCTTCTGGTTCAAATGTTTGAAGATATATAGATGTGCTGTGGACTTTTGACTGATCCATCTTCATTGTCTCCCTCACCACTCACACATATCAGTTGTCAACTCTTTCTGACTACAGTAACACAGTTGTAACAGAGATGTACTTCTTGGTCCAAGTTACCCTTTCAATCATTCCCCACCTCCTGAATAGTATTTTGC
Organism: Mus musculus; assembly: GCF_000001635.26. NCBI lineage: Eukaryota > Metazoa > Chordata > Mammalia > Rodentia > Muridae > Mus > Mus musculus. The sequence continues at coordinate 178,142,762 of NC_000067.6, read as the reverse complement.
CATCAGGTCTCCCTACTTAGATGTCTTCCCCTAAAATCCAGAGAGCTACAGCTAAAGCAAATGCTCACTGTCATGACCGTCCTAAAGGAAGGGAACAGATGGGAGCCTTGCATGGTCTTGACCCTTGATCACCTTTCCAGCCTCTTCTGCTGGTGCTCTTCACATGACATGCGACCTAACACTGTACGTTTATACATTTTTGTCCTCAAACTTCCATTCTCATTGAAAGGCTTCTCCGATAAAATTCACTGATATCCAGGCTCTTTTGACCTTCCCTCTGGGTCCAGCTAAGTATTTGTTCGTCATCCTTTAAGGGTCCAGTACACGGTTCCAGAATATCTTCCAGAGCCAGGAGCAGGACCCCTCATAGCTAGGGTGGATTCTTTCCTTTTGTGTCCCAATACCTACTACCCACTTCATTCTTGTCTATAAGACAACTTGGCATATCAGCTTTTGTATTTACTTAGTCCATCTTTTGAGGGCAGACATCCCATCCTCAATCCTTAAATTCTTAGTGCTTGGCCCAGTACTTGGGGGAAGTATCTGATGTGGTAATTGTTGGGAAATGGGTGCTGAATGCTGATAAGCTGAATTAAAGAGCTTTATTGGGAAAGAACATGTGACTTTTACCATTTATTGTGCATTTATTTTAACTCTGGAGAAACAAAGACCTTGTTATAAAACAAGGAAAAAAAAAAACCTACAAAACTAGGTCTCAGTAGGGGGAGGATGAGCCTTGGTGCCCAGGAAAATTAGAAGGTATAAACCAGAGAGGATTAGGCCTATAGCACAGAGGGTTTCAATGAGTGATGTGGGTAGATAGGCACCTGACAGACCTTACAAGCAGGGTGGGTTGCAGAAGTAAGGCAAGCAGCAATGCATGAGAGCAGAAGCCTTCTGGACCCCAGTAGGAACTCTCTGGCAGCAAAATAAAGTGAAGCACTAAGCTACCACTCTTGCCCTCCCCACCTGAGAGAAGCCAAGCCCTTCCCAGCCCAAGGAGGCCAGATCAGGACATCAGATTCCCTGGACCTGGCATTGTAGGTGGTTGTGAGCCACTGTGTAGGAGCTGGGGACTGAACTCAGGTCCTCTGTAAGTACAGAATGATCTCTTAACAACCAAGCCATTTTTGCAGCACACAAACTAATTTCCCAAGTGGGTATGAACTTACAATTCTACTATGGGTTGAAACATTTGTCCCAATTCAAGGGTGAGAGGGCAGCCATATTTTGCCACGTCGTACCTTACTTTCTGTAGAAAGAAAAATGCTTCAGTTGTTGTGTCCACTTATCACACAGACACATTTATAGGTTTCTTACCAAATTGTCAGATAGACTTTCTCTCAGAAGTTCCCTGTTTAAAAAAAAAAAGACATGTGTTATTTTCTGCTTATTCTTCCCTTCCATTTTAAAAAGTAAAGGCTGGAGAGATGGCTCAGAAGTTAAGAGCACTGGCTGCTCTTCCAGAGATCCTGAGTTCAGTTCCCAGCAACTGCATGGTGGCTCACAACCAACTCTAATGGGACCCGATGCCCTCTTTTGCCATGCATATATACATGCAGATAGGACACTCATGTACATAGAATAGATAAATAAACATTAAAATAAATAAAAACGAAAAGCATAATTTATTTAGGGTGGTGTTGATTGTGGGTTTATACATTTGTGTGAATGTGGCGTGTGTATATGTGTGTGTGTGTGGCATGCATATGCAGGTCAAAGGACAACCTCTAGAGTTGGTCCATCCCTTCCACATTGCTGTTTGTCACTGCATATGTCAGTCCAGCTTGTCTGCAAGATTCTCTTGATTCCTCTCCCTGTCAGCACACTGGAATTTAAGATGGATGCTACTCTGCTTGGATTTCCATAGGTTTGGAACTTTATCCACTGAGCCGATTCTCTGGGTCTGACAAGTGTATTTTAAAACCCCAGTTATTCCCTACATTTAATTTATTCCTATAATGGAATCCTTCTCCTCTGTGAACTCAGGGGACATGTAAATTCTAATTAGGTTCATTACACAGTCGTGTAGAGAAGAGAGGTGGGAACAAATACTCTTATTTGGCTATCTTAAATCAGAAGGAACAGATAAGAGATTTGAGTCTAAATGATACTTGGTCCGTTTAACCAATTGAAACAGTGAGGATAATGCTAAGTGTGTCTTAGAAGTGTTTCAGCCAAGGTTACTTACTGGTCATCTCTACAGCTTTTCTTTTCTCTTACATTTGGAAACTGTGTTTAAATATGCATGCCAATAGTGTTACAAACACTAAGTACTTGCTGATTATAAACTACTAGGGGCAATATAATTGACTATATTAGGAGTATTTCTTACTTGTCGATCACATAAGAGAAATCTCGACGTTGACATCCACTCCTATTAAATCTACAAAAATGAAAAAAATTAATGTCGTTGTAGGTCATTGCTCCTGCATTTGCATAAACATTTCATCACTGCACACGGTGGTTCTTCAACTGGAGATTGTTAGATAGTTCATTTACTAAATCAAAGTCTCTGGGATCAGTGTGTGGCCTTAACAATGATCTTTTATTAATCAGTTTTATAAATATTTATGATTTACCTCTTATATTCGGTATACTCCTTTTTTAAAAAATATTTTTTATTAGGTATTTTCTTCAATTACATTTCCAATGCTATCCCAAAAGTCCCCCACACCCTCCCCCCCCACTCCCCTACCCACCCACTCCCACTTTTTGGCCCTGGCGTTCCCCTGTACTGGGGCATATAAAGTTTGCATGTCCAATGGGCCTCTCTTTCCACTGATGGCCAACTAGCCCAGCTTTTGATACATATGCAGCTAGAGTCAAGAGCTCCACGGTACTGGTTAGTTCTGCACCTATAGGGTTGAAGAACCCTTTAGCTCCTTGGATACATTCTCTAGCTCCTCCATTGGGGGCCCTTGTGATCCATCCAATATCTGACTGTGAGCATCCACTTATGTGTTTGCTAGGCCTCGGCATAGTCTCCCAAGAGATAGCTATATCAGGGTCCTTTCAGCAAAATCTTGCTAGTTTATGCAATGGTGTCATCATTTGAAGGCTGATTATGGGATGGATCCCTGGATATGGCAGTCTCTAGATGGTCCATCCTTTTGTCTCAGCTCGAAACTTTTTCTCTATAACTCCTTCCATGAGTGTTTTGTTCCCAATTCTAAGAAGGGGTAAAGTGTCCACACTTTGGTCTTCGTTCTTCTTCAGTTTCATGTGTTTTGCAAATTGTATCTTATATCTCGGGTATACTAATTTTCTGGGCTAATATCCACTTATCAGTGAGTACATATCATTTCAGTTCTTTGTGATTGTGTTACCTCACTCAGGATGATGCCCTCCAGGTCCAACCATTTGCCTAGGAATTTCATAAATTCATTATTTTTAATAGCTGAGTAGTACTCCATTGTGTAAATGTACCACATTTTTTGTATCCATTCCTCTGTTGAGGGGCATCTGGGTTCTATCAAGCTTCTGGCTATTATAAATAAGGCTGCTATGAACAGAGTGGAGCATGTGTCCTTCTTACCAGTTGGGACATCTTCTGGATATATGCCCAGGAGAGGTATTGCGGGATCCTCCAGTAGTACTATGTCCAATTTTCTGAGGAACCACCAGACTGATTTCCAGAGTGGTTGTACAAGCTTGCAATCCCACCAACAATGGAGGAGTGTTCCTCTTTCTCCACATCCTCGCCAGCATCTGCTGTCACCTGAATTTTTGATCTTAGCCATTCTGACTAGTCTGAGATGGAATCTCAGGGTTGTTTTGATTTGCATTTCCCTGATGATTAAGGATGCTGAACATTTTTCAGGTGCTTCTCAGCCATTTGGTATACCTCAGGTGAGAATTCTTGTTTAGCTCTGAGCCCCATTTTTAAATGGGGTTATTTGATTTTCTGGAGTCCACCTTCTTGAGTTTATATATATTGGATATTAGTCCCCTATCTGATTTAGGATAGGTAAAGATCCTTTCCCAATCTGTTGTTGGACTTTTTGTCTTATTGACGGTGTCTTTCACCTTACAGAATCTTTGCAGTTTCATGAGGTCCCATTTGTCAATGCTCAATCTTACAGCACAAGCCATTGCTGTTCTATTCAGGAATTTTCCCCCTGTGCTCATATCTTCAAGGCTTTTCCCCACTTTTCCCTCTATAAGTTTCAGTGTCTCTGCTTTTATGTGGAGTTCCTTGATCCACTTAGATTTGACCTTAGTACAAGGAGATAGGAATGGATCAATTCGCATTCTTCTACATGATAACCACCAGTTGTGCCAGCACCATTTGTTGAAAATGCTGTCTTTTTCCCACTGGATGGTTTTAGCTCCCTTGTCAAAGATCAAGTGACCATAGGTGTGTGGGTTCATTTCTGGGTCTTCAATTCTATTCCATTGGTCTACTTGTCTGTCATTATACCAGTACCATGCAGTTTTTATCACAATTGCTCTGTAGTAAAGCTTTAGGTCAGGCATGGTGAATCCACCAGAGGTTCTTTTATCCTTGAGAAGAGTTTTTGCTATCCTAGGATTTTTGTTATTCCAGATGAATCTGCCGATTGCCCTTTCTAATTCGTTGAAGAATTGAGTTGGAATTTTGATGGGGATTGCATTTAATCTGTAGATTGCTTTTGGCAAGATAGCCATTTTTACAATGTTGATCCTGCCAATCCATGAGCATGGGAGATCTTTCCATCTTCTGAGATCTTCTTTAATTTCTTTCTTTAGAGACTTGAAGTTCTTATCATACAGATCTTTCACTTCCTTAGTTAGAGTCACGCCAAGGTATTTTATATTATTTGTGACTATTGAGAAGGGTGTTGTTTCCCTAATTTCTTTCTCAGCCTGTTTATCCTTTGTGTAGAGAAAGGCTATTGACTTGTTTGAGTTAATTTTATATCCAGCTAGTTGATTGAAGCTGTTTATCAGGCTTAGGAGTTCTCTGGTGGAATTTTTAGGGTCACTTATACATACTATCATATCATCTGCAAAAAGTGATGTTTTGACTTCTTTTCCAATTTGTATCCCCTTGATCTCCTTTGCTGTCAAATTGCTCTGGCTAGGACTTCAAGTACAATGTTGAAAAGGTAGGGAGAAAGTGGGCAGCCTTGTCTAGTCCCTGATTTTAGTGGGATTGCTTCCAGCTTCTCTCCATTTACTTTGATGTTGGCTAGTGGTTTGCTGTAGATTGCTTTTATCATGTTTAGGTATGGGCCTTGAATTCCTGATCTTTCCAAGACTTTTATCATGAATGGGTGTTGGATCTTGTCGAATGGTTTCTCCGTGTCTAAGGAGATGATCATGTGGTTTTTGTCTTTGAGTTTTTTTATATAATGGATTACGTTGATGGATTTCCATATATTAAACCATTCCTGCATCCCTGGAATAAAACTTACTTGGTCAGGATGGATGATTATTTTAATGTGTTCTTGGATTCGGGTAGCAAGAATTTTATTGAGTATTTTTGCATTGATATTCATAAGGGAAATTGGTCTGAAGTACTCTATCTTTGTTACATCTTTCTGTGGTTTAGGTATCAGAGTAATTGTGACTTCATAGAATGATTTGGGTAGAGTACCTTCTATTTCTATTTTGTGGAATAGTTTGTGCAGAACTGGAATTACATCTTCTTTGAAAGTCTGATAGAACTCTGCACTAAACCCATCTGGTCCTGGGCTTTTTTTGGTTGGGAGACTATTAATGACTGCTTCTATTTCTTTAGGGGATATGGGACTGTTTAGATCGTTAACTTGATCCTGATTTAACTTTGGTACCTGGTATCTGTCTAGAAATTTGTCCATTTCGTCCAGGTTTTCCAGTTTTGTTGAGTATAGCCTTTTGTAGAACTATCTGATGGTGTTATGGATTTCTTCAGGATCTGGTGTTATGTCTCTCTTTTCATTTCTGATTTTGTTAATTAGGATTCTGTCCCTGTGCCCTCTAGTGAGTCTGACTAAGGTTTTATCTATCTTGTTGATTTTCTCAAAGAACCAGCTCCTCATTTTGTTGATTCTTTGAATAGTTCTTCTTGTTTCCACTAGGTTGATTTTGCCCCTGAGTTTGATTATTTCCTGCAGTCTACTCCTCTTGAGTGAATTTGCTTCCCTTATTTTCTAGAGCTTTTAGATGTGTTGTCAAGTTACTAGTGTGTGCTCTCTCTAGTTTCTGTTTGGAGGCACTCAGAGCTATGAGTTTCCCTCTTAGAAATGCTTTCATTGTGTCCCAAAGGTTTGGGTACGTTGTGGCTTCATTTTCATTAAACTCTAAAAAGTCTTTAATTTCTTTCTTTATTCCTTCCTTGACCAAGGTAACATTGAGAAGGGTGTTGTTCATTTTCCATGTGAATGTTGGCTTTCCATTATTTATGTTGTTATTGAAGATCAGCCTTAGTACATGGTGGTCTGATAGGATGCATGGGACAATTTCAATATTTTTGTATCTGTTGAGGACTGTTTTGTGACCAATTATATGATCAATCTTGAAGACGGTCCCATGAGGTGCTGAGAATAAGGTCTATCCTTTTGTTTTAGGATAAAATGTTTTGTAGATATGTGTTAAGTCCATTTGTTTCATAACTTCTGTTAGTTTCACTGTGTCCCTGTTTAATTTCTGTTTCCACGATCTGTCCTTTGATGAAAGAGGTGTGTTGAAGTCTCCCACTATTATTGTGTGAGGTGCAATGTGTGCTTTAAGCTTTACTAAAGTGTCTTTAATGAATGTGGCTGCCCTTGCATTTGGTGCTTAGATATTCAGAATTGAGAGTTCCTCTTGGAGGATTTTACCTTTGATGAGTATGAAGTGTCCCTCCTTGCTTTTTTTTGATAACTTTGGGTTGGAAGTTGATTTTATTCGATATTAGAATGGCTACTACAGCTTGTTTCTGCAGATCATTTGCTTGGAAAATTGTTTTCCAGCCTTTCACTCTGAGGTAGTGTCTTTCTTTTTCCTTTAGGTGGGTTTCCTGTAAGCAGCAAAATGTTGAGTCCTGTTTGTGTAGCCAGTCTGATAGTCTATGTCTTTTTATTGGGGAATAGGCTTCTTGTATGTTCATGGCCATCTCTTTCTTTAGGTTTGGGAAGTTTTCTTATATAATTTTGTTGAAGATATTTGCTGGCCCTTTAAGTTGAAAATCTTCATTCTCATCAACTCCTATTATCCGTAGGTTTGGTCTTCTCATTGTGTCCTGGATTTCCTGGATGTTTTGAGTTAGGATCCTTTTGCATTTTGTATTTTCTTTGATTGTTGTGCCGATGTTCTCTATGGAATCTTCTGCACCTGAGATTCTCTCTTCCATCTCTTGTATTCTGTTGCTGATGCTGGCATCTATGGTTCCAGATTTCTTTCCTAGAGTTTCTATCTCCAGCATTGCCTCACTTTGTGTTTTCTTGTGTCTACTTCCATTTTTAGGTCTTGGATGGTTTTATTCAATTCCATCACCTGTTTGGTTGTGTTTTCAAGCAATTCTTTAAGGGATTTTTGTCTTTCCTCTTTAAGGTCTTATACCTGTTTAGCAGTGTTCTCCTGTATTTCTTTTTTTTTTTTTTTTTTTTTAAGATTTATTTATTTATTATATGTAAGTACACTGTAGCTGTCTTCAGACACTCCAGAAGAGGGCGTCAGATCTCGTTACAGATGGTTGTGAGCCACCATGTGGTTGCTGGGATTTGAACTCCTGACCTTCGGGAGAGCAGTCGGGTGCTCTTACCCACTGAGCCATCTCACCAGCCCCATTCTTTAAGTGAGTTATTAAAGTCCTTCTTGATATCCTCTACCATCATCATGAGATATGCTTTTAAATCTGGGTCTAGCTTTTCAGGTGTGTTGGGGTGCCCAGGACTGGGTGGGGTGGGAGTGCTGCGTTCTGATGTTGGTGAGTGGTCTTGGTTTCTGTTAGTAAGATTCTTACATTTTCCTTTCACCATCTGGTACTCTCTGGAGCTTGTTTCTCAGGTGATAATGTTAGCCTCTATCAGCAGATCTGGGATACTAGCTCTCTCCTTAGTCTAAGTGGTCAGAGTATTCTCTGCAGGTAAACTCTCCTCTTGCAGGGAAGGTGCCCAGTTATCTGGTGTTCGAACCTGCCTTTTGGCAGAAGTTGTGTTCCAGTTGAGTCCCTGATCAGGCCAGGTTTTCTGCTTCCCTAATTAATGCAGTCTCAGGGCCCCCACGATTGGTTTGGAGCAGACGCTGTGTTCCACTCATCAGATGTCTTAAGATCCCATGGAGGCTCCTGTGGGGACCTTGTGGGTATCCGGAGACTCCGTGCCCAAGGTACCCCGCGGCTGGTGTGGACCGGAAGAGACTTGTGACCCTGATCAGGCCGGGTTTTCTCTGGTATACTCTTATTATAATTTTGTAAGAAAGAAAGTGAGAACGAACATTTGTTCACAAACTACAATGAATAGTCTTTCGGAATAATAAGCATAAGAAGTTTATTATACCACATGGTGACCGGTCAGCCACAAATTGAATTTTTGAAGCCTACTGTAATGGCAATACACAATGGTTATTAATTTGGCTGCATTTGGAATTAATACCCTACTGCCTGCACAAAATGTAGGGACCTGTCAGTGAGGGATTTTTGCTTAATTTGAAATGGAAAGATCTACTGCTGAATTGATTCTTTGAGACAGGAAGACACAGCTTAATCCAGATCTTGAGGTGGGAAGAACCACCTCTAATCTGGGCCACACCTTCCTTGGAATCTATTGCTTTTGCCTGCTTGTTTTTGCCTCACTAAGCAAGTCCATTCCTTCACTGGCATTAGAGCCAACTTTTTCAGGATTCCAGCGTTTATGAGAGACAACATAACTTTTTTTTATTTTTTATTTTTAGGTATTTTCTTTATTTACATCTCCAATGCTTTCCCAAAAGTCCCCCATACTCTCTCCACCACTCCCCTACCCACACACTCCCACTTCTTGGCCCTAGTGCTCCCCTGTACTGAGGCATATAAAGTTTGCAAGACCAATGGGCCTCTCTTTCCAATGATGGCTGATTAGGCCATCTTCTGATACATATGCAGCTAGAGACATGAGCTCGTGGTGGGGGTGGGTACTGGTTAGTTCATATTGGACAACATAACTTTTAATTAGCTAGATTTAATCGTTCCATAATGACTTCAAAACACCATGGTGTACTTAGCAAATACACAATTTTATCTAGTTAAAATGTAAAACCCAAAACAGAAATCAACAAATCTTGGAGAGGTTATGGGGAAATTGGGACCCCCATACATAGATGGCAGCACTGCATCCACAGGTCAGCCATTGTGACATTTTTTTCAATAAATTAAAGCTTGGACTGACCACTCTGTAGTACATACCTGAAAAAATCCTAAGTATGTTTCAATAGAAAATGAGTAAGCAAATATTTACAAAAGGCTAAAGGTAGAATCTCATCCCTAACACTGTAACAGAATACCAGCTTTAGACACTCACCACTGCCCCATCTCCTGTAGATCCCACAGCCTATCTCCTCCTAACCCCCCTTTCCCCTCATCACTACACGTCAGCCTCTAACACTAGCAGGCATTTCATTTGAGCACCTGAGTAGACCAGGAAAACAGGCAACACATAGCCCATCACACTCTCCAAAACACCCAAAGAGGAGAAACCCAAAAACAAAACACCCACCCAACAGAGACAAACTCACATACTGTCATCTGGATCTATAATCACCGCAAGCCCAGATGCCTAGATGCCAGCATAAGAACACAATCAATAGTAGCCAGGGAAATGTCTCCACCAGAGCTCAGTCATCCCACTAATGCAGGCCCTCAATATTCCAACATAGGTGAAGCACAAGAAAAAGACCTTAAAGCCAACTCCATGAGGATGGTAGAAATCTTCAAAGTGGAAATGAATAGACTGCTTAGAGAAATCCCAGAAAACACAAACAATTGGAGAAAAAGAACAAATCTTTTAATGAAAACCAAGGAAACAGTCTGCAGGTGAGAGTGGGGACTATAGAGGCTCGCAGCTTCTGGGACAGGCAAGAGCCACAGAGCTTCTGAGGCAGCGCCATTTTCGGTTCCAGACAACCGGCCACCTTCAGGGCCAGAGGACAGGTGTCCGCCCGGCCCGAGAGGCTTCTGCCTCAGGTTCCGCGGAAGCCATCTCAGTTCCAGGACTCCGCGGCAGGCAGTCTGCAGGTGAGAGTGTGGACTACAGAGGCTAGCAGCTTCTGGGAGGCGAGAGTCACAGAGCTCCTGAGGCAGTGCCATTTTCGGCTCCAGACAACCAGCCACCTTCGGGGCCAGAGGACAGGTGTCCGCCCGGCCCGGGAGGCTTCTGCCTCAGGTTCCACGGGAGCCATCTTGGTTTCAGGACTCCGCGGAAAGTAGTCTACACAGGTGAGAATGTGGACTACTGAAACAACGGCTTCTGTGACAGGCCAAAGCAACACAGCTTCTCAGAAAGATCCTGTTTTGGGCCTTTCATCTTTGGCCAGGAGGAGGTCCAAACACCAGATAACTGTGCACCTTTCCTGAAAGAGGAGAGCTTGCTTGCAGAGACTGCTCTGACCACTGAAACTCAGAGGAGAGAGCTAGTCTCCCAGGTCTGTTGATAGAGGGTAACAAAATCACCAGAGGAACAATCTCTAAACAGAGACAACTATAACAACTAACGCCAGAGATTGCCAGATGGCAAAAGGTAAACTTAAGAATCTTACTAACAGAAACCAGGACCACTCACCATCATCAGAACCCAGCACTCCCACTTTGCCCAGTCCAGGGCACCCCAACACACCTGAAAAGGTAGACCTGGAATTAAAAGCATATCTCATGATGATGGTAGAGGACATAAAGAAGGACTTTAATAACTCACTTAAAGAAATACAGGAGAACACTGCTAAAGAGTTACAAGTCCTTAAAGAAAAACAGGAAAACACAACCAAACAGGGAGAAGTCCTTATAGAAAAACAGAAAAACACATCCAAACAGGTGATAGAAATGAACAAAACCATACTAGACCTAAAAAGGGAAGTAGACACAATAAAGAAAACCCAAAGTGAGGCAATGCTGGAGATAGAAACTCTAGGAAAGAAATCTGGAACCATAGACGCGAGCATCAGCAACAGGATACAAGAGATGGAAGAGAGAATCTCAGGTGCAGACGATTCCATAGAGAACATCGGCACAACAATCAAAGAAAATGGAAAATGCAAAAAGATCCTAACTCAAAACATCCAGGAAATCCAGGACACAATGAGAAGACCAAACCTACGAATAATAGGAGTGGATGAGAATGAAGATTTTCAACTCAAAGGAACAGCAAGTATCTTCAACAAAATTATAGAAGAAAACTTCCCAAATCTAAAGAAAGAGATGCCCATGAACATACAAGAAGCCTACAGAACTCCAAATAGACTGGACCAGAAAAGAAATTCCTCCCGACACATAATAATCAGAACAACAAATGCACTAAATAAAGATAGAATACTAAAAGCAGTAAGGGAAAAAGGTCAAGTAACATATAGAGGCAGGCCTATCAGAATTACACCAGACTTTTCACCAGAGACTATGAAAGCCAGAAGAGCCTGGACAGATGTTATACAGACACTAAGAGAACACAAATGCCAGCCCAGGCTACTATAACCAGCCAAACTCTCAATTACCATAGATGGAGAAACCAAAGTATTCCACGACAAAACCAAATTCACACATTATCTTTCCAAGAATCCAGCCCTTCAAAGGATAATAACAGAAAAAAACCAGTACAAGGACGGAAACCATGCCCTAGAAAAAGCAAGAAGATAATCCTTCAACAAACCTAAAAGAAGACAGCCACAAGAACAGAATGCCAACTTTAACAACAAAAATAACGGGAAGCAACAATTACTTTTCCTTAATATCTCTGAATATCAATGGACTCAATTCCCCAATAAAAAGATATAGACTAACAAACTGGCTACACAAACAAGACCCAACATTTTGCTGCCTACAGGAAACTCATCTCAGGGAAAAAGACAGACACTACCTCAGAGTAAAAGGCTGGAAAACAATTTTCCAAGCAAATGGTGTGAAGAAACAAGCTGGAGTAGCCATTCTAATATCTAACAAAATCGACTTCCAACTCAAAGTAATCAAAAAAGACAAGGAGGGGCACTTCATACTCATCAAAGGTAAAATTTACCAAGAGGAACTCTCAATTCTGAATATCTATGCTCCAAATACAAGGGCAGCCACATTCATTAAAGAAACTTCAGTAAAGCTCAAAGCACACATTGCACCTCACACAATAATAGTGGGAGACTTCAACACAACACTTTCACCAATGGACAGATCGTGGAAACAGAAACTAAACAGGGACACAGTGAAACTAACAGAAGTTATGAAACAAATGGACTTAACAGATATCTACAGAACATTTTATCCTAAAACAAAGGGATATACCTTCTTCTCAGCACCTCATGGTACCTTCTCCAAAATTGACCACATAATTGGTCACAAAACAAGCCTCAACATATACAATAATATTGAAATAGTCCCATGTATTCTATCAGATCACCATGTACTAAGGCTGATCTTCAATAACAAAATAAATAATAGAAAGCCAACATTCACGTGGAAACTGAACAACACTCTTCTCAATGATTCCTCGGTCAAGGAAGGAATAAAGAAAGAAATTAAGGACTTTTTGGAGTTTAATGAAAATTAAGCCACAACATACCCAAACTTATTGGACACAATGAAAGCATTTCTAAGAGGAAAACTTATAGCTCTGAGTGCCTCCAAAAAAAAAAAAAAAAAAAAAAAAACTAGAGAGAGCACACATTAGCAGCTTGACAACACACCTAAAAGCTCTAGAACAAAAGGAAGCAAATTCACCCAAGAGGAGTAGAAGGCAGGAAATAATCAAACTCAGGGGTGAAATCAACCAAGTGGAAACAAGAAGAACTAATCAAACAATCAACCAATCAAGGAGCTGGTTCTTTGAGAAAATCAACAAGATAGATAAACCCTTAGCCAGACTCACTAGAGGACACAGGGAAAGCATCCTAATTAACAAAATCAGAAATGAAAAGGGAAACATAACAACAGATCCTGAAGAAATCTATAACACCATCAGATCCTTCTACAAAAGGCTATACTCAACAAAACTGGAAAACCTGGATGAAATGGACAAGTTTCTAGACAGATACCAGATACCAAAGTTAAATCAAGATCAGGTTATGTGGGGAGCCGCCCTCACATTCGCCGTTGCAAGATGGCGCTGACATCCTGTGTTCTAAGTGGTAAACAAATAATCTGCGCATGTGCCAAGGGTAGTTTTCCACCCCATGTGCTCTGCCCTCCCCGTGTCGACAACTCGGCCGATGGGCTGCAGCCAATCAGGGAGTAATACGTCCTAGGCGGAGAATAATTCTCCTTAAAAAGGGACGGGGTTTCGCCATTCGCTCTCTTGCACTCTTGCGCTCTTGCGCTCTGGCTCCTAAAGATGTAAGCAATAGAGCTCTTGCTCTCTTGCACTCTTGCTCCTGAAGATGTAAGCAATAAAGTTTTGCCGCAGAAGAATCCGGTTTGTTGTGTTCTTCCTGGCCGGTCGCGAGAATGCGTGTAAGAGTTGGTGCTGAAACCCGGGACGAGAAGACCTGGGACGAGAAATCCCGGGACGAGAAAACCCGGGACGGTTACCATCACCGGCGCAAGGAAGATCCCTCATTCCGGAACCAGAACTGCGGGTCATGGTAATGAAGTGTTCCCGTAAAACAGACTGTTGAGAAGGATTCAACTGCGTGGATTCAGAACTCCTCAGCTGGGGAACGGTGGTAATGAAGTGTTCCCACAAAACAGACTGTTGAGAAGGATTCAACTGCATGAATTCAGAACTTTTCAGCTGGGGAACAGGGTACCCGTAAGTATAGCTTTACAAGGTAAGTCTGGTCTTGAACTTTCTAACGAAATTCAAGACAGTCTATCAGAAGTAAAGTGGGAAATAGCTTTACAAGGTACGTCTGGCCTTGAACTTTCTAACGAAATTCAAGACAGTCTATCAGAAGTAAAGTGGGAAATAGCTTTACAAGGTATGTTTGGCCTTGAACTTTCTCTAGTGTTAGGAGCCTTTTTGTTCCTTTTCACATGTTATCAAGCAGTTAAGGCAGGGCTGAAAATTCTGGATGAAATTCAGGGCAATCTATCAGAAGTAAAGCGGGGAGAGAGAGTAGGAGCAAAGAGGAAATATGGTTCACAAAATAAGTATACAGGCCTTTCCACGGGTCTTGAACCCGAGGAAAAGTTTAGGTCAGGTAAGAATACCTGGGGAGAGATTAGAAGGAAGGAAAAGAAAAAAGATCAATTAGCGGAGGTCTCTAGGAGAAGGAGACTATACTCATCACTAGGTGAGCTCAAGGAGCCAGTTCTTAGTAGTTCTGAATCAGATGAAAAGGCTATTAGGGCCTGGAAGGCGCTCTCCCGAGCAGGTGAGGCCACTGGACAACTAACAAAGATCGTCCAGAGACCTCAGGAGTCCTTCTCAGATTTTGTGGCCAGAATGACAGAGGCAGCAGAGCGTATTTTTGGAGATTCAGAGCAAGCCGCACCTCTGGTAGAATAGCTTATTTATGAGCAAGCCACGCAGGAATGCAGAGCGGCCATAGCCCCAAGAAAGAACAAAGGTTTACAAGACTGGCTCAGGGTTTGTCGGGAGCTCGGGGGACCTCTCACTAATGCAGGATTAGCGGCCGCCATCCTCCAATCCCAAAAATGCTCCATGGGCAGAAATGAATCAACGCATAGATCTTGTCCAGGAACAACTAGATGCATTATGGCAAATAGCTCAGCTGGGATGTGAACAAAAGTTTCCGGGATTGTCCGTTACTTCCATTCAGTATGAGAAATTTACTAGGGCAGCTAATTTGTCAAAAAGTCTTTCTCAGTATATGTTACAGAATTGGACGGCTGAATTTGAACAGACCCTTCGGGAATTGAGAATTGCCATCATTCAGGTCAACTCCATGCGCTTGGACCTGTCCCTGACCAAAGGATTACCCAATTGGATCTCCTCAGCATTTTCCTTCTTTAAGGAATGGGTGGGATTGATATTATTTGGAGATATACTTTGCTGTGGATTAGTGTTGCTTCTTTGGTTGGTCTGTAAGCTTAAGGCCCAAACTAGGAGAGACAAGGTGGTTATTGCCCAGGCACTTGCAGCTCTAGAACATAGTGCTTCCCCTGATATATGGTTATCTATGCTTAAGCAATAGGTCGCTGGCCACTCAGCTCTTGCACCCCACGAGGCTAGTCTCATTGCACGGGATAGAGTGAGTGTGCTTCAGCAGCCCGAGAGAGTTGCACGGCTAAGCACTGCAGTAGAAGGGCTCTGCGGCATATATGAGCCTATTCTAGGGAGACATGTCATCTTTCAAGAAGGTTGAGTGTCCAAGTGTCCTTCTCCCCAGGTAAAATGACACGGGACCAGACCAGGACCCCTCTGGGTGATAAACCTGGGAGGAGGTTATGTGTACAGCTCCTTTACCTGCACACTGGGGATTTGACCTCTATCTCCACTCTCATTAATATGGGTGGCCTATTGCTCTTATTAAAAGAAAAGGGGGATCTGTGGGGAGCCGCCCTCACATTCGCCGTTGCAAGATGGCGCTGACATCCTGTGTTCTAAGTGGTAAACAAATAATCTGCGCATGTGCCAAGGGTAGTTTTCCACCCCATGTGCTCTGCCCTCCCCGTGACGACAACTCGGCCGATGGGCTGCAGCCAATCAGGGAGTAATACGTCCTAGGCGGAGAATAATTCTCCTTAAAAAGGGACGGGGTTTCGCCATTCGCTCTCTTGCACTCTTGCGCTCTTGCGCTCTGGCTCCTAAAGATGTAAGCAATAGAGCTCTTGCTCTCTTGCACTCTTGCTCCTGAAGATGTAAGCAATAAAGTTTTGCCGCAGAAGATTCCGGTTTGTTGTGTTCTTCCTGGCCGGTCGCGAGAACGCGTGTAAGAAGGTTAATAATCTAAACAGCCCTATATCCCCTAAAGAAATAGAAGCAGTCATTAACAGTCTCCAAACCAAAAAAAGATCAGGACCAGATGGGTTTAGTGCCGTGTTCTATCAGACTTTCAAAGAAGATCTAATCCCAGTACTTCACAAACTATTCCACAAAATAGAAAAAAAAAGGTACTCTACCCAACTCATTCTATGAAGCCACAATTACTTTGATACCTAAACCACAAAAAGACCCAACAAAGATAGAGAACTTCAGACCAATTTCCCTTACGAATATCGATGCAAAAATCCTCAATAAAGTTCTTGCTAACCGAATCCAAGAACACATCAAAACAATCATCCATCCTGACCAAGTAGGTTTCATCCCAGGGATGCAGGGATGGTTCAATATACGGAAATCCATCAACGTAATCCAGTATATAAACAAACTCAAAGACAAAAACCACATGATCATCTCGTTAGATGCAGAAAAAGCATTTGACAAAATCCACCACCCATTCATGATAAAAGTCTTGGAAAGATCAGGAATTCAAGGCCCATACCTAAACATGATAAAAGCAATCTACAGCAAACCACTAGCCAACATCAAAGTAAATGGAGAGAAGCTGGAAGCAATCCCACTAAAATCAGGGACTAGACAAGGCTGTCCACTCTCGCCCTACCTATTCAACATTGTACTTGAAGTCCTAGCCAGAGCAATTAGACAACAAAAGGAGATCAAGGGGATTAAAATTGGAAAGGAAGTAGTCAAAACATCACTTTTTGCAGATGATATGATAGTATATATAAGTGACCCTAAAAATTCCACCAGAGAACTCCTAAGCCTGATAAACAGCTTCAATCAACTAGCTGGATATAAAATTAACTCAAACAAGTCAATGGCCTTTCTCTACACAAAGGATAAACTGGCTGGAAAGAAATTAGGGAAACAACACCCTTCTCAATAGTCACAAATAATATAAAATACCTTGGCGTGACTCTAACTAAGGAAGTGAAAGATCTGTATGATAAGAACTTCAAGTCTCTAAAGAAAGAAATTAAAGAAGATATCAGAAGATGGAAAGATCTCCCATGCTCATGGATTGGCAGAATCAACATTGTAAAAATGGCTATCTTGCCAAAAGCAATCTACAGATTAAATGCAATCCCCATCAAAATTCCAACTCAATTCTTCAACGAATTAGAAAGGGCAATCGGCAGATTCATCTGGAACAACAAAAAACCTAGGAGAGCAACAACTCTACTCAAGGATAAAGAACCTCCAGTGGAATCACTATGCTGGACCTAAAACTGTACTACAGAGAAATTGTTATAAAAACTGCATGGTACTGGTATAGTGACAGACAAGTAGACCAATGGAACAGAATTGAAGACCCAGAAATGAACCCACACACCTATGGTCACTTGATCTTCGACAAGGGAGCTAAAACCATTCAGTGGAAAAAAGACAGCATTTTCAACAAATGGTGCTGGCACAACTGGCGGTTATCATGTAGAAGAATGAGAATTGATCCATTCCTATCTCCTTGTACTAAGGTCATATCTAAGTGGATTAAGGAACTTCACATAAAATTGGAGACACTGAAACTTATAGAGGAGAAAGTAGGGGAAAAATCTCGAAGATATGGGTACAGGGGAAAAATTCCTGAATAGAACAGCAATGCCTTGTGCTGTAAGATGGAGAATCGATAAATGGGACCTCATAAAATTGCAAAGTTTCTGCAAGGCAAAAGACACCGTCAATAAGACAAAAAGACCACCAACAGATTGGGAAAGGATCTTTACCTATCCCAAATCGGATAGGGGACTAATATCCAGTATATATAAAGAACTCAAGAAGGTGGACTCCAGAAAATCAAATAACCCCATTAAAAAATGGGGCTCAGAGCTGAACAAAGAATTCTCACCTGAGGTATACCAAATGGCTAAGAAACACCTGAAAAAATGTTCAACATCCTTAATCATCAGGGAAATGCAAATCAAAACAACCCTGAGATTCCACCTCACAGCAGTCAGAATGGCTAAGATCAAAAATTCAGGTGACAGCAGATGCTGGCGAGGATGTGGAGAAAGAGGAACACTCCTCCATTGTTGGTGGGATTGCAAGCTTGTACAACCACTCTGGAAATCAGTCTGGTGGTTCCTCAGAAAATTGGACATAGTACTACTGGAGGATCCCGCAATACCTCTCCTGGGCATATATCCAGAAGATGTCCCAACTGGTAAGAAGGACACATGCTCCACTCTGTTCATAGCAGCCTTATTTATAATAGCCAGAAGCTTGATAGAACCCAGATGCCCCTCAACAGAGGAATGGATACAAAAAATGTGGTACATTTACACAATGGAGTACTACTCAGCTATTAAAAATAATGAATTTATGAAATTCCTAGGCAAATGGTTGGACCTGGAGGGCATCATCCTGAGTGAGGTAACACAATCACAAAGAACTGAAATGATATGTACTCACTGATAAGTGGATATTAGCCCAGAAAATTAGTATACCCGAGATATAAGATACAATTTGCAAAACACACAAAACTGAAAAAGAACGAAGACCAAAGTGTGGACACTTTACCCCTTCTTAGAATTGGGAACAAAACACTCATGGAAGGAGTTATAGAGACAAAATTTCGAGCTGAGATAAAAGGATGGACCATCTAGAGACTGCCATATCCAGGGATCCATCCCATAATCAGCCTCCAAATGATGACACCATTGCATAAACTAGCAAGATTTTGCTGAAAGGACCCAGATATAGTTGTCTCTTGTGAGACTATGCCGGGGCCTAGCAAACACAGTAGTTGATGCTCACAGTCAGCTATTGGATGGATCACACAGCCCCCAATGGAGGAGCTAGAGAAAGTACCCAAGGATCTAAAGGGAACTGCAACCCTATATGTGGAACAACAATATGAACTAACCAGTACCCCGGAGCTCTTGTCTCTAGCTGCATATGTATCAAAAGATGGCCTAGTCAGCCATCATTGGAAAGAGAGGACCTTTGGATTTGCTAACTTTATATGCCCCAGTACAGGGGAACGCCAGGGCCAAAAAGGGGGAGTGGGTGGGTAGGAGATTGGGGGGTGGGTATGGGGGACTTTTGGGATAGCATTGGAAATGTAAACGAGGAAAATACCTAATAAAAAAAATGAAAACACAAACAGTTGAAGTAAATGGATAAAACTGTTTAATAACTAAAGAAGGAAGTAAAAGCAATAAAGAAAATATGAACTGAGAGAATTCTGGAAATGAAAAATTAAGAAATGTGAGCAGGAACTACAGAGACAAGCTTCATCAGTAAAATACAAGAGATGGAAGAACAAATCTCACGCATTGAAGATACAATAGAAGAAACAGAATCATTGGTCAAATCCAAAATCTCCAAATCCACATTCCTCCAAACAAAAGCATCTTCAGCCCTGCCATGTTAATACCTCAGTCCCTGGTACCAACTGCTGTCTTAGTGTTTTACTGCTGTAAAGAGACACCACACCAAGGCAACTCTAAGGACAACATTTAATTGGGTCTGGCTTACAGTTTTGGAGGTTCAGTCCATTATCATTGCAGCTTTCAGACAGACATGGCACAGGAGGAGCTATGAGTTCTACATTTACATCCAAGGGAAGCCAGGAACAGACTCTGCATCCTTAGGCAGCTAGGAGGAGGGTCTCCAAGTCCACCCTCACAGTGACACACTTCTTTCAACAAGGATGCTCCTCCTAATAGTGTCACTCCTTAGCCCAAGCATATTCACACCACCACACTCCACCTACCTCAATTCTTCCCAGTTATAGGCTGTAGGAATCTTTATTCACCAATCAGGGATGAGTTGCTGGGCAAGGTCACATAATGTTCCTCGGGTTTATATGTGGATTCTCTTGTCCCTCGGGGCAACCAGGCTCTGGGGGCCACTATGTAGCATTGCAAGACATAGCAAAAGGCCAAACCTCAACAGTGTAAGCCCCAACAAATAGAAGTAATATACTTACCCTTGAACCATAATGTGTTTACTTGAATCGCAGCCAACATCGATTTCGAACACCTAAAAATGAAATAATTTTACAAAGTGAACTGAGCAGCTCTGACTTTGAATGATATAAGCTAGAGGTCGAGCCAAAGATGGTTATAGTTCAGGTTAGAAACACAGACTGAATTTCTTCCCTTGTCTTCTACCTCTTCTGCTGCACCCCTATCTACTCCATGGTTGCAGGCATCTATCATGTGCTTAATTCAAGTGGCAACTTGTCAGGGAATTGAATGTCCTTGCATGTAGCAGTCTCTCTTGCTTTGCTCCTTCTGGTTTCCCTAGCCCTCGTGTATAATCAGAGGACTAACAGGTCATCTACTGATAGGCTGTGTACACAGCCTATGGTATTTGTTTTAAACGCCCTAACCTCACATGTGTGATATCCTACTGTTTCCTTGCACAGGCTGTGATTACAGGAAACCCTGTGTCCCTGCATCCCCAGCATCTGTATTTATTTGTTTAAAGACAATGAACTACCTGTGGATAGGGTAGCCTAGCAGCCAGCACAGAGTCTGTTATATGTATGTATGTATGTATGTGTATGTATATATATATATATATATATATATATATATATATATATATATATATATATATATATACTCTCCCTTTTTTCTTTGGATATAGGGCATTGTTATACTGTTAAGTTTGTCTCTGCACTCTGGACTCAGTTAATCCTCCTGTTTTTTGCCTCACCATGACTTGGTAAATATATTGTATTTGCCTCTAAATCCCTCCATTGTTGAAGAGATCCAATGTTTTTCCACAAAGGACATGACAGACTTACGACTGTGCTCTGAAAATAAGAGAACTTTTTGCTTTTCCAACTAGACACATTAGGTTTACAGTTCAAACGTTAATGTCATCAAGTCTCTTGACCAACACTTTACTCTGCTGTCAATGTTTAGAAATATATTGCCTAAAAATTATACACAGCTTCTGTAGCTAAAATAATGTTTGTGTCAGCCTTAAAAGAAAGCTTAAGAAGACATGGTTGAGGGCTGGAGAGGCTGCTCAGTGGTTAAGAGCACTGACTGGTTTTGCAGAGGTCCTGAGTTCAATTCCCAGCAACCACATGGTGGCTCACTCACTTCTGTAATATTATCTGATGCCCTTTTCTGGTGTGTCTGAAGACAGCTACAGTGTACTCATATACATAAAATAAGTAATTCTTTTTTAAAAAGTTCATTCTTAGAATGGGGAACAAAATATCCATGGAAGGAGTTATAAAGTTCAGAGCAGAGCCTGAAGGAAGGACCATCCAGAGACTGCTCCACTTGGGATCCACCCCATAAACAACCACCAGACCCAGACACTAGGCAGATGCCAACAAGAACCTGCTGAAAGGAGCCTGATATAGCTGTATCCTGAGAGGCTCTGCCAGTGGCTGGAAAATACAGAAGTGGATACTCAGACAGAGCACATGTTCCCCAGTTTGGAAGCCAGAGACATACCCAGGGAGCTGAAGGGGACTTTAGCCCCATAGAAGGAACATCAATATGAACTAACCAGTACCCCCAGAACTTCTTGGAACTATACCACCAATCAAAGAAAACATATGGTGGAACTTGTGGCTCTAGCTTTATATGTAGCAAACATATGGTGGAACTTGTGGCTCTAGCTATATATGTAGCAGAGGACGGCCTAGTCGGTCATCAATGGGAGGAGAGAACCTTGGTCCTATGAAGGCTGTATGCCCTAGTATAGGGGAATGCCAGGACTAGGAATGGGAGTGGGTGGGTTGGGGAGCAGGGGGAGGTAGGAGGGGAAAGGGGATTTTCAGAGGGGAAACTAGAAAAGGGGAAAACATTTGAAATGTAAATAAAGAAAATATCTTATGAAAATATAAAAGCATGAAGCAAAGGGGGGAAAGAAAGAACAGGGTTGAAAATATAGATTAAAAAGAAAAACAAAACCCAGCAGATGACAGCTTTCAATTTGCAGAACAGCCCATGTTTCTATCAGAGCCAGGGGCCTGGTTGTCTTTCCCCTGCCTCATAAAACCTCTTGTCTAAGGGGAGACACAAGGGGAGCTCCTGGGTTTCATTTGTTAACCATCTGAGATGCAGTTTATTTTCTCACAAAACTGACTTGCATCCCTTATTAACTACAATCACTCCATTTTTTCCCCCTGGGAACTACGTTCAGAAGCATGGCCCTGCCCTTGATGTTTATTAAGCAGTCCAGATGACCATAAAAGGGCAGCTCAATTTCTCAGCTTTGTCATGGTCAGGACAAATGGTGTTTGTCCTATAATGATTTCACTTGTAATACCCTGTTGTCATCCTGGTCTTTGTTGTCAAAATCACACCAATGACCACAGCTAGGATTAGAATCTGAATTGTCTTGAAGATGGACTTGGAAAAGGAGCTGAAATGAGAGGAAGCTTGCAAAAGCCTGTTTTCTAAGGAAACTACAGCTGCTGGCTGGGCACCTGGCCTTCTGGACAGGCTTGGGACAGTCCCACCCAGAGCTAAAGGGAAACCATTTCTCCTCAGTTCAGGGACAGGGCAGGATTGTTCCTTGTTGAGGTTTGGTCTGTTGTCATGTACCATAAGGCTAAATGTGGGTCCCTAAGGCCTAGCTGCCCCAGAGACAAGTGAGTCTGTACCTAGCAGAAAACTCTGTGACCTTGCTCCCAACTTATTTATGATTGGTAAATAAAGATGCCTCCACCCTATAGCTAGACAGAATTGAGATAGGTGGGGCTTGGTGATCCCAGGCCTGGGGTTGGAGGAGACCATGAGCAGAGAAGAAGGTGGCAAAAGGAGAAAGACACTGGAGGGTTAGGAGTCAAGAAAGCATGGCCAAGAGTGCTGTGCAACTGGAGTTGAAAGCAGCCCAGATGAAACATAGTAACTCCGGGTCTTAGTAGGAAACAGATTTTAATAGAATAGAGGGTAGATATCGGCCCAGCCTTAGTGCTTATAAAGGCTTATTATAAATGTAGAGATTGTGTGTGTCTGAATGACTGAAGGCAGGGCAGGAGCCCCAGATAGTGATTAAATATTTACTACAATAATTCCTGCCTCCTTAGGTTAGGTTGAGGGTGAGCAAATGTTTAATTTATGTTTATGTGTTTCTGCCTGCTTGAATGTGTGTGTACCACATGTATCTAAGTGTTTACAGAGGCCAGAAGAAGATGTGGGATTCCCTGGAGCTAGAGTAGCAAACAGTTAGCCAGCCAATAGGGGTGCTCTGAACTGAACCCTGAGAACTGAGATTATACTACTGAGCATTCCCTCAGCAGCAGGCCCAGCAAACTCACATGGAACAATGGATCCCACATGGGAATTCCAATGGCCTTTGTCACTGGCATGCTGGTGGGTGAGATATTAGAGTTGTCATCCCCTCATGAGGCAATTCTTCTCCCAAAGAAATAGCAGGGACTTCTGGGGGCTGGGTTACACTACTGCACGTTCAGCTCTTGAAAGGTGACATGATGCCTTGTTGGAAATGACAACAGGCAACCAAACAACAAAGTGACAAAGATGCAAGTTCCAATTCAAATGGCTCACTCCAGCCCATTTGGCCTGGCAGTTTTAGGAAGAGCCTGACATCACTGGATGGAGAAGAACAGAGCTGGTACTGTCTGTCTCTGGACTATTTTCCCAGAAGGCTGATGGCTTGCTTATTCCTAAGCATGGCTCGAGAGTGCAAAGAAAGGAACCTGTGCTTGAGAGCATATTCTATACTTGGTAAACAGGATTTGACTTCCATGGCTAATAAGATAACCTGTGCTTTCTACAGCACCATGTTTCCTTGTTGCTTAGTAGGGATTTGCACTGGATTTCAGAGATAGGCCACCATACACTGCAGTGGGCCCAGAAGGTTAGGTCTGAAACAGGTCTGCTTTGGAAAAGAAAGAAGGAGAAACTTTCCTTCCCCCGGGTCTTACTAGATAATGATTCTATGGCAGGCACTGTTTTTTTGCATACTTTTCATAAATGACCCCATTTATTACTCCAGCAACTCAACAAGAACATGTTTCCTTTTACAACAGGGCCAAAAAAAGGCCTCACAGGGCTTAAAGAAGCCAGTGAATGAATGGAGTAATTGAGACCTGAAGTTAGGTGAGGGAGGTCTGTTGGGTAAAGCTGGACTGGACAGGGTCAGGCAAAGAGGAAGTTATGACACATTCATGGATTGAGAGGGACATGAGAAATCCCCAATTCCAGAAGATAGCTGCAAAGGTCACAGCCAAAACTCTGAAAGCAGAAAATGCAGACTCAGGCTAGGGTGCAGTTTTGTGCTTCAGCTGCAGGATGCAGTTAGTGAGTAGGGGTGGGGAGGTGGGAGTGGGGCATGCAACTAACACAGCTTCTAGGGAGTGTGTTCGGACAGTGCTGAGGATAGGTCACATTTTCCCAGTTAAAAGCTCTCAAGTGGAAACTTAAGTGTTCTTTTCAAAGTTGATTGGATGGTGTTTTGCTGGGGCAAACACATGAAGGAATGTGAAAGGCTAAGGTAGATATGTAAAGGAATGTTTCACTGAAGCAGATACAGGAGAGAGGATGTTCTGCAAAAGCAAGCACATGAAAGGATATGTGATGAAAGGTTCTGTTCTCTGCTAAGGACACACATGTATTGGTCTGCCTTACACTGCAGAGTTGAACTGCCTTTGTTGGGACACCACAGAGAAATGCACCAAAAAGCTTCTGGTGGTGTGCTGCAATTGGATGCACGTGCTGAGGCAAGATCCATGCTGAGACAAGGCCTGGGCTGAGGCAAGACAAGTGGAGGACACATGATGTTTGCAGGGTACAAATATTAGTCCATGACATGATGGAGACAGAGTTTGGCTTCGTGGTATAGCTAGCTATGTAAACACTTATGGGCCTCTTCCCTGAGAGGCACAGACTAGCATTACCCCTGGTGTTCCTGTTGGTTTCTCCTGCTGACACGAGCCGAAGCTGAGACCTACCTATGTCTGCTATGTTGTGTCACCGATGCTGCTAATCAGACTCTACAGAATTGGACTGCTGGTGTATCCTC
This sequence comes from Mus musculus, assembly GCF_000001635.26. Classification (NCBI taxonomy): domain Eukaryota; kingdom Metazoa; phylum Chordata; class Mammalia; order Rodentia; family Muridae; genus Mus; species Mus musculus. The sequence continues at coordinate 178,117,779 of NC_000067.6, read as the reverse complement.
AAAGTGTTGTGTGAATGGACAGAACTGTGCTGCCCAATGACCTGTGAACTGAACTGCTGATTTCCAGATAACACAGAGGGGGGTTGCTCCAAAGAACTTTTCTAAACAGGTCCACTTCCCCTGTATCCTTTCTTTCCCACTACCTCTGGTGGGTGGTGGGCTACAAGGACAGTTAAATGTTTAATCATCATTAAAAATAGGACTTGAAAAAACGAAAGTTACAATGCTCCCTTAAAACTCATGAAATCTTGCCCAGGTACCAAGAGGGTCCTGTTCTACAGCCAAAAGGAGAGGCATCCAATCCCCACTCCATTGTATATGTCTGTGTTCCTCATGTGCTCACTGTGTAATAACTGGCTGTTGGTGACACTCAGATGGACCAAGAGTAGATGCGTGATTCCAAGGAGACAAGTGAGCACTAGTGTGGCTGCTGGAACATTCTGGGCCTGTTTCTCACCTCGGTGCTCGATGTTAGCTGTGCCTGGTCTTTGAATCCCTCTGCCTGCTGAGTCTACTTATTCTTCAGTCATAAATTTCACCTTTTTTTTTTTTCACCTTTCCCTTCTCCATCACAGTGGCCTACACTTTCCTCTGAGCTACTCAGTAACCGTGCACCATGCTATCTTGTACCGGGTGTGTTTCCTTCCAGGGAGGCCATTTTATAACTCCTATCACCAAGTGCCCACATTGAAAGCCAGAAGTACAGCAGAGATATAATAAGCTCTCCTGGGGGGGAAAATGACAAACAAACAAGCAAACAAGCAAACAAAATCCATCTGGAGGAATGGACATGCATGATCCACGTGGGCAGGTCTGGTAGACTCATTTGACACACACCACCCATGTGTACTTTTCCCCATCAGTTTCAATCTCCCTTCAGATAATTGATTTTCAAACCTTCAAAGACTAATTATGGTACCTTTTTGTATACATTCATCCAATCCCACTTTAGGGGAGAAGCTCAGAGAAGGCAGAACTTCTATCCTCTGCTTTCAAACCAAAGGATGGCTATTTTCTGCTGATAAGGGCAAAGGACAGTGAAAAGATAGTATGTGTACTTAATTTACTAACTGTACATTGTTTTAGTGTGTGCATATTTATGTTCTGTGCTGCATGTGTGCCCATGTTTATATGGGTACATATATGTTCACGTACATATGCATGTGCCTGCTTATGTGTGTAGACATGTGCATGGTATCAGGAGTAATCCTCAATTGCTCTCTGCCTGACCCTTGGAGGCAGGTCTCTCTATAGAACTCAGAGCTCACAGCTATGATTAGTCTATCCACCCACTTATTCAGGGTATCCACTAACTCTACCATCCAAGTACTGGAATTTCAGGTGGGCTGCTATACCCACCCAACAGGTATATGAGTTCTGAGGTTCCAAACTCCAGTTCTTACCATTGTGTGGCAAGAGCTTTATCCACTGACACATCTCCCAGTCCCTGACTAGATTTTATTTTGAAGAACAAAAGTTTGATTTTTTTCACCACATGGCACCTACCGGTTTGGCTGTTGGACACATTCTTGAAAATTCACTAGGTCGGAACTGAAAAACCAGGAGACCTGTGTTCTCTTTTCTAGGACAAACAATCCACATAGGTTATTGTAGAATGAGAACAGGTAACAGGATCAACTGTGAAGTCCTATTGCATGATGGCATTGATCCCTCTGAGGAGACAAAGAGGCTCGAAGGACGGCTAGGTCCATCAAGGTAGCGTTTCACTGTTGTACTTCTGTATTCTGCTCCCTCCTTTGGAGCCCACCCACACCTTGATCAGATGTGGGGCACAGCAGGAAACAGAAGAGAGCATCCACCAGCATTTTCGGGGCATCTCACCCCCTTTACAAGTATCCTCAGTCCCTGAATACTGAGGTTCTGCACCTGATACCTTCCCTCAATGTGCTCTTCCTTTTCCCCATCGGGGTTCCTACCCCACGGGCAACTCCTTTGAAACAATGATGAATAATTCACCTCCTAACCACATTAAACTCTGTAAACAGATTTGAACGCCAAGAAAGGTTAGGAATAATGCCTTTCTTAGTCACCGAGTGTACACAGATCATTTTGCATTTGGGAAAAGTAGAGGTTGCAAAAACAACAGGCACAGAATGTCTGAAGGCATGATTTAGATACTCCCCTTCCTGACAAGATTCTACTTTTGGAGGTGTTAGGTTGGACCAGGGAAAAGAAAGTACCTTAGATAACTTTGTGTGGTCTACAATATAATTCTCAGCGAACATGTACAATTACCAAGGAGACCAGTACCTTTCATAGGCACATTAGTTATTTTTCAGTGATATGCTATAGTGCCCTGACAAAAGTGACTTCAGGGAAGTAGAGTCTGAGCTCTCAGTTCCTAGGTGCAGTCCATCTCCATGAGGAAGTCAAGGCTGTCAGAAGTTGAAATATCAGATTGCCACACCCACAGTCAGGGAGTAGAGCAGGGTGAATGCTTGTGCCTGGCTACCTTTTCCTTCTTACATGCTGGGTGTCTCAGTCAGGGTAATTATTATTACTGCTGGAGTTAAGCTCTGTGTCCAAAGTGGAGGAAAGGATTTATTGGGCATACACGCTCACAATGTTAACACTGCTGTTCATTGTGAAAGGATGTCAGGATAGGAACTCAAATAGGACAGAAGTCCTCAAAAGGGGGCTGATGCAGAGTCCATGGAAGGGTGCTGTTTACAAGCTTGCTCCTCATGGCTTGATCCTCATGGCTTGCTCCTCATGGCTTGCTCAGCCTACTTTATCCTATAGAACCCAGAACCACCAGCTCAGGGATGAATCCACTCACCATGAGCTGGACCCTCCGCCATCGCTAATAAACAAAATGTCCCACAGCTGGATCTTATGGGGGGAATTTTCTCAATTGTGGTTCCCTCCTTTCAGTTGACTCTAGCAGTGTCAAGTAGACAGAAGCCAGCCAGCCAGCACACCTGGGAATGGTCCCACTCAGAATGGTCTGATCTTCCCACCTCAGTTAACCTAATCATGATAGGCATATTCAGAGAGCATCTTCCAGAGGAATCCAGAATGCATCAAACTAACAGCCAGATTATCCATCTCACAAAGCCAGAGAGAAGAGACAAAGGGTGAACAGGAAGGGGTGATAGCACCTCTTCTGACTTCTGGGTAAAAGGAACATTTCCTCCTGCTTCTTTCTGGCTACTAATCTGTCATCTTCTTTTCTTTCTCCTTTGTAGTGAGTGTGTGTGTGTGCGTGTGTGTGCGTGTGTGTGCGTGTGTGTGTCTGTCTGTCTGTCTCTCTGTCTTTACACATGTGCATTTGTATATGTATGTGCACATAAGTGTTCACTTACACATGCACATACAGGTGAATGTACATGCATATGTGTTCACATGTATGTGTTAGTGGAGGCCAGTGGAGGATGACATTAGATGTCTTTCTTGATTACTGTCTACCTTAATTTTTGAGACATGGTATCTTACTGAACCAGGACCTCATGATTGGACTAGGTTGGTTGATCAATGAGCTCCAAGGATATTCCTGTGTCTCCCTGCCCCCAGGGCTCAGGTTACAGATCTGTGCCACCATGCCTGGCTTTTATGTGGGTGCTGGAGGTGCAAATTCAGGTCCTTGTGTGTATATGGCAGGCACTGTGCTGACTGAGCTGGCTCCCTGGCCCCTATTTTATTAACAGTGCTCATCAGCACTTGGAATGTTCTAATTTGTTCCTTGTTTGGTGTTGGTCATTGGAAATAGGTTCTGATATGCAGCTACTCCATCTTTGTGCTCTCAGCTAAAGACTCTCTCGAGTTTTTCTTTTTGATTGAGGATAGTATGTAGCAACTTTCAGTTGGGAACTCATGATAAAGCATGCATGGAAATGAGTGAGTTAAGAAGTAGCTGGTTTTGGTTTGGATAAGAATGACTTAACAGCTCACATTTGACATGGACCACAGGATGATGGACCTGAGGGGTTGGAATCCTTAAAGGGAAACCGGAACCTCAGTTTTTTCCTCCTTGGTGTCTGACTCATGGACCCTCTTCTCCTCTTCTCCTCTTGTTCTGATGCTACTGCCCTGCCACAGTTCTAGAAGCAATGGGGTCTCCTCTGTGGGACCTCAAAACCTCAAAGTAACTCCTTCCTTCTTTGAATCTAGGTTTTTTTTTTTTTTTAGGTGTTTTATTACAGTTGCAAGGCAAGCTAAGACAGAGAATTCTTGCCATCTTCAGGGGCAAGAAGAACCTTCAGACAATTTTTACTGATTTATAAAAACTGTTTACCTATAAGAAAAAAAAAAGTGTTTACGAGCTGGTAGGATCACTCATTGGTTAAGAGAACTGGCTGTTCTTCTGAGTTCAAATCCCAGCAACCACATGGTGGCTCACACTCATCAGTAATGAGATCTGATGCCCTCTTCTGGTGTGTCTGAAGACAGCTACAGTGTACTTACATATAACAATAAATAAATCTTAAGACAAACAAAAAGTGTTTACATTTTAAAGGTGAAATATTAATTTCTCACATACCAAGACATGCAAAGAATTTGAAATTTGGAGACCTAAAAGGGTGGAAGTTCATTTAATTGAATAAAAGATATATATCAAATAAATAACATTTAAAATCTATACTTACTGTAACTGATAATAATTATCCACTAATTCATAATTTGTTGTCTGAAAAAATCTTGTTATCTGAAAAGAAAATTGAAAAGTTTGTGTAGAGCAGAAAAGGTAGAAATTTGATCTCATATTAGCATCATATAGGTTTGTAGGTCAAGGTATACTAGACCACTGGCTCACAGTGCTCATTCCTACAAACTCACTGTATGCTTTTAGACATTTAAATCTTACACAGGAAAAACAATATCCTGGAGGTTCATTTTCTCTCTCTCTCTCTCTCTCTCTCTCTCTCTCTCTCTCTCTCTCTCTTGTCTTTCACATACACACACACACACACACACACATATATATGAAAGACAGGATATATATATGTGTATATATATATATATATATATATATATATCACACACACACACACACACACACACACACACACACACATATATATATATAAAACCTGTGTTTTTGTGCGTGTTTTGTGGTGTTGTATGTGTGTGTGTGTGTGTGTGTGTGTGTGTGTGTGTGTGTGATAGGCACAGGGGTAGGCATAGGCACAGAATACATTTAGAGGTCAGAGGACAACTTGCAAGTGTTGGTTCTCTCCTTCTACCTACCATAAATGTCTTGGGGATCAAATTCAGATCATCAGCCTCAGTGAAAAATGACTTTGTAGCCTGAGCTATTACAGGCTTCACCCCCAACCAATTTGTAAAAATCTCAATTATGTATGCATTATTTTACTTTGTTACATTTTTACTCTCCTTTAATTTGGGGAGTGTTTATATGCACCCCGTTGCTTGTTGATGCCAGAGAACAACCTCAGGTATCATTCGTGTTTCTAAACAAATTTTTTTGGCTCTTTTATTTTATTTGTCTGCCTGCATGTTTGTATGTGTGCTACGTGTATACAGCAACCTCAGAGCTGGTAAACGCATTAGACCCCCTAGAACTGGACTTACAGATGGCTGTGCGCTAATATGTGGGTTCCAGGATTGGTGCCTAGGTTCTCTTAACCACAGAGCAGCCCCTCCAGACTGTCCCTTCTTACTGGCTTACTGAGTAGGCTAGGCTAGCTGCTAGTGAGCCCTAGGGATCTGTCTGTGTCTAATAACAAAATGCTGGGATTTAAAACATGTGCTATCAAAACTGGGTTTTTGAAATGTGGGTTTTGGGGAATCAAACTCACATCCTTGTTCTTTGTATGGTGAGCACCTCACTGACTGAGTCCTTTCTCTACCCCTTTTAATTTTAAATGACCTTGACCATACTTGTTCCACCCCACCCCCATGAATAACATACTTAGGTTTTTTTTCACTGCAGGACCCTTGTTTTGATTATTTACTTATTTCTTGAGCTCCAGAATCATGTCTCACAAGCATGCTCAGAAACTAAACTAATCTAGATACTTCCTAACAGGTGTGCAGAGTCCAGTTCCACCCTCAGGCTCAGCCGACAACTAGCCCAGCCTTCGTGTCCCTCAAAGACAACAATAAACATGAAAACAAAATTAAAACTCCCAAAACAACCTAATGTTTTTACATTTATTCAAACCTAAATAAATAAAGAAAAAAATACCAACTTACCAAAGTTTTAGTACAGAATCCTGATGCAATCTCATACTCAATGTTTTGTGTCCAGGTCAGTATACGCATGCCATAGTGTTCCAGAACAATGTAGAGACCCCGATTTTCTGGGTACACTATTTGACTCCAAATTGTCAGGCTTTCTCCTTTATCCATATGGTAAAACTGACTATGAATATTGTGCTGAAATGCCAGATATGGGCACCAGTCTCCTAAATCTTTATTTATACTTTGTAACTCCAGAATTAAGGGATATGGCTGTGTCTGCAACTGGTATTTCTCGTCGAGATTTTCATTATAGTATAATATACATACTTCAAAAGATTTGTCGAAGAAAAGCCCTGTCTTTGCAGTCGTGTTTACCCATGTATGTAGTATAACTGCCTCTGTAATGTCAGCCTTGATGTAGAACATTACATTATTTTCCATTTTTACCACAACATTTCCAATACTATCTGGAAAGATAAAGACAAATATTTGTTATTTAATGTTTTAATGTTAATCTACTTGAGCGCATGTGTGTGGCATGTGAACATTTGCGTGCTGCAGCACATGCCTAGAGAGCAGAGGACAATCTGCCGAATTTGGCTCTCTCTTTCTACCATGTGGGGTTCAGAGGTCAAACTCTAGACTGTCTGGCTTAGCAGCCAACACTTTTACCTGGTGAGCCATCTCACTATCCCAGGTTTGTGTTATGCTGAGGAAATCACAAATTACGTTGTTTTATTGAAGTAGATTTTTAATGAAGATAACTTATTGTATACTAAGTATATGTATCATGACAAGAATTAGAGTGAACCACCATGAACCTTTGCACTCCCTGAAGGACTTCTTATTCTTGAGTACATTTCTTTTCATATTCACAATGCCTCCTTTATAAATCATATCATATGCACAGCGCTTTAGGTAAAGAGCAAGAACATAGCAAGGACAGCACTACCAGGGAGGATGGTGTTATAGCCAGATATATGTTCCCTTCAAGTTCACATCATGGAGCCTTCATCCCCAACTTAACTACACTGGGGAATAGAGATGTCAGAGACTTTAAGGAGATTATTCTAGTTAAATGAAGTCATGAGCACAGGGCACTAACATAGTGGGACAGGTATTCTTGAAAGAGGAGGAATATACTCTTTGGGGAGATCTCTATCTCTACACACACACACACACACACACACACACACACACACAGAGAGAGAGAGAGAGAGAGAGAGAGAGAGAGACAGACAGACAGACAGACAGACAAACAGAGACAGAGACAGAGAGACAGAGACAGAGAGACAGAGAAAGAGAGACACAGAGAGAGACACAAAAAGAGGAGAGAGAGAGGAGAGAGAGGGAGAGAGAGAGAAAGAGAGAGAGAAAGAAAGAGAAACACACAGAGAGAAATATATATAGAGAGGGATCCTTCGAGGAAACAGTGAGCAGAAAGCTCGCTGTGGGCTCACTGGAATTCATTACTGATGGCGCTTAGATCCTGGACTGGCAGAAATGTCAGGTACCTTATGTTTATTGTTTACAGTCCCCGGCCTCTATGGTATTATGTAGGTCACCAGAGTAGAACAATGCATTCCTTATTGGGATGGGAAAATGACTGGCCTTCTCACCATAAATGAGTGCTTTGCCTAAAACAGGATAGGTCTTTGGCTCTGTTGCTGTCTCTGGCCAGGCTGGATGTGCTGATTTCCCAGCTCTCTTTCAAGACAAAGTCATTTATTCACCCTCTATGGACATGCCCTTCCTACTTTTCAAAAGGCAACACTCAGATGCCTGGTTAAAGGAAGGAGGTGGATTCATGGAGTCAGGGGTCCGTGGTGCTCAATATATCTTACATTTGGAAGCAGAGTAAATCATTAATTCATAAATACTAATCAAATCTGCATAATCAGAAATGTATGCACTTGATCAAAAGGTGGAATGGAAAGTGTGTGTAGGGATGACACAAAAGATCTCTTTGTTGAACGGTTGTGGAGAGCTTGTTGGGGCTGCTTGGCAGGAATCTGAAATTGGGCCAGGAGAAGGAAATAGGCTTCGGGCATGAATTTGACATTGGTCCATGACAAGGAAGTAAGCTCAGGCAGGAATCTGGTTTTAGGCTAGAACAAAGAAGTGGGCTTCAGGCATGAATGTGACAGGGAAGCAGGCTCAGATATCTTGGCCATCCTGAAAAGCCCTGAGAAACAGGAATCTCAGGAGTGATCGCAGGACTTTGTTTATTGCTGCTCTTGCTGCTTGACTATTTGTGTTTATTGTATTGCTTGTTCCTCAACTGCTAGCCAACCTTAAAACTTGCATGTAACTAAAATGGTATAAAAGGAGATTGGGAAAAAAATAAACATGCCTTAGCCTCAGAAAAGGCTGGGGCCCTGCTACAATGTTGTCTAATTGTCTTTTTTTTCTGTTTAATCCTCTCTCCTGCCCTTGAGAACCTGTTGACTGACTGAGCTGGCTTGGTCAAATGGTTAAGCAATTATAGGATACAATTGTATGAATCTACTTACAATTAAAAATTTCTCCAAACAAAACAGAAGATGGGCTGGATAGATGGGCTAGTGGGTAAAAGGCTCCTACCACCAAACCTGTTGGCCAGAGTTTGGTTCTGTAATCTACACAATGGAGGGAGAGGACCAACTCCTGCCAATTGTCCTTTGACCTCCACCAGCTCTCATACACACCCACCCACCCGTGAATTAAAACAAAACAAAACAAAACAAAACAAAACAAAATAAAATGAGTAAAACAGGCTGTTTTAGGACAATCAGAGGTGTCAGTCCCCACATTCCGTTTTACTGGAGTTATTGACTGTTATTGTTCACTACTGTATATATCAGGCTAGCTGGCTCAGGAGTTTCTGGAGATAGTCTGGGCTCTACTTCCTATCTTGCCATTACAGATGTGTACTACTGTTTCTGGCTTGTGTGGTAACTGCTCTACTCAGTCCTTATTTACAGCTTTTAGTGAAGATAAAGAAGGCTAAGAATAAGTGATTTAATGATGTCACTTAAGAAGCAGCTACAGGCCTCCAGAGTTACAGACAGACACTGTAACTAAGGGGCTGTTCATGATAACAGGACCAAAAGAAGGTAACTAAATAGAAAGAGAAACTTGGATAAATAAAATTGAGTTATATTCAAAAGGGGAGAAAAAAGGAAAACCAGAAACACACACACAGACACACACACAGACACACATACACACAGAGACACACATGCACACACACAACAATGTTTTGCAACAAGAGAGAGGAGGGGTGTCAACCAAATTAAAGATGGCAAATAACATATCATTACAGGCTCAGAAGAAATGTGGATGTTCAGCTGAGAGGCCCAGGCCAATGAGTCTACATGTAGGTATAAGACTCTGGCTAGTCTTAGGTTCCTAGGACCCCCTGAGTGAACCATGCCCAGCCATAATCTATGCAAAAAGCAAAAGGTTTATTGTTCCAGTGCACTGGGGTGGTCCCAGACTGAAGGAGAGGTGGTGACCCCTCCAACAGCCCTTTTGGAGAGTTTTAATATGGTTTCCAGGGTAGGCATAGAGCATCAGCAACTAGACACAATATGATTGGTAGAACAGTGCACCTTTTAAACTGGTCTTTAGGGAATGAGGTAGTAGAGGCTTACTCAGCCTCTCCCTTCTGGCCTAGGTACTCTCTGACCTGTCTCTTCCAGGGTGGGTGGGCCATGGAATTTTCTAAAGGCTGAGCTGACCTCTTCCATGGGATTTCTAAAATGTGCCAGGCTTTCAAACCAACTTAAGCAGGATGGTGATCAAAGAAATGGGGGCCGGGGGAGAACAGGACAGTCAGATGGGGCACTTCTGGCAATGCTGGTAAATATCAGTGAGGTACACAGCTGTCATATGCTGGCCATTAATACAAAGTTCACTGACATCAGCCTTATACTGAGAAGGCTAGACTGATTCCATGACAGACTTCAAATCAGCAGTTAAGGAGACAAGGACCAAAAACTGGGCAAGCAAGCCCAGGCAAGCCCAGCCATGTGGCCTGAAGCAAGGACCCCGGGTCAGCAGTAGTTTCCAGACTTCCTCAGCTACTCCCTAGGTAGTAGTTCCCAGTCTTCTGCTACTTTCCAGCTCCCAGTTCCCGGTAATGGAATCTCTGTCTGTAGAGAAGGACCCCACATAGAGGTCACCTACCCCAGAATTCCCTAATGTGCTTTAAATCAGTGCCTGCAAGCTCACTTGGATGTCTATCTTGGTAAGGAGAGACCTTGGTGGGCTGGCTCCTCTGCTCTTTCTTCAGAGTAGTCTGTGCTCTGTTCCCCTCATATCTCCTACTTACCACAGCATCTGAAGGCAACTTCTGACTTACCAGCTTCTCCCAACATTCTGTTCCCTAGTTCTCTCAGTAATACCTGCTTTCTTTTTTTTTTTTTCTTCCCATTTTGCCATCTGAATGCAATATGTCTTCAATTTTACACTCAGCCTCTGCCATTCTGTTTTCTGCTTGGCCTGGTCTACTTTCCACCATGGCCATTTCCACCCATTCTGTTTTCTCCTTCCCTTGCTGGATTTCTCATCCATGGTGGTTTTCTTGCCTTCTATTTATTTCTCTCTCTCTCTTTTTTTTCCTTTTTTGGTTTTTAGAGACAGGGTTTCTCTGTATAGCCCTGGCTGTCCTGGAACTCACTTTGTAGACCAGGCTGGTCTCAAACTCAGAAATCCTCCTGCCTCTGCCTCTCAAGTGCTGAGATTACCATCACTGCCCGGCCTTCTATTTATTTCTTTGTTTCATTCATTTGCTTGTTTGAATTACCTGTAAGGTTAGTGACTGAAAACAAAATAAAGCAACAACAGAAAACTAGATTCTTGAGTCCTTATCTGGCATTTCAACTGCTTCAGCACCCTGGACCCAGTTAAGGACGAGGTCAGGGAGAATGTCTAGTGGGATGTTTTCCCCTTTACTTCATCTGGGACTCCAACCTATGGGATGGCACTGCACCACTCAGAGATGCATTTCCCTGGAATCCTACCTGGAAATACTTAACGGCCTGCTTTACTAATCTCCGTAAGCACTCTTTAGCCAAGTCAGCAATCATAATTAACCATCAAAGTCCTCTTCTTGACAACTTGGCATTCAGCCTTAAACCAAAACTCTCCACTACTGAACTGCCCTCTCCCTGCAATGACCACGTCTGACCATCTTACAATCAAAATACATTGAGTCCGTCTCTTTACATTTATTCCAGTCTTAAACGTCCCAAGTTTAGTTTCTTCTGAGATTCAAAGCAAACTCTTAGCTATGAACATGAACAAAATATATACATTTTCAAGGGACATTAGCACATAATAAACACTCCTATTTGGTGGGGGGAGGGAGGACAGGAAAATGGGAAAGATGTCAAGGCAAATGTTAAATCCTTCAGCAGTATTCCCAATTTTTGAGGCCCATTGTGGTGGTGGGATGTGGTCTCAAAAAGTCGGTATTCGTAAATGATAGGTATTGGTAAATGATAAACTTATAAAGGTATTGTAAATGTCAATAAGAGCAGTAGTAGAGTTTCTGGGAAGCTCTGGAGTTCAGAAAGGCCAGAGGTCATGCTCAGCTATTTCAAATGACACTTGCTGATCACGCAAGACAACCTGAAACTGACCTCAAGTTACCAGTGTTGACAAGTTGAAAGTCTGATAAATATTGATTCCAAGGGAAGTGCTAGGAAAGGGGGCAACATGAAGGAAGAAAATTGAAGTGCATGAATTAAAGGGTAACTCGAGGCCAAGAAAAAGTGATTGCAAGTTATGACATTTAATCTACAGGATTTCAAAGCTGAGGCTTAGAGGGGTTAAATGTCTTGAATGCCTTGATTGTGGATTTGAACAAAGACCTATATAAACCTATGTTAAATTATGAATTGAACTGTATACATCCAAAAGGATATGTTGAAATTTTAATACCCAGGACCAAGAACTTCAAAATATTATTTTTTGAATATTTATATATTATTCGGATATAACTGGCCCCTAATCCACAATGGCTATGTCCTCTGTGTGTGTGTGTGTGTGTGTGTGTGTGTGTGTGTGTGTGTGTGTGGTTTATGAGGGTAATGGGTATATGTATATGTGCTTATTTGTGAATACCATGATATATTTGTAAAGAAAGGTCAGAGGACATGAAAACAGAGGCACACATGAAGAACACAAGTGTGGTAAAAGAAGTAGACACTGAATTGATGTGTGTGTGAGAAAAATAAAGGCAAAACAAACAAACAAAGAGAAAAACAAAAAGCAGTAATCAAGAGACCACCCCCTCCTCCACTGCAGGTTGCAGAAGAACATGTCCTATTGGCACCTTGACTTCTGGCTCCTTGCTTGTAGGTCTGTGTTATGAGGCTACAGATGGAGGTACTTAGTTGTGTGAACTTTAGGAACATTAAACAGTACAACTCCCCTCACTGCAGCAAATACATAAGCTGCTTTGTTAGTATCTGGCAATCAAGTGAAATGAATCTTTTGAGTTTGCCCTTCTGCCCATGGGATCATGGTTTAATGAAGTGGAAACTTGAGGTTTCCTTTGGAGAGTCAATTGTGATGGATGGTGTTTTGCTGCGATGAACACCTAAAGGAGTGATTTCCTGAAATGGACACTGGTGAAAAATCTAAGGCAGACTCATGAAGGAACTTTTAACTGAAGCAGACACAAGAGAAAGGATGTTCTGCTAAAGCAAACAGGTCAAAGAACATGCAATAAAGAATTCTTTGCTAACAACAGGCATGTGTTGGTTTGCCTTACATTGCATAGTTGAGCTCCATTTGTTGGGACTCTGTGGACTCCGGATGGTTGGACACATGTTGAGACAGGACACGAGGAGGACAGGTGATGTTTGGAGGGTAGAAATAGGTCTCGAAAAAGTGACAGAGACAGACCTTGGCTTGCTGGTACAGCTTGCTGTGCAATGCTTGTGGGTCTGAGTCTTTGCTGATCTTCACTCTGATGAGAGAGGCACAGCTGAGAACTTCTCCTGACATTCCTCCTGATCCCTCTTGCTGACTTGAGTGGAGGCTGAGGCCTGGCTGTGTCTGCTAGGTGGTGTCACCACTGTTGCTAACCCAACTCAACCAAACTGGACTGCTGGTGTATCCATGAAGTATGTGTGAGTGGATTGAACTGTGCTGCCTAATGACCTGTGAACCTAACGGCCGATTTCTAGACAACACAGAGGGGAGTTGCTTCAAAGAACCATTTCTAAACAGGTCTACTTCCCCTGAATCCTTTCTTTCCCATTACCTCTGGTGGGTGTTGGGTTACAAGAAAGGTTAAAGTGTTTAAGAGACATCAATTAACAAAGGTTTTGAAAAAAGTAAAGGTACACTTTAATATTGGTCAAATGTAGAATCTATTAAGCTTTAGGTGCTAGCTAAAGATATATATAGATATATAGCAATAGCCATCAAGAGTACCACATATTGGAACATTCACAATCTCTATATAACTAATATAATGAGACGCAGAATACTTTTAGCAGGATTGAGAATACCCTACCTGTAAGGACTTGGTGGATGTTGCTGCCCTGTGATAACGATGACAGATTGGTCTCTCCTGAAGCTGTTGTTATAGTTCCAAAAACAGCAAAATTTCTGTAGCCATAGTAAACCTGGTGTTCGTCCCACACGATAATATCAGGCATGGCAGAGTAAAGAAAGCGATACTCTAACTTGGCCTCCTTGGGCACTTGTAGTTCAAAGTCCTGGAGTTTCCACGAAAAATATGCAGAATTAAATATTACCATGCGAATGTTCTTGGTGGTGGTGCAGACAGAGCAGTGTGACAGTAAAGCAGCAGCCTCCAGCGGATGCCATGAATACTCAACAGTAATTATTTCCAGGGTGTCAGTGGGAGGGAGCTTTAGAAGATATTTTAGCCGTGAAGTAGTTGTGAATCTCATAAATTTAAATTTACCAAATCCACCGTAAACTTCACTTTTTGTCCAAGCTAACACAAAAGTTCGTCCTGCTGCACTCTAGCAAGAAAAACAAATTGAAAAAAAAAGTCCTTAGTGATAGAGAGGTGATCTACCAATTTCTGTCTTCTATTTTTACTAGACTGGCAGTGGAAAATAGAGACTGGAAGAGTAACTCTATAGCCACACAAGCCCTGGATTCCACCCCAACTACCAAAAATAATAAGAAGAAAAGGAAGCAATTACCAAAAGTAGTAAGAGGGAAAGACATTAATTACCAAGTTTTCTTTAAGTGTATTTCAGAGTACTTCATGTACTGAGCTCCATTAAATAAAAACACATCATATCACATATTATGAAAAAAAATCTAAAATTTTTCCTGATATTTCTAGCAGTAGAAAGAATAACTATTATTTCCTTTAAAACTTTAAATATATTAGCCTTTCTTTGCTTATTTATTTATCCCTCTTGCTAGGCATGGTGGTGTACACTGAAAATCTCAGGAGGCTGAAGAAGAGTTTGAGTTTGAGGCCAGCCTGGGCTATATAGTGAGACCTTGTCTCAAAAACAAACAACCATCAAACCCAAATATCCCATGGAACAACAAGATAACAACAACAAAAATCTTTTAATTTTTATCATTATATAATATATCCATGAGTTTCTATAAAATAGTGTTAATTAAAGTGTAATGTTAACATGACAATGTGTTATCAGATTTGTAGCATATTTAGAAGTAGAATGATTCACAGCATTGAGGTATAAGTAGAAAGGCATAGTCATAAGGTCCTATGGGAGTATGCCCTAATTATTTAAAATGAAACCCTGGTAGCTTGAAGTTGATTATTTTAAATCCAAGGATGGCTGCACAAAGCAGTTTTTATTTTAAAAGGTCTCTATGTGAGACAACATAGAAATACTAAAAACATTGCATGATATATTTAGAATGAGGCAAGAATAGATGAACAAAGGACCAAAGAGCCGGTTCAATAGATAGGTAATTGATGTTGTTTTATGGAGGTGCAGATCACTGGTACAACACCTGATTAGCATGCATGGGGGCCTAGGTTCAATGCCTAGTAAGGTGGGAAGAATCCAAAATAGTGAAATTTTATTCCCTGTCTCCAAAGGCTTAGTGTGTGTGGGAGTGCGAGTGTGTTTGTGTGGTGTCCATGTGAGTATATTCTCAAAGGTGTTCCTGTGCCCAGAAAGGCCAAAAAAATAATTTGATTCCTCACTCCTGAGTTGTAGGCCTTTGAGAGCCACCAGTATGGGTACTTGGATCCAAACTCTGGTTCTCACAGTTAAGAAACAAGCACTCTTAAACATTAAGCAATCTCTCCAGCCACCCAAATAGTAGTCGTAATTTATTCAAGCCCTAGCAATAGTTAACAGTACATCTAAATAAGACTCTACTCAAAAGCAGAGATTAACACTATGGATTAACAACAACACAAGAAAGGTTAAGTCTATAAAAAGTATTCCTTAAGTACAAAGTCATAAGAAGTCATGGTTAAAGAGAAGACATAAGCAAGAAATAGATCAGAGCTAGGGGCTGGGTGTGCTTAGTATATGTGAGGTCCTGGGATTGAACCCCAGCACTGGAAATTAAAAAAGAGGATGTCTCTTTAGAAGATTAAAATGAAATGCTGATCTACACCCTCTGAGAGGTGAAATGTTGAAAGACTGAATATGTCAAAGGTTGGTATAAAGTGTAACCACTATGAAAAACATCTACCATAAATATTTCATAGTCACTACAGCTTTTAAAATCAATATTGATATGTATTAGAAGAAGACACTACTGTGGACTACCTTCCCAGGCTTCTGCTACTTTTCTAATGTGGAAACAGAAATGTTTGACTTGAGATATCTCTCCTTTTATAATACAGAAATGTGTCTCCCCAGTTCATACGACCAAAAACTCTAACCAAAGCAACATCAAGGGAGAAGGGTTTGTTTTCTTTTGGCTCAAAATTCCAGGTGATCGTCCATCATTGTAGAGAAGCCAAAGCAAGAGCCTGAACCAGGGTCACACTCACAGTCAAAGCAGTGAGAGTCAACACATGCTCACCAAGGCTCAGGCCTCTCTCTACACGAAACACAGTCCAGGGCCTAAACCTAAAAACTGGTACTGCCTACTTTTAGGCTGGACTTTCACTGTCAATTAACAATAAAGATGCCCCCAGAGATCATTCTGATGAAGATAATTACTTAATTCAGACTTTTCTTTCCACCTCTCAAATGAGTAACTCACACAGCTACTGCAAATTCAAATTCCTACAATACTGTGAGTTCGCTATCTACAAGGACTAGAGTAAAACAATTCTAAAAAATATTTTTTATTTTTAAGATTGAAATTACATCATTTCCCCGTCTCTTTCCTTCTTCTAAATCCTCCCCATATCCCCTTCTTCCCTTCTTTCAAAATCTTGATTTGTGTTTCCATTAGTTGTTGCTTCATCAATGTGTGTGTACATGGATATTCTTAAATATAACTGGTTTGGTCTGCATTCTTTTAAGTATTCTAGAATACAGACCATTTAATTTTTACATTTTTAAAAAAATTTTTATTTTTTTATGTGTGTGAGTGTTTTGCATAAATGTATGTCTGTGTAACCATTTGCATGTCTGGTGCCTAAGGAGGTCAGAAGAGGGTGTTGAATTCCCCTGGGACTAGAGTTACACATAGTGCTGAGATGCCAGTTAGGTGGCTGGGAATCGAACTCAGGTCCTCTGGAAGAACAGCCAGAGCTCTTACTGCTAAGCCAACTCTTCAGGCCCTTCTCTTTTTTTAGAATAAAAGGCTGACTGACATAAGTTGGAATGTGGTAGTGTTGAGGTTAGGTCTTGCTGTTTATTGTAATGATTAAGTGCAGGTCCCCAAGACCTAGAGTCTTGGGTAGACCCAAGTGATGCTATATGACTTTGCTCCTAAGTTATTTCTGAATGGTAAATGAAGATGCCGACAGTTAATAGTTGGGCAAAAGAGACCTAGGTGGTTTCATGGTTTGAATGTGCTTGTCTTGGGAAGTGGCATGATTTGGAGGTGTGTCCTTGTTGGAATAGGTGTGTCACTGTGACTTTGGGCTTTAAAACCCTCAACCCAACTTCCTGGAAGTCAGTCTTCCAATAGCAGCCTTCAGTTGAAGGTGAAGAACTCTCAGGTCCTCCTGTACCATGCCTGCCTGGATGCTGCCATGTTCCTGTTTGGATGATAATGGACTGAACCTCTGAACCTGCCCCAGTCAAGTGTTGTCCTTATAAGACTTGCCTTGGTCATGGTGTCTGTTCACAGCAGTAAAATCCTAACTAGGACAGGTAGGGTTTAGGATTCCTGGGCTTGAGGTTGGAGAAGAAGAAGGTAAAGGAGGAGGAGGAAGACACTATGGGTTAAAGGTCAAGAAAACATGGGCCTGAGGGCTGGCAAACTGGAGGCAAAGAGCAGCCCAGATGAACTACAGTAGTAACTCTGGGTTATCAATAGAAAAGTAGGTTCTAATAATGTAGGGGATAAATATCTGCCCAACTCTTGGGCTGTTTAAGGCTTACTGTAAACATGAAGGTTGTATATGTCTTTTATTCGGGAACTGAATGATCAAAGGCGGGGTAGAATGTCCAGATCCAGACTAAAACTTTCAACAACACATTAGCTCTTTTTGAAGGTCATTATTTTATGCAAAAAGCTTGTTCCAGGTTCCTCCTTTGCCCTTTGCCACCTGATATCTGAACTCTGACCATCAGAGGTCACTTCTGAGTATAGCTACCTTGCTGGAATTTGCATTTTCCTTTGAGTCAGTCCTTTGGGACAGCTTTTATTTGTCTCAGAATTTCTCTTGTTGTAGCAATATTTGGGTGCAGAGTTAGGGTCTGAGTGGTGGTGTGACCCTTGATGCTTGTCCTCTTGAAGGAACAAATTCAGTCAAGACATAAGTTAAGCAGAGGCTTATGTCCTGAAGCATCAGTGTAGCTGGCGAGGCTAGCCAGAGTGGAGTGGAACAGCTTGTTTGGCTCCGTGTTGTGGAGTTACAAAATGTTTTATGAGTGTTTATAAGGTGGCCGTTAGAGCATCTGGGCTCTTTAGGACATAAGAAGAGAATATTATAAGAAAGCCCTGCCCCATCTTTGCTACCATCAGCAGGAACAACCCCACCCCCAAGTGGCCAGGATTCAAGACAACTGCAATTGTCTGTTACACATTACTCAGCTCTATCCTGGTCATCTTGGCTATCACATATATTCTAACAGCTTAAGAGACTTGTTTTTGCTATGGCATATTTCCTTAGGAGCCCAACAATGTAGTTAAAAAACATTTAAATGTTTGTGCAATATTTTTAATGTTTTGTAATAAGAATTCTGTGATGTTCATTATATATACTATGGTAATGATTTGATTAATTTTGAAAGCTCACTGGGAATTGGGGAGAATATATAAGGGAGCTTTTGTCCCCACAATATGACTGCACTGCTTGCTCTGCATGATGCCATAAAGTACCGATTTTACTCTTTGTCACTGAGGATGCATCTTTACTGCTAAGAGACCCCAGAAACCAAGACTTGAAACCAAGAGATACAACTGTTTACATATTTAGATAAATAACTGTGCCTATAGGACAATCTAAGTTTGAACATGCTGAATCTTCGCTGATCCTAAAAGCTAAGAGGGTCAGTACCTGTCTGGGAGCAATAATAACCATGCAAAATGCTGGGTAATAGATCCCTGATACATTCCTGAACAAATAGTATAGAAAAATATCTAATTATATGTAGGTAATATATATACTCACATATATCATCTTTCACTAACCTTGTATAAATATCTAATCTGACACCATCTTCTTTTTGACAAGCCAAGAATTCCAGTTTCAGAAATACCTCTGCTTTTGTCCAGTTTTATAAATTCATTGTCTGTTTTTAGGTAAACAGTAGTTTCTACTAGAAACAGAATTCCTGTTCTGAATACGAGCACATCCCTCAGACTGTGCCTTTGAGCATCACTCAGGATACCTGGAGGGGCTCTTACTCTGGTCCAGGTTTGAAAGGAATCATTTGTTTGAAAGGTCTCCTGGTCAGTGGCCAAGAGAGCAAATGTAGAGATACAGGTATCCCAGCTAAGCATCAATGGACTTCCAGGTGGCAGGGTGAGTGGCAGATATCCAGGAGGCTCCAACACAATCTCCATGGGAAAGGTCAGTAAGAAGTGGAGATCTGCAATGCGACAGTCCTGGAAATCCACATTGTTACCTTGTATCACTTTGGCTATATCATCTGTAGACATTGGCAGGTGAATGACCCAGGTTCTAAGGAGAAGAAAAATGAGAAATAGAAAAAACAGGAGTTGGCACCCTGATCCTTCCTTTCTATGATTTATCTCAGAGCTTATACTTAAAAAAAAAAAAGTTTAAGCTTTTATCAGCAAAAGCTGCTATGGCTCCAGTTTTCATTGTTCACTCTGACAGAGGAATGTAATATGGACTTTTGATATTCTTTCTCCTGTAATGTGTCTCTCTAACCACAAACAAAGTTTCATAACCCTGTTTCTTAACATACAGTTTCAAACATCATCTATTTCTTCAGTGGCAAGCACATCCATTAGTTACACCAATGGCTGCTTCTATGTGTAAGGCAAATCATGACAGGTGTTATGCAATGGGTGTAGAGAAATAGGAAACTTCATCTACTGCTGAGGGAAATCTGAATGGTGCAGTGATTTCACAACTATGCATATCTAGCCATTTCTAAAAAATCCAAAGTGGAGTGTAATGTGAGACTCCAATCTCACTTCTTGATATATACTGAGGAGAAACACAACTTGTTGTCACTTGAACATCTACATACGGATGCCTCCTGCAGCATTATCCTAAACAGACCTGAATAAGAAAATAACCAACATATTTATCAACTTTAGAATCATTGAACAATGTGCCATGCTTGTGTAACAGTGGCAGCACCGATGGGCCGCTGTCAACATACCGAATTCACAAATTATCAATGTACACATTGAATTAGTTTAAATTACAGCTTAAAAGGGTGAGGCTATGTGGCACGTAAATTATCTTCAACAAAGCTTGTTAAAGACAGGAAAGGAAAATGTTCTCATAACCTTCCCACCTTTCTGCTACAACAGAGATGGCCTTCAGTCTGGTTTTGTAGGGACGGCTTCTGCTGTCCCACTTCCCAAGTGTTATAAAAGCAGGAAGAATTTGAGTTCTGGCTTATTAATGTTCTGAAGATCCTTTGAGTGGTAATTCTTATTCTTCCTACTCATGACAGTTTTCTGCATCTCTCAGAATTTGTCTGTTCTCTTAGGTTCCAGTTTGAAGGTTCTTGTATGCATGCTCCATCCACCCATTCTTACAAGGCTCTCCTGCTAACTCCACTTTCAGGCACTCGTTTTTCCCCTCTTCTGCAGCCAGCATCAGGCATTGCTATGTTGTACAGTAGAACCTCTTTCAGAACATGTCTGTTCCCTTGTTGAGAACAGTAACTGTATCCTACCTTCCATAGTTAACATGTTACCACCTCTTTCAGAACATGTCTGTTCCCTTGTTGAGAACAGTAGCTGTATCCTACCTTCCATAGTTAACATGTTACCTGTCAGGTTCAAATTTATGGGTACGAGCAAGGGTGTCCTAAGCAAACTGGTAGAGGCTGTGATCACTACATCTTTCACACCACAGCAGCTCACTTTCACGGCTGAGGTAGGGACCCTTTAGGGATATGGTCACCCCCAATCAGGCTTTTAGATTGAGGGTTAGGCTTTTAACTGCATAGTGAAACAATCATCCAAGGATGTGATTGCTATTTTTTGAGATGATCCATCATTTGGAATTA
Source organism: Mus musculus (assembly GCF_000001635.26). NCBI lineage: Eukaryota > Metazoa > Chordata > Mammalia > Rodentia > Muridae > Mus > Mus musculus. The sequence goes on along the minus strand of NC_000067.6, from coordinate 178,096,849 downwards.
TCACAGAAAAAACTTTTTTTTCCTGTATCATAAAAAGAAATCTTTCCTTAAAAATCCCATGTGAGGTGCATTTCATAAAAGTCGAATAATGTTTTCAAATCTCTTCTGAAGCTTCTGTTTTTAAAATTCAAAATGAATTAAAAAATTAAATACCCTTCTGAAGTTAAGGGACCTGGGTGGTACGCGAGCCTCTTCTCAACTGTGAATATGAAAGGACGCTGCCCCAAGGTATTCATCTGCTTGGTTAGTACCAAGGAATTCTGAAAAAAATAAAAATAAAACAAGGTTTCTCTTTTATTATTTTTCATAGCCAAAGGTATTTGGAAGTACTTTCATGTGTTCAATTCTGTATTAAATTAGATATTTTAGTTAAGAAATTATTTATGCTTATATATTCAACATGCTTTCATTATTTATGTTTGTTTCTTTTAACCACATAGCCTCCTCTCCACGACAGTGTTATGAACTATTAAGGTCACAGAATATGGGTACAGTTTAGCGGTAGAGGGCTTGCTCCAGGCTATAAAGAAATATAAGCTATAATAAAGAATGTAACATACTGAAAACATTCTTGTACTATCAGAATCTTATGTGAATGAAGACCATGGAAATCCTGAAATACAGAAACCTAGGTTTTTAAGTGTTTATTTTGTATTGCTGTTGTGGGCAGGAGGTGGATATCGCCATGATAAACATGGGAAAGACACAGGACAATTTGAGGGAGCCACTCTTCTCCTTCCTTCACCTAGGTCCCAGGGATTCAACCCTAGTCATTCAGGCTTGGAAGCAAAAAATGTCATTGGCTGATCAAGCTCAATGGCTCCATAATTTGAAAAAAAAAATGTCTGTCTGTCGGCATCTGAAATACTTGGGTGCCCTTCCCATCTGAAGCACTTCTTGATGCCAATGCCTCCTCCTTATTTCCTCCCACAAACACTGAAGGTCTCCAGAATGTGACCTTGAATCCTTTGCTCCTCATGTACATTCTTCTGGCCTCCATGGGCACACATACAAACACATCATACAGTCATATACATACATAAAGAAAAGAAGACAAATTGATACTGCAGTGAATAGAAGGTCAAATACCTTTTATCAAAGTTAAAAGCTTTTGTGCACCAAAGGACACCATCAACAAGGTAAAAAGACAATTCGCATATGAAAGAAAATATCTGCACATCGCATCCAGTATGATATTAATATTCAGAATATATGGATGTTGTGGGTTTGATTTAAGGTGTACATTATGGGTTCCCAAATTTTATTGGAATTTACACTTCTTCATGTGAGACACTATGGGTCCCTGCCCCCAGTTGGCTTTAATTTGTAAATAAAGTTGCTGATGATTCATGGCTGGGCAGGAAGACTGAGACAGGACACTGAGGTTCCCTGGCAAGACTTGAGGGAGGAAGAGAATTGCCATTGTCAGGGAAGGAGAAGGTCTCAGACTGAGAAGTGTAGGATAGAGAGACAGTGACACTACCAACATGTTAGAGACATTTTCAGTATCAGTGTTCATTACAGAAACGCAAATCTGAACTACAATGATTCTGGGAAATGTAGAGCACACTCAGAATCCACATTTAGGATACAAATTCAAGTGGATTCCTGAGTTGGAGGCCAGCTAGATCTACATAGAGAGATAATGCCTAAAGAACAAACAGGCAAACAAATGTCACAGTGAGATTCCCCTACTCTTAAGGATGACTATTTAAAGAAGAGAACAACAGCACTGAATCCACAAAAACCTAGAAAGTATAACTGAGGCTTTGGAAGAATTGGAGCCTTTCTGCACTGCCAGAATATAGGACAGAGATAGCGCTATAGGAAACACTGCATGGTTCTAAAAAAATTTAAATAGAATTACTAGCATAGTTCATAATAGCCTATAAGTAGAAACAGCCAACTGTCATTGAGAGAAAAACAAAATGTGGCATGTGGTACAATGGACTATATCTAAACCTTAAAAGGGAGCGAGGGAGAAAAGACAATGTTGCATGAAGATCTTATGCCTGCTGAAGAAAGTCACAAAAACACAACCCATGTTCAAATTAAATTCTACTATCATGCATAATCTACATGCCAGGGCGAAAGTTAACAGAAGGAATGAAGTCCTTTGGAAAACCTACTCTTGAACATGTAGCTTCATAAATGGAGGAAAACAAATCTGTTTTCTTTTGTTCTAAAGTCAATCAATATAAGGCATTTTGTTAAGACAGCCCAAGCAGACTGAAAGAAAATATATATTTAAAATTAAATTAATGAATAACAGATAATAAAAAGTTGACTTCTTTTTTGTGGTTTTGAAAATAGTTTAAATGCACGAGTGCTTTGCCTGCATGTATGACTGTATGACATGTACATTTCTGGTCCCCACAGAGGCTACAAGACGACTCTGACCCTAGAAACTATAGTTAGTTATGAACTGCATGTGGGTGCTGGGGAAAATACCCAGGCCCTCTGAAAAAGCAACCAGTTCTCTTTAACTGCTGAGCCATCTCTAGATCAAGGCTGATTTCTTATAAATAGAAAGCCTACGAGATTGAATGATTTATAAGATAATAGACTTAAGTTGGAGAATATGAACTAAAGTTTAGGTTAACATACTACAGGTATGTTGTGGGTTGCCCTGGTGCTGTTTTTAATTCTGCTTCCTCAAGAGGGGTTGCCCTGACAAGGAAGTAGATGATGTATTCAGGTGATTTCATGTGAACCTTCTCCTGATTCTAACTGGTTAAATAAAGGCTAGAGCCTGTGGTTGGACAGTGCAAGGGAAAGGTGGGGTTGGAGGTAGAGAAACGGAGGGGAAGGACTGAGGAAGAAGGGGAGGAGGGAAGATGGATCAGAACCACATGACTTGGAGAAGCTGCAAGTATCAAGGTATCTCAGAGCTGCGGAAGAGATTAGTGCCCAATCTAGGTAAAGAGCTTATAAATATAATATAACTGAGTTGTGTGGTTTTTACACAGGCTTATTGGGGTTGCAGAGTTACTGCAACACAGGTGTATAGAAAAATTTATACATATATGTGGGCATATGTGTATGGATTAGTATAGTGACTTATGTTTGTTATACAATCTGAAATGGGACACCCCTCTATTGCTATGAAGAGACACCATGACCACAGAAATTCTATAAAAAAAAGTATTTAGCTGGGGATGGCTTACATTCAGATGTTTAGTCTATTGCCATCATGGTGGGGAGCATGGCAGCAAAGGGCAGTTTGGTATTGGAGAAGGTGCAGAGTTCTACATGTAGATTCATAGGGAGCAGAAAGAAAAGTGACACAGGAGCTAGCTTGGACTTTTACAACATCAAAGCCCACCCCCAGTGGCCCACTTCCTCCAGCAAAGTCACACCTACTCCAGCAAGGCCACTTCACCTAATCATCAAATAGTGCCACTCCCAGTATCTAAGCATTCACATATCTGAGCCTATGGGGGCCATTCTTATTAAGATTACCATATTCCACTCTCTGGTTCACATAGGCTTATAGTCACATCATAACATAAAATGTATTTAGTCCAATTTCAAAAGTCTCCAGGGTCCTTCACACTCTCAACATTGTTTAAAAGTCCAAAGTTCAAAGTCTCTTCTTAGACTCATGGCAACCTCTTAACAGTAAGGGCTATAAAAATCAAAATAAAAAAGCAGATCGAGCTTCTGAGGCGGCGCCATCTTTGGCTCCAGACAACCAGCCACATTCCTGGTGAGAGCACAGGGGTCCGCCTGGCCCGAGAGGTTTCTGCCTCAGGCTCCGCGGAAGCCACCTTGGTTCCGGGACTCTGCGGAGGGCAGGCTGCACGGGTGAGGGTGTGGAATACAGAGGCCAGCAGTTTCTGGGACAGGCGAGACCAGAGAGCTTCTGAGGCGGCGCCATCTTCGGCTCCAGACAACTGGCCACCTTCCTGGCCAAAAGCAACACAGCTTCTGGGAAAGATCCTGTTTTCGGCCTTCATTTTCAGCCAGGAGGAGGTCCAAACACCAGATAACTGTGCACCTTCCCTGAAAGAGGAGAGCTTGCCTGCAGAGACTGCTCTGACTGAAACTCAGAGGAGAGAGCTAGTCTCCCACGTCTGCTGATAGAGGGTAACAAAATCACCAGAGGAACAATCTCTAAACAAAGACAACTATAACAACTAACTCCAGAGATTGCCAGATGGCAAAAGGTAAACGTAAGAATCCTACTAAACGTAAGAAACCAGGATCACTCACCATCATCAGAACCCAGAACACCCACTTCGCCCAGTCCAGGGCACCCTAACACACCTGAAAAGGTAGGCCTGGATTTAAAAGCATATCTCATGATGATGGTAGAGGACATAAAGAAGGAATTTAATAACTCACTTAAAGAAATACAGGAGAACACTGCTAAAGAGTTACAAGTCCTTAAAGAAAAACAGGAAAACACAATCAAACAGGTAGAAGTCCTTATAGAAAAACAGAAAAACACATCCAAACAGGTGATGGAAATGAACAAAACCATACTAGACCTAAAAAGGGAAGTAGACACAATAAAGAAAACCCAAAGTGAGGCAACGCTGAAGATAGAAACCCTAGGAAAGAAATCTGGAACCATAGATGCCAGCATCAGCAACAGAATACAAGAGATGGAAAAGAGAATCTCAGGTGCAGAAGATTCCATAGAGAACAACGGCACAACAATCAAAGAAAATGGAAAATGCAAAAAGATCCTAACTCAAAACATCCAGGAAATCCAGGACACAATGAGAAGACCAAACCTACGAATAATAGGAGTGGATGAGAATGAAGATTTTCAACTCAAAGGACCAGCAAGTATCTTCAACAAAATTATTGAAGAAAACTTCCCAAATCTAAAGAAATGCCCATGAACATACAAGAAGCCTACAGAACTCCAAATAGACTGGACCAGAAAAGAAATTCCTCCAAACACATAATAATCTGAACACCAAATGCACTAAATAAAGATAGAATACTAAAAGCAGTAAGGGAAAAAGGTCAAGTAACATATAAAGGCAAGCCTATCAGAATTACACCAGATTTTTCATCAGAGACTATGAAAGCCAAAAGAGCCTGGACAGATGTTATACAGACACTAAGAGAACATAAATGCCAGCCCAGGCTACTATAACCAGCCAAACTCTCAATTACCATAGATGGAGAAACCAAAGTATTCCACGACAAAACTAAATTCACCCATTATCTCTCCACGAATCCAGCCCTTCAAAGGATAATAACAGAAAAACACCAATACAAGGATGGGAACCACGCCCCAGAAAAAACAAGAAGATAATCCCTCAACAAAGCTAAAAGAAGACAGCCACAAGAACAGAATGCTAACTTTAACAACAAAAATAACAGGAAGCAACAATTACTTTTCCTTAATATCTCTTAATATCAAGGGACTCAACTCCCCAATAAAAAGACATAGACTAACAAATTAGCTACACAAACAAGACCCAACATTTTGCTCCTTACAGGAAACTCATCTCAGAGAAAAAGATAGACACTACCTCAGAATGAAAGGCTGGAAAACAATTTTCCAAGCAAATGGTATGAAGAAACAAGCTGGAGTAGCCATCCTAATATCTGATAAGATTGACTTCCAACCCAAAGTCATCAAAAAAGACAAGGAGGGGCACTTCATTCTCATCAAAGGTAAAATCCTCCAAGAGGAACTCTCAATTCTGAATATCTATGCTCCAAATACAAGGGCAGCCACATTCATTAAAGAAACTTTAGTAAAGCTCAAAGCACACATTGCACCTCACACAATAATAGTGGGAGACTTCAACACATCACTTTCACCAATGAACAGATCATGGAATCAGAAACTAAACAGGGACACAGTGAAACTAACAGAAGTGATGAAACAAATGGACTTAACAGATATCTAAAGAACATTTTATCCTAAAAGAAAAGGATATACCTTTTTCTCAGCACCTCATGGTACCTTCTCTAAAATTGACCACATAATTGGTCACAAAACAAGCCTCAACATATACAAAAATATTGAAATTGTCCCATGCATCCTATCAGATCACCATGGACTAAGGCTGATCTTCAATAACAAAGTAAATAATAGAAAGCCAACATTCATGTGGAAACTGAACAACACTCTTCTCAATGATACCTCGGTCAAGGAAGGAATAAAGAAACAAATTAAGGACTTTTTGGAGTTTAATGAAAATAAAGGCACAACATTCCCAAACTTATGGGACACAATGAAAGCATTCCTAAGAGGAAAACTCATAGCTCTGAGTGCCTCCAAAAAGAAACTAGAGAGAGCACACATTAACAGCTTGACAACACACCTAAAAGGTCTAGAAGAAAAGGAAGCACATTCACCCAAGAGGAGTAGAAGGCAGGAAATAATCAAACTCAGGGGTGAAATCAACCAAGTGGAAACAAGAAGAACTATTCAAAGAATCAACCAATCAAAGAGCTGGTTCTTTGAGAAAATCAACAACATAGATAAACCCTTAGCCAGACTCACTAGAGGACACAGGGAAAGCATCCTAATTAACAAAATCAGAAATGAAAAGGGAGACATAACAACAGATCCTGAAGAAATCCAAAACACCATCAGATCCTTCTACAAAAGGCTATACTCAACAAAACTGGAAAACCTGGATGAAATGGACAAGTTTCTAGACAGATACCAGGTACCAAAGCTAAATCAAGATCAGGTTAATGATCTCAACAGTCCTATATCCCCTAAAGAAATAGAAGCAGTCATTAATAGTCTCCCAGCCAAAAAAAGCCCAGGACCAGACGGGTTTAGTGCAGAGTTCTACCAGACCTTCAAAGAAGACCTAATTCCTGTTCTTCACAAACTATTCCACAAAATAAAAGTAGAAGGTACTCTACCCAACTCATTCTATGAAGCCACAATTACTCTGATACCTAAACCACAAAAAGACCCAACAAAGATAGAGAACTTCAGACCAATTTCCCTTATGAATATCGATGCAAAAATCCTCAATAAAGTTCTTGCTAACCGAATCCAAGAACACATCAAAACAATCATCCATCCTGACCAAGTAGGTTTCATCCCAGGGATGCAGGGATGGTTCAATATACGGAAATCCATCAACGTAATCCAGTATATAAACAAACTCAAAGACAAAAACCACATGATCATCTCGTTAGATGCAGAAAAAGCATTTGACAAAATCCACCACCCATTCATGATAAAAGTCTTGGAAAGATCAGGAATTCAAGGCCCATACCTAAACATGATAAAAGCAATCTACAGCAAACCACTAGCCAACATCAAAGTAAATGGAGAGAAGCTGGAAGCAATCCCACTAAAATCAGGGACTAGACAAGGCTGTCCACTCTCGCCCTACCTATTCAACATTGTACTTGAAGTCCTAGCCAGAGCAATTAGACAACAAAAGGAGATCAAGGGGATTAAAATTGGAAAGGAAGTAGTCAAAACATCACTTTTTGCAGATGATATGATAGTATATATAAGTGACCCTAAAAATTCCACCAGAGAACTCCTACGCCTGATAAACAGCTTCAATCAACTAGCTGGATATAAAATTAACTCAAACAAGTCAATGGCCTTTCTGTACACAAAGGATAAACAGGCTGAGAAAGAAATTAGGGAAACAACACCCTTCACAATAGTCACAAATAATATAAAATACCTTGGCGTGACTCTAACTAAGGAAGTGAAAGATCTGTATGATAAGAACTTCAAGTCTCTGAAGAAAGAAATTAAAGAAGATCTCAGAAGATGGAAAGATCTCCCATGCTCATGGATTGGCAGGATCAACATTGTAAAAATGGCTATCTTGCCAAAAGCAATCTACAGATTAAATGCAATCCCCATCAAAATTCTAACTCAATTCTTCAACGAATTAGAAAGATGTCCCAACTGGTAAGAAGGAAATATGCTCCACTATGTTCATAGCAGCCTTATTTATAATAGCCAGAAGCTGGAAAGAACCCAGGTGCCCCTCAACAGAGGAATGGATACAGAAAATGTGGTACATTTACACAATGGAATACTACTCAGCTATTAAAAAAATTTTATGAAATTCCTAGGCAAATGGATGGACCTGGAGGGCATCATCCTGAGTGAAGTAACCCAATCACAAAGGAACTCGCACAATATGTACTCACTGATAAGTGGATATTAGCCCAGAAACTTAGGATACCCAAGATATAAGATATAAGATACAACTTGCCAAACGCATGAAATTCAAGAAGAACGAAGACCAAAGTGTGGACACTTTACCCTTTCTTAGAAATGGGAACAAAAAACCCACGGAAGGAATTACAGAGACAAAATTTGGAGCTGTGACGAAAGGATGGACCATCTAATGATTGCCATATGCAGGGATCCATCCCATAATCAGCTTCCAAATGCTGACACCATTGCATACACTAGCAAGATTTTGCTGAAAGGACCCAGATATAGCTCTCTCTTGTGAGACTATGCCGGGGCCTAGCAAACACAGAAGTGGATGATCACAGTCAGCTATTGGATGGGTCACACGGCCCCCAATGGAGGAGCTAGAGAAGTTAACCTAGGAGCTAAAGGGAACTGCAACCCTATAGGTGGAACAACATTATGAACTATCCAGTACCCGGGAGCTCTTGTCTTTAGCTGCATATGTATCAAAAGATGGCCTAGTCAGCCATTACTGCAAAGAGAGGCCCATTGGACTTGCAAACTTTATATGCCCAAGTACAGGGGAATGCCAGGGCCAAAAAGGGGGAGTGGGTGGGTAGGGGACTGGGGGTGGGTGGGTATGGGGTACCTTTGGGATAGCATTGAAAATGTAAACGAGGAAAATACCTAATAAAAAAAAGAAAAAAAACCAGATCACATACTTTCAACATTAAACAGCACAAAATATAAATTATCATTCTACATGGGGAGAAATAGTGAGGGAGTACTTGAGCAAAACAAGATAAAAACTAGCTGGGAAAACTCCAAATCCTCCATATCTCCATAGCTGAGGTCAAAGAGCTCTTAAGTATTTTAACTCCCTCCAGCTATGTCAAGTGGAACACTCTTCTGTCTTGGGCTGGTTCCACTTCCTGTATGCAGCAGCTGTCCTTTGCCCAATAACCCTGGCATCTCCAAAGTCTTGGGGTCTCTAACAACAATCCAGGCCTCACCCTTACAGTTTCATGCAAGTGACTCTCTAGGCCTCCTTGCAGGGACATCCTTGACACATGTCTGGCCTCAGCAGCTTTCATTAACTATGGACGGAGACTCTAAAATCCATTTCCTATATCCTTGACCCTAAATCAAGAACCACACACATAAGCTGCCAAGCTCCGCTGCTTCGTAGGGCTAGAACACGGCTTCTAAATCCAACCATATCTGTATTACCTTTCTATTGTTGCTGGTTTCTCTTTCACTAAATTTCTTTAATTTCTTTTCGAAGATGGAAGCTTGGCTGGGTGGGGTCTTAGCCTAAGGTCTCCATTATTCCAATTAGCGTGATGCTCTCTTTAATATTTTTGCCTCCTTGAACACTGGATTTAAGCTCAATTACACTTCCTGGTGTTCCTTCCCTTCTCAAACGATACATTTTGTATTTTTCCTTGCACAGCTTGCTCTTTTTCATTATATATCTGCATAAGACTTACCAGTAATAACCACATGACAGGAGTTAATGCTAGGGTATCTCAAAAACTCCTCTGCCAACACCATTAATTTAAAACTCCTCCATTTATCCCCAGGCAGAATTTTCAGGAAGGGACAAGAGGCATCCACAAACTTCACCAAATAGTACAAGAGTGGTCTCTTGGCCACTTACTAGTATTTGTCTCCTCTCAAATATCTTGAGCAAGGCCATCATAACCTACATTGGTCTCAGCACCCCTGCCTTTTACATTCCTAACAATTGTGGCTTGTTAAGCCCAGCTTAAAACATTCAAATGCTTCTCTAGTCCAAAGTGCAGTCCCAAAGTGTACGTTTTCCAACAAACAGCATCTTCATGCCTATCACAGTACAACTCAACTCCCTGGTACCTACTTCTTCCTTGGTCACTGTTCTGTTTCTGTGAAGACACACCACAACAAGGACAACTCTTGTAAAAGACAGCATTTAGTTGGGGCTTCCTTACAGTTTCAGGTGTTTACTCCATTTTCATCACAGGGAGCATGGTTGCTCATAGGCAGACATGATGCTGAAGCAGTTGCTGAGTGCTCTACATCCAGAGTCCCAGAGGCAGCAGGAAGAGAGACACTGGGCCTGTGGTGGGCTTTTGAAACCTTAAAGCTTACCTCCAGTGACACAGTTCTAACAAGGCAACACCTATTCCAACATGGGCACATCTCCTAATTTTTCTCAAGTAGTGCCACTCCCTGATGACTAAGCATTCAAATGTATAATCCTATGAGGACCATTCTTACACAAACTCCACAGCCACTAAATATCAACACAGGCACTTACCAGCCCATCTTGATTCATCATACAAAAGATAGACTTGAGCAATTCGGAGTGCCAACGTGTAGAAAAAAAGGGTTGTGTTAGTTAGGGTTTCCATTGCTGTGAAAAGACGCCATGACCAGGACAACTCTTTTTTTTTTTTTTTTTCCATTTTTTATTAGGTATTTCGCTCATTTACATTTGCAATGCAATACCAAAAGTCCCCCATAGCCACCCACCCCCTCTCCCCTACCCACCCACTCCCCTTTTATGGCCCTGGCGTTCCCCTGTACTGGGGCATATAAAGTTTGCGTGTCCAATGGGCCTCTCTTTCCAGTGATGGCCGACTAGGCCATCTTTTGATGCATATGCAGCTAGAGTCAAGAGCTCCGGGGTACTGGTTAGTTCATAATGTTGTTCCACCTATAGGGTTGCAGATCCCTTTAGCTTCTTTGGTACTTTCTCTAGCTCCTTCATTGGGGGCCATGTGATCCATCCAATAGCCGACTGTGAGCATCCACTTCTATGTTTGCTAGGCCCAGGCATACTCTGACAAGAGACAGCTATATCAGGGTCCTTTCAGCATAATCTTGCTAGTGTATGCAATGGTGTCAGCATTTGGAAGCTGATTATGGGATGGATCCCCGGATATGCTAGTGTCTACATGGTCCATCCTTTTATCTCAGCTCCAAACTTTGTCTCTGTAACTCCTTCCAAGGGTGTTTTGTTCCCTCTTCTAAGGAGGGGCATAGTGTTCACACTTCAGTCTTCATTTTTCTTGAGTTTCATGTGTTTAGGAAATTGTATCTTATATCTTGGGTATCTTAGGTTTTGGGCTAATATCCACTTATCAGTGAGTACATATTGTGTGAGTTCCTTTGTGAATGTGTTACCTCACTCAGGATGATGCCCTCCAGGTCGATCCATTTGGCTAGGAATTTCATAAATTCATTCTTTTTAATAGCTGAGTAGTACTCCATTGTGTAGATGTACCACATTTTCTGTATCCATTCCTCTGTTGAGGGGCATCTGGGTTCCTTCCAGCTTCTGGCTATTATAAATAAGGCTGCTATGAACATAGTGGAGCATGTGTCCTTCTTACCAGTTGGGGCATCTTCTGGATATATGCCCAGGAGAGGTATTGCTGGATCCTCCGGTAGTACTATATCCAGTTTTCTGAGGAACCGCCAGACTGATTTCCATAGTGGTTGTACAAGCCTGCAATCCCACCAACAATGGAGGAGTGTTCCTCTTTCTCCACATCCACGCCAGCATCTGCTGTCACCTGAATTTTTGATCTTAGCCATTCTGACTGGTGTGAGGTGGAATCTCAGGGTTGTTTTGATTTGCATTTCCCTGATGATTAAGGATGTTGAGCATTTTTTCAGGTGCTTCTCTGCCATTCGGTATTCCTCAGGTGAGAATTCTTTGTTCAGTTCTGAGCCCCATTTTTTAATGGGGTTATTTGATTTTCTGAAGTCCACCTTCTTGAGTTCTTTATATATGTTGGATATTAGTCCCCTATCTGATTTAGGATAGGTAAAGATCCTTTCCCAATCTGTTGGTGGTCTTTTTGTCTTATTGACGGTGTCTTTTGCCTTGCAGAAACTTTGGAGTTTCATTAGGTCCCATTTGTCAATTCTCGATCTTACAGAGCAAGCCATTGCTGTTCTGTTCAGGAATTTTTCCCCTGTACCCATATCTTCAAGGCTTTTCCCCACTTTCTCCTCTATAAGTTTCAGTGTCTCTGGTTTTATGTGAAGTTCCTTGATCCACTTAGATTTGACCTTAGTACAAGGAGATAAGTATGGATCGATTCGCATTCTTCTACATGATAACAACCAGTTGTGACAGCACCATTTGTTGAAAATGCTGTCTTTCTTCCACTGGATGGTTTTAGCTCCCTTGTCAAAGATCAAGTGACCATAGGTGTGTGGGTTCATTTCTGGGTCTTCAATTCTATTCCATTGGTCTACTTGTCTGTCTCTATACCAGTACCATGCAGTTTTTATCACAATTGCCCTGTAGTAAAGCTTTAGGTCAGGCATGGTGATTCCACCAGAGGTTCTTTTATCCTTGAGAAGAGTTTTTACTATCCTAGGTTTTTTGTTATTCCAGATGAATTTGCAAATTGCTCCTTCTAATTCGTTGAAGAATTGAGTTGGAATTTTGATGGGGATTGCATTGAATCTGTAGATTGCTTTTGGCAAGATAGCCATTTTTACAATGTTGATCCTGCCAATCCATGAGCATGGGAGATCTTTCCATCTTCTGAGATCTTCTTTAATTTCTTTCTTCAGAGACTTGAAGTTTTTATCATACAGATCTTTTACTTCCTTAGTTAGAGTCACGCCGAGATATTTTATATTATTTGTGACTATTGAGAAGGGTGTTGTTTCCCTAATTTCTTTCTCAGCCTGTTTATTCTTTGTATAGAGAAAGGCCATTGACTTGTTTGAGTTAATTTTATATCCAGCTACTTCACCAAAGCTGTTTATCAGGTTTAGGAGTTCTCTGGTGGAATTTTTAGGGTCACTTATATATACTATCATATCACCTGCAAAAAGTGATATTTTGACTTCCTCTTTTCCAATTTGTATCCCCTTGATCTCCTTTTGTTGTCGAATTGCTCTGGCTAATACTTCAAGTACCATGTTGAAAAGGTAGGGAGAAAGTGGGCAGCCTTGTCTAGTCCCTGATTTTAGTGGGATTGCTTCCAGCTTCTCTCCATTTACTTTGATGTTGGCTACTGGTTTGCTGTAGATTGCTTTTATTATGTTTAGGTATGGGCCTTGAATTCCTGATCTTTCCAAAACTTTTATCATGAATGGGTGTTGGATCTTGTCAAATGCTTTTTCTGCATCTAACGAGATGATCATGTGGTTTTTGTCTTTGAGTTTGTTTATATAATGGATTACATTGATGGATTTTCGTTTATTAAACCATCCCTGCATCCCTGGAATAAAACCTACTTGGTCAGGATGGATGATTTCTTTAATGTGTTCTTGGATTCGGTTAGCGAGAATTTTATTAAGGATTTTTGCATCGATATTCATAAGAGAAATTGGTCTGAAGTTCTCTATCTTTGTTGGATCTTTCTGTGGTTTAGGTATCAGAGTAATAGTGGCTTCATAAAATGAGTTGGGTAGAGTACCTTCTACTTCTTTTTTTTTTTTTTTTTTCCATTTTTTATTAGGTATTTAACTCATTTACATTTCCAATGCTATACCAAAAGTCCCCCATATCCACCCGCCCCCACTCCCCTGCCCACCCACTCCCCCTTTTTGGCCCTGGAATTCCCCTGTACTGGGGCATATAAAGTTTGCAAGTCCAATGGGCCTCTCTTTCCAGTGATGGCCGACTAGGCCATCTTTTGATATATATGCAGCTAGAGTCAAGAGCTCCGGGGTACTGGTTAGCTCATAATGTTGTTCCACCTATAGGGTTGCAGATCCCTTTAGCTCCTTGGCTACTTTCTCTAGCTCCTCCATTGGGAGCCCTATGATCCATCCATTAGCTGACTGTGAGCATCCACTTCTGTGTTTGCTGGGCCCCGGCATAGTCTCACAAGAGACAGCTACATCTGCGTCCTTTCAATAAAATCTTGCTAGTGTATGCAATGGTGTCAGCGTTTGGATGCTGATTATGGGGTGGATCCCTGGCTATGGCAGTCTCTACATGGTCCATCCTTTCATCTCAGCTCCAAACTCCGTCTCTGTAACTCCTTCCATGGGTGTTTTGTTCCCAAATCTAAGGAGGGGCATAGTGTCCACACTTCAGTCTTCATTCTCCTTGAGTTTCATGTGTTTAGCAAATTATATCTTATATCTTGGGTATCCTAGGTTTGGGGCTAATATCCACTTATCAGTGAATACATATTGTGTGAGTTTCTTTGTGAATGTGTTACCTCACTCAGGATGATGCCCTCCAGGTCCATCCATTTGGCTAGGAATTTCATAAATTCATTCTTTTTAATAGCTGAGTAGTACTCCATTGTGTAGATGTACCACATTTTCTGTATCCATTCCTCTGTTGAGGGGCATCTAGGTTCTTTCCAGCTTCTGGCTATTATAAATAAGGCTGCTATGAACATAGTGGAGCATGTGTCCTTCTTACCTGTTGGGGCATCTTCTGGATATATGCCCAGGAGAGGTATTGCTGGATCCTCCGGTAGTACTATGTCCAGTTTTCTGAGGAACCGCCAGACTGATTTCCAGAGTGGTTGTACAAGCCTGCACTCCCACCAACAATGGAGGAGTGTTCCTCTTTCTCCACATCCTCGCCAGCATCTGCTGTCACCTGAATTTTTGATCTTAGCCATTCTGACTGGTGTGAGGTGGAATCTCAGGGTTGTTTTGATTTGCATTTCCCTGATGATTAAGGATGTTGAACATTTTTTCAAGTGCTTCTCTGCCATTCGGTATTCCTCAGGTGAGAATTCTTTGTTCAGTTCTGAGCCCCATTTTTTAATGGGGTTATTTGATTTTCTGAAGTCCACCTTCTTGAGTTCTTTATATATGTTGGATATTAGTCCCCTATCTGATTTAGGATAGGTAAAGATCCTTTCCCAATCTGTTGGTGGTCTTTTTGTCTTATTGACGGTGTCTTTTGCCTTGCAGAAACTTTGGAGTTTCATTAGGTCCCATTTGTCGATTCTCGATCTTACAGCACAAGCCATTGCTGTTCTGTTCAGGAATTTTTCCCCTGTGCCCATATCTTCAAGGCTTTTCCCCACTTTCTCCTCTATAAGTTTCAGTGTCTCTGGTTTTATGTGAAGTTCCTTGATCCACTTAGATTTGACCTTAGTACAAGGAGATAAGTATGGATCGATTCGCATTCTTCTACACGATAACAACCAGTTGTGCCAGCACCAATTGTTGAAAATGCTGTCTTTCTTCCACTGGATGGTTTTAGCTCCCTTGTCGAAGATCAAGTGACCATAGGTGTGTGGGTTCATTTCTGGATCTTCAATTCTATTCCATTGGTCTACTTGTCTGTCTCTATACCAGTACCATGCAGTTTTTATCACAATTGCTCTGTAGTAAAGCTTTAGGTCTGGCATGGTGATTCCGCCAGAAGTTCTTTTATCCTTGAGAAGACTTTTTGCTATCCTAGGTTTTTTGTTATTCCAGACAAATTTGCAAATTGCTCCTTCCAATTCGTTGAAGAATTGAGTTGGAATTTTGATGGGGATTGCATTGAATCTGTAGATTGCTTTTGGCAAGATAGCCATTTTTACAATGTTGATCCTGCCAATCCATGAGCATGGGAGATCTTTCCATCTTCTGAGATCTTCTTTAATTTCTTTCTTCAGAGATTTGAAGTTTTTATCATACAGATCTTTCACCTCCTTAGTTAGAGTCACGCCAAGATATTTTATATTATTTGTGACTATTGAGAAGGGTGTTGTTTCCCTAATTTCTTTCTCAGCCTGTTTATTCTTTGTATAGAGAAAGGCCATTGACTTGCTTGAGTTAATTTTATATCCAGCTACTTCACCGAAGCTTTTTATCAGGTTTAGGAGTTCTCTGGTAGAATTTTTAGGGTCACTTATATATACTATCATATCATCTGCAAAAAGTGATATTTTGACTTCCTCTTTTCCAATTTGTATCCCCTTGATCTCCTTTCGTTGTCGAATTGCTCTGGCTAATACTTCAAGTACTATGTTGAAAAGGTAGGGAGAAAGTGGGCAGCCTTGTCTAGTCCCTGATTTTAGTGGGATTGCTTCCAGCTTCTCTCCATTTACTTTGATGTTGGCTACTGGTTTGCTGTAGATTGCTTTTATCATGTTTAGGTATGGGCCTTGAATTCCTGATCTTTCCAAAACTTTTATCATGAATGGGTGTTGGATCTTGTCAAATGCTTTTTCTGCATCTAACGAGATGATCATGTGGTTTTTGTCTTTGAGTTTGTTTATATAATGGATTACATTGATGGATTTTCGTTTATTAAACCATCCCTGCATCCCTGGAATAAAACCTACTTGGTCAGGATGGATGATTTCTTTAATGTGTTCTTGGATTCGGTTAGTGAGAATTTTATTAAGGATTTTTGCATCGATATTCATAAGAGAAATTGGTCTGAAGTTCTCTATCTTTGTTGGATCTTTCTGTGGTTTAGGTATCAGAGTAATAGTGGCTTCATAAAATGAGTTGGGTAGAGTACCTTCTACTTCTATCTTGTGAAATAGTTTGTGCAGAACTGGAATTAGATCTTCTTTGAAGGTCTGATAGAACTCTGCACTAAACCCATAGACTAACAGACTGGCTACACAAACAGGACCCAACATTCTGCTGCTTACAGGAAACCCATCTCAAGGAAAAGGACAGACACTATCTCAGAGTGAAAGGCTGGAAAACAATTTTCCAAGCAAATGATCTGAAAAAACAAGCTGTAGTAGCCATTCTAATATCGAATAAAATTGACTTCCAACCCAAAGTTATAAAAAAAAGACAAGGAGGGACACTTTATACTCATCAAAGGTAAAATCCTCCAAGAGGAACTCTCAATTCTGAATATCTATGCTCCAAATGAAAGGGCAGCCACATAAATTAAAGATACTTTAGTAAAGCTCAAAGCACACATTGCACCTCACACAATAATAGTGGGAGACCTCAACACACCACTTTCATCAATGGACAGATCGTGGAAACAGGACAACTCTTAAAAGGGACAACATTTAATTAGGGCTGGTTTACACATTTCAGAGGGTGTAGTCCATTATCATCATAGCACTAAGGCAGTGCTCAGGTGGGCACAGTGCTGGAGAAAGAGTAGAAAGTTCTACCTCTTCCTCCAAACAAAGCCAGGGACAGACTGGCTCCCACACAGTTAGGAGGAGGGTCTCACTGGACACCCCTACACTGACACACTTCCTCCAACAAGGCCACAGCTCCTAAATAGTGCCACTCCCTGGACCAAGCTTATTCAAACCACTGCAAGGGTTAAAATCAGACCTAGGCAAACCAATGTTGAAAATATGTCAAGGGGGATGCATAGGTCTAATGAACGGGTTCCAGAGAATGGCAGCATTGTGCTGTGACCCATCACATGTAATAAGTACACAAATCTACACTGATGTAAACAAAGCAGTGAGCAAATAAATAGGTCAGAGTAACACGGAAATCTTCCACACAGAAAAAAGCTTTACAAAATTATATTATATAAACTGCTTTTAGAACTTGAGTGTGGGCTGGAGAGATGGCTCAGAAGTTAAGAGCACTGACTGCTTTTTTAGAGGATCTAGATTCAGTTCCCAGGATCCACATGGCAGCTCACCACTGTCTGTAACTCCAGTTCCAGGGCATCTATCTGACACCATCACACAGACATATACGCAGGAAAAACACATTTAAAAAAAACAAAAAAGTAAGTGGAGTGTGAACACAAGAAATGGCTTCATGGATAAAGGAACTTGCCCCCTAAACCTGATGACCTGAGTTTAATCCCTGGGACACAGATGATAGACAAGAAATTGTCCTCTGATGGCCACATGTGAGCTGTGCCTAGCATTGCATACACACACACACACACACACACACATTGCTAGGCCACAATGAAAGGACAGACCCTCAGCGTGATATGTTGGCAAATGCTCTGTACCTTTGTGGTATTTCTCCTTGAGACATCTAACTCCAGTCTCATGAGAAAAATCTGTTTATTGACATTCTGCAAAATATGTGCCTGGGAATCTTCAAACTTGTCCAAGTCACAGAAAACATGTAGCAACTTACAACTTGGAAACTGGACAACCAAATGTAAAGTGCTACCACAATAGGATTAGCAAACACAGGAGAAAGGATTGGAGAAAACTGAGGTAAGACAATATACGCCTTAGGATCAATGTATCCATAGTTCCTAACTGGTGACCAATATTCAAGTATAAGATAATAAAAGAGGAACCATCTCAGCAATAATAGTGTAAATGTAAACTATTTTAAAAGTAAAACTTATTTAACAAATTAATGGAAGGTAAGAAAATAATATAAGCCTTGCATTTTTAACTCTCCAAAGTTTCACATTAAGTGCCTGTATTTTAAGGGCAGACAAATAGTTAGATATTTTCATATTTCCATCTTACTTGTTAACCAAGAAACAAAAACATACCCCACTAGTTTTCTATTTTAATATGGATACCATGCTCATTTAGAACACAAATATGAATACAGTTTTAAATAGTAGGAAGCTTTGAATGTGAAATAGGAGTTTTGTTAAACAACCAAATTAAGAGATAACTGGGCCAATGAATGACTTCGACAGGATCAGAAAAAGCTAAGGACCGATGCCTGGGGCCATTCAAAATAAACCTCTGTAGCCTGGCAACCAAAGTTCAATCCCTGGAATTCAAATACAGGAGTAAGGAGAAAGAGGACCAAGTGCACTAAGCTGTCTCCAGGCCTCTACACACATACCCTGGCATGCCTCCACCCCAACATATCTTGTGTATACACACTCACACATCCTACATCAGAGAGTTCCTGACAAGTCACTAAGGTAGCAACAGGCTCATGAGAGCAACTATCTACACTGATATTTCTCTGTTAACATTGAAACAGAATGCAGAACTCAAATCTTCAAAGCAGTAAATTTGTAATGAATATAAGAAAGGACTGGCTTATTTGCTGTTTTACCCTAGCTATGTTTTGGAGGCATGGCTTCAATGGAGATACTCGCAGGACATCCTTAAAGCACACAAAGGATCCATCTCTTCACCAATGATCAGAAGAATGCTCAGTGGAGAGGTATATAATTGCAGAGATCAAGAGCAGTTCAAAATACCTATGATGACTAAATGGAACAAAGGGACAAAGGGGTTTTACACTGGCTTCAGTAAACTTAAAATACTATCAATTGATTATAGCGTAAACTCAGTCCTCAGAAAAAGACTGGCAGCCTGTGTGCTCCAAGGAATTATGATATTGGTACTTACCAGTGAAGGTTTCTTTGCGGTCCATATCAGCTCTTCAGTGCTGGCACTTTCTGGATCATACACCCATATGGTGACAATCTATAAGAGAAAATATGAAAGGAACAAATTGAACTCTGTGGATTATAAGAGAGAGGAAGAGAGGGAGGGATGGACAGAGGGGGAGAGAACTAAGTTGGGGGTGTGTGGGCTAGAGGGTAAATCTTGGAGTAGTTAAAGGATGGATAAGATTGAGTGCAAACAAAATATATTTATGTATATATAATTATCAGAGAATTAAAAATACTTGAATAAAATGTAATCACATTCCTCCAGTTTTATACTAATTTCCTTTTTTTCATAGCAAAAACCACTCAAAATACTCCTTTCATTATTGGTACTGGAGCAATTAAGTGGTTAAGAGTACTGGATTTTCAGAGGGACTTGGGTTCAATTCCCAGCACCTACATGGTGGCTCACAACTATCTGTAACTTCAGTTCCCAAGGATCCAATGTCCTTTCCTGCCTCTACAGGAGCCAGGCATGGAAATGGTACCTGGCAATTCAAGATTCATATAGGTAAAATATGCATACTAGTAAAATAGAAATGAAAAAATTTTCATTATTTTCTATTTTAAAACACCAAAGCAGTGTTTGTAGTTTTAAAAACTGGAACAATGCTGTCTTAGCTAGGGTTTTACTTATGTTGACAGACACCATGACCAACGCAAGTCTTTAAAGGACAACATGTAATTGGGGCTGGCTTATGAGTTCAGAGGTTGAGTACATTATCATCAAGGTGGGAACATGGCAACATCTAGGCAAGTATGATACATGCAGAGCTGAGAGTTCTATATCTTCATCTGAAGGCTGCTAGGAGAATACTGACTTCCAGGATGCTAGGGTGAGGATCTTAAGCTCACACCCACAGTGACACACCTATTCCAACAAGGCCACACCTCCTAATAGTGCCACTCACTGGGCCAAGCATAAACAAAGCATCATATGCCACTCCCAGGCTCTCATAGGTCTGTTCAAAATTTTTTCATTTCTATTTTGAACAAAATTTGGGACCATACCTAAATATAACACAATGCAAAATATTTAGTCCAATTTCCAAAGGCTGCATAGCCTATAGCAGTCTCAACAATGTTAAAAGTCCAAAGTTCAAGGTCTCTTCTAAGATTCATCCAATCATTTAACTGTAATCCCCAAAGCAAGACAGGAAACAAAATAGACTAATTCTAAACTCTGGGTTATGTCAAAGCAGTTTTCAGATCTACAACTCCTTTTTCATCTTTGTTACCTGCCACAAAGTGCTTTTTCCTAGGCTGGTTCCACTGTTAGCAGCATTCCTATGGCTCTGGTATGTCGAAAATCTTGGGGTCTCCAAGGCAGCTACGATGTTACAGCTTTTGTTTCAAAGTCTGGGATCCACATATGATCTTCTGGGCTCCTCTAAAGGGCTGGCGCCACTTCTCCAGCTCTGCCCGCTGTATCACTCTAAGCTCAGGTTGATCCACTCCACTGCCACTGCTGTTCTTTGTGATCCACCCAAGATACTGGCATATCTAATACACTGGGTTCTTCTGCTGCAACTAGGCTTCACCAATAGACTCTCATAGGCTTTCTTCATGATACCAAGCTTCAACTCCTTTGGATGACCCCTTCAGTCCTGGGCCATCAACTACAACTGAGGCTGCACCTTCAACAACAGCCTTGCATGGCCTCTCACAGTGCCAATCCTCAGCTGCTCTTCATGACCCCTTCATGCCTTCAAAACCAGTACCTCCTGGGTGATCCTTACACATTACCAAGTACAGCTGCTGCAGGAGGTACAACCTAGGCTATCTCTGGAACACAGCTTCTTTGTGCTCTCAGAAAACACTTCCCAAAAGATTTCACCTCAGTGATGCTGGTCTCTTCTTAACCACCGCTAAATTCTTAGCTCTAGCTAAACAGCAGCAACTGTCCCAGGAGTCCCTTCTATTTTTCACTCTAAATCCAGAGCCACTTGGTCAAGGCTGCCAAGTTCTGCTGCTTGCTAGGGCTAGAACATGGCCCCCTTGTTCTAGTACATTATTACCAGTTCTCTGTTTTTCAACTCCTCCTCTGTCCTGGAACTTGCTCAACGTAGATCAATGTTGAACTCAGAGATCTGCATGCCTGTCTCCTAAACACTGGGATTAAAGGTGTGATCCACCAACCCAGGATTTAACTTTTTCTTCACCTAGAACTTGGCTCTGTCCCAGACTGGCCTTGAATTCAGAGATCTGTTTGGTTTTATCTCCTGGGATAAAGGCTTGTACTACCATGACCAATACTAGACGTAGCTGGGTAGGATCTGTTCCCCAAGTTCCAAGCTCTTAATCTGCTATCTCCTAGAATATAGGTTTTGGCTCCATTTCCCTTCCTGGTGCCCCTTTAACACTCAAACCATATATTTTATATCTTTCCTTTCTAAGCTTGCTATGCTTGTTCAAAATGCTCTTCATGAGACTTAACCAGAGAACAAAATCTCTACTGGAATTTTTTGAGACTTCCTTTTTCAATCTGAATCTCATCACCTTAGCCTCAGGGCAAAGGGCAAAAAATAGCCACATTCTTCACCAAAACACCACAGAACAGTTTCTAGGCCACATGTTGAAATTCTCCACTGAAACCTCTTGGGCCAGGTCCACACAATTCAAATCACTTCAGTAACAAACTCTTCCATAGTCCTACTAGGATAGCCCATTAAGCCCCATCTAAAGCAGTCCACTGCTTTCCAAATCCTAAGTCCCAAAACCCACATTCTTCCAAAGAAAAGCCTTGTCATTACTATCAGAACAATATCCCCAGTGCCTGGTACCAACTTCTGCTAGTGGAAAACTGACTTCCAGGCTGCTAGAGTGAGGGTCTTAAGCCCATGACCACAGTGACATGCCTACTCCATCAAGACCACACTCCTAATAGTGCCACTCACTGGGTCAAGCACATACAAACCATCACAAATACAAAGACCCATCACGTGTTCAAAAAATTCTTTTTATACCTTGAAGGAACTGATGACGACATTCTGTATTAATGATCATGCATTAATACAGAATGCATAATACACACACACACACACACACAAAGTCCCTCTCTTTTCTAGCATCCAGTTCCCATGAGTACACAGGTATCTGACTAGTGATTACCTCTGTGACTGTAAATTCTGAAAACCTTTGTATAAATCAGTAAAGATAACATCTTTCCTCCTTTTGATGCAAACACATGCTTTGTAATATTCCTTCAAATGTTTCTTTATATCTGTAAACCAGCATGACTGTTTTCCTACACACTTCCATATGTTTTTTAACAGAAAATGAAATCAGTTCCCATAAATCTTTTGTAACTTATTCTTAGTATCTGACATACAGGGTACTTCAATAGAATCAGATACAATTGGTGGTTTATTGTTTTGTTTTGTTTTGTTTTGTTTCTATACAGGGTTTCTGTTTTCTTATTTTTTTCCTGAATAGTTTATTTATACAGTCAAAAGCAAATTATATATTTTTAAACGTATTTTTTTCAAGACTTTATTGGCTACCATCATACACATCAGAAGAGGGCATCAGACCACATTAC
Source organism: Mus musculus (assembly GCF_000001635.26). Classification (NCBI taxonomy): domain Eukaryota; kingdom Metazoa; phylum Chordata; class Mammalia; order Rodentia; family Muridae; genus Mus; species Mus musculus. Next base: position 178,073,947 of record NC_000067.6, on the reverse strand, counting down.
AGATGATTGAGAGCCACCATGTGGTTGCTGGGAATTGAACTCAGGATCTCTGGAAGAGCAGTCAGGATGCTCTTAACCGCTAAACCATCTCTCCAGGCCTCAACAATTAATACAACAACAACAACAACAACAACAACAACAACGACCACACACACACACAAAAAGTCCCTCTCTTTTCTAGCATCCAGTTCCCATGAGTCCACAGGTATCTGACTAGTGATTACCTCTGTGACTAAATTCTGAAAACCTTTCTATAGAATCAGTAAAGATAACATCTTTCCTCCTTTTGATGCAAACACATGCTTTGTAATATTCCTTCAAAATCCAGCCAATCTGGTCTAGGCAGGGTCTGGGTGACAATGCTAACTGGGACACTTGATTCTGGGGATCAAACCCAGGTCACCGAGGTGTGAAGCAACTCCCCACCTCACCCCCACAACACACACACACACACACACACACACACACACACACACACACACACACACACAGTACCTTCTTGTTAGCGCCATATTCTAATTTTCCACAGCAAGATGTGAGAGCTCGTTCCCTCTCTCCTCCCACCCTCACCCCCTGTGCCATTCAGTTGGACAGAAGTGGGTTTTGGTGTGGTTTTGCTCTGTCGTATGAGAAAATATCAGGGTCTCTCCCTGTGTTCAAGGTCCACTGTCACTTCCTGTGCACAACTTCCCCTGGGTTGTTGTTAAGATGGGGAGGATTGTCCTTGTCCTTCTATACCTGCCTGGAGATCTTCATTATTTCATTTAAAATACTTTACATTTTCACTTTCATTTCCTTCATGACCCATGAACACATGTACTTAAAATCTCCATCAATATGGGGACTGGAGAGGTTGCTTAGTGGTTAAGAGCACCAACTGCTCTTCCAGAGAGGCCAGGTTTAATTCACCCAGTTGGTGGGTTACAACCATGTAGAACTTAGGGGGCATGCGCGCCATCTTCTGGCAGCCACCGGCACTGCATGTGCATGGTGCACATACATACCAGCAGGCAAAACACCCACATATGAAAAATAAGGTGGAGGTTGGTTGGAATGGTATACGTCCATAGTCCCAGAATTCTAGAAGTAGAGACAGGAGGATTGCTAAGTCCAAGGCCAGCTTGTGTTTCCTAGGGAGTGAGGAAAACAAAACAAAACCAAAATTGAACCTTAACATTTTCTAATTAATTTCCAAGTTAAAGACCTGCTGGTTACAGAATACATGACCCACTGTCTTAGTCTTTTGTCCAAGTATATATCCTTCTGAATGCTCTCCGTGCTTGAAATGTGTACACAATATGATACAGTAGTTATTATATTAAATTTATTACTGCATTTAAATATTTGCTGATTGCTGGTGGTTATTTTAGCTACATCTGAGCTAGATATTGAGGTGGTCTGACCTTTGAGAGCTTCTCCTGGCTGTTCTGGCTGTTTTGTTATGGAAAGCTGAGCTGTAGGCTTCTCTTATTTGCTTTTGTTGTTTGTTTGTTTTCTTTTGTTTTTCTAGACAGGGTTTCTCTGTATAGTCCTGGCTGTCCTGGAACTTACTCTGTAGACTAGTGTGGCCTTGAATTCAGAAATCCGCCTGCCTCTGCCTCCCAAGTGCTGGGATTAAAAGCATGGGCCACCACTGCCTGGCTTGTGGTGGTTCTTAAATATGGGAATGAAGGCTTTCTTTATGAAAATTTTGGTAAACGTTCCTAAGTACTGTGATGATGTTTTGTATCTTCTATTTTGATGATATTCTAGGTAATACTACAGATTCCTGGGATGTGTAATATTAACATATCATAGCATATTATTGGTTTAAATCTTTTAGACATTTAAATTTGTATTTATTACTGTGCGTGTGTGTGCGCGCGTGTGTGTGTGTGTGTGTGTGTGTGTGTGTGTGTGTGTGTGTATGATATGTGCAGTTGGTGGTTGTATGTGTCGTGGTGCACATTTGGAGGTGAGAGGACAAGTGAGATAAACTGACTCTCTTTCTGGGATTGGTCACCAGGATTTTGCAGCCTCTACTGGTAGTATAGGCTTCTTGTTGCTATTTTATTCCAAATTTCTGAATATTTTAAAAGAACATGTCAGTAAGTTTTAGAACTGTGTCAGGTTTTAGAAAGTTCCTATAATGATTTAAAACAATCTGTGACAACACAAAAGCGAGGGTAGGAAGGTGTGCTGCTCCTGCCACGCACCCAGCACACAGACTGAGATGACTGAGGTTAGGTTTTCATAATCGGCCAAACGTCATGAGCATCAGCTGGTTTTCAAAGCAGGAAGAACTCAGAAGACACCATCTTTTGTAGGTGCCTTTCAAGATTTTAGTAAATTTTCTTCCCAATCTCTTCAGTAGAATTTGGGCTTGCCATAGCTCTACTTGCCCTGGCTGTCCCAGAACTTGCTCTGTAGATTAGGCTGGCCTTGAACTCAGAGATCTACCAGTCTCTCCCTCCCTAGTGCTGAGATTAAAGTGTGTGCCATCAGTCCCCAGCATGCAAAATTTAGACTTAAAAAGGTATTAGAGTTTCACGCATTATATACTTTTCATAACTGTAATTAATATCTCCTTTGTTTTTTTTTTTTTTGGTATAGTCTTTTAGACTGGGTCTTGCCACGCCACCCAAAACTGATTGCTCCATGTCCTAGATGACATTTGACATTATCAGTTGACTGAACTCACTGTGAAGCTGAAGATAATCTGGAACTCTGGACCTGCAGTGCTGACTTTACAGGCATGGACCAGCTACCACACCCAATTTATGTGATGCTGGGGAGTGACCTGGGGGCTTGGTGCTTGCCAGCAAAGTGCTCTTCCAAATAAGCTACATCTTCCGCCTCCAAAACTTAAAATTATATATATATGATCTTACTTTGTACTTCAGGCTGCCTTCAGTTTTATGATGGTTGGGCATCATCCTTCTGAATAAACAGAGTACTAACCATGCCTAGCTTCCATAAGGCTTTTCTATTAACTGGGTTAGATTTGTCAATATGCACCATGTAATGAAACCAAGAACATTTAACTGATAAATTAATACAGCTTCGATAAGCATATTACATGCTAAAGTATTTTGTAAACAGCCCCTGACCCCAACGTCTGCTAATACTTTCAAATCTCTGTAGTGTTTCAAAAGAAGACACTTGAGTAATCCTCTCTGTTTCTACTATTTAGGAAGAATATTGAAGGGAAGCCACCCTTGCATAGATATATGATCGAGCCTCCCTGGCCAGGTCTCCTCCCAACCCAAAGGATCTTCAAACATACTTTGAGCACAGCCACTCTAAGGGACACTTATGGCAAAAACACGTTGGGGAAATTCCTGGAAACATAAATAATGACAAGAGACCTTGGAGTAGTAACATTCTCGAGAGATGCAAAGCTGTCAAACGTTACCTGGCTTAAGTTGTAATAAACGTCTCTGAGGAGAGAAAGGAAATACATTTCAGTAAACATCATATGAAACATTAGCTAGAATGCTATATCTTCAATAGACATGTTTTTTCTTTATTTTTTCAAAAGAAAAATCCATTATTTATTTATTTACTTCTCATTAAGGTAAGTCCGGGATGGGTACAAGCATCACCCATTGGACAAATTCTGTGTCCAATGGCCTTTCGCAGGAAGGTTGCTTAAGGATGTGGCACAAACCACGCCACTGTTTCTCTGGCCAGAGTTAACTGGATCACTCTGGTTGTGTTTGGTTTGCCTCCAGGAGTCACTGCACTGATGATAAACATACGCACACCTCTTGGCCAAGTGCAATCCAGTTTCATCTCGGGCATAAACACCTTCAGCTTTATGAAGAGCCCTCAGAGACCTTCCTCCTAGCCAGGACAAATGGCTTTGCACCGCAGCCTTCCAGGTGTACTCACCTTTCAGAAGTCCTGTTCCCAGCAGGCCTCCACAGGGCCAAGGTGGCAGAAAGCAAGGTACACTGTTTCTAAACCTTTGGGTATTCTCTTTACATTTTGGTACACAGATATAAAGAACTTGATGTTAAATGTAAAACAAAAACAAACCCTATATATCATGCTGACTATGGACCAAAGGGCCTATCACTCATTCCCCATCACGGAGGGACGAGGTGTTTGTATCTTAAAAGTATATTACCAAGTAAAGGAAGCCAGTCTAAAACATTTATATATTATAGATTCCAACTATATATCATTGTAGAAAAGGAGAACCTATAGGAAGAGGTAATTTTTTAAAATGTGATTTCTGTGGGCCAGGTAGGAGAGAAGAATGCACGTGTGGAAAGCAAGCACCTTAGGATGGTGAGAATACATGGAACCAGGATGATGGAGACCCACCATTACGCATTTGTCTATGCTCCTGGAAAATACAGTACCAAGACTGGACTGATGATGCAAGCCCTAGACTTTTGGTGCTCAAGCACTGATGTTGGCTTATCAACTAAAAGAAATATGCCACTCTGGGAAGCCATATTGATAATGGGGATATGTGTGACTACTTACAATATAAATGAAATGAAAAGTCAGAAAAATTAATATAATATTCACTTACCTTAGTAAAAAAAATCAACAAAAATTGACATATTAAATGAAGAAAAATATAGAATTTTATATTATTCTTGAGTGGTAATATTCCTCAAGTAAATTAAAATATTAAGATACAATAAATTACAATACAAACCCTGGGGCACAGGCACCGTTGGGTGATAGAGTATCTGTCTAATAAATATGAATCCCTGGCTCAATCCCAATACCACAGAAATAAAATGAAATAAATGAAAATAAAATTCCAACAAAGAATATTGTAGAATTTTACAAACCAATTCCAAAGATTTATAGGGAGGAAAACAAATATGTTTGGATGTAGCTAGGGTAAGGTGTGGCAGCATTGGTCTGTAATCCTGCCATTAAGGGCACAAGGCAGAAGAATCATGAGGTCAAAGCCACATGGTACTACATACCAAGACCTTGTCTCTAAAAACCCTGGAGGGTGGAACTCACTGGCAGACTGTAAAGGGCCTTAGGTTAGATTCCCAGCACTACAAAAACCAAGAGATAAACAGCAATAAAATAAAAACATGGGTTTCCCAATAAAGGATGAGGGTGACCACCAGACAAGAGTGGGCACTTACGCTCATACTTGCCAGATTTTCTAATTAAAATGTGAACTCAGAAAGAGACATACATGACATTGTTGTTCATATGCAGATCTTAGTTTGGAGGGAGTGTGTGTGGAGAAAGGGCCCCACTGTGTAGCTTGGGCTGTCCTGGAAAGCACTCTATAGACCAGGCTGGCCTTGAACTCATAGAGATCTACCTGCCTCTGCCGCTCAAGTTCTGGGATTAAAGGTGTATGCTACCACTCTCTGTGCAGATTAAGAATTTTATAGAAAAAAATATAAAACTTAATGTAGAATACTGTGATCTGGCAGGTAAGGAAATCTTTCTGTCTTTCTAATATTTATTTATGTATGTAAGTAAACCATTGCTCTCTTCAGATCAGAAGAGGGCACCAGATCCCGTTACAGATGGTTGTCAGCCACCATGCAGTTTCTGGGAATTGAACTCAGGACTTCTGGAGGAGCGGTCAGTGTTTTTAACTGCTGAGCCAAATCTCCAGCCCCAGAAATTTTCTTTAAATGGATTTTAGTCAACAAAAACTTGCAAAGGACGAATTTAAAATAAATTTGCAATAGGAAGGGCCTCTGTGAATAAGAGGGAGCAGAAGTAATGATGTACAAAAACATGAGCTATCGCTCCAGCCATTTCAACCTGGTTTCTTATAGAATCCATGACACCTGCCCAGGAATGGCACTGCCCATGGTGGACTGGGCACTGAACCATCAATAACTAAGAAAATGCCCTACAGCCAGATCCTACCGAGGCATTTCTCAGTTCAGGTTCCCTCCTTTCAGACAACACTTGCTTGTGTAAATTGACATAAAACTAGCAGCACGCTTGGTGAGATCTAAAGGAAAGCAAGGGTTCACCCATCACCAAGGATTGTACAGAGTCTCTGGGCTACTTCCTGGATAGCACTTCTCTTTTGGCTGTGTGGAGGAGACAGAGCTAGCTCAGGGAGGTTGGAGGTTCGTCTTGGTTATTGTCAGCTCTTGGGGCTCAGTGTACATAAGTAAGAACAGTAATCCATTACGTGACCCTCCCGTTTTCTTGGAATATATCTTAGTTCCTTTCACTATAATGAAACCACCCTATGGTGACTTTATCCTTAATTTCTCATTGCTCTGGTGGCTGGGACAAGCACTACCCAAGTAGAGTCACCTTCACTCAGCTTCATGCCCTAGAGTAGGCCATGCCCTGGCTCATAGATGATAGTGTTTCACTCTGAATAGTAGGGAGTTTCTATCATAAGGCACTAATCATATCCATAAGGGTTCTATCCTTAGGGTCTTATTATGTTCCCAGAGCCCCATACCGACTACCACAATATGAACTTGGGTAGGGACACAAGAGCTTAGTTCATTGAGATAGATTTTTCTCTCAGGTAGCTCTCAAGTTCTTCTCTTTAAAAGAAGCAAAAAACAGTCAATAAGGTCACAGTGGCAAGTTTAATTTCCCAACACAGCTCTATCAGGAGTTTTTATTTGCAATTTGCCCTTGTCAATTGCTCCGTGGTTTCAGAACCCATGGAAGATGGCCAGTGACTAAGAACGAAAAGATCCTTGACATTTTCATGAGTGTCAGAGGCTCAAACCATGCTTCCTAGTGAGACTCTGGAGAAGTCGATGTTAAAGAATCACACGAAGAAGAAAATGAAGCTGCTGTCAATAATCATACCTTACTACACACGTGAGTGTTCTGATTGCTTCTGCCCATGGTACATGCTGACTGCTAATGCAGCCAGGGAAGTGTGGATTACAGCATTATCACATGTAAAAATAAATCACATGAATAAAATGATATTACTATGGAAGTGGGAGGAAGGTCTCCTCTAACAAAAACAGATGTACTATAGATTAAAAAAAAAACGCAAAATTCATTCTGCCTTCTTCTTGATGCTAAAGCATGCCTATGCTCACCAATTTTTTTTTACTTATTGAATAACTTTACAACACAATTAATCAAGTATTATCAAGGGCTTCCTCCTTTTATAGACATCAGTTCTTGTGTTAAGCAGTGACTGAATTATTATACAAGACAGAGACTTTGAAAATAGATGAGAATCGTGCAGAACCTGAGACTGCGGTACATAGGGAAGCAGACTGCCCGGGCCTGACCCGGGACAAAAGCCCCTTCCGCTCCACTCCAGCCCAGGGCTTCCTGGCCAGCGGAGTTGCCTGACACCCGCAAGGGCCCACACAGGATTCCCCACGGGATCCTAAGACCTCTGGTGAGTGGAACACAGCGCCGGCCCCAATCCAATCGCACGGAACCTGAGACTGCGGTACATAGGGAAGCAGACTACCCGGGCCTGACCCGGGGCAAAAGCCCCTTCCACTCCACTCGAGCCCCAGGCTTCCTGGCCAGCGGAGTTGCCTGACACCCGCAAGGGCCCACACAGGATTCCCCACGAAATCCTAAGACCTCTAGTGAGTGGAACACAACTTCTGCCAGGAGGCAGGTTCAAACACCAGATATCTGGGTACCTTCCCTGCAAGAAGAGAGCTTGCCTGCAGAGAATACTCTACCCACTGAAACCAAGGAGAGTGCTACCCTCCCAGGTCTGCTTATAGAGGCTAACAGAGTCACCTGAAGTACAAGCTCTTAACAGAGACAACTATAACAGCTAGCTTCAGAGATTACCAGATGGCGAAAGGCAAACGTAAGAATCCTACTAACAGAAATCAAGACCACTCACCATCATCAGAACGCAGCACTCCCACCCCACCTAGTCCTGGGCACCCCAACACAACCGAAAATCTAGACCCAGATTTAAAAGCATTTTTCATGATGATGATAGAGGACATCAAGAAGGACTTTCATAAGTCACTTAAAGAATTACAGGAGAGCACTGCTAAAGAGTTACAGGCCCTTAAAGAAAAGCAGGAAAACACAGCCAAACAGGTAGAAGTCCTTAAAGAAAAACAGGAAAACACATCCAAACAGGTAATGGAAATGAACAAAACCATACTAGAACTAAAAAGGGAAGTAGACACAGTAAAGAAAACCCAAAGCGAGGCAACGCTGGAGATAGAAACCCTAGGAAAGAGATCTGGAACCATAGATGCGAGCATCAGCAACAGAATACAAGAAATGGAAGAGAGAATCTCAGGTGCAGAAGATTCCATAGAGAACATCAACACAACAGTCAAAGAAAATACAAAATGCAAAAGGATCCTAACTCAAAACATCCAGGAAATCCAGGACACAATGAGAAGACCAAACCTACGCATAATAGGAGTGGATGAGAATGAAGATTTTCAACTCAAAGGACCAGCAAACATCTTCAACAAAATAATTGAAGAAAACTTCCCAAACATAAAGAAAGAGATGCCCATGATCATACAAGAAGTCTACAGAACTCCAAATAGACTGGACCAGAAAAGAAATTCCTCCCGACACATAATAATCAGAACAACAAATGCACTAAATAAAGATAGAATATTAAGAGCAGTAAGGGAGAAAGGTCAAGTAACATATAAAGGAAGGCCTATCAGAATTACACCAGACTTTTCACCAGAGACTATGAAAGCCAGAAGAGCCTGGACAGATGTTATACAGACACTAAGAGAACACAAATGCCAGCCCAGGCTACTATACCCAGCCAAACTCTCAATTACCATAGATGGAGAAACCAAAGTATTCCACGACAAAACCAAATTCACACAATATCTTTCCACGAATCCAGCCCTTCAAAGGATAATAACAGAAAAGAAGCAATACAAGGTGTTATTCGACGCGTTCTCACGACCGGCCAGGAAGAACACAACACCCAGAATCTTCTACGGCAAAGCTTTATTGCTTACATCTTATGGGGCCAGAGTGTAAGAAGCAAGAGAGAGAAGCAAGAGAGAGAGAAAAACGAAACCCCTTCTATTTTAAAGAGAACAACCATTGCCTAGGGCGCATCACTCCCTGATTGGCTGCAGCCCATGGCCGAGCTGACGTTCACGGGAAAAACAGAGTACAAGTAGTCGTAAATACCCTTGGCTCATGCGCAGATTATTTGTTTACCAACTTAGAACACAGGATGTCAGCGCCATCTTGTGACGGCGAATGTGGGGGCGGCTTCCCACAGTTCCCCCTTTTTCTTTTAATAAGAGCAAATAGGCCACCCATATTAATGAGAGTGGAGATAGAGGTCAAATCCCCAGTGTGTAGGTAAAGGAGCCATGTACAGGATTAGCTCTTAGGCTTACAGGCTTTTACCCAGAGCAACCCTGACCTGCTCCCGTGTCGTTTTGCCTGGGGGAAGGGAACTAGGACACTGAACCTTCATGAAAGATGACATGTCTCCCTAGAATAGGCTCATATGTGCCGCAGAGCCTTTCCATTGCAGTGCTTAGCCTTGCAACTCTCTCGGGCTGCTGAAGCACACTCACTCTATCTCGTGCAATGAGACTAGCCTCGTGAGATATAAGAGCTGAGTGGCCAGCGACCTATTGCCTAAGCATAGATATATCAGGGGAAGCTCCATGTTCTAGTCCTGCAAGCGCCTGGGCAATAACCACCTTGTCTCTCTTAGTTTGGGCCTTAAGCTTACAGACCAATCAAAGAAGCAACACTAATCCACAGCAAAGTGTATCTCCAAATAATATTAATCCCACCCAATTTTTTAAAGAAAGAAAATGCTGAGGAGATCCAATTGGGTAATCCTTTGGTCAGCGACAGGTCCAAGCGCGTGGAGTTGACCTGAAGTCTCAATTCTCGAAGGATCTGTTCAAATTCAGCCATCCAATTCTGTAACATATACTGAAAAAGACTTTTTGACAAATTAGCTGTCCTAGTAAATTTAACATACTGAATGGAAATAACACACAATCCCGGAAACTTTAATACATCTAGTTGTATCTGGACAAGATCTATGAGTTGATTAACCAGCATGAGACCTCTCTGTATCTTGACATTAGCTGAGGCCTGTTCATCTATGACTGTAGTCACTGAGGCTGACAAAGTGTTAATGGTGTCAGTTGTCTGGACCTGTCCAGACAGAACCAAGGCTGTCTGAATTAAGGCCAAACCCAGTTCCCAGTTAGTGGTAAAAAAGCAGGAGAATACTTGAGCATTATACATCACCGTCATTGGGAGTGGAAATGTCGACATTATCCCCCAACGCTGCTCTCTCTTTATTATTGACGCCCTGGACATCACCAAGACAAGGGACATTAGTATTCCCTTGGTCAGTCTGGATTTTTCGGGTGAGTCTTTCCGGTACCCAAAATGGGTTGTCTTCATTCTGTGGGAAAACACAGATAGCTCCCCTGGATCTTATCAAGATAGGATCCGGGCCATACCATTTATTATCAAGGACATTTTTCCATTTAACCATCTCATTGGGCCTATCTGGCTCTGAACAATGACGTTCAGCCGCAGTATGGCCATGAGCATCAATATTTAAAAAATTGAGTGTAAAGAGTGCCAAAGACACCGACACTCTTGGTGCTCGGGGTACAGTCTCCTCAAAAGTTCCCCTCTTCTGTTTTATAAGATAGGCTTTGAGGGTGCGATGCGCACGCTCAACAATACCCTGTCCTTGAGGGTTGTACGGAAGTCCAGTCAGGTGGGTTACGTCCATCTGACGGCAGAACTGCTGAAATTTTTGAGACGTGTAAGCTGGTCCATTATCAGTCTTAAGGAGTCTGGGTTTCCCCCAAGCACTCCATGCCTCAAGGCAATGTTGAATCACATGTGAGGCTTTTTCTCCGGTTAACGGAGAAGCAAACATGATGCCAGAACATGTGTCAATAGACACATGGAGATATTGAAGTTTTCCAAAGGAAGAAACATGTGTAACATCCATTTGCCAGACCTGTAGAGGTCGAATACCGCGTGGGTTAATTCCCACATGAGGAACTGGCAAGAACTCACAGCAGCTTTGACATTGAGTAACAATGTCACGGGCTTCTTTTCTTGTCAAGGAGAAACGACTGCGTAATGTTTCAGCCGTCACATGAAAATTATTATGAAAATTTCTTGCAGCCTCTACCGGGGATGATAGGGCAGCAGCCACCACTTTAGTGGCCTTATCTGCCAAATCATTTCCCAGAGCCATGGGGCCAGGTAGGCCTGAATGGGCTCTAACATGAGTAATATAAACAGGAGATCTTCTAGATAACAAAACTAATTGTATCTGCTGAAAAATATTGGCAACTCTACTGGAAGGCTTAATCACTCCAGCCACTTCTAAAAGATTTACTGCATTTACCACATAACAGGAATCTGACACAATATTAAGGGGTTCTAAAAAGGTTTTTAAAACTTCTAAGACCACTAAACATTCTACCACTTGAGGTGAATTTTCATTATATTGTTTGGATACCACTTTACCATTAGCCACATAGGCACCTATGCCAGTTTTTGATCCATCAGTATATACCACAATCCCATTTTTAAGTGGGTTTCTTACTGTTATTTGTGGAAACACAACAGATTGATTTTGGGCAAACTGTAAGATTGGATGTTTTGGATAATGGTTATCTATTTTTCCTGAAAAGGAGGTAACTAAAACTGCCCAATCATTAGATGCGGCTGCCAAGGTTTGAACCTGTGCAGCGGTATAAGGTACAATTAAAAGATATGGACTTTGCCCAAAGTGGGTGATTGCTGCTTTTAGGCCTTTAAGGGCAAGCTGTGCAATTGCATCAGGATACCAATCTATTATTTTAGCTGGGGATACGTTTGGATGGATCCACAACAATGGCCCATTCTGCCACAAAACTGCAGTTGGCAATTGTGCTGTCTTAAAGACACACAAACTGAAAGGCTGCGAATCCTCAATACGTTGTAATTGTGCATTCTGTAAGGCCTTTTCCACTTTTTGTAAGGCCTGGTTAGCAGCTAGAGTAAGAGTCCTAGGGGAGGAGATATGAGGATCTCCTTCTAAAATACTAAACAAAGGCCTTAACTCAGCGGAAGGAATCTTTAAAAAAGGTCTGAGCCAATTAATATCTCCCAACAGCTTTTGAAAATCATTTAAGGTATGGAGGTGATCTCTTCTTATCTCTACCTTTTGGGGCACAATCTTATCTGGGGACACCACAGAGCCCAAGAATTGTCCTGTATCAGAAATTTGGACCTTTTCTGTGGCTATCTGTAGACCCCACTGACTTAAAGTTTTAAGTAGAAAAGGATATGCCTTTTGTAGCATGGTAAGGTCTTTATGGCACAGGAGGATGTCATCCATGTAAAGGAGCAAAATTAAAGAGGGGAATTGTTTCCTCACTGGCAAAAGAGCTTCTTGTACATAAAGTTGACACATAGTAGGACTATTGGACATTCCCTGTGGTAAGACCTTCCATTGATACCTCTTATCAGGTTCCATGTGATTAATAGAGGGGATGGTAAAGGCAAATCTGGGCCTATCCCTTGGACACAAAGGTATAGAAAAGAAACAATCTTTAATATCTATAATGATTAAATTCCAGCCACGTGGTAAGGCGGAAAGTACAGGGAGACCCCTCTGTACTGGGCCAAATAAGTTCATTTGCTCATTAATGGCTCTGAGGTCATGGAGCAGTCTCCACTTTCCTGACTTTTTCTTAATTACAAAAATTGGAGTATTCCAAGGTGAGGTAGAGGGTTCAATATGGCCTAGTTTTAATTGTTCCTCTACCAGTTGAATCACAGCTTCTAGTTTTTCAGAGGATAGGTGCCATTGAGGAACCCACACTGGGTCCCCTGTTTTCCATGGTATGGGTCGTGCTGCCCCAATGGCCGCTAAGGAAAACCCAGACCCTGTCTGTCTTGGTTTCCATTAGGTGAGATGGGCTCTATCCTTCCCTGTTCTTGATGTCCTAACCCTTTTCCTTCTTTATAACCCATCTTTGCCATGATATTTTTTGCTTTAGCTGAATACCCTCCTGATGGGGCGTTTTCATTGGACAAAATAAGGCCCAAATGCTGCATAATATCCCTTCCCCAGAGGTTAACCGGGAGTGGGAGCACATAAGGTATGAATTTCCCTTGCTGCCCTTCAGAGGATTCCCACGTCAAGGCAACGGAGCTTATAGTGGGACATGATTGATATCCTAGGCCCTGTAATGAATGAGATGACTCTGTGGTGGGCCATGCTTTGGGCCACCAATATGTAGAAATTATACTTTTATCTGCTCCGGTATCAAGGATGCCTTCAAACTCTTTTCCATTAATCTTAAGGCGGAGCTTAGGTCTATCATTTAAAGATACAACCAAATAGGCAGAATCATTTCCTGAGGAGCCCATTTTCTTTATCTCAGGTCCTGCAGATTTCTCCCTGGTATTATCAGGGAGGAGCAGCAGCTGAGCTATCCTATCTCCTTTACTAATAGAAAAAACGCCTTTAGGGCTTGAGCACAGGACCTGTATTTCAGGGGAATGTTGACAATCCATAATTCCAGGGTGGACTACTAAGCCCTGCAAGGTGAGTGAACCTCGGCCGAGAATAAGGCCCATGGTTCCCGGGGGCAAGGATGGTATAGGCTCCACCGGCACCGGCTGAATACTCATTTGAGGCATTAATAGGAAGTCGGAGGCGGCACGCAGGTCCACCCTTGTGGGTCTTCCTGGGTCGCCTCTCTGGCTGCTTCCTGGGTCCTGACAAACCGGTTCCCATATCTTTGAGGGCCCTGGGACCGAGGGCCCGATGACCCGTTTTTTGGCACATCAGTTGATTGACTATCAGGTGGGGGAAGAATTCTGCCCTTTATATCCCTCACAGAGCGACACTGGTCAGCTCTATGATAACCCTTGCCACACTTAGAGCAAAGAGTGAGAGTCCCTCCCTGTTTATCTGGAGCTCTGCAATCTTTCTTAAAATGCCCAGGCTTTCCGCAATTAAAACATGTCCTCTGATTATTTCTGCCCATGGAGCGGTTCTGAGATTGAAGGATGGCAGCCGCTAAACCTGCATTGCTGAGAGGTCCCCCAAGCTCTCGACAGACCCTGAGCCAGTCTTGTAAGCCTTTGTTCTTTCTTGGGGCTATGGCCGCTCGGCACTCCTTTGTGGCTTGCTCGTAGATTAGCTGTTCTATGAGAGGCGCAGCTTGCTCTGACTCTCCAAAAATACGCTCTGCTGCCTCTGTCATTCTGGCCACAAAATCTGAGAAAGATTCCTGAGGTCCCTGGATTATCTTTGTTAACTGACCAGTGGTTTCACCTGCTCGAGAGAGCGCCTTCCAGGCCCTAATAGCCGTGGAAGAAATCTGGGCATAAGCTCCCCAATGGTAGTTTGTCTGATCAGCAGAATAAGCTCCCTGACCCGTTAACAAGTCAAAAGTCCAATCTCTCTGCTCTGGAGTCAAAGCAGCTGCGTTTGCTCGGGCCTGCGCCTGTGCAGCTTCGTGCCAAAGCGCTTTCCATTCCATATATTTGCCCATACTAGGTAGAGCGGCTTTTACAACCGTCTGCCAATCAGCAGGCGTTAGTGCCATACCAGCGAGCCTGTCTAACTGCGCCAAGGTAAAATTAGCATTGGTTCCGTATTTACGAACCGACTCGGCAATTTCCTTAATCTGTACGTATTCTACCGGAGCGTGGACACGCCCACCCTCGGCTCCTTCAAAGACTGGAAATGCCTGTTGTATTTTCTTTTGTTCCTCTCGGGGAATGAATGAGTCTGCGCACTGCCTCTCTGCGCACTGCCTCTCTGCGCACCTCTCTGCGCACTGCCTCTCTGCGCACCTCTCTGCGCATTGCCCCTCTGCGCATTGCTGACGCACTACGCAGGGCGGGGGCTCCGCATAGGGCGGACCTTGAAACCGACTGCCGGGAGGTTGAACAGTACGCTGACTTTCGCCAGCCGCTTTTGGCTTTTTTCTTGACCAATTAGCTGGCTGGTAATGGGCTGCTTCTTCCTCCCAGTCTGTTTCCTCAGAGGAGGATTCTTCACTTGCTTCAGAGCTACTAAGAGCTGGCTTCCTGAGCTCATCTAGTGACGAGTATCTCCTAGAGACCTCCGCTAATCGATCTTTTTTCTTCTCCCTTTTTCCTCTTTTTCTTCTAATCTCTCTCCAGGTATTCCTACCTAACCTTAACTTTTCCTCGGGTTCAAGACCCTTGGAAAGGCCTGTATACTTATTTTGTGTACCATACTTCCTCTTTGTTCCTACTCTCTCTCCCCGCTTTACTTCTGATAGATTGTCCTGAATTTCCTCTAGAATTTTCAGCCCTATCTTAATCACTTGATAACATGTGAAAAAGAACAAAAGGGCTCCTAACACCAGAAAAAATTCAAGGCCAAACATACTCACTGGTACTCTCGTTCCCCAGCTGAAAAGTTCTGAATTCATACAGTTGAATCCTTCTTAACAGTCTGCTTTACGGGAACCTTTATCACCGTCGTTCCCCAGCTGATGAGTTCTGAATTCGGCAGTTGAATCCTTCTCAACAGTCTGTGTTACGGGAACCTTTATAAACGTGATCCGCAGTTCTGGTTCTGAAATGAAGTATCCCTCCTGCGCCAGTCCGGAGTTTTTTCTCGTCCCGGAATTCGGCACCAATTGTTATTCGACGCGTTCTCACGACCGGCCAGGAAGAACACAACACCCAGAATCTTCTACGGCAAAGCTTTATTGCTTACATCTTATGGGGCCAGAGTGTAAGAAGCAAGAGAGAGAAGCAAGAGAGAGAGAAAAACGAAACCCCTTCTATTTTAAAGAGAACAACCATTGCCTAGGGCGCATCACTCCCTGATTGGCTGCAGCCCATGGCCGAGCTGACGTTCACGGGAAAAACAGAGTACAAGTAGTCGTAAATACCCTTGGCTCATGCGCAGATTATTTGTTTACCAACTTAGAACACAGGATGTCAGCGCCATCTTGTGACGGCGAATGTGGGGGCGGCTTCCCACAACAAGGATGGAAATCACGCCCTAGAACAAACAAGAAAGTAATCCCTCAACAAACCAAAAAGAAGACAGCCACAAGAACAGAATGCCAACTCTAACAACAAAAATAAAAGGAAGCAACAATTACATTTCCTTAATATCTCTTAATATTAATGGACTCAATTCCCCAATAAAAAGACATAGACTAACAGACTGGCTACACAAACAGGACCCAACATTCTGCTGCTTACAGGAAACCCATCTCAGGGAAAAAGACAGACACTACCTCAGAGTGAAAGGCTGGAAAACAATTTTCCAAGCAAATGGTCTGAAGAAACAAGCTGGAGTAGCCATTCTAATATCGGATAAAAACGACTTCCAACCCAAAGTTATCAAAAAAGACAAGGAGGGACACTTCATACTCATCAAAGGTAAAATCCTCCAAGAGGAACTCTCAATTCTGAATATCTACGCTCCAAATGCAAGGGCAGCCACATTCATTAAAGACATTTTAGTAAAGCTCAAAGCACACATTGCACCTCACACAATAATAGTGGGAGACTTCAACACACCACTTTCATCAAGGGACAGATCGTGGAAACAGAAACTAAACAGGGACACAGTGAAACTAACAGAAGTTATGAAACAAATGGACCTAACAGATATCTACAGAACATTTTATCCTAAAACAAAAGGATATACCTTCTTCTCAGCACCTCACGGGACCTTCTCCAAAATTGACCATATAATTGGTCACAAAACAGGCCTCAACAGATACAAAAATATTGAAATTGTCCCATGTATCCTATCAGACCACCATGGCCTAAGACTGATCTTCAATAACAACATAAATAATGGAAAGCCAACATTCACGTGGAAACTGAACAACACTCTTCTCAATGATACCTTGGTCAAGGAAGGAATAAAGAAAGAAATTAAAGACTTTTTAGAGTTTAATGAAAATGAAGCCACAACGTACCCAAACCTTTGGGACACAATGAAAGCATTTCTAAGAGGGAAACTCATAGCTCTGAGTGCCTCCAAGAAGAAACGGGAGAGAGCACATACTAGCAGCTTGACAACACATCTAAAAGCTCTAGAAAAAAAGGAAGCAAATTCACCCAAGAGGAGTAGACGGCAGGAAACAATCAAACTCAGGGGTGAAATCAACCAAGTGGAAACAAGAAGAACTATTCAAAGAATTAACCAAACGAGGAGTTGGTTCTTTGAGAAAATCAACAAGATAGATAAACCCTTAGCTAGACTCACTAGAGGGAACAGGGACAAAATCCTAATTAACAAAATCAGAAATGAAAAGGGAGACATAACAACAGATCCTGAAGAAATCCAAAACACCATCAGATCTTCGTACAAAAGGCTATACTCAACAAAACTGGAAAACCTGGATGAAATGGACACATTTCTAGACAGATACCGGATACCAAAGTTAAATCAGGATCAAGTTAATGATCTAAACAGTCCCATATCTCCTAAAGAAATAGAAGCAGTCATTAATAATCTCCCATCCAAAAAAAGCCCAGGACCAGATGGGTTTAGTGCAGAGTTCTATCAGACCTTTAAAGAAGATCTAATTCTATTTCTGCACAAACTGTTCCACAAAATAGAAGTAGAAGGTACTCTATCCAACTCATTCTATGAAGCCACAATTAGTAATACCTAAACCACAGAAAGATCCAACAAAGATAGAGAACTTCAGACCAATTTCTCTTATGAATATCGATGCAAAAATACTCAATAAAATTCTGGCTAACCGAATCCAAGAACACATTAAAGCAATCATCCATCCTGACCAAGTAGGTTTTATTCCAGGGATGCAGGGATGGTTTAATATACGGAAACCCATCAACTTAATCCATTATATAAACAAACTCAAAGACCAAAACCACATGATCATCTCGTTAGATGCGGAAAAAGCATTCGACAAGATCCAACACCCATTCATGATAAAAGTCTGGGAAAGATCAGGAATTCAAGGCTCATACATAAACATGATAAAAGCAATCTATAGCAAACCAGTAGCCAACATCAAAGTAAATGGTGAGAAGCTTGAAGCAATCCCACTAAAATCAGGGACTAGACAAGGCTGCCCACTTTCTCCCTACCTCTTCAACATAGTACTTGAAGTCCTAGCCAGAGCAATTCAACAACCAAAGGAGAAAAGTGGATACAAATTGGAAGCGATGAAGTCAAAATATCACTTTTTGCAGATGATATGATAGTATATATAAGTGACCCTAAAAATTCCACCAGAGAACTCCTAAACCTGATAAAGAGCTTCGGTGAAGTAGCTGGATATAAAATTAACTCAAACAAGTCAATGGCCTTTCTCTACACAAAGAATAAACAGGCTGAGAAAGAAATTAGGGAAACAACACCCTTCTCAATAGTCACAAATAATATAAAATACCTTGGTGTGACTCTAACTAAGGAAGTGAAAGATCTGTATGATAAAAACTTCAAGTCTCTGAAGAAAGAAATTGAAGAAGATCTCAGAAGATGGAAAGATCTCCCATGCTCATGGATTGGCAGGATCAACATTGTAAAAATGGCTATCTTACCAAAAGCATTTTACAGATTCAATGCAATCCCCATCAAAATTCTAACTCAACTCTTCGATGAATTACAAAGAGCAATCTGGAATAACCAAAAACCTAGGATAGCAAAAACTCTTCTCAAGGATAAAAGAACCTCTGGTAGAATCACCATGCCTGACCTAAAGCTGTACTACAGAGCAATTGTGGTAAAAACTGCATGGTACTGGTATACTGACAGACAAATAGACCAATGGAATAGAATTGAAGACCCAAAAATGAATCCACACAACTATGGTCACTTGATCTTTGACAAGGGCGCTAAAATCATCCAGTGGAAAAAAGACAGCATTTTCAACAAATGTTGCTGGCACAACTGGTGGTTATCATGTAGAAGAATGCGAATTGATCCATTCCTATCTTACTAAGGTCAAATCTAAGTGGATCAAGGAACTCCACATAAAACCAGAGACACTGAAACTCATAGAGGAGAAAGTGGGCAAAATCCTCGAAGATATGGGCACAGGGGAAAAATTCCTGAATAGAACAGCAATGGCTTGTGCTGTAAGTTCGAGAATTGACAAATGGGACCTCATGAAACTGCAAAGCTTCTAATAGGCAAAAGACACTGTCGATAAGACAAAAAGGACAGCAACAGATGGGAAAGGATCTTTACCTATCCTAAATCAGATAGGGGACTAATATCAAATATATATGACGAACTCAAGAAGTTGGACTCCAGAAAATCAAATAAACCCATTAAAAAATGGGGCTCAGATCTGAACAAAGAATTCTCACCTGAGGAATACCGAATGGCTGAGAAGCACCTGAAAAAATGTTCAGCATCCTTAATCATCAGAGAAATGCAAATCTAAACAACTCTGAGATTCCATCTCACACCAGTCAGAATGGCTAAGATCAAAAATTCAGGTGACAGCATATGCTTGGCGAGGATGTAGAGAAAGAAGAACACTCCTCCATTGTTGGGATTGCAAACTTGTACAACCACTCTGGAAATCAGTCTGGCAGTTCCTCAGATAATTAGACATAGTACTACTGGAGGATCCCGCAATACCTCTCCTGGGCATATACCCAGAAGATGTTCCAACCAGTAAGAAGGACACATGCTCCCTATGTTCATTCCAGCCTTATTTAAAATAGCCAGAAGCTGGAAAGAACCCAGATGCCCCTCAACAGAGGAATGGATAAAAAAAATGTGGTACATTTACACAATGGAGCACTACTCAGCTATAAAAAGAATGAATTTATGAAATTCCTAGGCAAATGGTTGGACCTGGAGGATATCATCCTGAGTGAGGTAACACAATCACAAAAGAACTCAAATGACATTTACTCATTGATAAAGGATATTAGCCCAGAAACTTAGTATACCCAAGATATAAGATACAATTTGCAAAACACGTGAAACTGAAGAATTGTATTAGGGTTTTAATGCTATGAACAGACAACATTACCAAGGTAAGTCTTATAAAAAACAACATTTAACTGGGGCTGCCTTACAGGTTCAGAGGTTCAGTCCATTATCATCAAGGTGGGAGCATGGCAGTATCCAGGCAGGCATGGCACAGGAGGAGCTGAGAGTTCTATGTCTTCATCCAAAGGCTGCTAGTAGAAGACTGACTTCCAGGCAGCAAGGGTGAGGATCTTATACCCACACCCACAGTGACACACCCATTCCAACCAGGTCACACCTATTCCAACAAGGCCATACCTTCAGATGGTGCCACTCCATGGTTCAAGGATATACAAACCATCACAAGAATGAAGACCAAAGTGTGGACACTTTGACCCTTCTTAGAATTGGGAACTAAACACCCATGGAAGGAGTTACAGAGACAAAGTTTGGAGCTGAGTCAAAAGGATGGACCATCTAGAGACTGCCATATCCAAAGATCCATCCCATAATCAGCTTCCAAACGATGACACTATTTGATACACTAGCAAGAGTTTGCTGATAGTACCCTGATATAGCTGTCTCTTGTGAGACTATGCCGGGGCCTAGCAAACACAGAAGTGGATACTCACAGTCAGGTATTGGATGGACCACAGGGCCCCCAATGGAGGAGCTAGAGAAAGTATCCAAGGAGCTAAAGAGATCTGCCACCCTATAGGTGGAACAACATTATGAACTAACCAGTACCGTGGAGCTCTTGACTCTAGCTGCATTTGTAACAAAAGATGGTTTAGTCGGCCATCACTGGAAAGAGAGGCCCATTGGACATGCAAACTTTATATGCCCCAGTACAGGGGAACGCCAGGGCCAAAAAGTGGGAATGGGTGGGGAGGGGAGTGGGGGGGATTGTATGGGGGACTTTTGGGGTAGCATTGGAAATGTAATTGAGGAAAATGCCTAATAAACAAATATTTAAAAAAAAAGAAATGCAAATCTGAACTACAATGATTCTGGGAAATGTGGAGCACACTCACAATCCACATCCAGGAGACAAAGTCAAGTGGATCCCTGAGTTGGAGGCCAGCTAGATCTACATAGAGAGATTATGCCTAAAGAACAAACAGACAAACAAATGGCACAGTGAGATTCCCCTACTGTTAAGGATGGCTATTTAAAGAAGAGAACAATAACACTGAATCCACGAAAACCTAGAAAGTATAACTGTGGCTTTGGAAGAATTGGTGCCTCTCTGCACTGCTGGTAGGAATATAGGACAGAGATAGTGCTATGGCAAACACTACAGGGTTCTAAAAAAATTTAAATAGAATTACTAGCATAGTTCATAATAGCCCATAAGTAGAAACAAGCCAACTGTCATTGAGAGACACAGTAAATGTGCCAGGTACAACAGACTATATCTTAGCCTTAAAAGGGGGAGGGGAAGAAAAGACAATGCTGCATGAAGATCTTTTGCCTACGGAAGAAAGTTATAAAAACACAACCCTTGTTCAAATTAAATTCTACTATCATGCATAATCTACATGCCAGGGGGAAAGTTAACACAAGAAATGAAGTCCTTTGGGAAACCTACGCTTGAACATGCAGCTTCATAAATGGAAGAAAATAAATTTGTTTTCTTTTGTTCTAAAGCCAATCAATATAAGGCATTTTGTTAAGACAGCCCAAGCAGACTGAAATAAAATACATATTTAAAATTAAATTAATAAATAACAGATAATAAAAAGTTGACTTCTTTTTTGTGGTTTTGAAAATAGTTTAAATGCACCAGTGCTTTGCCTGCATGTATGACTGTATGACATGTACATTTCTGGTCCCCACAGAGGCTACAAGATGACTCTGACCCTAGAAAGTATAGTTAGTTATGAACTGCATGTGAGTGCTGGGGAAAATACCCAGGCCCTCTGAAAAAGCAACCAGTTCTCTTTAACTGCTGAGCCATCTCTAGATCAAGGCTGATTTCTTATAAATAGAAAGCCTATGGAATCGAACAGTTTATGAGATAATAAACTTAAGTTAGAGAATATGAACTCAAGTTTAGCTTAACATACTACAGGTATGTTGTGGGTTGCCCTGGTGCTGTTTTTAATTTAATTTAATTTTAAGTAGATGATGTATTCAGGTGATTTCATGTGAACCTTCTCCTGATTCTAACTGGTTAAATAAAGGCTAGAGCCTGTGGTTGGACAGTGCAGGGGAAAGGTGGGGTTGGAGGTAGAGAAACGGAGGGGAAGGACTGAGGAAGAAGGGGAGGAGGGAAGATGGATCAGAACCACATGACTTGGAGAAGCTGCAAGTATCAAGGTATCTCAGAGCTGGGGAAGAGATTAGTGCCCAATCTAGGCAAAGAGCTTATAAATATAATAACTGAGTTGTGTGGTTTTTACACAGGCTTATTGGGGTTGCAGAGTTACTGCAACACAGGTGTATAGAAAAATTTATACATATATGTGGGCATATGTGTATGGATTAGTATAGTGACTTACGTTTGTTATACAATCTGAAATGGGACATCCCTCTATTGCTATGAAGAGACACCATGACCACAGAAATTCTATTAAAAAAAAGTATTAAGCTGGGGATGCCTTACATTCAGATGTTTAGTCTATTGTCATCATGGTGGGGAGCATGGCAGCAAAGGGCAGCTTGGTATTGGAGAAGGTGCAGAGTTCTACATGTAGATTCATAGGGAGCAGAAAGAAGAGTGACACAGGAGCTAGCTTGGACTTTTACAATATCAAAGCCCACCCCCAGTGGCCCACTTCCTCCAGCAAAGTCACACCTACTCCAGCAAGGCCACTTCACCTAATCATCAAATAGTGCCACTCCCCAGTATCTAAGCATTCACATATCTGAGCCTATGGGGCCATTCTTATTAAGACCACCATATTTCACTCTCTGGTTCACATAGGCTTATAGTCACATCATAACATAAAATGTATTTAGTATAATTTCAAAAGTCTCCAAGGTCCTTCACACTCTCAACTTTGTTTAAAAGTCCAAAGTTCAAAGTCTCTTCTTAGACTCATGGCAACCTCTTAACAGTAAGGGCTATAAAAATCAAAATAAAAAAGCAGATCACATACTTTCAACATAAAACAGCACAGAATATAAATTACCATTCTACATGGGGAGAAATAGTGAGGAAGTACTGGAGCAAAACAAGACTAAAAACCAGCTGGGAAAACTCCAAATCCTCCATATCTCCATAGCTGAGGCCAAAGAGCTCTTAAGAATTTTAACTCCCTCCAGCTATGTCAAGTGAAACACACTTCTGTCTTGGGCTGGTTCCACTTCCTCTATGCAGCAGCTGTCCTTGGTCCAATACCCCTGGCATCTCCAAAGTCTTGGGGTCTCTAACAACAATCCAGGCCTCACCTTCACAGCTTCATGCAAGTGACTCTCTAGGCCTCCATGCAGGGACATCCTTGACACATGTGTGACCTCAGCAGCTTTAATTAACTATGGATGGAGATTCTAAAATCCATTTCTTATATCCTTGACCCTAAATCAAGAACCACACACCCAAGCTGCCAAGCTCCGCTGCTTGGGCTAGAACACAGCTTCTAAATCGAACCATATCTGTATCACCTTTCTATTATTGATGGTTTCTCTTTCACTCAATTTTCTTTCATTCCTTTTCAAAGTTGGAAGCTTAGCTGGGTGCGGTTTTAGCCTAAGGTCTCCATTATTCCACTTAGAATGATGCTCCCTTTAATATTTTTGTCTTCTTCAACACTGGGTTTAAGCTCAATTACACTTCCCGGTGTTCCTTCCCTTCTTAAATTATACATTTTGTATTTTTCCTTGCACAGCTTGCTCTTTTTCATTATAGATCTGCATAAGACTTACCAGCAATAACTACATGACGGGAGTTAATGCTAGGCTATCTTGAAAACTCCTCTGTCAGCACCATTAATTTAAAACTCCTTTATTTATTCCCAGGCAGAATTTTCAGGAAGGGGCAAGAGGCATCCACAAACTTCACCAAATACCACAAGAGAGGTCTCTTGGCCACTTACTAATATTTGTCTCCTCTCAAATATCTTGAGCAAGGCCATCATAACCTACATTGGTCTCAGCACCCCTGCCTTTTACATTCCTAACAATTGTGGCTTGTTAAGCCCAGCTTAAAACATTCAAATGCTTCTCTAGTCCAAAGTGGAGTCCCAAAGTGTACGTTTTCCAACAAACAGCATCTTCATGCCTATCACAGTACAACTCAACTCCCTGGTACCTACTTCTTCCTTGGTCACTGTTCTGTTTCTGTGAAGACACACCACAACAAGGACAACTCTTGTAAAAGACAGCATTTAGTTGGGGGTTCCTTACAGTTTCAGGTGTTTACTCCATTTTCATCACAGGGAGCATGGTTGCTCATAGGCAGACATGATGCTGAAGAAGTTGCTGAGTGCTCTACATCCAGAGTCCCAGAGGCAGCAGGAAGAGAGACACTGGGCCTGTGGTGGGCTTTTGAAACCTTAAAGCTTACCTCCAGTGACACAGTTGTAACAAGGCAACACCTATTCCAACAAGGGCACATCTCCTAATCTTTCTCAAGTCATGCCACTCCCTGATGACTAAGCATTCAAATATATAATCCTATGAGGACCATTCTTACACAAACTCCACAGCCACCAAATATCAACACAGGCACTTACCAGCACATCTTGATTCATCATACACTCTACAAGATAGACTTGAGCAATTCGGAGTGCCAACGTGTAGAAAAAAAGGGTTGTGTTAGTTAGGGTTTACATTGCTGTGAAAAGTCGCCATGACCAGGACAACTCTTAAATGGGACAACATTTAATTGGGGCTGGTTTACACATTTCAGAGGTGTA
Source organism: Mus musculus (assembly GCF_000001635.26). Classification (NCBI taxonomy): domain Eukaryota; kingdom Metazoa; phylum Chordata; class Mammalia; order Rodentia; family Muridae; genus Mus; species Mus musculus. The sequence goes on along the minus strand of NC_000067.6, from coordinate 178,049,224 downwards.
GTCCATTATCATCATAGCACTAAGGCAGTGTTCAGGTGGGCACAGTGCTGGAGAAAGAGCAGACAGTTCAACCTCATCCTCCAAACAAAGCCAGGAACAGACTGGCTCCCACACGGTTAGGAGGAGGGTCTCACTGGCCACCCCTACAGTGACACACTTCCTCCAACAATGCCACAGCTCCTAAATAGTGCCACTCCCTGGACCAAGCTTATTCAAACCACTGCAAGGGTTAAACTCAGACCCAGGCAAACCTATGTTGGGAATATGTCAAGGGGGATGCATAGGTTTAATGAATGGGTTCCAGAGAATGGCAGCATCGTGCTGTGACCCATCACATGTAATAAGTACACAAATCTACACTGATGTAAAAAAAGCAGTGAGCAAATAATTAGGTCAGAGTACCACGGAAGCCTTCCACACAGCAAAAAGCTTTACAAAATTATATTATATAAACTGCTTTAAGAACTTGAGTGTGGGCTGGAGAGATGACTCAGAAGTTAAGAGCACTGACTGCTTTTCTAGAGGATCTAGATTCAGTTCCCAGGATCCACATGGCAGCTCACCACTGTCTGTAACTCCAGTTCCAGGACATCTATCTGACACCATCACACAGACATATACGCAGGCAAAACACATTAAAAAAAAAAAAAACAAAAAAGTAAGTGGAGTGTGAACACAAGAAATGGCTCCATGGATAAAGGAACTTGCCCCCTTAACCTGATGACCTGAGTTTAATCCCTGGGACACAGATGATAGACAGGAAATTTTCCTCTGATGGCCACATGTGTGCTGTGCCTAGCATTGCATGAGCACACACACACACACACACATACATTGCTAGGCCACAGTGAAAGGACAGACCCTCAGCATGATATGCTGGCAAATGCTCTGGACCTTTGTGGTATTTCTCCTTGAGACATCTAACTCCAGTCTCATGAGAAAAATCTCAGTTTATTGACATTCTGCAAAATATGTGCTTGGGAATCTTCAAACATGTCCAGGTCAAAGAAAACATGTAGCAACTTACAACCTGGAAACTGGACAACCAAATGTCAAGTGCTACCACAATAGGATTAGCAAACACAGGAGAAAGGATTGGAGAAAACTGAGGTAAGACAATATACGCCTTAGGATCAATGTATCCATAGTTCCTAACTGGTGACCAATATTCAAGTATAAGATAATAAAACAGGAACCATCTCAGCAATAATAGTGTAAATGTAAACCATTTTAAAAGTAAAACTTATTTAACAAATTAATGGAAGGTAAGAAAATAATATACGCCTTGCATTTTTTACTCTTTCCAAAGTTTTATATTAAGTGCCTGTATTTCAAGGGCAGACAAATAGTTAGATATTTTCATATTTCCATCTTACTTGTTAACCAAGAAACAAAAACATACCCCACTAGTTTTCTATTTTAATATGGATACCATGCTTATTTAGAACACAAATATGAATACATTTTTAAATAGTAGGAAGCTTTAAATGTGAAATAGGAGGTTTGTTAAATAACCAAATTAAGAGATAACTGGGCCAATGAATGACTTCGACAGGATCAGAAAAAGCTAAAAACCAATGCCTGGGGCCATTCAAAATAAACCTCTGTAGCCTGGCAACCAAAGTTCAATCCCTGGAATCCAAATACAGGAGTAAGGAGAAAGAGGACCAAGTGCACTAAGCTGTCTCCAGGCCTCTACACACATACCCTGGCATGCCTCCAGCCCAACATATCTTGTGTATACACACACTCACACATCCTACATCAGAGAGTTCCTGACAAGTCACTAAGGTAGCAACAGGCTCATGAGAGCAACTATCGACACTGATATTTCTCTGTTAACATTGAAACAGAATGCAGAACTCAAATCTTCAAAGCGGTAAATTTGTAATGAATATAAGAAAGGGCTGGCTTATTTGCTGTTTTACCCTAGCTATGTTTTGGAGGCATGGCTTCAATGGAGATACTCGCAGGACATCCTTAAAGCACACAAAGGATCCATCTCTTCACCAATGATCAGAAGAATGCTCAGTGGAGAGGTATATAATTGCAGAGATCAAGAGCAGTTCAAAATACCTATGATGACTAAATGGAACAAAGGGACAAAGGGGTTTTACACTGGCTTCAGTAAACTTAAAATACTATCAATTGATTATAGCATAAACTCAGTCCTCAGAAAAAGACTGGCAGCCTGTGTGCTCCAAGGAATTATGATATTGGTACTTACCAGTGAAGGTTTCTTTGCGGTCCTTATCAGCTCTTCAGTGCTGGCACTTTCTGGATCATACACCCATATGGTGACAATCTATAAGAGAAAATATGAAAGGAACAAATTGAACTCTGTGGATTATAAGAGAGAGGAAGAGAGGGAGGGATGGAGGGATGGACAGAGGGAGTGAGAACTAAGTTGGGGATGCGTGGACTAGAGGGTAAATCTTGGAGTAGTTAAAGGATGGATAAGATTGAGTGCAAACAAAATATATTTATGTATATCTAATTATCAGAGAATTAAAAATATTTGAATAAAATGTAATCACATTTCCTCCAGTTTTATACTAATTTCCTTTTTTTTCATAGCAAAAAACCACTAAAATACTCTTTTCATTACTGGTACTGGAGCAATTAAGTGGTTAAGAGTACTGGGTGTTCAGAGGGACTTGGGTTCAATTCCTAGCACCTACATGGTGGCTCACAACTATCTGTAACTTCAGTTCTCAAGGATCCAATGTCCTCGACTGCCTCTACAGGAGCCAGGCATGGAAATGGTACCTGGCAATTCAAGATTCATATAGGTAAAATATGCATACTCGTAAAATAGAAATGAAAAAATTTTCACTATTTTCTATTTTAAAACACTAAAAGCAGTGTTTGTAGATTTAATAACTGGAACAATACTGTCTTAGCTAGGGTTTTACTCATGTTTACAGACACCATGACCAAGGGAAGTCTCTAAAGGAGAATATGTAATTGGGGCTGGCTTATGAATTCAGAGGTTGAGTCCATTATCATCAAGGTGGGAACATGGCAACATCTAGGCAGGCATGGTGCATGCAGAGCTGAGAGTTCTGCATCTTCATCTGAAGGTTGCTAGGAGAATACTGACTTCCAGGAAGCTAGGGTGAGGATCTTAAGACCACATCCACAGTGACATACCTATTCCAACAGGGCCACTCCTCGTAATAGTGCTATTCACTGGGCCAAGCATATACAAAACATCATATTCTACTCCCAGGTCCCCTGGTCTGTTCAAACACACATATCTATGGGCACCATTCTGAAACATAACACAATGCAAAATATTTAGTCCAATTTCCAATGGCCACATAGCCTATAGCAGTCTCAACAATGTTAAAAGTCCAAAGTTCAAGGTCTCTTCTGAGATTCTTCCACTCATTTAACTGTAATCCCTAAAGCAAGACAGGAAACAAAATAGACTAATTCCAATATCTGTATCTCCATGGGTTATGTCAAATCAGTTTTCAGATCTCCAACTCCTTTTTCATCTTTGTTACCTGCCACAAACTGCTTTTTCCCAGGCTGGTTCTACTCTGTTAGCAGCATTCCTATGTCTCTGGTATGTCGACAACCTTGGGGTCTTCAAGGCAGCTTCAATGTTACAGCTTCTTGTTTCAATGTCTGGGATCCACACATGATCTTCTGGACTCCTCTAAAGGGCTGGAGCCACTTCTCCAGCTCTGCCCGCTGTATCCCTCTAAGCTCAGGTTGATCCACTCCACTGCCACTGCTGTTCTTTGTGATCAACCCAAGATACTGGCATATCCAATACACTGGGGTCTTCTGCTGCAACTAGGCTTCACCAATAGACTCTCATATGCTTTCTTCATGATACCAAGCTTCAACTCCTTTGAATGACCCCTTCAGTCCTGGGCCATCAACTACAACTGAGGCTGCACCTTTAACAACGGCCTTTCATAGCTTCTCACAGTGCCAAGCCTCAGCTGCTCTTCATGTCCCCTTCATGCCTTCAAATCCAGCACCACCTGGGTGACTCTTACACATTACCAAGTCTAGCTGCTGCAGGAGGTACAACCTAGGCTATCTCTGGAACACAGCTTCTTTTTGCTCTCAGAAAACACTTCCCAAAAGATTTCACCTCAGTGATGCTGGTCTCTACTTAACCACCACTAAATTCTTAGCTCTAGCTAAACAGCAGTAATTGTTTAGCTAGAGCTAAGAGTCCCTTCTATTTTTCACTCTAATTCCAGAGCCACTTGGTCAAGGCTGCCAAGTTCTGCTGCTTGCTAGGACTAGAATATGGCCCCCTTGTTCTAGTACATTATTACCAGTTCTCTGTTTTTCAACTCCTTCACTGTCCTGGAACTTGCTCTGTAGACCAACTTTGAACTCAGAGATCTGCATGCCTGTCTCCTAAACACTGGGATTAAAGGTGCGGTCCATCAACCCAGGATTTGACTTTTCCTTCACTTAGAACTTGGCTCTGTCCCAGATTGGCCTTGAACACAGAGATCTGTTTGGTTTTATCTCCTGGGATAAAGGCTTGTACTACCATGACCAATACTAGACGTAGCTGGGTAGGATCTGGACCCCAAGTTCCAAGCTCTTAATCTGCTATCTCCTAGAATATAGGATTTGGCTCCATTTTGCTTCCTGGTGCCCCTTTAACACTCAAACCATATTATTTTATATGTTTCCTTTTAAGCTTGCTATGCTTGTTCTAAATGCTCTTCATGAGACTTAACCAGAGAACAAAATCTCTACTGGAATTTTCTGAGACTTCCTTTGTCAATCTGAGTCTCATCACCTTAGCCTCAAAGCAAAGGGCAAAAAGTAGCCACATTCTTTACCAAAACACCACAGAACAGTTTCTAGGCCACATATTAAAATTCTCCACTGAAACCTCTTGGGCCAGGTCCACACAATTCAAATCACTTCAGTAACAAACTCTTCCATAGTCCTACTAGGATAGCCCATTAAGCCCCATCTAAAGCAGTCCACTGCTTTCCAAATCCTAAGTCCCAAACCCACATTCTTCCAAAGAAAAGCTTTGTCATTACTATCAGAACAATATCCCCAGTGCCTGGTACCAACTTCTGCTAGTGGAAAACTGACTTCCAGGCAGCTAGAGTGTGTGTCTTAAGCCCATGACCACAGTGACATGCCTACTCCATCAAGACCACATTCCTAATAGTGTCACTCACTGGGCCAAGCACATACAAACCATCACAAATACAAAGATCCATCAAGTGTTCAAAAGATTCTTTTTATACCTTGAAGGAACTGATGACAACATTCTGTATTAATGTCCATGCATGTTTCTTTATATCTGTAAACCAACATGACTGTTTTCCTACACACTTCCCCAGGCTTTTTTTTTTTAACAGAAAATGAAATCAGATTCCATAAATCTTTTGTAAATTATTCGTAGTATCTGATATACAGGGTAGTTCAATAGAATCAGATACAATTGACAGGTTTTTGTTTTGTTTTGTTTTGTTTTGTTTTGTTTCTATACAGGGTTTCTGTTTTCTTATTTTTTCTTGAATAGTTTATTTATACAGTCAAAAGCAAATTATATATTTATAAATGTATTTTTTACAAGGCTTTATTGGCTACCATCATACACACCAGAAGAGGGCATCAGACCACATTACAGATGATTGAGAGCCACCATGTGTTTGCTGGGAATTGAACTCAGGACCTCTGGAAGAGCATTCAGGATGCTCTTAACCGCTAAACCATCTCTCCAGGCCTCAACAATTAATACAATAACAATAACAACAACAACAACAAAAACACACACACGCACAAACACACAAAATCCCTCTCTTTTCTAGCATCCAGTTCCCATGAGTCCACAGGTACCTCTGTGACTGTAAATTCTGAAAACCTTTGTATAGATTCAGTAAAGATAACATCTTTCCTCCTTTTGATGCAAACATATGCTTTGTAATATTCCTTCAAAAACCAGCCAATCTGGTCTAGGCAGGGTCTGGGTGACAATACTAACTGGGATTCTGGGGATCAAACCCAGGTCACCGAGGTGTGAAGCAACTCACCCCCACGTCCCCTCAAACACACAATACCTTCTTGTTAGCGCCATATTCTAATTTTCCACAGCAAGATGTGAAAGCTCGTTCCCTCTCTCCTCTCTCCTCCCATATTCTAATTTTCCACAGCAAGATGTGAGAGCTCGTTCCCTCTCTCCTCCCACCCTCACCCCCTGTGCCATTCAGTTGGACAGAAGTGGGGTTTTGGTGTGGTTTTGCTCTGTCGTATGAGAAAATATCAGGGTCTCTCCCTGTGTTCAAGGTCCACTGTCACTTCCTGTGCACAACTTCCCCTGGGTTGTTGTTAAGATGGGGAAGATTGTCCTTGTCCTTCTATACCTGCCTGGAGATCTTCATTATTTCATTTAAAATGCTTTACATTTTATTTTCATTTCCTTCATGACCCATGAACACATGTACTCAAAATCTCCATCAATATGGGGACTGGAGAGGTTGCTTAGTGGTTAAGAGCACTAACTGCTCTTCCAGAGAGGCCAGGTTTAATTCACCCAGTTTGTGGGTTACAACCATGTAGAACTTAGGGGGCATGCGCGCCCTCTTCTAGCAGCCACTGGCACTGCATGTGCATGGTACACATACATACCAGCAGGCAAAACACCCACATATGAAAAATAAGATGGAGGTTGGTTGGAATGGTATACGTCCATAGTCCCAGAATTCTAGAAGTAGAGACAGGAGGATTGCTAAGTCCAAGGCCAGCTTGTGTTTCCTAGGGAGTGAGGAAAACAAAACAAAACCAAAATTGAACCTGAACATTTTCTAATTAATTTCCAAGTTAAAGGCCTGCTGGTTACAGAATGCATGGCCCACTGTCTTAGTCTTTTGTCCAAGTATATATCCTGCTGAATGCTCTCCGTGCTTGAAATGTGTACACAATATGATACAGTAGTTATTATATTAAATTTATTCACTGCATTTAAATATTTGCTGATTGCTGGTGGTTATTTTAGCTACATCTGAGCTAGATATTGAGGTGGTCTGACCTTTGAGAGCTTCTCCTGGCTGTTCTGGCTGTTTTGTTGTGGAAAGCTGAGCTGTAGGCTTCTCTTTCTTGTTTTTGTTGTTTTTTGTTTTCTTTTGTTTTTCTAGACAGGGTTTCTTTGTGTAGTCCTGGCTGTCCTGGAACTTACTCTGTAGACTAGTGTGGCCTTGAATTCAGAAATCCGCCTGCCTCTGCCTCCCAAGTGCTGGGATTAAAAGTTAAAAGCATGGGCCACCACTGCCCGACTTGTCATGGTATCTCAATATCTTCTAGACATTTAAATTTTTATTTATTACTGTGCGCGCGCGTGTGCGTGCGTGCGTGCGTGTGTGTGTGTGTGTGTGTGTGTGTGTGTGTGTGTGTGTATGATATGTACAGTTGGTGGTTGTATGTGCCATGGTGCACATTTGGAGGTGAGAGGACAAGTGAGTTAAACTGACTCTCTTTCTGGGATTGGTCACCAGGCTTGTGCAGCCTCTACTGGCAGTATAGGCTTCTTGTTGCTATTTTATTCCAAATTTCTGAATATTTTAAAAGAACATGTCAGTAAGTTTTAGAACTGTGTCAGGTTTTAGAAAGTTTCTATAATGATTTTAAACAATCTGTGACAACACAAAAGCGAGGGTAGGAACATGTGCTGCTCCTGCCACGCACTCAGCATGCAGACTGAGATGACTGAGGTTAGGTTTTCATAATGGGTCAAACGTGATGACCATCAGTTGCTTTTCAAAGCAGGAAGAACTCAGAAGACACCATCTTTTGTAGGTGCCTTTCAAGATTTTAGTAAATTTTCTTCCCAATCTCTTCAGTAGAATTTGGGCTTGCCATCGCTCTACTTGCCCTGGCTGTCCCAGAACTTGCTCTGTAGATTAGGCTGGCCTTGAACTCAGAGATCTACCAGTCTCTCCCTCCCTAGTGCTGAGATTAAAGTGTGTGCCACCAGTGCCCAGCATGCAAAATTTAGACTTAACAAGGTATTAGAGTTTCACGCATTATATATTTTTCATAACTGTAATTAATGTCTCCATTGTTTTCTTGGTATAGTCATTTAGACAGGGTCTTGCCATGCTGCCCAAAACTGATTGCTCCATGTCCTAGATGACATTTGACATTATCAGTTGACTGAACTCACTGTAAAGCTGAAGATAATCTGGAACTCTGGACCTGCAGTGCTGAACTCTGGAGTGCTGACTTTACAGGCATGGACCAGCTACCACACCCAATTTATGTGATGCTGGGAGTGATCTGGGGGCTTGGTGCTTGCCATCAAAGTGCTCAAGCTACATCTTCAGCCTCCAAAACTTTATATATATATATATATATATATGATCTTACTTTGTACTTCAGGCTGCCTTCAGTTTTATGATGGTTGGGCATCATCCTTCTGAATAAGCAGAGTACTAACCATGACTAGGTTCCATAAGGCTTTTCTATTAACTGGGTTAGATTTGTCAATACGTACCATGTAATGAAATTAAGAACATTCACTGACAAATTAATACAGCTTCGATATGCATATTACATGCTAAAGTATTTTGTAAACAGCCCCTGACCCCAATGTCTGCTAATACTTTCAAAATCTCTTTAGTATTTCAAGAGAAGACACTTGAGTAATCCTCTCTGTTTCTACTATTTAGGAAGAATATTGAAGGGAAGCCACCCTTGCATAGATATATGATCGAGCCTCCCTGACCAGGTCTCCTGACAACCCAAAGGATCTTCAAACATACTTTGAGCACAGCCACTCTAAGGGACACTTATGGCAAAAACACATTGGGGAAATTCCTGGAAACATAAGTAATGACAAGAGACCTTGGAGTAGCAACATTCTTGAGAGATGCAAAACTGTCAAACGTTACCTGGCTTAAGTTGTAATAAACGTCTCTGAGGAGAGAAAGGAAATACATTTCAGTAAACATCATATGAAACATTAGCTAGAATGCTATATCTTCAATAGACATGTTTCTTCTTTATTTTTTCAAAAGAAAAATCCATTATTTATTTATTAACTTCTCATTAAGGTAAGTCCGGAATGGGTACAAGCATCACCCATTGGACAAATTTTGTGTCCAATGGACTTCGCAGGAAGGTTGCTTCAGAACGTGGCACAAACCACGCCTCTGTTTCTCTGGTCAGAGTTAACTGGATCACTCTGGTTGTGTTTGGTTTGCCTCCACTGATGATACACATACGCACACCTCTTGGCCAAGTCAATCCAGTTTCATCTCGGGTATAAACACCTTCAGCTTTATGAAGAGCCCTCAGAGTCCTTACCCCTAGCCAGGACAAATGGCTTTGCACTGCAGCCTTCCAGGTGTACTCACCTTTCAGAAGTCCTGTCCCCAGCAGGCCTCCACAGGGCCAAGGTGGCAGAAAGCAAGGTACACTGTTTCTAAACCTTTGGGTATTCTCTTTACATTTTGGTACACAGATATAAAGAACTTGATGTTAAATGTAAAACAAAAACAAACCCTATATATCATGCTGACTATGGACCAAAGGGTCTATCACTCATTCCCCATCACGGAGGGACGAGGTGTTTGTATCTTAAAAGTATATTACCAAGTAAAAGAAGCCAATCTAAAACATTTATATTCTATAGATTCCAACTATATACCATTGTAGAAAAAGGATAACCTATAAGAAGAGGCAATTTTTTAAAATGTGATTTCTTTTGGTCAGGTAGGAGAGAAGAATGCACGTGTGGAATGCAAGTACCTTAGGATGGTGAGAATCCATGGAACCAGGATGATAGAGACCCACCATTATACATTGGTCTATGCTCGTGGAAAATACAGTACCAAGACTGGACTGATGATGCAAGCCCTAGACTTTTGGTGTTCAAGCACTGATGTTGGCTTATCAACTAAAAGAAATATGCCACTCTGGGAAGCCATATCGATAATGGGGATATGTGTGACTACTTACAATATAAATGAAATGAAAAGTCAGAAAAATTAATATAATATTCAATTACCTTAATAAAAAAATCAACAAAATTGACATATTAAATGAAGAAAAGTTGGTTTTGGGACTCCACCGAAAGTAATCTGCCCAGGTGAGAGTGTGGACTACAGAAGCTAACAGCTTCTGGAACAGGCGGGAGCCACAGAGCTTCTGAGGCAGCCCCCTTTTCCGGCTCCAGACATCTGGGCACCTTCCCGGCCAGAGGATAGGTGTCTGCCCAGCCCTGGAGGGCTTTGCCTTAGCATTGGCATGAGACATCTTGGTTCCGGGACTCTGCCAAAAGTAGTCTGCACAGGTGACAGTGTGGACTACAGAAGCTAAAAGCTTCTGTAACAGGATGAAGCAACACAGCTTCTGGGACAGGTCCTGTTTGGGCCTTCATCTTTGGCCAGGAGGGAGTTCCAAACGGCAGATATCTGTCCACCTTCCCTGTAAGGCGAGTGTTTGCTTGCAGAAAGTACTCTGACCACTGAAACTCAGAGGACAGAGCTAGTTTCCCAGGTCTGCTGATAGAGGCTAACAGAATAAGGAGAGGAAAAATCTCTAACCAGAGACAACTATAACAACTAACTCCAGAGATTAACAGATGGCGAAAGGTAAAAGTAAGAATCTTACTAACAGAAAATAAGACCACTCACCATCATCAGAACCCAAAACTCCCATTTTGCCTAGTCCAGGGCACTCCAACACACCTGAAAAGCTAGACCCGGATTTAAAAGCATGTCACATGATGATGGTAGAGGACATCAAGAAGGACTTTAATAACTCACTTAAAGAAATACAGGAGAACACTGCTAAACAGGTAGAAGACCTTAAAGAGGAAGCACAAAAATCCCTTAAAGAATTGCAGGAAAACACGACCAAACAGGTGATGGAATTGAATAAAACCATCCAAGACCTAAAAAGGGAAGTAGACACCATAAAGAAAACCCAAAGTGAGGCAATGCTGGAGATAGAAACCCTAGGAAGGAAATCTGGAGCCATAGATGCAAGCACCAGCAACAGAATACAAGAGATGGAAGAGAGAATCTCAGGTGCAGAAGATTCCATACAGAACATAGGCACAACAATCAAAGAAAATACAAAATGCAAAAGATCCTAACTCAAAACATCCAGGAAATCAGGACACAATGAGAAGACCAAACCAACGGATAATAGGAGTTGATGAGAATGAAGATATTCAACTCAAAGGAACAGCAAATATCTTCAACAAAATTATAGAAGAAAACTTCCCAAACCTAAAGCAAGAGATGCCCATGAACATACAAGAAGCCTACAGAACTCCAAATAGACTGGACCAGAAAAGAAATTCCTCCCAACACATAATAATCAGAACAACAAATGCACTAAATAAAGATAGACTATTAAAAGCAGTAAGGGCAAAAGGTCAAGTAACATTTAAAGGCAAGCCTATCAGAATTACACCAGATTTTTCACCAAAGACTATGAAAGCCAGACGAGCAGGACAGATGTTATACAGACACTAAGAGAACACAAATGCCAGCCCAGGCTACTATACCCATCCAAACTTTCAATTACTTAGAAAGAGAAACGAAAGTATTCCAAGACAGAATCAAGTTCACACATAAACTTTCCATGAATCCAACCCTTCAAAGGATAATAACAGAAAAAAAAAATACAAGGACGGAAACCACGTCCTAGAAAAAGCAAGAAGGTAATCCCTCAACAAACCTAAAAGAAGACAGCCATAAGAACTGAATGCCAACTTTAACAACAAAAATAATAGGAAGAAACAATTACTTTTCCTTAATATCTCTTAATATCAATGGACTTAACTCCCCAATAAAAAGACATAGACTAACAGACTGGTTACACAAACAGGATCCAACATTTTGCTGCTTACAGGAAAATCATCTCAGGGAAAAAGACAGACACTACCTCAGAATGAAAGGCTGGAAAACAATTTTCCAAGCAAATGGTCTGAAGAAACAAGCTGGGGTAGCCATTCTAATATCGAATAAAATCGACTTCAGACCCAAAGTCATCAAAAAAGACAAGGAGGGACACTTCATACTCATCAAAGGTAAAATCTTCCAAGAGTTACTCTCAATTCTGAATATCAATGCTCCAAATGCAAGGGCAGCCAAATTTATTAAAGAAACTTTAGTAAAGCTCAAAGCACACATTGCACCTCACACAATAATAGTGGGAGACTTCAACACACCACTTTTATCAACAGACAGATAGTGGAAACAGAAACTAAACAGGGACACAGTGAAACTAACAGAAGTTATGAAACAAATGGATCTAACAGATATCTACAGAACATTTTAACCTAAAACAAAAGGATATACCTTCTTCTCAGCAGCTCATGGTACCTTCTTCAAAAATAACACATAATTGGTCACAAAACAAGCCTCAACAGATACAAAAAATATTGAAATTGTCCCATGCATCCTATCAGATTACCATGGACTAAGGCTGATCTTCAATAACAAAAGAAATAACAGAAAGCCAACATTCAGGTGGAAACTGAACAACACTCTTCTCAATGATACCTTGGTCAAGGAAGGAATAAAGAAAGAAATTAAGGACTTTTTGGAGTTTAATAAAAATGAAGCCACAACATTCCCAAACTTATGGGACACAATGAAAGCATTTCTAAGAGGAAAACTCATAGCTCTGAGTGCCTCCAAAAAGAAACTAGAGAGAGGACACATTAGAAGCTTGACAACACACCTAAAAGCTCTAGAACAGGAGGATGCAAATTCATCCAAGAGGAGTAGACAGCAGGAAGTAATCAAACTCAGGGGTGAAATCAACCAAGTGGACACAGGAAGAACTATTCAAAGAATCAAGCAAATGAGGACCTGGTTCTTTGAGAAAATCAACAAGATAGATAAAACCTTAGCCAGACTCACTCGAGGGCACAGGGAAAGCATCCTAATTAACAAAATCAGAAATGAAAAGGGAGACATAACAACAGATCCTGAAGAAATTCAAAACACCATCAGATCCTTCTACAAAAGGCTATACTCAACAAAACTAGAGAACCTGGATGAAATGGACAAGTTTCTAGACAGATACCAGGTACCAAAGTAAAATCAAGATCAGGTTAATGATCTAAAACAGTCCTATATCCCCTAAAGAAATAGAAGCAGTCATTAATAGTCTCCCAACCAAAAAAAGCCGAGGACCAGATGGGTTTAGTGCAGAGTTCTATCAGACCTTCAAAGAAGATCTAATCCCAGTTCTTCACAAACTATTCCACAAAATAGAAACAGAAGGTACTCTACCCAACTCATTTTATGAAGCCACAATTACTCTGATACCTAAACCACAAAAAGTCCCAACAAAGAAAGAGAACTTCAGACCAATGTCCCTTATGAATATTGATGCAAAAATACTCAATAAAGTTCTCACTAACTTAATCCAAGAACACATCAAAACAATCATCCATCCTGACCAAGTAGGTTTCATCCCAGTGATGCAGGGTTGGTTCATATACGGAAATCCATCAATGTAATCCACTATATAAACAAACTCAAAGACAAAAACCACATGATCATCTCTTTAGATTCGGAGAAAGCATTTGACAAAATCCAACACCCAAACATGATAAAAGTCTTGGCGAGATCAGGAATTCAAGGCCCATACCTAAACATGATAAAAGCAATCTACAGCAAACCAGTAGCCAACATCAAAGTAAATGGAAAGAAGCTGGAAGCAATCCCACTAAAATCAGGGACTAGACAAGGCTGTCCACTGTCTCCCTACCTCTTCAACATAGTACTTAAAGTCCTAGCCAGAGTAATTCGACAACAAAAGTGGATCAAGGGGATACAAATTGGAAAGGAAGAAGTCAAAATATCACTTTTTGCAGATGATATGATAGTATATATAAGTGACCCTAAAAATTCCACCAGAGAACTCCTAAACCTGATAAACAGCTTCAATGAAGTAGGTGGATATAAAATTAACTCAAACAAGTCAACTGCCTTTCTGTACACAAAGGACAAACAGGCTGAGAAAGAAATTAGGGAAACAACACCCTTCTCAATAGTCACAAATAATATAAAATATCTTGGCGTGACTCTAACTAAGGAAGTGAAAGATCTATATGATAAGAACTTCAAGTCTCTGAAGAAAGAAATTGAAGAAGATCTCAGAAGATGGAAAGATCTCCCATGCTCATGGATTGGCAGGATCAACATTGTAAAAATGGCTATCTTGCCAAAAGCAATCTACAGATTCAATACAATCTCCATCAAAATTCCAACTCAATTCTTCAAAGAATTAGAAAGGGCAATCGGCAGATTCATCTGGAATAACAAAAAACCTAGGAAAGCAAAAACTCTTCTCAAGGATAAAAAAAAAACCTCTGGTGGAATCACCATGCCTGACCTAAAGCTGTACTACAGAGCAATTGTGATACAAACTACATGATACTGGTATAGCGACAGAGAAGTAGACCAATGGAATAGAATTGAAGACCCAGAGATGAACCCACACACCTATGGTCACTTGATCTTTGACAAGGGAGCTAAAACCATCCAGTGGAAAAAAGACAGCATTTACAACAAATGGTGCTAGCACAACTGGCGGTTATCATGTAGAAGAATTCGAATTGATCCATTCCTATTTCCTTGTACTAAGGTTAAATATAAGTGGATCAAGGAACTCCACATAAAACCAGAGACACTGAAACTTATAGAGGAGAAAGTGGGAAAAAGCCTCGCATATATGGGCACGGGGGAAAAATTCCTGAATAGAACAGCAATGGCTTGTGATGTAAGATCGAGAATCAACAAATGGGACCTCATAAAGTTGCAAAGCTTCTGCAAGGCAAAAGACACCGTCAATAAGACAAAAAGACCACCAACAGACTGGGAAAGGATCTTTACCTATCCTAAATCAGATAGGGGACTAATATCCAATATATATAAAGAACTCAAGAAGGTGGACTCCAGAAAATCGAATAATCCCATTACAAAATGGGGCTCAGAGCTGAACAAAGAATTCTCACTTGAGGAATACTGAATGGCTGAGAAACACCTGAAAAAATGTTCAACATGCTTGATCATCAGGGAAGTGCAAATCAAAACAACCCTGAGATTCCACCTCACACCAGCCAGGTGACAGCAGATGCTGGCGAGGATGTGGAGAAAGATGAACACTCCTCCATTGTTGGTGGGATTGCAAGCTTGTACAACCATTCTGGAAATCAGTCTAGTGGTTCCTCAGAAAATCGGACATAGTACTACTGGAGGATCTCGCAATACCTATCCTGGGCATATATCCAGAAGATGTTACAACCAGTAAAAAGGACACATGCTACACTATGTTCATAGCAGCCTTATTTATAATAGCCAGAAGCTGGAAAGAACCCAGATGCCCCTCAACAGAGGAATGGATACAGAAAATGTGGTACATTTACACAATGGAGTACTACTCAGCTATTAAAAAGAATGCATTTATGAAATTCCTATGCAAATGGATGGACCTGGAGGACATCATCCTGAGTGAGGTAACTCAATCACAAAGCAACTCACACAATATGTACTCACTGATAAGTGGATATTAGTCCAGAAACTTGGGATACCCAAGATATAAGATACAATTTGCTAAACGCGTGAAACTCAAGAAGAACGAAGACCAAAGTGTGTACACTTTGCCCCTTCTTAGAATTGGGAACAAAACACCCATGGAAGGAGTTACAGAGACAAAGTTTGGAGCTGAAACGAAAGGATGGACCATCTAGAGATTGCCATATCTAGGGATCCATCCCATAATCAGCTTCCAAACGCTGACATCATTGCATACACTAGCAAGATTTTGCTGAAAGGACCCAGATAGAGCTGTCTCTTGTGAGACTATGCCGGGGCCTAGCAAACACATAAGTGGATGCTCACAGTCAGCTGTTGGATGGATCACAGGGCTCCCAATGGAGGGGCTAGTGAAATTACCCAAGGAGCTAAAGGGATCTGCAGTCCTATAGGTGTAACAAAAATATGAACTAACCAGTACCGCCCCCCCCCCCGCCCCCCCCGGTGCTCGGGTCTCTAGCTGCATATGAATCAGAAGATGGCCTAGTTGGCCATCAGTGTAAAGAGATGGCCTTTGGTCCTGCAAACTTTATATGCCTCAGTACAGGGGAACAACAGGACCAAGAAGTGGGAGTGGGTGGGTCAGGGAGTGGGTGGAGGACTGTGTGGGGGACTTTTGGGATAGCATTGGAAATGTAAATGAAATAAATACCCAATAAAAAAAGAACATAAAAAAAGAAAGAAAAAAATGAAGAAAAATATAGAATTTTATATTATTCTTGAGTGGTAATATTCCTCAAGTAAATTAAAATATTAAGATACAATAAATTACAATACAAACCCTGGGGCACAGGCACCGTTGGGGGATAGAGTATCTGTCTACTAAATATGAATCCCTGGCTCAATCCCAATACCACAGAAATAAAATGAAATAAATAAAAATAAAATCCCAACAAAGAATAATGTAGAATTTTACAAACCAATTCCAAAGAGTTATAGGGAGGAAAACAAATATGTTTGGATGTAGCTAGGGTAAGGTGTGGCAGCACTGGCCTGTAATCCTGCCATTGAGGATGCAAGGCAGAAGAATCATGAGGTCAAAGCACCTGGTACTACATATCAAGACCTTGTCTCTAAAAACGCTGGGCTGGAGGGTGGAACTCACTGGCAGACTGTAAAGGGCCTTAGGTTAGATTCCCAGCACTGCAAAAAACCAAGAGATAAACAACAATAAAATAAAAACATAGGTTTCCCAATAAAGGATGAGGGTGACCATCAGACAAGAGTGGCCACTTACGCTCATACTTGCCAGATTTTCTAATTAAAATGTGAACTCAGAAAGAGAAATTCTTCACATTGTTGTTCATATGCAGATCTTAGCTTGGAGGGTGTGTGTGTGTGTTGTGTGTGAGTGTGTGGTATGTTTAGGAGTAGGTGGTGTGTATGTTTGCATGTACGGTGTATGTATAAGTATATGATAAGTCTGTATATGTGTGTGGTGTGTGTGTGGTATATGTGCATGGTGTGTTTATGATTATACAGTGTGTGTATTGTATTCATTAGTATGTGTTATATGTGTATTTTTGAGTGGTGTGTATATTTATGTGATTGTGTGTATGATATGTGTGGTTTCTATCTGTGTGAATGTGTGTGGTATGTGTGTCTGTGAGTGTGTAATATGTGTGATATATATGTGTATGGTGTGTGTGTGTGTGTGTGTGTGTGTGTGTGAATGTGTGTGCAGTATGTGTAGGGTTTGTGTGTGTTGTGTGTGAATGTGTGGTAGATGTGGTGTATATATGTGAGAATATGTGTATGTGATATATGAATATGTGTATGTCATTGTGTAGTATGTGTGATGTGCATGATGTGTGTTTATGCATGTGTGTGTGTGTGTGTGTGGTGTGTGTTTGAGTGTGTGGTATGTATTTGGTGTGTGTATGTATGGTGTGTGTGAGTATGTGGTGTGTATGGTGTGTGTGAGTGTGTGGTATGTGTGGTGTGTGTGGTGTGTACCTGTGTAAACCCTATTAAACTAGAAAGATGTCAAGAGAGGGTTTCAAACAGAGTGGGATGGGAGAGGTAGCAAAAGGAAACATGTGACATGAAAGTGAAAATGCGCTTTGGGGAGGCCACATGGGAATGAAAAGGAGGGAACAGGAGGGAAAGGGGAGGAGAATCTACTAAAATCCACTTGAAAAGGTCACAAAGATGCCTGCAAAGATAGCTTAGTGCTTAAGGCACTGGCTGCTCTTTCAGAGAGTAGGCTTTAGTTCCCAGCACCCACAAGGTAGTTCACAAACATTTGTAAGTGCAGCCTCAGGGGATCCAATGCCCTCTTCTGGATTCCTCAGATACTGCACATGTGTGGTGCACAGAAATACATGCACACACAACACCCATACACATAAAATACAAAAAGAAAGTGTCATAAAGATATCTAATACCTTGTAAGTGGATTAAAAAACTAAATTGAAATCAAACAAGCAGTAAAGAAGATAACAGAGGCAAATAGATGAGCTAAATAGAACAGCCAGCTGAGGAGGCCAGGCATATATAGAAAACTCAGCTATGAACGAGAAGATACTGTATATACATTGTGCAGAAAATTGGTGTGAAAATTAATTATTCATGTTTAAAAACAGAAGTGAATTTCCACCTGGAGGCTTGTTCAGAACTCATTCCAAGAGGAATAAGAATTTTTTTCTTCGGGCATAAGTGATGGTTTAGTGATTAAAAACACACTGAGTATTCTTCAGAAGGTCCTAAGTTCAAATCCCAAAAACCACATGATGGCTCATAACCATCCGTAATGAGATCTGTGGCTCTTTTTCTGGTGTGTCAGAAGACAGCTACAGTGTACTTACATATAATAAATAAGTATTTTTTTAAAAAGACTTTTTTTTTTCTGTTGGAGGAGATGGTTCAAGACAGGGCTGCCATGTGTAGCCTGGGCTGTCCTGGAAAGCACTCTATAGACCAGGCTGGCCTTGAACTAATAGAGATCTACCTGCCTCTGCTGCTCAGTGCTGGGATTAAAGGTGTATGCTACCACTCTTTGTGCATATTAAGAGTTTTATAGAAAAAATAAAATAAAACTTAATGTCGAATACTATGATCTAGAAGGTAAGGAAATCTTTCTGTCTTCCTAATATTTATTTATGTATATGAGTAAAGCATTGCTCTCTTCAGACACACCAGAAGAGGGCATCGGATCCTGTTACAGATGGTTGTGAGCCACCATGCAGTTTCTGGGAATTGAACTCAGGACTTCTGGAGAAGCAGTCAGTGTTTTTAACTCCCGAGCCATATCTCCAGCCCCAGAAATTTTCTTTAAATGGATTTTGACCAACAAAAACTTGCAAAGGACAAATTTAAAATGAATTTGCAATAGGAAGGGCCTCTGTGAATAACAGGGAGCAGAAGTAATGATGTACAAAAACATGAGCTATCGCTCCAGCCATTTCAACCTGCTTTCTTATAGAACCCATGACACCTGCCCAGGAATGGCACTGCCCATGGTGGACTGGGCACTGAACCATCAATAACTAAGAAAATGCCCTACAGCCAGATCCTACCTAGGCATTTTCTCAGTTCAGGTTCTCTCCTTTCAGACAACTCTTGCTTGTGTAAATTGACATAAAACTAGCAGCATGCTTGGTGAGATCTAAAGGAAAGCAAGGGTTCACCCATCACCAAGGATTATACAGTCTCTGGGCTACTTCCTGGATAGTACTTCTCTTTTGGCTGTGTGGAGGAGACAGAGCTAGCTCAGGGAGGCTGGAGGTTTGTCTTGGTTATTGTCAGCTCTTGGGGCTCAGTGTACATAAGTGAGAACAGTAATCCATTATGTGACTCTCCCGGTTTCTTGGAAGATATCTTAGTTCCTTTCATTATAATGATACCACCCTGTGAGTGACTTTATCCTTAATTTCTCATTGCTCTGGTGGCTGGGACAAGCACTACCCAAGTAGGGTCAGCTTCACTCAGCTTCACGCCCTAGAGTAGGCCATGCCCTGGCTCATAGATGATAGTGTTTCACTCTGAATAGTAGGGAGTTTCTATCATAAGGCCCTAATCATATCCATAAGGGTTCTATCCTTAGGGTCTTATTATGTTCCCAAAGCCCCATACCAACTATCACAATATAAACTTGGGTGGGGACACAAGAGCTTAGTTCATTGAGATAGATTTTTCTCTCTGGTAGCTCCCAAGTTTTTCTCTTTAAAAGAAGCAGAACATAGTCAATTTGGTCACAGTGGCAAGTTTAATTTCCCAACACAGCTCTATCAAGAGTTTTTATTTGCGAATTTGCCTTTGTCAATTGCACTGTGGTTTCAGAACTCATGGAAGTGGTTAAGAATGATCAGAAGCCTGACATTTTCATGAGTGTCAGAGGCTCAAACCATGCTTCCTAGTCTGGAGAAGTTGATGTTAAAGAACCACACGAACAAGAAAATGAAGCTGCTGTCAATAACCATGCCTTACTACACACATGAGTGTTCTGATTGCTTCTGCCCATGGTACATGATGACTGCTATTGCAGCCAGGGAAGAGTGGGTTACAACATTATCACACGTAAAAATAAATCACATGAATAAATCGATATTACTATGGAAGAGGGAGGAAGGTCTCCTTTAACAAAAACAGATGTACTGTAGATAAAAAAAAAAAACAAAAAAACAAAAAAAACTCGAAATTCATTCTGCCTTCTTCTTGATGCTAAAGCATGCCTGTGCTCACCGATTTCTTTTTACTTATTGAATAACTTTACAGCACAATTAATCAAGTATTAGCAAATGGCTTCCTCCTTTTAGTTATACACATCCATTCTTGTGTTAAGTAGTGACACATTCTTGTGTTAAGATTTATACAAGACAAAGACTTTGAAAATAGATGAGAGATGCTCTGGTAGGGGCTACTCCCGCCATCTTCCTTCTGAGCCCAGTGGAGGTCGCTAAGGGCTTCAGAGTGCTCTTCATGTTGCAGGACCTGGGGATCACCTTGGGATCATGGGTGGGTGGAATGCAACATCAGCACCAAAGAACTGAGGAGGGTCTTGTGCCAGCAGGAACAGGGACAAAGGAACCCTGCCCAACCAGAGGCTGGGATCCATTCAGGTTAGGGCCAGCCCCGCCATCTTCTGTGTGAACACGGCCGAGGACCCCTAGCAGACTCAGGACCCCCTGATCACCTGAGAGCATGTGGGTGATAGAACCAACAGAGCTTCTGGGTCAGGGTCCAGTTGGGCCTTCATCCTTGGCAAGGAGGCAAAACTGAGACCCAGACCCCTGGGCACATTCCTTGCCAGAGGAGAGTCAGCCTACAGGGAGAGTTCTGATCCCAGAACTCAGGAGGTGGATCAGAGCTCCAGACTACTGGACAGCTGCCCTGAAAGAGGAGAGCTTGCTTGCAGAGAGTGCTCTGACCACTGGAACTCAGGTGAGAGTTGGAATCCCAGGAGTGCTGACAAAGGCTAAAAAAATCACAGGAGGATCAAGCTCCAACCAGAGACAGCTTGAACATTAACACCAGAGATTTCCAGATAGGAAAAGGCAAACTTAAGAATCTTACTAACAGTGCTCGCTTCGGCAGCACATATACTAAAATTGGAACGATACAGAGAAGATTAGCATGGCCCCTGCGCAAGGATGATACGCAAATTCGTGAAGCGTTCCATATTTTTTTGGTATAGCATTGGAAATGTAAATGAGTTAAATACCTAATAAAAAATGGAAAAAAAATGTCCAATTAAAAAGAAAAAAAAAATCCTAACTCTTTTGTCTACTTCAAAATTTAGGCAATCCCCCCACCCCCGACAAAACATTAAATAAAACAGTGTTTATATTAAATTTAAAAAAAAAAAAAAAAAAGAATCTTACTAACAGAAACCAAGAACACTGGGCATCATCAGACCCCAGTACGCCCACCACAATGAGTCCTGGATACCCCAAAACACCGAAAAGCAAGATGCAGATTTAAAATCATATCTCATGATGGTGTTAAAAGATTTTAAGAGGGGCATTAATAACTCATTTAAAGAAATACAGGAGAACACTGCTAAACAGGTAGAAGCCCTTAAAGAGGAAGCACAAAAATCCCTCAAGGAATTACAAGAGAATACTGCTAAACAAGTAAAAGCCCTTAAAGAGGAAACACAAAAACACCTCAAGGAATTACAAGAGAACACTGTTAAACAGGTAGAAGTCCTTAAAGAACTCAGGCAAACATTGCTAAACAGATAGAAGAAACACAAAAATCCCTTAAAGAATTACAGGAAAACACAACCAAACAGGCAATGGAATTGAACAAAACCATCCAAGATCTAAAAAAGGAAGTAAAAACAATGAAGAAAACCCAAAGGGAGACAACTCAGGGGATAGAAACCCTAGGAAAGAAATCAGGAACCATAGACGTGAGCATCAGCAACAAAATACAAGAAATGGAAGAGAGAATCTCAGGTGCAGAAGATTCCATATGGAACATGGACACAAAAATCAAAGAAAATGGAAAATGCAAAAAGATCCTAACTCAAAACATCCAAGAAATCCAGGACACAAAGAGAAGACCAAACCTACGGATAATAGAAGTAGATGAGAATGAAGATTTTCAACTTAAAGGGCCAGCAAATATCTTCAACAAAATTAGAGAAGAAAAACTTCCTATACCTAAAGAAAGAGATGCCCATGAACATACAAGAAGCCTACAGAACTCCAAATAGAATGGACCAGAAAAGAAATTCCTCCCGAAACATACTAATCAGAACAACAAATGCACTAAATAAAGACAGAATATTAAAAGCAGTAAGGGGAAAATGTCAAGTAACATATAAATGCAGGCCTATTAGAATTACATCAGACTTCCCACCAGAGACTATGAAAGCCAGAAGATCCTGGACAGATATCATACAGACACTAAGAGAACACAAACGGCAGCCCAGGCTACTATACCCAGCAAAACTCTCAATTACTATAGATGGAGAAACCAAAGTATTCTGTGACAAAACCAAATTCACACAGTATCTTTACATGAATCCAGCCCTTTAAAGGATAATAAAGGGAAAACACCAACAGAAGGACGGAAACTACACCCTAGAAAAAGTAAGAAAGTAATCCTTTAACAAAACTAAAAGAAGATAGCAACAAGAACAGATTCCCAACTTTAACAACAAAAATGACAGGAAGCAACAATTACTTTTCTTTGATTTCTCTTAACATCAATGGATACAATTCCCCAATAAAAAGACATAGACTTACAAACTGGCTACACAAACAAGATCCAACATTTTTCTGCTTACAGAAAACCCACCTCAGGGATAAAGACAGACACTACCTCAGAGTAAAATGCTGGAAAACAAATTTCTAAGCAAATGGTCCAAAGAAACAAGCTGGAGTAGCCATTCTAATATTGAATAAAATTGTCTTCCAACCCAAAGTTATCAAAAAGAAAAAAAGACAAGGAGGGGCACTTCATACTCATCAAGGGTAAAATCTACCAAGATGAACTCTCAAGTCTGAATATCTATGCTCCAAATGCAAGGGCAGCCACATTCATTAAACAAACTTTAGTAAAGCTCAAAGCACACATTGTACCTCACACAATAATAGTGGACACTTCAACACCCGACTCTCACCAATGGACAGATCATGGAAACAGAAGCTAAACAGAGACACATGGACACTAACAGAACTTATGAAGCAAATGGATTTAACAGATATCTACAGAACATTTTATCCTAAAACAAAAGGATATACCTTCTTCTCAGCAGCTCATGGTACCTCCTCCAAAATTGACCATATAATTGGTCAAAAAAAGGCCTCAACAGATACAAAAATATTGAAATGATCCCATGCAGCCTATCAGATTACCATTGACTAAGGCTGATTCTCAATAACAGCATAAATAATAGAAAGCCAACATTCACGTAGAAACTGAACAAAACTCTACTCAATGATACCTTCGTCAAAAAAGAAATAAAGAAAGTAATTAAAGACTTTTTTTTCCATTTTTTATTAGGTATTTAACTCATTTACATTTCCAATGCTATACCAAAAGTCCCCCATATCCACCCACCCCCACTCCCCTGCCCACCCACTCCCCCTTTTTGGCCCTGGTATTCCCCTGTACTGGGGCATATAAAGTTTGCAAGTCCAATGTGCCTCTCTTTCCAGTGATGGCCGACTAGGCCATCTTTTGATATATATGCAGCTAGAGTCAAGAGCTCCGGGGTACTGGTTAGCTCATAATGTTGTTCCACCTATAGGGTTGCAGATCCCTTTAGCTCCTTGGCTACTTTCTCTAGCTCCTCCATTGGGAGCCCTATGATCCATCCATTAGCTGACTGTGAGCATCCACTTCTGTGTTTGCTGGGCCCCGGCATAGTCTCACAAGAGACAGCTACATCTGCGTCCTTACAATAAAATCTTGCTAGTGTATGCAATGGTGTCAGCGTTTGGATGCTGATTATGGGGTGGATCCCTGGCTATGGCAGTCTCTACATGGTCCATCCTTTCATCTCAGCTCCAAACTCCGTCTCTGTAACTCCTTCCATGGGTGTTTTGTTCCCAAATCTAAGGAGGGGCATAGTGTCCACACTTCAGTCTTCATTCTCCTTGAGTTTCATGTGTTTAGCAAATTATATCTTATATCTTGGGTATCCTAGGTTTGGGGCTAATATCCACTTATCAGTGAATACATATTGTGTGAGTTTCTTTGTGAATGTGTTACCTCACTCAGGATGATGCCCTCCAGGTCCATCCATTTGGCTAGGAATTTCATAAATTCATTCTTTTTAATAGCTGAGTAGTACTCCATTGTGTAGATGTACCACATTTTCTGTATCCATTCCTCTGTTGAGGGGCATCTAGGTTCTTTCCAGCTTCTGGCTATTATAAATAAGGCTGCTATGAACATAGTGGAGCATGTGTCCTTCTTACCTGTTGGGGCATCTTCTGGATATATGCCCAGGAGAGGTATTGCTGGATCCTCCGGTAGTACTATGTCCAGTTTTCTGAGGAACCGCCAGACTGATTTCCAGAGTGGTTGTACAAGCCTGCACTCCCACCAACAATGGAGGAGTGTTCCTCTTTCTCCACATCCTCGCCAGCATCTGCTGTCACCTGAATTTTTGATCTTAGCCATTCTGACTAGTGTGAGGTGGAATCTCAGGGTTGTTTTGATTTGCATTTCCCTGATGATTAAGGATGTTGAACATTTTCTCAGGTGCTTCTCAGCCTTTCGGTATTCCTCAGGTGAGAATTCTTTGTTCAGCTCTGAGTCCCATCTTTTAAGGGGGTTATTTGATTTTCTGGAGTCCACCCTCTTGAGTTCTTTATATATATTGGATATTAGTCCCCTATCTGATTTAAGATAGGTAAAGATCCTTCCCCAATCTGTTGGTGGTCTTTTTGTCTTGTTGAAGGTGTCTTTTGCCTTGCAGAAGCTTTGCAGTTTCATGAGGTCCCATTTGTCAATCCTCGATCTTAAATCCTCGATCTTAAAGCACAAGCCATTGCTACTATACCCTGCCAAACTCTCAATTACCATAGATGGAGAAACGAAAGTATTCCATGGCAAAACCAAATTCACACATTATCTTTCCACGAATCCAGCCCTTCAAAGGATAATAATGGAAAAAAACCAATACAAGGACAGAAATCACACCCTAGAAAAAGCAAGAAAGTAAACCCTCAACAAACCAAAAGGAAGACAGCCACAAGAACAGAATGCCAACTCTAACAACAAAAATAAAAGGAAGCAACAATTACTTTTCCTTAATATCTCTTAATATCAATGGACTCAATTCCCCAATAAAAGGACATAGACTAACAGAATGGCTACACAAACAGGACCCAACATTCTGCTGCTTACAGGAAACCCATCTCAGGGAAAAAGAAAGACACTACCTCAGAGTGAAAGGCTGGAAAACAATTTTCCAAGCAAATGGTCTGAAGAAAGAAGCTGGAGTAGCCATTCTAATATCGAATAAAATCGACTCCCAACCCAAAGTTTTCAAAAAAGACAAGGAGGGATACTTCATACTCATCAAAGGTAAAATCCTCCAAGAGGAACTCTCAATTCTGAACATCTATGCTCCAAATACAAGTGCAGCCACATTCATTAAAGACACTTTAGTAAAGCTCAAAGCACACATTGCACCTCACACAATAATAGTGGGAGACTTCAACACACCACTTTCATCAATGGACAGATATTGGAAACAGAAACTAAACAGGGACACAGTGAAACTAACAGAAGTTATGAAACAAATGGACTTCAGAGATATCTACAGAACATTTTATCCTAAAACAAAAAGATATACCTTCTTCTCAGCACCTCACGGGACCTTCTCCAAAATTGACCATATAATTGGTCACAAAACAGGCCTCAATAGATACAAAAATATTGAAATTGTCCCATGTATCCTATCAGACCACCATGGCCTAAGACTGATCTTCAATAACAACATAAATAATGGAAAGCCAACATTCACGTGGAAACTGAATAACACTCTTCTCAATGATACCTTGGTCAAGGAAGGAATAAAGAAAGAAATTAAAGACTTTTTAGAGTTTAATGAAAATGAAGCCACAACGTACCCAAACCTATGGGACACAATGAAAGCATTTCTAAGAGGGAAACTCATAGCGCTGAGTGCCTCCAAGAAGAAACGGGAGACAGCACATACTAGCAGCTTGACAACACATCTAAAAGCCCTAGAAAAAAAGGAAGCAAATTCACCCAAGAGGTGTAGACGGCAGGAAATAATCAAACTCAGGGGTGAAATCAACCAAGTGGAAACAAGAAGAACTATTCAAAGAATTAACCAAACGAGGAGTTGGTTCTTTGAGAAAATCAACAAGATAGATAAACCCTTAGCCAGACTCACTAAAGGGCACAGGGACAAAATCCTAATTAACAAAATCAGAAATGAAAAGGGAGACATAACAACAGATCCTGAAGAAATCCAAAACACCATCAGATCCTTCTACAAAAGGCTATACTCAACAAAACTGGAAAACCTGGACGAAATGGACAAATTTCTGGACAGATACCAGGTACCAAAGTTGAATCAGGATCAAGTTGACCATCTAAACAGTCCCATATCACCTAAAGAAATAGAAGCAGTTATTAATAGTCTCCCAACCAAAAAAAGCCCAGGACCAGATGGGTTTAGTGCAGAGTTCTATCAGACCTTCAAAGAAGATCTAATTCCAATTCTGCACAAACTATTTCACAAAATAGAAGTAGAAGGTACTCTACCCAACTCATTTTATGAAGCCACTATTACTCTGATACCTAAACCACAGAAAGATCCAACAAAGATAGAGAACTTCAGACCAATTTCTCTTATGAATATCGATGCAAAAATCCTCAATAAAATTCTCGCTAACCGAATCCAAGAACACATTAAAGCAATCATCCATCCTGACCAAGTAGGTTTTATTCCAGGGATGCAGGGATGGTTTAATATACGAAAATCCATCAATGTAATCCATTATATAAACAAACTCAAAGACAAAAACCACATGAACATCTCGTTAGATGCAGAATTAAAGACTTTTTAGAGCTTAATGAAAATGAAGCCACAACATACCCAAATTTATGGGACACAATAAAAGCAGTACTAAGAGGAAATCTCATAGCTCTGAGTGCCTCCAAAGAGAAACTAGAGAGAGCATACATTAGCAGCCTGACAGCACACCTAGAAGCTCTAGAATGGAAGGAAGCAAATTCACCCAAGAAGAGTAAACCGCAGGAAATAGTCAAACTCAGGGCTGAAATCAACCAAGTGGAAACAAAAAGAACTATTCAACGAATTAAAAAAACAGGAGCTGGTTCTTTGAGAAAATCAACAAGATAGATAAACCCTTAGCCAGAATAACTAGAAGACACAGGGACAGTATTCTAATTAACAAAATCAGAAATGATAAAGGAGACATAACAACAGATCTTGGGAAAATCCAAAACATCATCAAATCCTACTAAAAAAAGGGTATATTCAACAAAACTGGAAAACCTGGATTAAATTGACAACTTCCTAGACAGCTACCAGGTACCAAAGTTAAATCAGGATCAAATTAATGATCTTAACAGTCCCATTTCCCCTAGAGAAATAGAAGCAGTCATTAATAGTCTCCCAATCAAAAAAAGCCCAGGACCAGATGGGTTTAGTGCAGAGTTCTATCAGACCTTCAAAAAAGACCAAATTCCAACTCTCCTCAAACTATTCCACAAAAGAGAAACAGAAGGTACTCTAGCCAATTCATTCTATGAAGCCACAATTACTCTGATACCTAAACCACACAAAGATCCAACAAAGAAAGAGAACTTCAACCAATTTCCATTATGAATATCGATGCAAAAATACTAAATAAAATCCTCAAAAACCAAGTTCAAAAACACATCAAAACGATCATCCATCATGACCAAGAAGGTTTCATCCCAGTGATGCAGGGATGGTTTAATATACAGAAATCCATCAAGGTAATCCACTATATAAACAAACTCAAAGACAAAAATCACATGATCATCTCGTTAGATGCTAAGAAAGCATTTGACAAAATCTAACATCCCTTCATGATAAAATTTTGGAAAGATCAGGAATTCAAGGCCCATACCTAAACATGATAAAAGCAATATACAGCAAACAAGTAGCCAACATCAAAGTAAATGGTGAGAAGCTGGAAGCAATCCCACTAAAATCAGGAACTAGATAAGGCTGACCACTTTTTCCCTACCTATTCAATATACTACTTGAAGTCCTAGCCAGAGCAATTCGACAACAAAAGGAGATCAAGGGGATACAAATTGGAAAGGAAGAAGTCAAAACATCACTGTTTTCAGATGATATGATAGTATATATAAGTGATCCTAAAAATTCCACCAGAGAACTCCTAAACCTGATAAACAGCTTCAGCGCAGTAGCTAGATATAAAGTTAACTCAAACACATCAGTGGCCTTTCTCTACACAAAGGATAAACAGAATGAGAAAGAAATTAGGGAAACAACACCCTTCACAATAGTTACAAATAATATAAAATACCTTGGTGTGACTCTAACTAAGGAAGTGAAAGATCAGTATGACAAGAACTTCAAAAGTATCTAAAGAAAGAAATTGAAGGAGATCTCAGGAGATGGAAAGATCTCCCATGCTCATGGATTGGCAGAATTAATAAAGTCAAAATGGCTATCCTGCTGAAAGCCATCTACAGATTCAATGCAATCCCCATCAAAATTCCAACTCAATTCTTCACTGAGTTAGAAAGGGCAATTTGCAAATTCATCTGGAGTAATAAAAAACCTATGATAGCAAAAACTATTCTCAACAATAAAAGAACCTCTGGTGGAATCCTCTATGCCTGACCTCAAGCTGTACTACAGAGCAAATGTGATAAATACTGCATGGTACTGGCACATCAACAGACAGGTAAATTAATGGAATAGAATTGAGGACTCAGAAATGAACCCACACACCTATGGTCAATTTATCTTTGACAAGGGAGCTAAAACCATCCAGTGGAAAAATGACAGCATTTTCAATAAATGGTGCTGGCACAACTGGCGGTTATCATGTAGAAGAATGTGAATGGATCCATTCTTAGCTCCTTGTACAAAGCTCAAATCTAAGTGGATCAAAGAACTCCATATAAAACCAGAGACCCGGAAACTTATAGAGGTGAAAGTGGGGGAAACCCTCGAAGATATAGGCACAGGGGAAAAAATTCCTAAACAGAACAGCAATGGCCTGTGCTATAAGATCAAGAATTGACAAATGGGACCTCATAAAATTGCAAAGCTTCTGTAGGGCAAAAAATACTGTCAATAAGACAAAAAGGCCACCAACAGATTGGGAAAGAATTTTTACAAATCCTACATCTGATAGGGGACTAATATCCAATATATACAAAGAGCTCAAGAAGGTGGACTCCAGAAATTCAAATAACCCCCATTAAAAATGGGGTACAGAGCTAAAGAAAGAATTCTAAACTGAGGAATACGGAAGGGCTGAGAATCACTTGAAAAAAAATGTTCAACATCCTTAATTATCAGGGGAATGCAAATCAAAACAACCCAGAGATTCCACCTCACACCAGTCAGAATGGCTATGATCAAAAATTCAGATGACAGCAGATGCTGGCGAGGATGTGGAGAAAAAGGAACACTCCTCCATTGCTGGTGGGATTGCAAGCTTGTACAACCACTCTGGAAATCAGTCTGGCGGTTCCTCAGAGAACTGGACATAGTACTACCACTAGATCCAGCAATACCCCTCCTGGGCATATACCCAGAAGATGTTCCAACTGGTAATAAAGACACATACTCCACTATGTTCATAGCAGCCCTATTTATAATAGCCAGAAGCTGGAAAGAACCCAGATGGCCCTCAACAGAGGAATGGATACAGAAAATGTGGTACATTTACATGATGGAATACTACTCAGCTATTAAAAACAATGAGTTTGTGAAATTCTTGGGCAAATGGATGTATCTGGAGAATATCATCCTGAGTGAGGTAACCCAATCACAAAAGAAGTCACTTGATATGCACTCATTGATAAGTGGATATTAGCCCAGAAACTTAGAATACCCAAGATACAACTTCCAAAACACAAGAAAATCAAGAAGGAAGACCAACATGTGGATACTTCATTCCTCCCTAGAATAGGGAATAAAATATCCATGGAAGAAGTTGTAGAAGTTTGAGCTAAGACAAAGGGATGGACCATCCAGAGACTGCCCCACCCAGGGGTCCATCCCATAATCAGCCACCAAATGCAGACACTATTGCATACACCAGCAAGATTTTGCTGATATAGCTGTCTCCTGTGAGGCTTTGCCAGTGCCTGAAAAATTCAGAAGTGGATGCTCGCAGCCATCTATAGAATGGAACACAGGTCCCCCAATATAGGAGCTAGAGAAAGTACCTAAGAGCTCAAGGGGTCTGCAACCCTATAGGTGGAACAACAATATGAACTAACCAGTACTCCCAGAGCTCGTGTCTATAGCTGCATATGTAGCAGAAGATGGCCTAGTCGGCCATCACTGGGAAGAGAGGCCCCGTGGTCTAGCAAACTTTATATGCCCCAGGACAGGGAAACTCCAGGGCCAAGAAGTAGGAGTGAGTGTGTAGGGGAGCTGTGCAGGGAGAGGGTATAGGGAACTTTTGGAATAGCATTTGAAATGTAAATGAAGAAAATATCTAATAAAAAATGTGGGAAAAAAATAGATGATAGCCATGGTCTGAAAGGTCAAGTCTAGTGTTGTCTTCCAGCACCTTTGCAGTTTGGATCTCATATTCAACCCACCCAATCATACCATCCTTATCTATTAAATAAGAATAATGGTTCTTACATGCCTATCATCATTATGAAGACTGAGAGAAAGAATATGTGTATAAAGCTGAAGCTGGACATCACTGGACACTTCATGGTCACATCCCTCTAGAAGGAGATGCAAAAGGATAATCACAGGATGGAGACCATCCTGGTCTATAAGCTAAGTTCAGGCTAGCCTGAGGTTTACAGGGAGATCCTGTATAAAAACAGACTGAGGGGGCTGGAGAGATGGCTCAGTGGTTAAGAGCACTGGCTGCTCTCTCAAACAACCCGAGCTCAATTCCAGCACCCACACGGCAGCTCATACCTGTCAGATACTCCAGTTCCAGGAGTGCTCCCTCACACAGACATATATGCAAGCAAAGTACCAAGGAACATAAAACTAAAAATAGAAAAAGAAAAACGAGAAAAAAACAGACAGATATGAACCTTCAGTGAGTCCTCAAATTGTAGTTGATATTTTTAAAACTTCTAACTCAACACAACTTTGACAATACATTCGAGAATATCTTGGTTGGTGAATAGATGTATGTACGCAAACCATGATGTAGATCATGCAGCTTTGTGATTGATTTTCTTTTAAGCAAGAGCTAAATACTCTGAAAACCTTAATTATATTTATATTATGTTCCACTTACACAACTGTGAAATACCACAAGTAGCAAATATAAGAATTATCCACAGTCAGATGCCGTTCCACTTCCTGGATGGAAGAGAAAATACAAATGAAAAATTATGTAATATTTGAAATAGA
Source organism: Mus musculus (assembly GCF_000001635.26). Classification (NCBI taxonomy): domain Eukaryota; kingdom Metazoa; phylum Chordata; class Mammalia; order Rodentia; family Muridae; genus Mus; species Mus musculus. Next base: position 178,017,625 of record NC_000067.6, on the reverse strand, counting down.
TTCAGATATCGGCATGAGCCTAAATGTCACAGAGGGCTGTTTCTTACCTAAGAATAAAGCGAACTAGATTTCAGACTAGAATTAATACCACACCTACAGAAGGTTCTTGAGGTTTTTGTCTTTTACTGTTTACTGTAATGCTAAGTGCTGGCCTCCAAAATATGGTGTCTGCAAGTAGCCTCTGGGACCCTGCCCCCAAGTTAATCCTGATTGGTGAATAAATATACTGGCAGCCAGTAGCTGGGCACAAGAGAGATAGGTGGGATCTAGATTCCTGGGCTTGAGAACCATGAGGGAGAGGGAGGGAGAAGGAGAGGGAGAGGGAGAGGGAGAGGGGGGAGGGGCAGGGGGAGAGGGGGGAGGGGCAGGGGGAGAGGGAGAGGGGGGAGGGGCAGGGGGAGAGGGAGAGGTGACACACAGAAATAATGAGCAACAGCTTGGGGTTATCAACAGGCGAATACATTCTAACAGCATGAAGGGTAGGCAGTTGCCCAGCTAGTGTGCTTCCTAAGGCATGTTAAAAAACAGAAATATCAAGAATGTGTGTATACTTTCATCTGGGAACAGAAATGTTCAAATGCGAGAAGATACCCCACGTCAGGATTTATTAACAGATTTTTACTGCAGCAGTTGTTTAACTCCTCAGCTCCTCTGTATGTACTAAACTAAGTGGCAAGTCAGGCAACTTGCCCTCCTCACTGCCTCTATCATGTCTTTCTCTCTTTTTCACACTCAACTCTTATCACTCATCTGGCTCAGCAGTTCTCAAGGGCCCAGGGGACGGAGAATGTTGACAATGTGTGGAGATGCTTTAGGTAGTCACAAGTCTCTGTCTGTTTCACACACCAGCAGACTCATTGTCACTTTCTTTTCTTTTTCTTTGGTTTTTCAAGACAGGGTTTCTCTGTATAGCCCCGGCTGTCCTGGAACTCACTTTGTAGGCTGGCCTCGAACTCAGAAATCCACCTGCCTCTGCCTCCCGAGTACTGGGATTAAAGGCGTGCACCACCATGCCCAGCAAAAATCATCTGCGTTCATGTGTTTTCTTGAATTAAAGGAAAATAAGTGGAGGAAAGTCTAAGTATGGAGTTTGCCTTTGGTTTCCCATTGCCATCACCATGTGTAACTGAGACTTACTCATCCAAGTGTACCATTAACAGACTCTAGCAGACTAGAGAATGAAGAAGCTAAGTAGTAAGGATTTGGGTGCTAGCTAAATGATGCAACATTTCCAAGCATGTGCATGGCCTGGTATCTAACCCTCAGCAAAACGAATGAGTGAGTGAAGGAGGAAGGGAGGGAGAGAGGGAGGGAGGGAGGGAGGGAGGGAGGGAGGGAGGGAGGGAGGGAAGCAAACAATTAAAAATGGAAACTGAAGTAAAAATCAGATATCATTTCACAATTTATATTGATATGAAAAATAGTGACAGACAGGCAGAAACTTTCAAATAGGTCTTCTTTTTATTTCCGACTAAAATTGTTTAAAGCAATTTATGACAGGAGAGCTGAAGGAGAATGCTACTGTGGTCTCTTTTCTCTTTTTCCTTTCAATATGTAAGCCTTTTGTTATCCCAAAAGAGCCCAAACTGTACTTGTGATGGCTTTTCAAGATTCAATGAAATATCACTGAAATCAACTTACTTGGTTTCTGGCAATTGGCTCTATCGTGTGAATTCCAGCCCTTTTGCAGTGTAGTGTTGTCTTGGGTGATCTAGTGTTCAGAAATGGCAAAGAAGAGGAAGAAGTTACAAATGTATATGAGGGTGATTAAAAATCCACCCACAACTTTTAAGCTTAGGCAATTCAACTGAGTGCTAGAAAGAGAAAACAAGAAAAAAAAAAACCCTCTAATATAGCAACTGTCTAAGATGCTGTTCCATTGATGTGAAGAGATGCCCGGACCAAAGACAATTCAGTATAAAAGAAAGCTTTTAGTTGGGGTATGCTCATAGTTTCAAAGGCTTAGTCTACTATCACGGTGAGCAACAGACAGGCACTGAATCAGTAGCTGAGAGCTGTGTATTCTGATCCATGAACAGCAGGCCAGGAGAGACACTTCTGCCAGGCATGAGCTTTTGAAACTTGAAGGCCCACCCCAAGTGACACACCTCCTTCAGTAAGGACACACCTATTCCAACAAGGAATATCTTGAATACCTCCTAATCCTTCCAACCAGTCAGCTGGGGACTCAACAGGCAAATGTAGAGCCTATTGGAGAGCAGTGTGGGGGTGGGGACTATTTTTATTCAAACCTCCCTAGGGCTTTTTCCTTCTGCTTTCCTTAAGCTAGCCTTTCTTTGCACATAGGTTTAGTGGAAGGAAATTTACTGAAGTCAGAACATTATGTGAATGAATGTCATTTTTGTAATGTAGGAACAAATGGACGTATATATAAGACAAAACAACAGCAACAAACATACTTACGTATTGTTTTCAACTTTACAGCTTTCTGGTATTTTCCATGACACAAATGAGTTTCCTTCATACTCTAATTTAATCTAAGAAATGAGACAGAAGTTCATGTTAATAAAAACAACAAAACACTGTTCATCTCCGTGTTAGGTTGTGGATTCAACTTTCTGGTTTCTATTGTTTTAAAAAAAACAACTAAACTTCAGTTCCTTTGATATCATGCATAGTTGACTGCTTCCCTCGAATCTGTTAGCCACAGAGAGTAGAGAGTCTGCAGGTAACACACTGAGGAACTGTGCACCCAGTTAATTCTGACTGATAAGTAAACAAGTCAGCAGGCAGTAACCGGGGAGAAGGGACACAGGCAGGGTTTTGGTCCTCTGCTAGGGCCATGAGGAAGAGGAAGGAGATGCAGAAAGCAGCCACCATGGAAGAAGACGAATAAGCAAGAGGGAGGAGAGCTGTGCCATAAAAACATGTCCATGTGGGCTGGCCAACTGCAGTTAAGAGCAGCCAAGATGGAACACGGAAATTTTAAAGTATTAACTCCACATTATGAGTAGTAAAGTAGATTATAACAACGTGGAGGGTGGATAGTTGCTGCTGCCTAAGGCATATTTAAAAATAAAAGGCTGTGTGTGTCTTTCATCCAGGAACATAAAAGGTCAAAGGCAGGAAGAAACCCTGTTTTAGATGGAGTTTCTATTCCTGCACAAACATTATGACCAAGAAACAGGTTGGGGAGGAAAGGGTTTATTCAGCTTACACTTTCCACATTGCTGTTCATCACCAAAGGAAGTCAGGACTGGAAATCAAGCAGGACAGGAAGCAGGAGCTGATGCAAAGGCCATGGAGGGATGTTCTTTACTGGCTTGCTTCCCCTGGCTTGCTCAGCCTGCTCTCTTATAGAACACAAGACTACCAGCCCAGAGATGACACCACTCACAGTGGTCCCTCCCCCCATGATTACTAACTGAGAAAATGTCTTACAGCTGGATCTCATGGAGGCATTTGCTCAAGGATGGCTCCTTTCTCTGTGCTAACTCCAGCTTGTGTCAAGTTGACATAAAACCAGTCGGTTCAAACCCCGTGTTGTGATTTTTAAAATATTATTATTCCTACAATTCAGTGAAGAAGAATATCAAAGGAGAATTCGTGACACATCGGCAGTCAGTACATCTGAGGTTGGAGAGATGGCTCCTCCTCGGGTGGGGTCAGTGTTGATTCCCAGAACACACATCAGGCTCATAAGGACCTGGAACTTCATTCAGTCCTGGAATCTTCCTTCCTCTTCTACCCTCCAGGAATACCAGCACACATCACAAACACTATCATGACTTTTGGGTTACCCTTTTCTACCTTTATGGGTTACCTATTTCTAAAGCTACACACACACACACACACACACACACACACACACTGTGGGGGTGAGAGGGAGACAGAGACAAAGAAAGAGGGGGATGGGGAAGAGGGAGAGAACAGAAATAGTAGTGCAACTCAGTGTGTCTGGGTCAAATATAGAACACCCAGACAAAAAGAATAAGCTATAGAAAGAGACTCCTGACATTAACCAATATAAAATATATACATTTTACTCTCACATTAACAAAATTGACCACACTTATAAAAAAGGCTTAACCAACCTCAATGAAGTATTGCTAATACATACTTGTCTTTGTTAGAATTTCTACTGATGTGATGAAACACCATGACCAAAAGAAAGTTGAGGAGGAAAGGGATTATTCAGCTCACACTTCCATATTGCTATTCATCACCAAAGGAAGTCAGGGCAGGAAGACAAACACAGAGGGAATCTGGAGGCAGGAACTGATGCAGAGGCCATGGAGGGGTGCTGCTTATTAGACTGCTTTACATGGTGTGCTCAAAGTGCCTTCTTATGGAACCAAGAACCACCATTCCAGGGATGGCACCCCCCACCATGGGCTTGGACCACCTCCATTGATCACCAAGTGAGAAAATGCTTTACAGCTGCATCTCCTGGAGGCATTTCCTCAACCGAGGCTCCCTCCTACCTGATTACTATAGCTTATGTCAAATTGATACAAAACTAGCAAGTATACTACTATTCTTTTCAATATTAGCAAAACAAAATGAAAAGTCCTCATAAACTTACATAGAAAAAACTCTAGAGAGTCTGTAATCTTAAAGCAAAAGTAAATCAGACAAAGTGGATTTCTGAATGATTCTTGGAAGAAAACAATCAATGTTAAGTCTAATAATACTTGAAAAAAATCAGTGGTAGCATTTTATGTTAAAATTTTACCATATGTCACATAAGTAATGGCTAAAAGGATATTAATAACATCAGATGTGTATAAAAGAAATATATTTGAAAACAAACCCAGTTGTCATTATAAGAATAAGAGAACATCTCCCTGAAGAAGGGAGACCTTTTTGAAAAGACAAAGAGGAGTTTGTAGAAAGAAAATAACATTTAGTTGTAGGAAAAAATATAATGTTTATAAACCTCTGTTGTCCGGGCGAATCTTGGTCATGAGCTTCATCATATCTAGAATCAAATATAACCTAAGGAGCTGGGCAGACAGGATGGGGTTTTCTTGATTGGATCAAGAAATGAATAAGAAAGCTATTACTTTTTACCTGTTAACTCTGATTCTTGGTGTTAAGTGAATCTATCCTGTTGCTAAGACATTCCTTTCCTGGTGTTAGACCTACTTCTTCAGGATTCCAATGTAGAGGGAAAACTTGAATGTCTCTAGGAATTCCCCAGGTCTCCAACACCAGAGTGTACTGCTGAGATACTAAGTGTCTTGTACTGAACAACTACTGTATTCTCGGTCTTTCCACCAGGAGCCAGCCAATGTTGGACTACCCAGACCACAGGCTGTAAGCCAGTCTGATAAATCTAATAAACTCTGAGTACATGTACTCCTATTGTGGTTTGAAAGTGAACTACACCCTCATTTGGCTCATGTGCTTGAACACTTGGATCTCAATGGTGGTGCCAACTGGAATGTCTATGGAGGACTGCAGTCAAGAAGTATTCCCCTAGTTCTGAGAAGGGATTGATTAGCTTCCATCCCCAAATGGGACACTTCAACCCTCCAGGGATCGAGGATATTGAGGCCGAAGCTGAGGCCATGGTAACAGTGTGAGAGCCAGAGCTGGAACTGAAGCTGGAGGGGAGACCCAGGACAGCACAGTTTCTACAATGTAATTGTGGTGGGGATTATGGGAAAAACATGTGATAAACCTGCACAAAGCTGGACATACAAACAAGTGCATGAGGAAACAAATCCACATGCTCTTGCAGCAGGATATTGATCACACTGCAGACCCTGAGATTGTGTACTGGAAAAATCTGGCTCTATTTGTGGTGTGGCTTATTCCTAGTGCACACCTTTAACCTAAGTGCTTTCTCTTTACTGTAAGAGGGAGTAAATAAAGTCAACCACAGGTCAAGAGACTGAGCAAGCAGCCAGTTGACAGAGAATGAACATAGGAAAACACCATAGAGAGTAAGAGGAAGATAGGAGAACAGATAGGCTCACAGGAAGTACAAAGGGAGGACATTGAGTTTGAAGGGTTTCTGAGACAATGTGGAGGAGAGCTGGCTCTTTCTTTCTGGAATGTCGGTTGAGGAAGGTCAGCTGGGTGCTTGTTCTGCATCTCTGAGATTTTTCATTATAGCATCTGGAACCTGGGTCTTCAGGGTTCATTTGGTAACATCAAATGATTGGGATTTTGCTTAAAAACAACATTCAATATTGTGCCAATTGTATAAGATGTTACTACTGAAAGAAGCTAAATGAAGGATGCCATGTTTCTATGCAGGTTCTCTTAGGCTTACAATTATTTGTAAAGAAAAACAAACAAACCTAGTAACTGTGGGAGAGAGACACAGAGACAGAGAGAGAGAGAGACAGAGACAGAGACAGAGAACGCTAGTTGATTGGCAAAGTGCTTACTGTGCAAACATGAAGACCTAAATTCAATCCCCAAGACTCATATAACAAGCTGGGTAGGGAATAACCTGTGTAATCGCAGCACTGTGGCAACAGAGACCAAAGAATCCCTGGTCCTTGCTGCCTAGCTATCTAGCCAATCAGAGAACTCAAGTTTCAGTGAGGAACTCTGTCTCAAAGGAATGAAAGTGGGCTGGAGAGACACTTCAGGGTTCGAACACTTGCTGCTCTTGCAGAGGAATCACCCCTATCTTCAGTTCTACGGCATCCAACATCCTCTTCTCACTTCTAGAAGCAAACATGTATCCATGCAGAAAACATTCGCACAAACAAACTGTTTAAAAAAAAAAATAAGGGGGTTCCGGGACTCAGCAGAACTTAGGAAATTAGTCTGAACAGGTTAGAGGGTGCGCCAGAGAACCGGACAGCTTCTGGGACGGGCAGAAGCACAGAGCCGCTGAGGCAGCACCCTTGGCGGGCCGCAGACAGCCGGCCACCATCCGGACCAGAGGACAGGTGTCCGCCTGGCTTGGGAGGCAGCCTCAGCCTCAGCAGCAGCGGTCGCCATCTGGGTTCCGGGACTCCGCGGGACCTAGGAAATTAGTCTGAACAGGTTAGAGGGTGCGCCAGAGAACCAGACAGCTTCTGGGACGGGCAGAAGCACAGAGCCGCTGAGGCAGCACCCTTGGCGGGCCGCAGACAGCCGGCCACCGTCCGGACCAGAGGACAGGTGTCCGCCTGGCTCGGGAGGCGGCCTCAGCCTCAGGAGCAGCGGTCACCATCTTGGTTCCAGGACTCCCTGGAACTTAGGATTTTAGTCTGCACAGGTGAGAGTCCGCACCACAGAAGCTGACAGCTTCTGGGAACTGCCAAAGCAACACAGCTTCTGAGAGAGGCCCTGTTTTGGGCCTTCTTCTTCGACCAGGAGGAGGTCCAAAAACAAGATATTTGCGCACCTTCCCTGTAAGAGAGCTTGCCAGCAGAGAGTGCTCTGAGCACTGAAACTCAGAGGAGAGAATCTGTCTCCCAGGTCTGCTGAGAGACAGTAACAGAATCACCAGAAGAACAATCTCTAAACAGAGTCAACTATAACTACTAACTCCAGAGATTACCAGATGGCGAAAGGTAAACGTAGGAATCCTACTAACAGGAACCAAGACCACTCACCATCATTAGAACCCAGCACTCCCACTTCGCCCAGTCCAGGGCACCCCAACACACCCGAAAACCTAGACCTAGATTTAAAAGCATATCTCATGATGATGGTAGAGGACATCAAGAAGGACTTTAATAAATCACTTAAAGAAATACAGGAGAACACTGCTAAAGAGTTACAAGTCCTTAAAGAAAAACAGGAAAACACAATCAAACAGGTAGAAGTCCTTACAGAAAAAGAGGAAAAAACATACAAACAGGTGATGGAAATGAACAAAACCATACTAGACCTAAAAAGGGAAGTAGAAACAATAAAGAAAACTCAAAGTGAGGCAACACTGGAGATAGAAACCCTAGGAAAGAAATCTGGAACCATAGATTTGAGCATCAGCAACAGAATACAAGAGATGGAAGAGAGAATCTCAGGTGCAGAAGATTCCATAGAGAACATCGGCACAACAATCAAAGAAAATGGAAAATGCAAAAAGATCCTAACTCAAAACATCCAAGAAATCCAGGACACAATGAGAAGACCAAACCTACGGATAATAGGAGTGGATGAGAATGAAGATTTTCAACTCAAAGGACCAGCAAACATCTTCAACAAAATTATTGAAGAAAACTTCCCAAATATAAAGAAAGAGATACCTATGAACATACAAGAAGCCTACAGAACTCCAAATAGACTGGACCAGAAAAGAAATTCCTCCCGACACATAATAATCAGAACAACAAATGCACTAAATAAAGATAGAATACTAAAAGCAGTAAGGGAAAAAGGTCAAGTAACATACAAAGGCAAGCCTATCAGAATTACACCAGATTTTTCACCAGAGACTATGAAAGCCAGAAGAGCCTGGACAGATGTTATACAGACACTAAGAGAACACAAATGCCAGCCCAGGCTACTATACCCAGCCAAACTCTCAATTACCATAGATGGAGAAACCAAAGTATTCCACGACAAAACCAAATTCACACATTATCTCTCCACGAATCCAGCCCTTCAAAGGTTAATAACAGAAAAAAACCAATACAAGAACGGAAACAATGCCCTAGAAAAAACAAGAAGGTAATCCCTCAACAAACCTAAAAGAAGACAGCCACAAGAACAGAATGCCAACTTTAACAACAAAAATAACAGGAAGCAACAATTACTTTTCCTTAATATCTCTTAACATCAATGGTCTCAACTCCCCAATAAAAAGACATAGACTAACAAACTGGCTACACAAACAAGACCCAACATATTGCTGTTTACAGGAGACACATCTCAGAGAAAAAGATAGACACTACCTCAGAATAAAAGGCTGGAAAACAATTTTCCAAGCAAACGGTATGAAGAAACAAGCTGGAGTAGCCATCCTAATATCTGATAAGATTGACTTCCAACTCAAAGTCATCAAAAAAGACAAGGAGGGGCACTTCGTTCTCATCAAAGGTAAAATCCTCCAAGAGGAACTCTCAATTCTGAATATCTATGCTCCAAATACAAGGGCAGCCACATTCATTAAAGAAACTTTAGTAAAGCTCAAAGCACACATTGCACCTCACACAATAATAGTGGGAGACTTCAACACACCACTTTCACCAATGGACAGATCATGGAAACAGAAACTAAACAGGGACACACTGAAACTAACAGAAGTGATGAAACAAATGGATCTGACAGATATCTACAGAACATTTTATCCTAAAACAAAAGGATATACCTTCTTCTCAGCACCTCATGGTACCTTCTCCAAAATTGACCACATAATAGGTCACAAAACAGGCCTCAACAGATTCAAAAATATTGAAATTGTCCCATGTATCCTATCAGATCACCATGCACTAAGGCTGATCTTCAATAACAAAAAAAATAACAGAAAGCCAACACTCACGTGGAAACTGAACAACACTCTTCTCAATGATACCTTGGTCAAGGAAGGAATAAAGAAAGAAATTAAAGACTTTTTAGAGTTTAATGAAAATGAAGCCACAACGTACCCAAACCTTTGGGACACAATGAAAGCATTTCTAAGAGGGAAACTCATAGCTCTGAGTGCCTCCATGAAGAAACGAGAGAGAGCACATACTAGCAGCTTGACAACACATCTAAAAGCTCTAGAAAAAAAGGAAGCAAATTCACCCAAGAGGAGTAGACGGCAGGAAATAATCAAACTCAGGGGTGAAATCAACCAAGTGGAAACAAGAAGTATTCAAAGAATTAACCAAAGGAGGAGTTGGTTCTTGGAGAAAATCAACAAGATAGATAAACCCTTAGCTAGACTCACAAGAGGGCACAGAGACAAAATCCTAATTAACAAAATCAGAACTGAAAAGGGAGACATAACAACAGATCCTGAAGAAATCCAAAACACCATCAGATCCTTCTACAAAAGGCTATACTCAACAAAACTGGAAAACCTGGACGAAATGGACAAATTTCTGGACAGATACCAGGTACCAAAGTTGAATCAGGATCAAGTTGACCTTCTAAACAGTCCCATATCCCCTAAAGAAATAGAAGCAGTTATAAATAGTCTCCCAGCCAAAAAAAGCCCAGGACCAGACGGGTTTAGTGCAGAGTTCTATCAGACCTTCAAAGAAGATCTAATTCCAGTTCTGCAAAAACTTTTTCACAAGATAGAAGTAGAAGGTACTCTACCCAACTCATTTTATGAAGCCACTATTACTCTGATACCTAAACCACAGAAAGATCCAACAAAGATAGAGAACTTCAGACCAATTTCTCTTATGAATATCGATGCAAAAATCCTCAATAAAATTCTCGCTAACCGAATCCAAGAACACATTAAAGCAATCATCCATCCTGACCAAGTAGGTTTTATTCCAGGAATGCAGGGATGGTTTAATATACGAAAATCCATCAATGTAATCCATTATATAAACAAACTCAAAGACAAAAACCACATGATCATCTCGTTGGATGTAGAAAAAGCATTTGACAAGATCCAACACCCATTCATGATAAAAGTTCTGGAAAGATCAGGAATTCAAGGCCCATACCTAAACATGATAAAAGCAATCTACAGCAAACCAGTAGCCAACATCAAAGTAAATGGAGAGAAGCTGGAAGCAATCCCACTAAAATCAGGGACTAGACAAGGCTGCCCACTTTCTCCCTACCTTTTCAACATAGTACTTGAAGTATTAGCCAGAGCAATTCGACAACAAAAGGAGATCAAGGGGATACAAATTGGAAAAGAGGAAGTCAAAATATCACTTTTTGCAGATGATATGATAGTATATATAAGTGACCCTAAAAATTCCACCAGAGAACTCCTAAACCTGATAAACAGCTTCGGTGAAGTAGCTGGATATAAAATTAACTCAAAAAAGTCAATGGCCTTTCTCTACACAAAGAATAAACAGGCTGAGAAAGAAATTAGGGAAACAACACCCTTCTCAATAGTCACAAATAATATAAAATATCTCGGCGTGACTCTAACTAAGGAAGTGAAAGATCTGTATGATAAAAACTTCAAGTCTCTGAAGAAAGAAATTGAAGAAGATCTCAGAAGATGGAAAGATCTCCCATGCTCATGGATTGGCAGGATCAATATTGTAAAAATGGCTATCTTGCCAAAAGCAATCTACAGATTCAATGCAATCCCCATCAAAATTCCAACTCAATTCTTCAACGAATTAGAAGGAACAATTTGCAAATTCATCTGGAATAACAAAAAACCTAGGATAGCAAAAACTCTTCTCAAGGATAAAAGAACCTCTGGTGGAATCACCATGCCTGACCTAAAGCTTTACTACAAAGCAATTGTGGTAAAAACTGAATGATACTGGTATAGAGACAGAAAAAGTAGACCAATGGAATAGAATTGAAGACCCAGAAATGAACCCACACACCTATGGTCACTTGATCTTTGACAAGGGAGCTAAAACCATCCAGTGGAAGAAAGACAGCATTTTCAACAAATGGTGCTGGCACAACTGGTTGTTATCATGTAGAAGAATGCGAATCAATCCATACTTATCTCCTTGTACTAAGGTCAAATCTAAATGGATCAAAGAACTTCACATAAAACCAGAGACACTGAAACTTATTGAGGAGAAAGTGGGGAAAAGCCTTGAAGATATGGGCACAGGGGAAAAATTCCTGAACAGAACAGCAATGGCTTGTGCTGTAAGATCGAGAATTGACAAATGGGACCTAATGAAACTCCAAAGTTTCTGCAGGGCAAAAGACACCGTCAATAAGACAAAGAGACCACCAACATATTGGGAAAGGATCTTTACCTATCCTAAATCAGATAGGAGACTAATATCCAACATATATAAAGAACTCAAGAAGGTGGACTTCAGAAAATCAAATAACCCCATTAAAAAATGGGGCTCAGAACTGAACAAAGAATTCTCACTCGAGGAATACCGAATGGCAGAGAAGCACCTGAAAAAATGTTCAACATCCTTAATCATCAGGGAAATGCAAATCAAAACAACCCTGAGATTCCACCTCACACCAGTCAGAATGGCTAAGATCAAAAATTCAGGTGACAGCAGATGCTGGCGAGGATGTGGAGAAAGAGGAACACTCCTCCATTGTTGGTGGGATTGCAGGCTTGTACAACCATTCTGGAAATCCGTCTGGCGGTTCCTCAGAAAATTGGACATAGTACTACCGGAGGATCCAGCAATACCTCTCCTGGGCATATATCCAGAAGATGCCCCAACTGGTAAGAAGGACACATGCTCCACTATGTTCATAGCAGCCTTATTTATAATAGCCAGAAGCTGGAAAGAACCCAGATGCCCCTCAACAGAGGAATGGATACATAAAATGTGGTACATCTACACAATGGAGTACTACTCAGCTATTAAAAAGAATGAATTTATGAAATTCCTAGCCAAATGGATTGACCTGGAGGGCATCATCCTGAGTGAGGTAACACATTCACAAAGGAACTCTCACAATATGTACTCACTGATAAGTGGATATTAGCCCAAAACCTAGGATACCCAAGATATAAGATACAATTCCCTAAACACATGAAACTCAAGAAAAATGAAGACTGAATTGTGGACACTATGCCCCTCCTTAGAAGTGGGAACAAAACACCCTTGGAAGGAGTTACAGAGACAAAGTTTGGAGCTGAGATGAAAGGATGGACCATGTAGAGACTGCCTTATCCAGGGATCCACCCCATAATTAGCATCCAAACACTGACAACATTGCATACACTAGCAAGATTTTATCGAAAGGACCCAGATGTAGCTGTCTCTTGTGAGACTAGGCCGGGGCCTAGCAAACACAGAAGTGGATGCCCACAGTCAGCTAATGGATGGATCACAGGGCTCCCAATGGAGGAGCTAGAGAAAGTACCCAAGGAGCTAAAGGGATCTGCAACCCTATAGGTGGATCAACATTATGAACTAACCAGTACCCCGGAGCTCTTGACTCTAGCTGCATATGTATCAAAGGTGGCCTAGTCGGCCATCACTGGAAAGAGAGGCCCATTGGACACACAAACTTTATATGCCCCAGAACAGTGGAACGCCAGGGCCAAAAAGGGGGAGTGGGCGGTTAGGGGAGTGGGGGTGGGTGGGTATGGGGGACTTTTGGTATAGCATTGGAAATGTAAATGAGCTAAATACCTAATAAAAATGGAAAGAAAAAAAAATAAGGGTGTAGCATGATTGCAGAAGACAACCAATGTTGCTCTAGTAATAGATTGGTTAAAAAACATAGAAAATCTAATAATACCTATTTTTTGTCAAAGATCTACACTAGGTGAGAGTATAAGCTTAATTGTCATTTTGGGAAGTGTCTTATAGAGTCTCTGTGATCCATTAACTCTGCTCTTGGCTACATAAAGAAAAAACAAAACAAACAAAAACAACAAAACCTCCACAAACAAAAAACCTGCAGAGATTCATGGAGAAGAGCATTCCTCACAGAGTTGTTCGTGGTTGTAAGAAGTTATATGTCCATCAGCAGGGGACATCTAAATACACTTGAATTAATACATTATCACTCTAAGTAGACAGCATTAAGAGAAATCAACTATGGGGCTAGAGAGGTGGCTCAGCCATTAAGAGCCTTAGATGCTCTTGCAGAAGACCCAGGTTGGATCCTCTGCATCCTTATGACAGCTCACAATTAACTGCCTGTGACTCCAGCTTCCAGTCCCAAAGACTTCTTCTGGCTTCCAAGGCTACTGCACAGGTGGTACACATAGTTATATGCAGGTAAATACTCATATACTCATAAAGTTTTTTAAAAAGAGAAATGAAGTAGATATGGTGTTAAACATTTTTAAAAGTAATACAGAGACTGAGGTTTATACCTGAGAAGAATTTATATCTGCAGCTCAGGCTTATATCTGTTGTAAACTTACAATTGTTGAATGACAGTTACTATTTTCTTCTCAATAATTAGGCAATATAAACACATAAAATAGTCCCCTCTTTTGTTGTTGTTGTTCTACATTGTAGGGAACATAGAAAGCCCCTGTTGATTGTGCACTGCAGAAATAGGCACAGCCATGACAAAAACCAGGATATTTGAAGCACAGGCAATTAGCAGAGTTTGTCTCCATATGGGTCAGGCTCATAGCTGGCAAAATGGTCTTCCTCTGGTCTATGTGAGTGTTCACAGGTAATTAATCACTGTGTGAAAAGCATGGCAACTAACTGCAGCTTCCTCCTCTCTTGTTTACAGCCTGAGGCTGCTGACCTACAGAGATCTCCTAACCAGACTAGAAACCCTTCTCCTGTGTTGTGCATAATGAACATGTCGGGTGCCAGGTTGGTACATTAGTAGATGTGACTCCATTTGAGTGTACAACCCACCCAACCCCTAGCTTCACCAAATATGTTTGTCCTTTCTTCATTCCCTCACCTTACTGTGAATCAGAATTCCAGATCCACTCCACATGGGTGACACTATGAACATACTTAAGGGCATGTATCAGAGGGGGTAACAATAGAAGGGTAATAATGAGAAGAAAAAGAAGATGCAGGGTTAAGCATCTAGTAAACAGAGATAAAAGCCAAGTTATGACTAACTCTTAGGAAATACTAAACTTTTTAAAGATATTTGATACTTACAGAACTCCTGGTACTAAAAATGGAATAGTCTTGGCTATTTATGTAGTACCTGTAGAAAAAAAAAAAAGGCAGGATGTGAATATTAACAGCAGTTTCTCCTTGACATATGAGAGACTCTACACATGGTTAGGACATGCCCAGGCTTCCAAGAGCTCTGCCCTCCCCGGGAAGTAAACCTAGAGCTTAAAAAAAAAATTCAGAGATCGCTAGCCATTAGTCTGGCTGGTCAGGGCTTGCTGAATTTAAGCTGGCAACCACGATGTAGTCCAGGTTAGCCTCAAATTCCTGGTAAACCAACTGCCTCACCCCCGAGTGCTTGAATTTCAGACACCCACTTGCCATACTCGTTACATAAATTTGGTAGAACAAATGCCACTGTTTATATTACGCTTGACTCTTTCTTTCATGTAATGAACTCAGCTAGAATTTAGAAAACCAAAGACTGGAGTTTCAGAAACCATTAGTTTTCATCTTAGCACATGAAAAATAAAACTCTTAAGTCCTAGTTCATGATCATTTTTATACTATTCATTATCAAGGATACCTTAATTTCAACATAACTCACCCATCTCAAGAGGAATTGTGGACGAGAAATAAGGCACTGTGTACATGTAATTTATTAAATGTTGTCAAGAAATCACAAAGTAAAAGAAGGATAAAATTCACTTTCATAATATATTCGAACCCAAATGTAATTGATGTAAAATAATGAGCAGCAAGGTATTTTTACATTCTTTTTTAATAACTCCTTGAAATCTGTTGTATCCATCTCAATTTGAAATGTATTTTTAAAAGCTCACAAGTAACACCTGTCAGTAATAAATCTCATGGCCTATGGCTTAGGCTGAAATAGGGGGAACATCAGGGGATAGAAAGAATTCTGGGATAGAGGAAGGCGAGGTGAGGCAGCACTGAAGATTTGTGGGGAAATGTGATGAGATGGACACATGGCACCTGAGCACAGGTAACCAGACACATGGTAGAATGTAAATCAGAATAAATGGGTTAATCTAAGTTATGATCTAGTCAGAGAAGAGCCTAGCTATATGGACATGGTATCAGTAAATATATTTTGAGTCTGATTCTTAATTCTGGGACCATGGGCCTGGGAGGTAGAACCAGACCTAACTTCTATATAAAACATCTTAATATTTTTCTGCCTTCCCATCTGTTTGATGATCTATTTCACATCTACCCTGCATATAAATTGCCATTGGAATATGTCCACTCCTAAACTTTTAAGTCAGACACGATAAGAAACTGGAGGCAAAGGCTAATGCTTTAGAAGTAGTAGTTTTAGCAATGGGACAGGATATAGGAAATATTAAAATTAGGTTAGCTACTAAATGTCATGCTTCATTTCAATATTTTTGTGTTATGCCATTACTTTATAATGCAACCATTGATTGGGAAAAGACTAAGGCTCATTTGCAGGGAGTGTGGAAAGATACAGATATTTCACATTATATGGAGCAATTGAAGGCAGAAATTTCAGATATTAGAAGAAGTCATTTGGATACTTGGAACATTGATGAATTGGCCAGCGATTTAAAAAATAATCTTAGTGTATTGAATCCCTTGGATTGGGTTCAATATATAATCTTGCTTGCTATTATTATTGGCATTATTTTATTAGTAATTGTTGTTTCCACTCATCTTCAGGGTTCTTCTGAGATGCCTATCCATGAAGAGGTGGGATGTTCTGGAACTTTCTCTAAAAATAAAAAGGGAGAAAATGCCACACCCACTCCAGTGGAGTCTCGGTGACAAGTCTAAAAGCTTGGTCACAGTCTGGAGGCAAAAAGTTTCATGGAAACTGGTCACCTGGAAGTTCTTTGGCATTCCCTTACACAGATGTGTTTCAGATTTGTCTCTGAGAGTTTTGCATGCTTACCTTCGGTATTGTTTTATTATAGGTTCCCCCAAGGAATGATCTGACAAATAGCTAAGTTAGATTGAACATTGCTTCCTGGCCTCCACCAGTATCCTAGTCAGTGTTGAGATTACCCTGGGCTTGGAATTTCATAAGAATGTTACTCATTCAGATGAAATACCTCCAGTGTTGATAGTGAAAGAAATGAGGCATTGCAGTTTCCTGGATAGGAGCTAGAAATCTCAGGACTAGTTCAACAAAGTAAACTTAGAATTCTCATTAGACATGAATGGCAGCCTACATTACATAATAGTAGAAAGAAGGTGGGTTGTGGTTTAGGAAGGAACTAGAGTATTGTATTATTCATGAAAAGGTTGGCAGAACAGAACTTTCCTGGGGTATGTTTTTCACTAGGCCCAGAGGAATAGCATCATTAGGTATTTGCTAAGGGAGCCCTGTTGGTGTGTTAAACAATATACTAGAATTGCACCTGGGTGTATTAGCCCTTTCATCTGGCTCTTGAAAATAGATACCTGACTTTAGATAGTGCTGATCTTATCTCAGTTGTAAACACTGCCTTGTTCCTGCTTTTATGTATGCATTTTCTGTTTTGTGTAAAGAGCCATTATGCATCTCGATGTACCTTGGCTGATGTATTGCCTAACTTCCTTGTTTTTCTTTTGTATTATAAGTCTGATGCTTGCTTTTGAGAAATTACATTCAGATACAGCACTCCCTTGTGTCTGTGTCTCTTTGTCATTTGCCAACTCCTTGACCACTTGAGTACCAGGACCCTGAATTCTCCTGAGGGTTGGGGGACTGCTGACTGAGTCCAGTTCCTGGCAGTGAAGTTGCTGCAGGATCATCTTGTGCACTCTACATTCAGATGCTCATTTCTGAACCCTGAGATCTGGTTGCAGTGACAACAGGGGCACGGCCATGATTATTAAAGAATCTCCTGTCTATACTGTGTAAAGAATGCTCTCCAATTATCTGTGATTGGTTAATAAAGAGCTGATCAGCCAATGACTGGGCAGAGAAGATAGGAAAGCTGGAATTCTGATTCCCAGCCAGGGGGAGAGAAAGGGGAGAGGGAATGGCAGATGGAGAGGAGAGGAAGAGAGGAGAGAGAAGAAAGAGAGAAGAGAAAGGAAGCAATCTGCCATGAGGCAGGTGAGATCCAGATGTAGGTCACCATGAACAGGTGTGTCAAAGAGAGTTTGCCCTGAGGAGAGACAGACAGAATAGGAGTAGCCAAGGACAGATTAAATGCAAGTAATGAATGTGTGGTTGGGAAGTAACCAGACTAGCGTAGAGGGTTTAGATAAATGAATATATGCCCAGGTATTGTTCTTAAGACGTGTTGATTAAATCTAATAGATCTCTGTGTCTCATTACTTGGAAGCTAGGGCAGGGATTAGAAAAAACTAAAACACCTTTAAATTTTCTCCTACATAGGGGAAGTTGTTAGGATGCTGTTATTTAATCCTTTTATCAATATTACACAGGCCTTTAATAGTTCTCTGAAGTCTTTCAACAGATATTCACCATCAATAGAGATTTGCACCTTTTTATGGACATGTACAGATCAAAATAAGAAAACGCATGCTTTTATATTGCACTATAAAACTAAATGAGAGATTTCACCATAGGTTTTTACCCCCAGTAACTGCAAACCATCTCTAACTTCCTATGGATTTAATATAAGATCCTTTACATTGTATTTGGAATTGTTAGGACAGAAGAAAAATACAAGTGGCAGTTTTGGCATTTTAACTAACAGAGTTGAAGTATCCATGTAATTTGTGATTGTGCTAGTGACTAAGTGACAGTACTCTCTTTCCTTGTCGATGTGCTGGTGACTAAGTGACAGTGCTCCCTTTCTTTGTGGATGTGCTGGTGGCTAAGTGACAGTGCTCCCTTTCCTTGTGGATGGGCTGGTGGCTAAGTGACAGTGCTCCCTTTCCTTGTGGATGTGCTGGTGGCTAAGTGACAGTGCTCCCTTTCCTTGTGAATGTGCTGGTGGCTAAGTGACAGTGCTCCCTTTCCTTGTGAATGTGCTGGTGGCTAAGTGACAGTGCTCCCTTTCCTTGTGAATGTGCTGGTGGCTAAGTGACAGTGCTCCCTTTCCTTGTGATTGTGCTGGTTACCTGATCCTCTATCAGCTTCACCTCACCTGGGGCTGGCATCAGGGAATGGGATCAAGGGATTCTATAAAGGTTGCATGTACCTTACTAATCTAGACAGCTTTGTTAATGATAATGCCTTCTCCTTCCTGCTTCCTTCTTTTTGTCAATTACTTAATGTGTTAATGTCAGAAATGGATCTCAGAAGACTTATACATGAGGGATATGCAGATGAGTTATAGCCCTGACTTTGATTTCTAGCCCTGTGCTCCTCTAAAAAGTGAAAGAGCATTAATTGACTAACTTTAACCTTCCCATCTGTTAATAGAAAACTCCCTTCCTAGTTTCATGGTCCCCCACCCCCAATTTCTACAATTTATGGATTATGCCTTTTGGGTGAATCATTTTATCTCAAACTCTATGCCTATTTATGCATAAACTGAGAAAACATTTTGGAGACTAAAATCATTCTACTTATAACAGGTTCGATTCCGTATACCTGCTGGAAAACTAGAGGAAACATTCTCTTTTGAAGCACACTCAGAATATTTATAAAACGTCATAACTTAGTTGGCTCAACACAAGCACTAACATATTTCCAAGAACAGACATCATGTGAACATACTCTGTGGATATGTACCCCGGTTAAGAAGTTATTACAAGGCCAGGCATGGTGGCACATGCTCTTAGTCCCAACAATCAGGGGACAGAGTCAGATGGATCTCTGTGGGTTCAAAGTCAGCCTGGTCTACAGAGTGAGTTCTAGGTCAGCCAGGGATATGTACAGACCCTGTCTCAAAAATCTATTACAAGAGAAGAAAGCAAAATCTATATATACTTGGGATTTAAAAACAAACTGCTGGATCTGGGCATGTTCACACACACCTGTGGAGCCGAGGCTGGAGAATCAGGAGGTCAAGCCCAGTCTAGCCTAAAGAGTGAGACCTTTTCTCAAAGGGCAAAGCAAAACCACCCCACAACTTACTGATTAATAATTCAAGCACGATAGAGAATAACATAAATTAAAACTACCAAAAAATAAATTTTGGAAGGATTTCATGTTACTTTTTGTGAGGTGTGATTGAACAATCCTATAAGGGGAACCCATTCTTTAGAGAATCCAATGAGGAAACTATTAGTTAAATATCTGAAGACCTTAGAGCTGAATGTGGTGGTAAATGCTTCTAATCCAGTGCTTAGGAAACTGAGGCAGGAGAATCAGCCTGTGCTAAACAATGAGACTGTTTCAAAAACAAAGAAACTGGGAGAGGATGCCAGTGAGCTAGAGAGAGAATGTTATATCAGAAGAAGCCCATCAATACAGGAGGGATTAAGCTGGGTTTTGGTGGCGCATTCCTTTAATGCCAGCACTTGGGAGGCATAGGAGGCAGATTTCTGAGTTAGAGGACAGTCCGGTCTTCAGAGTGAGTTCCAGGACAGCCAGTATTATACAGAGAAACCCTGTCTAGAAAAACAAAAATAAATAAATAAATAAAATAATAAATAAATAAAAAGCTATAAGGGATTTTAAAATATACAAACAGAAAACATAGGTACAAAGATGAGTATGGCAAGAAAGCTTATGACAAGATTAAGATTTTTAAAAGACACAATTAAATGATATTAAGCAAAAGGTGTCATAGTTAGAGGATCAAGCAGATATTAAAAAGGTAGTCACTGGGCCAGTGAGCTGGCTGTCTTAGTGAGGGTTTCCTTATGCTGTAAAGACACCATGACCATGGCTACTCTTATAAAGGAAAACAGTTAATTAGGGCTGGCTTACAGTTAAGAGGTTTAGTCCATTGTCATCCTGGTGGGAAGCATGGTGGCATGCAGGCAGACATGGTGCTGGAGAGGAAGCTTAGAGTTCTACATATGGATCCTCAGGGAGCAGGAAGATAGTCCAACAAGGTCACACCTACTCCAACAAGGCCACACCAACCAGTGCCACTACCTATGGGGGCCATTTTCTTTCAAACCATCACAATAGCTGAGCAGATTGAAAGAGCTTGCTGTGTAATCCTGAAAACTCAGGTTTGGTCTCTAGAATCCATGTGAGAAGCAGGTCCAGTGCCTCTAGTCTACAATTCCACACTGTTATGTATGGCAGAGACAGAATAAGCTGGAATGCTCTAGTCATAATATAGTAACACAGTAACAAGATGGATCCTGCCTCAAACAAGAACAATACAAGGTAGAAGGAGAGAACTGTTTGGAGGTTTATGTCTATAATCTCAGCATTTTGGGGCTTCGGCAGAAGATCGTCATGATTGGAGATCAGCCTGAACTACATTGTAAGTTCGAGGCTGGAGTGGGCTATAGAGTGAGACGCTGTTTCAAAGAGCAAACTATACATACATACATACATACATACACATACATTTCAAAGACCAAACTATACATACATACATACATACATACATACATACATACATATATATATATATACAAACGTGTCTTGCTGTGAGGACATAGAGGCTGACAAAAGGAACGTAAATGAGTTAGAGCTTACTTTTTCACAGTTTGAGGGTTGCAGCAGGAGCTTGCAACATCTGGTCACATTGTATGCATTGCTAGGAAACAGAGGGAGATGAATGCTGATGCTCACCTCCCATATTTTTTGTATTATTTACTAAGGATGTCCCCATATCCCATCCATAAGAGTGCTCCACCCATATTTAGGGTGAGGCTTACTATCTGAATTAACTTAATCTAGAAACTGCCTCACATCTGACCCAGAAGCTTGTCTCCTAGGTGATTCTTGATTGTCAAGTTGACGATATTAAACACCATAACTCCCACAACACCCTTTATTTTCTGTTCAGAATTGAACCCAGGGCTACATACTAAGCGCATGCTCTATTGCCTGAGCTATGCCCCAATCCTATGTTTTTTTTTTTTTTTTTTTTTGGTTTTTCAGCACAGGGTTTCTCTGTGTATCCCTGACTGTCCTGGAACTCACTCTGTAGACCAAGCTGGCCTCAAACTCAGAAATCTGCCTGCCTGTGCCTCCCAAGTGCTGGGGATTAAAGGCGTGTGCCACCACTGCCAGGCAATCCTATGATTTTATTTTACTTTTTAATTATTGAATTTCCTAGTAACTCCAAGTACTCTCTCTTACTCAGGATTTCTGGTGGAACTGCAACTCATGTTTTCCAGTTCATTTTAATAGGAAAATTTAGTATTCCTAAGGATGTCATTTTGAATCACTGCAATTCAAATAGAAAAAAATCCCAAAAGAATTTTCATGTAATACTTGATAGCCTATTTTTAAATTTATGCAAATATGTATAGGTCCCAGGGTAACTAAGACTTCTGGCTATAGAATGGAGGACCTTCCTGGGAGGGATCCAGGTTTATGAAGTTATGGCACTAGATGTAGGGCTGACGCAACACTAGGCACACTAACCAATGGAACACAACAGGACATTTAGCCCAGAAACAGACTCAAGTCTACAGTGAAGACTTGTGTGAGACAGATAGTATATGTCTAATCAACTGAAAAAAAAAGGAACTATATATATAGTAAATAGTGCTGGGTTCAAAATGTATATAGGGACTAAGGAGATGGCCCAGGGATCAAGAGCATGGATTGCTCTTCTAGAGGAATGGGATGAGATTCTTGGTACCCAAATGGTGGCTCACAAGTGTCTTTAACTCCAGTTCCAAGTGTATCCAGCAACTCCTTCTGGCCTCCGCAGGAATTGCACACATACAGCCTACAGAGAATCATGCAGGCAACAAACCGTGTATGTATGTATGTACGTATGTATGTATGTATGTATGTATGTATCTAAAAAATGTTTCAAAAAAAGATCTAGATGACATGGAAAAAGGAAGTTAGGAAGAACCATCTCCACTGGATAAAGAACTCATCAAAAGACAGAACTGTACCAACTGGGACATCTTAATCAGTTGTATTTGCAATTCCAGAATCAGACAATGCTCTTTTCATGAAATAGCACCAATTTTCTGGTAAGCTGAGTAGAGCAGGTTGGCATCATAGAAGTGTGGGTGAGGAGAGGAACTAAGAATAAAATGTGGGTTGGTTATTTCAACACTCTAAGACATGAACAGGGATACAGATGAAAAACAAGAGTAGGGTCAATATCCAGTCACTTCCAGGTACTTTTTCTAAGGACAAAAGCAGAGGGAAAGTCCTTATGGT
Organism: Mus musculus; assembly: GCF_000001635.26. Classification (NCBI taxonomy): domain Eukaryota; kingdom Metazoa; phylum Chordata; class Mammalia; order Rodentia; family Muridae; genus Mus; species Mus musculus. Next base: position 177,994,876 of record NC_000067.6, on the reverse strand, counting down.
AACAACTGAAACTGGCTTCTTTGGGAATTTGACTGTTTTTCTCTCTCCTGATGTTTTAGCTCATTAACCTCTTTGATTCTGGTCAGGTAAGAGAGGGAAATTATCACCTCCATTTTGGTTCATTCTGTTTGGCGCAGCGCAGGAGCTCATGTCCAAACTAAAGCTTTCTATGGATTTTATTTAACAAACATGATAAAAACACAATGTTAGTGGAAGAAGGATCTTGAGGTAGAGAAGAATTACGCTACACAAGACATCTTTCAAAATAGCTAACAATGAAACAGTTTCAAATCCATCTTGTTAAATTTTGGGAATCTACTGTTTGTCTTTTCCACCCGTTACCTTTTAAACCTATGGTCTCATGCATGTCTAGCATTAAGCTATACCCCTAGGCCCTAAATTTTATCCTTTAAAAACATATTAAGGCTGTGTAGGTATCTCAGCTAATAAAAGTCCTCTCCTTGCAAGCAGGAGGACTTGAGTTCAATGCCAGGTGCCCACACAATCAAAATCCAGGCTTGTGGGTATCTACTCTAAGCTCACTAGAGGTTACACATTAGAGATCACTGGATAGCTAGCCTAACCAACATGTTGAGTCCCCAGACAGTGAGAAAACCTGTCCCAAAATAAAAGTAGACAATGGCTAGGCATGGTGGCACTTGTTTTTAAATCTCAGGTCCTTGGAGTCAGGGACAGATGGATCTCTGTGAGTTTGAGAGCAGCCTACTCTACATAGTGATTTCCACACTATCCAGGGCTACACAGTGAGACCCTGTCTCTAAATAAATAATCAAATTAAATAATGGTGGGCAGTACCACTAACTTTTCACTCTCCAAATCAATTCTTTGTATGGGAATTATATTTCCTTACATTTACATAGCATTTCTGTTTCCCCAGCACTCTTTCCCAAAGCACACTGCTTCAGCCCTAGCACACAGAAACAAAAGGGGGAGGAGAGAGGGGGAGAGACTTTAGCACTCCCTTACTCATGAATATAAATAAACCAGGAATGTCTGACTGTATCTTACAGTAAATCCATTTTTATCATATAACCATACCCAGAGTGCTTTCCTCTAGTAGGGCAAAAGAATCAGTAGATACAGCATAGATATTATGGCTAGGAAACATCTAATGTATTTCCTACTGGGTCCTTTTAATAATCAATGGAAACTTCTCTCTCTCGTGTTAACAGAGAACAAATGAACAAAATATCAATAGAGCTCACAAATTCCCTGTGTTCCCAGGCTGTCCTTAGTGTTCTCTGTTATCATCAGAAACATAACACTGAGCACTTGACACATAACACTGCATTAGACTCAGAAAACACGTAATCTTCACTGTGAAAGAGAAAAAGGCTTACGAAGTTATCAGAGCCTTTGCTCTTTCTCACAGATCTCTCCACAACGGCTACTCTTTTTAATATTTAATTTAGAAATTTTAACATTAAAAAAAAAAAAAGCCGGGTATGGTGGTGCAACCTTTAATCCCAGCACTCGGGAGGCAGAGGCAGGCCGATTTCTGATTTTGAGGCCAGCCTGGTCTACAAAGTGAGTTCCAGGAAAACAGAGAAACCCTGTCTCGAAAAAACCAAAAAAATAAATAAATAAATAAATAAAAAATTAAAAAAGTATATTGTGTCTTGTATTTCCACATACCACCTATATGCAATGTCTATGGAGGACAGAAGAGGCCAACAAATGTGCTGGCACAGGAGTTGCAGACTGTTGTAAGCCAGTGCTCTTAACTACTGAGCCATCTCTCCAGCCCCTACATTTCATTTTCAATTCAGACTTTATTTTTTAACAGGTCTAACTATAATCCCAAGTTTGCTTTGACTTGTTGGCCCCTGGAATGCTGGGACTCACACGCACCAATTCACATAATATATCCCTTGGGAAAAAGAACCCCTCTGTCCTTGTAAAGAAAACTTTACAATTATTTGATCTTTTTTTGTTGTTGTTGTTATTTTTTTGTTTGTTTTTTTTTTATATATATAGGGTTTCTCTGTGTAGCTCTGGCTATCCTGGAACTCTCTCTGTAGACCAGAGTGGACTTGAACTCAAAGATCCTCCCAAGTCTAGGATTAAAGGCATATGCCACCACAAGCCTGGCTTGATTGTTTGAATCCTTGTTGGCTGTTTTAAAGGGTAAGGGGGGGGGATAATTCTTTTTCTATGATTTATTTATTTATTTATTTATTTACTCATTTTATGTATGAGTATACCATTGCTCTCTTCAGACACACAAGAGGCATTAGATCCCATTACAGATGGCTGCAAGTCAACATGTGGCTGCTGGAAATTGAACTCAGGTCTTCTGGAAGAGCAGGCAGTGCTCATAACTGCTGAGCCATCTCTCCTGCCCCTAATTCTTATTTTTATGTAGCATACTTGAAGAATGTAATTTTCTAGTTTATGGTACTTTTTTTTTTTTTTTTTTTTGAGAAAGGGTTTCTCTGTACAGCCCTTGCTGTCCTTGGAGCTCACTCTATAGACCATGATGGCCTCAAACTCAGAGAGATCTGCCTGCCTCTGCTTCCGGAGTGCTGGGATTAAAGGCATGAGCCATCATCATCTGGCTTAAGGTGCATTTTAACCCATGTGAAATCTAAAATATTTTGATATCCCTTTCAAGGTAGTGATTACTGACTGAATACTGAACCATCATACCTGCTTTAAGGATCTCTCAGAACTTCATAGTATCTTCAGTATCTAAATCAATACTCCATATGGAAATTAATCTCTTTACGTTTATACAGTATTTTAGGAAAAAAAAAAAAAAAAACAAAACTCTGCTTCAACTCCTCAAGTCAGAAGCAATGTGTCCTTCCCTAGCCATCTCTGGTTCTACTTTGGGGAGGAACAGGATCCAGGTACAGGTACAGGAGGAACTTAGGAATTCATCTGGGAAGGGAAAGCTGGGCTTCAAAACCCAGCAGCAAACGGAAAAGAAAAAGATTAGTGTATGGTGGGATATGCTCAAAACAAATACATTACATTCATATATATATATATATATATATATATATATATATATATATATATATATATATATATATATAGTTATCATCCATCTGTCTGCTGCCCACCCCCTTCTTCTAATTTTCTTTTAAATAATCTAAGGCAGCAGCAAGAAGGTGCCACTGCCCTTCTGCAGAACAGGTTTTCAGAGGGCTGACTCATCTCTAAATACTCCAGAGGGAACTCAGGCCATCTGCTGGGGAGGTGGAGACCAAGCCGGGGGGAAGGGGGGGGGTCTTCAAGGCCAGTGTCCAGGGATTCATCTTTCTACCTCCACAGAGCTGAGACACAGCAGCTCAGCCACAACAGCAGCGCCGCCACCACCCGCCGGGCTAACATGGCGCCAACTCCTCCTCTAAGCAACCACTTCTGCAAGGCCTGCAGGGCTAGCAAGCTCCCAGGCTTCCGTTGCCCTGCACTGGGCATGCTGGGCACGCGCAGGGAACAAGAGCTTAACTGCTCATGCGCGCGCGGGGAGTCTCCTGTTTTACCCTGAAAGTTAGCTACTGGGTGAACGCATGAACCCAATTTTCAGAACAAAAACTCAATCTTAAAAAATCCAAGGAGACCTATAAGAGATAATAATTATAACAATTATATTGATTACAAATGATTATCGTTTTGTTTTTCGATGCAATTAGACTGGCCTCCAACTCTGTGTAGCCTAGGATGGCCTTGAACTCAGGAACTGGAGTATTAACCAAGAAAGGCTACTTACTGGCTTGCTCCCCAGGGCTTCTTTCTTATACAGCTCAGGACCACCTGGCCAGGAATGGCACCAGCCACAGTGAGCTGGGCCCTCTCACATCAGCTGAGATGCTTCAAAGTCTTGCTCACAAGTTATGCAGTTACTTCCTCCATTGAGATTACCTCTTCCCAGGTGCCTCTAGTTTGTGTCAAGTTGACAAAAAGCTAACGAGGGCAGTTCCTATGAAACGCTCAAGTAATTAATAAAATATTATATCTAATGTAAAAGATAGCACGAAATTACTTTTCTTGCTTTCATGGGGAAGAATGAACAGAAATGAATAGTCATGGCTGTTCTTGCAATTAAAAGCCAATACCAGGGATAGCGTTTTTGCTGTCAAAGGCTTTGTAAACGTGGGATAAAATTGAGAACAAACTCATTTATCACCTAGCCATATGATTTCCATGTTGAAGGGAGCAACTGAATCTTCATTCTTTGTATGTCACTCTAAGAGGAAACAGCTCAATGTTGCTAGCAGTGCAGGTACACTAAGTCAATTTAATTCGCAACTAAAGTTTAGTATAAGGAAAGTGTGGGCTGGTGTATTTGTCTTATCCACTGAATTCTATCTCTGAATAGACTGTCTTGGAATGTGTTAATCCCAACGATGGGAGGAGAAAAACCACCCACCCAAATCAACACAATCAATTAAAGAAGGCAACGAATTAAACAAATTTTTTATTTGTATACATTGCCTCCCCCAATCCACAGTCGTGTTCGAGAGGTCAGTGTTGGACATTATAGAGCTCGGGTAAGGGGGTTACTGAATGGGGGGGTCTGGTGAACAAAACAGGTGGCCTTCCTCGAGGAGAAAATAAGCATAACAAGCAATAATTTAGTCCTAAGGACCTCCGGGAACAAAGACGTGATTCTAAGGTGGGTGGAATCGGGTAGTCAGAGGGTTGTGAGACAGTTGGGTTTTGAAACAAAGACATGGTTGTTTCCTGGAACATACAGTACAGAACCATTTGAAGTTAAGGTTACAGGTGGGGCCTAGACCTGTCTTTGAGAAGCACAGGTGTAACCATAAACAGGAATGAACTTACTTTGTCTTTAACTATAAGATGACTTCAAGAGGCTGGTGAGATGACACAATGGTTACAATCACAGCAACTATCTATAACGGGATCTGGCGCTCTCTTCTGGCATGAAGGTATGCTAGCAGAGCAGAGCACTCCTGTTTCCCCCATTAAAAAGAACAGAAAAATCATTGACTTACTTCATTATCACAACTGTGATTCTCCATCATCAACAAAAGCTGGAATTTTGAAATGCTTGTTAAACCTGCAAATTCAACATATCAGTGCCAGGATTGCTGTCTTCCTAACAGACAAGCCCACAGTTTCCACAGAAATCTTTGAAAATAATGGAATCCTTGTTACAGATGTAAACTACTTCACTGAAAATATACAAAAGATAGCAGCTACTTTTGGAAGTAGCTATTGGTAATTTTGGGAGTTGACTATACATGGAGTACAACAACAAGAACTTCGTATTATCCTGTGTCTAAAAAACTCCAAACACATACATACAAACAATTCTCATTTGAATGTTTTGTTTCTCATACTGTGCTGTCATGTCTCATTTCATCATGGAAGATAGTTGTATTAGCTTTGGGTTATAATGTTGAATATTGTTGTAGATTATTTTCAACTTAAACATAATGCATTTAGAACTATTAATCGAGCTAAATATTAAAACTTGAGACCCTCACGTTTATGTGACTAAAGCTAAGTCTATTTTGAGAAATAGCTGTTTTTGCATATGGTCGGAGGCTTATGAACTACAATGTTTCAGGTTTTACCCCATTGTAGAAAGTATAATCTGTAATGGTTGTTTGCTGTTACATACGAAACACTACATTGATAAAAAATTTTTCTTTTCTAAATGACAAATTTCTACACTTTTACACTTGGGTTTTTTAATGCTGCACTACAAAAAGTCAATTGAGGAAGAAATCCTTTATTTATGATATAAGAAATTTCTTAAATCTTTAAAATACAAACAAGAAAAAAACCATTTGTATACTATTTGGAACAAAGGCTTTTATACCTAGTTTGTTTTGTTTTTGTTGTTTTGTGTTGTATGTTTTTTTTAATGAAGACACTGAAATTGCAAACAAACAAACAAACAAAAAAAAAACAAAAAAGAAAAAGAAAAAGAAAAAAAAAAAGATGGCCTTTAAACCCAAGTGGAGGCAGGCTGGCTCATCATAGGTACATTGTGCAGGCTTAAGGTGGAGAAAGAAGTGCTAGTGGAGAGAAAACATGGATCAAAGGGATCCTGACACTGTCATACTTAAAACTTAAGGCATAGTTCATTAGCAATTTAACTGTCTCCTTTGTAGAGCTCAGAAATGTAAGTGCCAGCAGCTCTGGTTAAAATGACAGAAGGAAGGCAGAAAGCCTTGAGCAGCTTCAGACAGGATAACACCATTACTTGGGAGGAAAGGCTGCAGAGGGATTCCTGCAAGGGTCAGAGTATATTTACTTATCACCTGAGGTTGTTACAGGGCAGAAAGTAGATGGGCAGGTGCCTTAGTTAGGGTTTTACTGCTGTGAACCAACACCATGACCTAGCCAACTCTTGTAAAAACAACATTTAATTGGGGCTGGCTTACAGGTTGAGAGGTTAAGTCCATTATTAAGTCAGGAACCTGGCAGCATCCAGGCAGGCATTGTGCAGGAGCAGCTGAGAGTTCTACATCTTCATCTGAAGACTGCTAGCAGAATTATGACTTCCATACAGCTAGGTTGGGGGTCTTAAGGCCCTCACCCACAGTGACACACGTACTCTAACAGGGGTACATGCTCTAATAGTGCCACGCCATGGACTGAGCATAAACAAACCATTACATTCCACTCCCTAGCCCTCATAGGCTTGTTCAAACATGTGAGCCTAAGGTGGCCATACCTAAATAGTATAATACAAAATACATTTATTCCAAATAGAAAGGTCCCCATAGTCTATAGCAGTCTCAACAATGTTAAAAGTCGAATTTCAAAGTCTCTCCTGAGATTCATCCAATCACTTAATCCCCAAAGCAAGACAGGAAACCAGCTGGGCAACCTCCAAACTCTACATCTCCCTGTCTGATGTCTACGTGGTCTTCAGATCTCCAACTCCTCTTTCATCTTTGTTGACTGCAATAACTTCTTTCTCATGGGTGGGTTCCATTCTCTGTTAGCAGCTTTCCTCAGCAGATAGCCCACGGCTCTGGCATCTAGGACATCTTGGGGTCTCCAAGGCCACTTCAATGTTACAACTTCTTGTTTCAATGTCTGGGATCCACACATGATCTTCTGGGCTCCTCCAAAGGGGTGGTGTCACTTCTCCAGCTCTGCCCTCTGGAGCACTCTAAGAGCAATTTGATCCATTGTGTTGATTGCCCAGGTGCAGTTTGTATTTTGATGCTAATTTCACTTCCCCAAAAGGAGCTGCCTTGAAAAAGGGGTGAATCAAGTACTCAGGTGACTTCATGTAAACCTCCCCATTTTAACTTGTAAAATAAAGGCTAGAGACAGTGATTGGGCAGTGGAAGGGGAGGAGGAGCTGAAAGTTTTAGAGGGAGAGAGAAGAGGAGGGCGAGATGAGAAGAGGAAGGAGAGAGATGAAGAGAGAAGAGGAAGAGGTGGAAGGAAAATGAAGCAGAAGCACATGCCCTAGAGAAACTGCAAACTGCAAGGGATATCACAGATGGGGAATATAGTAGTGTAGTGGTAGATCTGCCCAATCTAGGCATGTAGCTTGTATTCATATTGAGTTGTTTTCCTTACATGGAGCTTATTTGGGTTGGAGATTTACCACAACAACTTGGCACCCAATGTATCGATTAGAACTCAACTATTAACTAACCTGACATAAAAGGAAACTGCCCCACCCCCCACCCCCCCACCCCCCGCCAACTCCCAATACCCAGTTGGGGCAGCAATCTACACTGTAGCAGTGTTTGGATTGAAAGCTGACTGGGTCTGAGGGGCCTACAGACAACTGCAGAGAAGCTTCTCCCAACCCCCAGGCAGAGAGCTATATCCAGGGGCAGCACTCCAGCCTGGAGCTGGACTTGGCAGTACTGTGTAAGAATCGAAGGGAGTGACAGTAGACCCTGGAGCACAACTGCCTGTGAGGTAATTTTCAGGCAGACACAATGAACTGATCAGGGCATCTACGTTCGAGAAAGCCTTTCTGTGTTCATTTCCCCATAAGTTCCCTTGTCTACACAGGAAATGGACAGTCAGACTGGATCTTCTGACTGCTTCCTTGTGCTGCAGGCTGCCTGAGATTAGCACACAAGCACACACAGCCAGCTGCAACCCAAACAGAAGCATAGAAGCCAAGGGTCTTTCTACTGTCAGCCCCTCCCAGTGAATAAAAGAATCAGAGGAGACTACAGTGGTCTGAATCAAACATCAGAGGGAGACAAAGGTACAAAGGGCTCCAGATCAGGTAATACATTGATAATAAAGAGAGATATATAACTTTTTGATACTTAAAGATGAGAAACACAATAAATAGCTTTTGGTCTTTATGTGATGATATTTTGAATGGCTTGACAGGGATGGATTTAAAGGAAATAGACACCTTGTCATTTACTGGTCTTGTGGTATGTGTTTTTCTCTAGCCACGTTCAGCTGCTGAAGCATGGAGTACATAGAGATGTTTGAATTAGAGCAACTACAAGTGTAGCAGAGAGTGACTGATGCAAGGCTGTGGAATCTAACCCCACTCCATGGGCAAGTGTGAAAGAGTATTTCAAGGAACTAACTCCTAAGACTGTGGAGACCAGCAAATCCGGGACCTAGGGCAGCAACACGGACTGCTACCATGGCCCAGACAAATTGACAATTAAAATTAACCACCACAGAAAACCAGTTTAGGAAATATGATTTTGTTTTATGTTTTAGTTCCTATTCATTTGAATTACAGAGCGCACCGAGGAAATTGAAGTTCAGAGAAGTTCGAGAGCTGGACAGACTGAGAAACATGTTCCTTTCCTTTGTTCAGTGCAACAGATGGAATCCAGGGCCTTGGCGCTAAGTTGGTGGTTCTCAACCTGTGGGTCATGAATCCCACCAGTCACATCTTAATTATCCTGTATATCAGATATTTACATCAATATCCATATTAGCAGAAGTATAGCTATGAAGTAGCAATGAAATAATTTTTTGTTTGGTGTCACCACATCATGAGGAACTGTATTAAAGGGTTGCAGCACTAGGAAGGTTGAGAACCACTGTAATCCACGCCCCAGCCTTATAGGGAGAAAACATGCTGGATGAGAGTACAGTTTGAGTACATCTGTGCCCTACCACTACATTCTGGGCAGGTTTTTCTTCTTTCTCCTTCCTCACCCTTTGAGTTCCTTTCTTTTGTTACTTGCTTTAATTTGACATAACATGTATCATCTGTCTTCCTTTCTCCTTAAAATGGCTGGTAAACAAAAAAACCCTTAAAAATGTTGGCTCTTAAAAATATTAGGTCTTCTCTCTCACTCCTTTGTTCTCTCACCTCTCACTTCTCTCACTCCTCACACTGCTTTCCTTTTTCTTCTCTCCTCTCTCCTTCCTCTTTGTCCTCTCCTCTCCTCCCTCTTACTCTTTTCTCTAGCCTCCCTCCCCCTTTCTACCTTCTCTCTTTCTCCCTGCATTTCTATAATAAAGTTCTTAAACCATTAAAACAAACAAACAAACAAACAAAAAAAATAGCTCTTGCCTGGCAGTGGTGGTGCATGCCTTTGATCCTAGCACTTGGGAGGCAGAGGCAGGTGGATTTCTGAATTCCAGACCAGCCTGGTCTACAGAGTGAGTTCCAGGAGAACCAGGGATACATAGAGAAACCCTGTCTCAGAAAACCAAAAAAAAAAAAAAAAAAGGTTTTAGGGCTGGTGAGATGACTCAACAGGTAAGAGCACTGACTGTTCTTCTGAAGGTCCTGAGTTCTGAAGGTCCATAACCACCTTTAATGAGATTTGATGCCTTCTTCTGGTATGTCAGAAGTCAGTTATAATATACTTATATATAATAATAAATCCTTTTTAAAAAATTAAAAAAATATGTTAGCTCTTGATAGGAAGACCCATATCCTATTTCTATCAACTATTTCCCTCCTCAAATTATTAGATATTACATTTAAATTTTCACTTTTAAATTTCAAATTCAAGTTTTCATTTCGAGCATATATCTCGAAGTGTAGGCAGAAGGCATGCTCCAAGTGCCTGAGTCTTCAAACTCTTCAAGCATACCTCCTATATCTTGCCACAGAACATCACCAACTGGGGACACTAAGTATTCAAAGGACCAAAACAGGGGGTGTCATTTCACTCAAATCACCACACATATGATGCTATCAAGATCTTCAGACAACATATAGAGCTTGGTGTTTGTATTGAGTCTTCTGTCTTGCTTAACCTGATCTGTGTTGTAGGGCAAGCGGAACCGTATCACCAGACAAAAACTGGGAAGGTTGAGAGGATTCACAAACCCCAGTACTTCTCCTATCTGAGAACCACAGGTGTTCTCATGTACTGCACCTGGTTCCTGTCCTGGTGCCCATGACTATGACACCCCACAGGAACAGCACAGAACAGAGTTCGCCATGCTAACGAGGTATCTAGATGGGTTGGCCCCAAGGGTTTAGCCAATAAGCTTCCCTCCTCAGACATTCCTTTCTGCAAAAGGAACTTAATCTTTGCTCCACCTTCAGTACCCTGGCCTGAGTGTTTGCAGTTCTTCAAAGTTAGATGACTTAATAAACAAGGCTGTCCTTCCCTCTCTAGCGGTCACGCCATCCACCTGTTGCATCACCTGGAAAGTGGTCTTCGGATTCTAGGATCACCTCTGTGATCGCTAAATAATTCAACGGCGCTATTTTCTTCATAAATTTTCGCTTCATTCATTTTTATGAGGATGCCTTGGAGGTGAGGGTGTATTGGCTCCGGTTCACCTCTGGGGAGACGCTAGCATCCGCATCGAAGCTGTGACTTTCTAGACTTGAAGGGCTTGAGAGTTGTCGGAAGCCTCGAGCATTTGGAGACAGACAAGGGCCAGCAGGAGCAGGGCAGAGGGGAGCTGAGCAGCTTAGAGGCCAGGTGGCAGTTGGGAGGGAGGTCGCCCTGCGACCGAAGCTTCGCGGATAGGACACGGCTCATCCGCCCAGGGGTCGGGCCCACAGCCAGGGGAGCTGAGGGCTGGGACGAGGCTCGAGCCCAAGCCCTCTTTCGGACTGACTGGGACACCTCCAGGAGGCGCGCGGGCCAGTCTCGGGATTAGAAGACAGCGCGACTGTCCCCTCCCCCCACCCCTGAGAACTAAGCTGGAGGCGGAGGCGCGAGGCAGGAAGCACCGGGCCGGGGTCCCGACCCCTGACAGGGCCGGCCGGCGCGGGCCGCCAGGTGCCTCACTCACCACGTCGTAGACGTTGAGCACCACTAACTGGTTAGCCCCCATCCTTCTCCCCACGGCCGCCGCCTCGTTCTCCAGCCGCTCGGTCTCCGCGGGGCGGAGACGCTGCCACCCCCGCGGGCGCCTCAGGCAGGGCTCGAGCCGGGCACTAAGCGTCCAGCCCGGCCCACCGCAGCCGGGGCGGAAGCATCCGGCAGCCGGGACCGCTCCCGGGAGACGCTGTCAGGAACCTGTATGAGGACCCGGCTAGACAGGTGGAGAGGCAGCTCCAGCTCAGGCGCCTCCCCTCGGCCGCAGACACGTGGGGGAAGGCGGGGCCTGGGCGAGGGGCGGGCTTTAGGCACCCTGGAGGCGGGGCCGGGCAGGATCCAGGGATGAGCCCGCCTGCGTCTTGAGGTTCTCAGGCTCTGCAGCTGGAGACCTAAAATGGCGACAGGCCGGATGCCTCTTCACCCTGGTGGCTCGAGGTCGCAGAAAGACTACCGTTCCCAGAAAGGAGAGCGGAAACCCGCGATTCCTATTGGGCGTGTAAGCAGTCTGACTACATGTCCCAGCATGCACCAGGATATTGTAGGCACTCACGTCTCCCTGGGAGACTACAGTTCCCAGGATGTCATGCAGGGGATGTCAACCTCCCTCTAGGTTGTGGATTTTGCCTTTATAAGCCTGTTGGAAAATAGGGTCAGGGTCAAACTCCTCTACCACTGCGTAGTGTATGAGTCTCAGCCTCAGCATGCTGGCTTGTGTGCCATTAAAAGACAAAAGTACATAGAGTTTGTCCAGGGAACCTTCGCTGTTAGTCCTTGGTTAGCAGAGACTCCATTTGCCTTTTAGTTTTCAGTGCTGTTTTTGGAGTTTGTAGCGTGAGATGTGAATACAACGTAATGTGAAGAAGTGATGACTAAGTTTTCCAAAGCCCTTCTGCTTTTTTTCTTTTTTAATTTTTGAAAATAAAGAAGTGAGGCAATAAATGGAGGAAGGTTACCCTTGTAAAAGTGGGATGTAAGAAAGTCTCAGTTAACCCTCAAAACAGAATTCACATTTAGTGAGAGTATCCTGCGCTGGTTGGAAGAGTGTAGCAACTCATAGATTAGCTCAGTCCTAGGACACAGTGTTTGCGCACCCATTCAACAAATATATTTTGTGTTCCTAGTGTATGCCATGTAATATGGTAGACCTGGGAATTCAGCAACTGAACAGACACGGGAGACAAACAAAATTCCAGCAATGAGTATTTTGTAGAAAAATTGAGATAATTTAGAGTTATCTTAGGATGTGTGGGCAATGACTAGTTTTAAGCTAGAATCTGAATGACAGAAAGCTAGTCAAAAATAAGAAAGCCAAGAATTCCAATTAGAGGAGACATAAGTACATAGACATAAGACATGTTTTCTGTATTTAAGGAACAAAATAAAAGTTCTCTGTGGCTAGAACATAATGAGCAAAGAGGTGATCTGTGGACAGACAGTTAACTGGTCAGAAGACATCCTGAGTTTTCAGTTAACTAAGATTGAATATCTATTTTACATTTTAGATTTATCAATTGTGTGTGTGTTTGTGTGTCTCTGTGTGTGAAAGAGTGGAAGAGAGAGTCAGAGAGAGAAAGACAGAGACAGAGACAAAGACATCGAGGGGTGCAGGTGACCAAAGAGGACAGAGGGCAGGAATGCTCTGCAACCGAAGTTATAGGCTGCTGTAAGTTGCTTGACCTGAGTGTTGGGAACCAAACTGAGATCCTCTGCAGAGCAACAAGTGCTTTTAGTGGGCAAGCCATCTCTCCAAACTCTGAGGTTGGATTTTAAATGAAGAGTTGGTAGGGTTTGAGCCAAGGAACGACATGAATATGTACATAAGTCTCTTAAAAGATTGCTTGAGAGCTGGAGAGATGGCTCAGTGGTTAAGAGCACTGGCTGCTCTTCCAGAGGTCCTGAGTTCAAGTCCCAGCAACCACATGGTGGGTAACAACCATCTATATTTGGGATCAGATGCCCTCTTCTGGTATGTCTGAAGACAGCTACAATGTACTCAGATAAATAAAGTAAATAACTCTTTAAAAAAATAAAAATTGCTTGAGTTTCTTTCTGTTGGGTACACTCTCAAAAATAGGTCCTAGATTTTTCACACATTTGGGTAGATAGTATGCTATTCATAATATATCAAACATTTGAGGAAGAAACAGGTTAGAAAGGGAAATGAAATTACTGTTAGGTCATGTTATATTTTCAGTGCCTTTTAGAGGCTCATGAGATGTTGAGTAGGCATTTGCATAAATGAAATGGAGTCACAACCATTAATCTGACTAAAATAATCGTTTCAGTAGAACTTAAAGCCCAGAGACTTGTTGGGCAGTTTTTCTGTTGCTGTGATAACACATGCTCTGACAGAAAGCAGCTTAGGGTAGAACAGGTTTAGGGGGTCACAGTCTATCACTGAAGGAAGTCAGGACAGGGAACGAACTTAAAGCAAGCACCTTGGAAGAGCAGTGCCTGCTGGCTCAGTCACTGGCTTATGCTTGCTAGCTTTTTTACAAAACTCAAGAGAACCTGTCCAGGCAATGTGACACCCAGGGTAGACTGGGCCCTCTTATATCAATTATTTAAGATAATACCCACAAGCTAATTTGGTCAAGGTAATCCATTAACTGGGAATTCTTTTGCAGGTGACTATAGGCTATGTGAAATTAAGGGTTAAAGCACTAGGAAATATTGAAAAAAATACAGTTGGAAAGAAATATTAAATGGGGGAGGAGATGGGAGGACATGCTAAAGAAGGCAATATGGGGAGGACAACTAACATTAATAGCCTTTGGAAAAACCCATATGGAAATGTACTATTGTAAAAGCATCATATATATTTAAATAGAGTCACCACAAAAATGGGAGAGACACTGGACCAACTAGATGTCTTAGGCAAATGAAACCATCAGTGCCAAAATGGATTACATCTCATTATTGGCCAGAAGGGTCCTGTAGAAACCTCCCTCTAAAATTACACTATTGCCAAGGCCATTGGTTACCTTTTTTTAAAAAGATTTATTTATTTATTTATTTATTTATTTATTTATTTATTTATTATGTATGTGAGTACACTGTAGCTGTACAGATGGTTGTGAGCTTTCATGTGGTTGTTGGAAATTGAGTTTTAGGACCTCTGCTCACTCATGTCAGCCCTGCTAGCTCAGGCCCTGTTCACTCCTACCCAAAGATTTATTTTTTACTATACATAAGTACACTGCAGCTGACTTCAGATGCACCAGAAGAGAGCATCAGATCTCATTCCAGGTGTTTGTGAGCCATCTTGTGGTTGCCATGTGGTTGCTGGGATTTGAACTCAGGACCTTTGTTCAGTGCTCTTATCCGCTGAGCCATCTCACCAGTCCTACTTTCCATAGCCTTACAGAAAGGCCTTATTGCCAAAAGCACCACTTATGTCATCAAATGTCAAAAAATGGATCTGGGGCTGGTGAGATGGCTCAGTGGGTAAGAGCACCCGACTGCTCTTCCATAGGTCCGAAGTTCAAATCCCAGCAACCACGTGGTGGCTCACAACCATCCGTAATGAGATCTGACTCCCTCTTCTGGTGTGTCTGAAGACAGCTACAGTGTACTTACATATAATAAAGATAAATTTTTAAAAAATGGATCTGTTGGCCAACTAGAAGCTTCCTCCCTACTGACTCGTGTTCATGGTACTGAGGTGTACTGGTCATGATACCAGAGGAGAAAGGTAACCATCAGTCTCACCTAGGTGCAATCCTGGTTGCCATAGTAGCAGTTTGGCTACAAGACACATGATGTAATGAGGCAGCAGTGGCACAAAATTATAGGGGTAACCAACCACAGTTTTCTTATTTATTTATTTATTTATTTATTTATTTATTTATCTCTTTAATCTGGGCTTATGGATAGCTCTGTGAACTGGAACTCAAACCTCAAACTGTTAAAGTGGCTAAGAAGCTGCAACTCAATAGATCATGGACCCAGGGGAAAACCCTACTACTATCACTTTGCAATGGAACAAAGTAATAAAATGAGCCCTGAGGATAAACTGTTATGTCCATAGATCAGTGCTTTACACAGCCCTACTCTCAGAAGTTTCTTCCTGCAGTACATGGTAATTGATACCCATGAATGAGAAATGCACAAATTGACATGGACTAGCAATAGTAGAGCATAGGATGAAAGAATATTTGAGGTGGTTATCAAGAGACAGATCAATTTATGAATGTTGTGGCTTAGGCATGTAATTCTACCAGTTGGGAGCCTGAGACAGGGGAGTTACCAGGGAGTTCAAGGCCTGCATGAGCTATGTAGTGAGTTCCAGGCCAGTCTGGAATACAGTGTGAAATCCTGTCTCAAAATAAATTGAGTAGAGTAATACAAATCTAAAGAGGAATCTGAGAATGTGGTTCAGTTGGTAGAGTGCTTGTCTAATGTACATAAAGCAAGTGTGTTTGATCTACAGCATTGTGTAAAACTGGGTATGGTAGCTCCCTGCCTAGCACTCGGTGTGGGGAGGAAGTAAAGGCTAGAGTATCCAGAAGTTCAGGGTCATTTTCAGCTCTCTAGTAAGTCTGAAGCCTGCTGAGGTCTCTGTGTGACCTTCTCTAAAGAGGGAGAGGAGAGGAGAGAGAGAGAGACAGAGAGAGAGAGAGAGAGAGAGAGAGAGAGACAGAGAGAGAGACAGAGAGAGACAGAGAGAGAGAGACAGAGAGAGAGGGGGAGAGAGAGAGAGAGGGAGAGAGAGAGAACTAAGTTGTGGGAGATCCAGAAATAATTGACACACCTCTTATATATATAAATATATTATATGTAAATATATATTTGTGTGTGTGTGTATATATACATACATATATACATATATGTATGTATTCAGTGCCATTAGATCTTGGAAGTATGTAACTTTCTTTTTAGTTTTACAGGTGTTAACAGTTAAGAGATTTCCTTAAGTCTCAGAAAACTTTGGACTTTGGATTTTTAACGTGTTGAGAATGTTGTAGACTCTAAGGACTTTTGAAGTTGTACTAAATGCATTTTGCATTATGATAATTACTATAAGCCTATTGGGGTGGGGGAGACAAGGGAGTGGAATGTGGTGGTTTGAAGGAAAATGGCTTCCATAGGCTTATACATTTGAATGCTTAGTCTCCAGTTGTGGATAATTAAGCTGTAGCCTTAATGGAGTTGGTGTGGCCTTGTTGAAAGAGGTGTGTCACTGGGTTGGGCTTTGAGGTTTCCAGAGACAATGCTAGGCCCAGTGTGTGTGTCTCCCCCTGCTGCCTGTGGATCAGGATGTAAAGCTCTCCACTACTGCCCCAGCACCATGCCTGCTTCTGTAAGTTGCCTTGATCATGATGTTTTATCGCAGCAACAGAAAACTAACTAACACAGGTAGAAAACAGGAACTTCTTTCTCTTCTCTCCTAGTCTCTTCCTAGAACCTAGTCCCAGAGGAAGCATCCAGAGAGACACAGGGTGGCAGAAATGAAGTTTGCCCAGTACTGGACACCTGCAACAAAGAGTAAATCATAGAATGATATTTCAAACAGAAACAGTAGTAGTTTTGAGTAAACTATTTCTTATATCCTGGAAGAACCAATTCCTTATGTCCAGGAGGAAACTGTGGGGAGTGTGTCTAGTCCTGAGTGAATATGTATTGAGCATGTCAAATATGCCAATGCCATGGGAATGGAATGTCTTCCCCTGGCGTGTGCATGTTGACAGAAAATACAGACTACAGTTTTCTTGCCCAGGTGAACGGAGGCTGACACTGTCCACTACATAGACCTCTACAGCGATTAGCTAACTTGCTGCCTCCTTGTTTGTGTGGTACATAATCAGTGTGCTGTGTCTCTAAGCCACTGCTGCTATATCTCCCCCTGAGCACACGGCCCATCTGATACTGGTTCTTCTGTATTTGTATCTGCTGTTGCCTCAACAGGTCAACCCCAAAGCCATGACGGTTTCAAAAGCTGGTAGAATTTAAGTCTATTGCCTGCTGTGCTTTCCTGTAAAGCAAATCAGCCCGCATGGACAGCAGCTTAAAGTGAACATTATTTCTGTTTCCAGAGTCAGGGAGTAACTAGGGCAGTTTAAGTGAATGCTTCCTACCCACGTCTCTTGAATTACTGCCTTCTGCACCAGCAGAGTCTAATACCTATGGATTGGCTGAGGAGTAGAGACAGGCCTTCATGCTCACCATGTTGCTCGGTAAGTGGGAGGTTTGAATTTGATGCCTACTGGCCTCTTTGTAAGGCTGCTCCTGAAATAATAGCTTTTTATCTCAGAACAACTGTTGCAAAAGGCAGTAGGTGAACAACCAAGCAGGAAGCCCCATATCAGAAGTGACCTGGAATCCCTTCTGCTTTATTCTAGTGGTTATGCTAAGTGTGAGCAAGGTGAAGGGAGAGACTACCAAAGTGCATGGATACCACAAGGCAGGTCCCCTAGACCACCTCAAATAGTGTGATGGTTTGTGTGGGAAATGGCCTCCTATGCATTCATGATCCTGAATATTTGGTCCCCAGCTGGATGCACTGTGGTAGAGTGCTGTGGAGCCCTTATGAGTCTGGGTCTTGCTGGAGCAAGTGGACTTCCGGAGAGCAGGTCTTAGTGACCATAACCTGGCTCTACTTCCATCTCACTTTCTGTTTCCTGACCTAATGTGATGGGAGCAGTGGCACCCACACACTTCCACTGCTGGGACCAGCACCATACCTGCCTGTCATGTGGACAGCACCTCTCAAACTCTGAGTGAAAAATGAATGTTTCCTTCCTCAGACACCTGTTGACTGGTGTTTGCTTATGCTTATAGAAAGCTCTGCCACCCCCCACCAAGGGAGTGACTGAAATGCAGACTAAGGCCTTCCAAGTTACTGGACTCCTTTCTGACCAATCCTGGGGACTATTTGGGAGGTCGCCTGTGCTCCTAATGGTTCCCTATGATTCATGCTCTGCTTAGATTCATCACTACTGGCTGAATTCACTGACAAACTCAGTTGAATTTGAAGCCAGTATTGAAGAATAACATCCAGTTTCACTAGTAGATCTTGAGACTGTCCATTTTCCATTTCAAAAGTGCCAGCCACTCAAAGAGATAGCACAGCTTGAAATGCCAAGGGATCCCTTTTAATCTGCATGTCTTTAGTTGTGGAGTGACTTTTGTCAGTGATGACCACCAGCTTGTATCTTCCCAGATGGAAAGGAAAGTGTTTGGTAAAGTCTTTGAAAATAGCTGCTCATGTTACCACTACTGTCTGTGTTTGATGGCAGTGATGGCTATAATCAACTCCCCTAGGCTAGTGGGGGTTTTGTTGTTTTTAGAAGCAGATTTTTTCTTTGTAGTCTAGTCTTTGTTTGAATTCCCCATCCACTTGTGCTGCCCGGCTCCTCAGAAGAGGGATTAAACCTTTTAAAGAAAAAAAAAGTCCTGTATTTATTTTCCTTTATTTTTAATTTTCTGTGTATGGGAGTGCTAGCTGCAGGTACATCTGCTATCACATGCATGCAGTACTGTTAGAGGCCAGAAGAGAGCGTTGGATTCCCCAGAACTAGAGTTACCATGAATAATCATGTGAGCAATGGGAATCAAATTATTCTTTTTTTTTTTCTTTTGATTTTTCAAGATAAAGTTTTACTGTGTGGCCCTGGCTGTCCTGGAACTTGCTTTGTAGACCAAGCTGGCTTCCCACTCATGGAGATCCACCTGCCTCTGCCTCCCAAGTGCTGGGATTAAAGACATGTGCCACCACCACCAGACTTTTTTTTTCTTTTTCTCTTTTTTTTGAAATGAGTTAAAACTAAATCAAGGGCTGAACAACCAGCAGATAAAGTTTTAATGATTTTTTTTCTTCTAAACATGAAACACAGAACAACAAACAATCAAACAATGAAACGAAATCATTAACTTAAAAGTCAGTTTTGACAGATATGGGCGCATTGGCGTGACAAGGACAGACAATAGACAGAGAGGAAAGAGAATTAGACGTCCCAAGGGGACCCAGATATCCTACCTAAGAGACCCAGAACCAAGCATTCCTCCAGTAGGAGCCTGAGAGGAGGCGGGACTTCTCATGACCTCCTCCTGTTCCTAGGAGAGCTCTGAAGCAGCTTACATTCATTTTCCTTCTCTTTTACCCCACTTAGTGGAGCTCCACGTTGGGGCACCATCTGACCAAGCTTGCTCAGTCAGTCAACATGTTCTCTAGCTTGGGAGTGAGGATTAAAAATAAAAAAGACAGTTAGACAACATTGTAGCATGACCCCAGTCATTTCTGAGTTCGAGGCCTGCCTGATCTACAAAGTAAGTTCCAGGACAGCTAGGACTATACACAGATAAACCCTGTCTTTAAAAAAAAAAAAAAAAAAGGCAGTATCAATCGGCCTTTGGAGCCCTACACCTGTAGTTAGGAGTAGCCAGCAGAGAAGCGCTGACAGCGGCTTCTGTGGTAAGGAACCTGGTAGCTGTCTCTCCTAGAATCATCTCTGTGACTGTGATTATTTGGTTCAATAGGTAACAATGAGCTCCCCTCTTGAAATTACAGCTAGAAAAATTAAGAATTTTGTCTGGTTTAAATAAGTAAATGTATGCAGCCATTTTATCATTTTTGTTTCTGGCTGGTTTTAAAAGTATGTTCTACATGTCTTGGTTATAGATTGTTGGCTTACAAGTTATTGGGTATGATTAAAAATTTGTAACATTGGTAACAGAAAGTTGGCTTTAAACTAGTAACTCTGGATTGGAGTAATTCAGAACTACAACATGTGGCATGAGCCAACCCAGGGAAGCAGATCTCTCAAGATACGTCTAAATTGGGTAATATTTTATGTAATTCTTATCCTAGAAATCAGACTTATAAAAGATAGGATTTAGGGCAGTGTCTCATTGAGGTATTGGAGGCTGCACCATCTTCCCTTCATGTGCAGGAACGGGCAGCCAAACTTTGTAGCATGGAGGTGATTCACCTGGTGTTTTTTGGAGAGACTGAATTGTTGAAGGTTGAGTTTTGCTTTCCAAAGTTCTGGTGTGTTCTGGGCTGCCATTTCAGAATGACTCAGGCTCACTAACCACAGTTCAAATGTATGGAGACACTTAAAAACTTTTTAATGAGAAAGTAATGCTTTTGATGCTTTTGGTGTTGATTTGTTGTTGTCGTTGTTGTCGTTGTTTTCCAAGACAGGGTTTCTCTGTGTAGCCCTGGCTGTCCTGTAACTCACTTTGTAGACCAGGCTGGCCTTGAACTCAGAAATCTGCCTGCCTTTGCCTCCCAAGTGCTAGGATTAAAGGTGTGCGCCACCACCACCTGGCTTTGGTGTTGATTTTAAAGAGAATGGATTGTTTACACCGTTAAAATTAGGTTTTGCTTCCCAAAATTGTGGTTGTGCTCTGGTGTTACAAGAAAAACTTAAAATTCGAGCACAGGCTCAGGATTCTGATTTGCACATATTTGTAATTAAGAAAAAATCTGACAGGTGGAGATTGTTGCAGGGTTTGTGAAAGGTTAATGAAACTATGGAACTTTAGTGGCATTACAATCTGGCCTGCCTACTCCATATGGGATTATTATGGATTTGGAGGATTGTTCTTTATTCCTTTGCATCCTGATGATTGAAAAGGGTTTGCTTTTGGTGGGCTCGCTTGTAATTTTAAAGAAGCCGTGAAGCGATATCATTGGAAAGTTTTGCCTCAAGGAGTTGCTAACAGCCCTACGTTATATAAAAAGGCTTTGTTGCTGTTTCAATACAAGAAGTTAGACCTTTGAATCTTCCAGTGTATATTATTGATTATATATATATATATATATTTTATTAGCTGATCCCTCTGATGCAATTTTACTATGAGGTTTTGTTCATATACAATAAGCTTTACAATTTTGAAGTATTTGTTGTTCCAGAAAAGATTCAAAGGCAATTTTTTTTCAATATTTGGAACATACGTTATATCCTAAAGAAATTGCAGCATAGAAAATTCAAGCAAGAAAAGATAATTTACTTACTCTGAATGATTTCCAATGGTTGTTAGGAGATATTAATTGGCTAAGACCTCATCTTAAGCTTACTACAGGAGAATTTAAACCTCTGTTTGATACCCTCAAGGGGACTTCAAATCCTAAATCCCCTAGACATTTACCAGATGAGGGACTAATAGCTTTGCAGAAAGTAGAGGAAGCTATCAGCCAACAACAGGTACATAACATATACTATGATCAATTGTTGGCTGCTTGCATTATTGCTACAACACTATGTGCCCACAGCAGTCCTTTGGCAAAAGGGACCATTAATGTGGATACATCTTTCTTCTTCTCCAAAGAAAGTTTTGACACCTTATTATGAAGCTGTTGCCATCTTAATACAAAATCGTAGGATAGAATCATGGAAATATTTTGGGGAAAACCTGATGAAATATTTATTCCTTATTCCAAACAGCAATTAAACGGGTTATTGCAAAATACTGATCTTTGTGGCCTATTGCATATGCAAGTTCTTTAGGCAAAATTGATAATCATTATCCAAAAAACAAGTTGTTAAATTTTCCTCTATGCATGCTTTTGTATTCTCTGAAAATTTACACATGGGGCTCATAGAAAATGTGCTTACTTCTAATAGGAAGGCAGCATATGTGATTGGATCACATGTTCATTCTCTTGAGTCCCCCTTCCCCACTTTAGCACAGATAATTGAGCTACATGCTCTAGCTGCTGTTTTTGAAATGCTGAAAAATCAAGCTTTTTTTTTTAAATATTGATAACCAATACATAGCTCATGGTTTGTAATTGATTGAAACTGTTCCTTTTCCAGATATTCTCAAAGTTTGCAATTATTTATGCAAATGCAACACAATTTAAGAGAACGTACAGTTCCTTATTTTGTAGGTCATTTAAGCTACATTTGTAGCTCATTGTAGCTCATACTGGATTGCCTGGACCCCTTGGTGCAGGCAATAACACAGCAGATTTGTATACCAGAAAGGTTATAGCCTTACACAGGAACAATTGGCCAAACAATCTCATTCTTTACATCATCAAAATAGTAATAGCTTGAGACAGTAATTTTGTATTTCTAGAAAATGTGCAAGTCAAAACTGTACAGACTTGTTCTCAATGTCCTCAGTTTCTACCTGTACCACATAATGGTGTTAATCCTCAAGGACTTATACCTAATCCATTATGGCAATAGATGTCACTTATATTTTAGATTTTGTAAAATTAAAGTACGTACATGTGACTTGACACCTTTTCATGGTTTCTAGTTACAACTGCTATAACAAGAGAAACAATTAAAAATATAACTAGTCATTGCCTATATTGTTTTTCTATGCTGGTTGTTCCAAATCAGATTAAAATAGATAATGGAAATGGCTATTACAGTCAAGCATTTGAGACTTTCAGTTGGCAATTTAACATTACCCATATTACTGGGATTCCTTACAATCCTAAAGCACAAAGTATTGAGAAACAGGTATTGTAGAATTATCTTCATAAAATAAAAAAGGGGGAGTTATATCCCTGTACACCACAAATTTATTTAAATTATGTTCTTTTTATTTTAAATTTTTAAAAATTTGGATGCTAAGGAATTCTCTGAGTTTCTATGCCATCCTACAACCAAGCATACTTATGCCTAGGTAAAATGGAAGGAGCCACATACTGGCACATGGGGAAGAGGGCAAGTTTGTGCTTTTCCCCCAGGATGCTAAAGGAGCATGCTAGCTGCCAGAGTGATTGGTGAGACATACTGATGCTGGGACAAAGAATGATGCTGACCTCTGAGCTTGCTGAGTTGCCCTGACAATGGAGACAGGAAGGCTGTTTTGGTCATATATTCCTGACCCACCTTTGCTTGCCTATATACCAGATTAGACAAGTTGCCTTGCTTCATGCTTTTAGACCTTTTGGGACAGAAAACATGGAGACTGGAAACTGCCTTCAAAAATTTAATCAAAAGAAAAGTTATGATGACTATTTGCTTTCCTTTAATGTGACCAGTTATTCTGACTCAATCATGGACTGTTCTATAAATCAACCCAATATTGGAAATAACAGCCTTCATTTGGAAGTCTGGCACTGGATACTTTTAGAGACATCTTTGAAATGTATCTGCAGTTCTCTATGATGCTATGTTAGCAATAGATCATTGGGACAGGGTCTAGATTTAAAAAAAAAATGTTAGTGCTTGTGTTAAAGCTCCTGATCTTTTATTAATTGGTCATGTTGAAATTACTTTGTTTCTTCCATGGTATTTAATGTAAGTTGTATTGGTTGTGCACTTTCTAACTGTGTTAGTGTGTTGAAACCTGGCATGTCTGTTATGGTGGTCTATCAACCAGGTTTTGTTGTATTGCCTGTGAATATTACAGGGCCCTGGTTAAAAAAAAAGTTTTTTTGAAAAAAATTTGCAGATACTGGAAGAACTGAGTCAGTCTTTAAGCAGAAACAAGAGGATAGTGGGCTTCATTATTGCTGGTATAGCAGCTTTAATTACATTAATAGCTAGCACCACTGCTGCAATTCCTTTGACACAAGAAGTTAAGACAGCTACTTTTGTTCTGAGTATTCAAGAGTATTTAGACAGGCATTTGGAGCAGGGGATTGACACTCTTTATGATACTATTCAAATTATTAGATAGGAGGTTCAGTGCTTAAGAGTAGGAAGCCATCTCGAGTGTCATGCTAAATACCAATGGATTTGTGTTACTTCTAAAGTTTACAATAATATTCAATATAATAAGAAAAAGTTCAAAGACAATTACAGTGTGTTTGGCATATAATTCCAACACCTCTCTGGATGTTTTAACTTTGCATACTGAGATTATGAATTTGATACTGCTGATATTGCTGGTAGAATTATTCAAGGCCTGAAGTCAGTATTTCCATCTTGGTCAAACTTTGAGAATGGGATATATGGCTTGATCATGATAGCCCTTCTTGTCCTGGGAATACTTTCATTTCTGACCATCGAGTTAAAGCTTGCCTTTAACAACAACATCATGTTAGAAGCCCAAGTACATGGCATGAAACTAAGAATTAACCCCCAAACAGAGTTATTAATTTAACAGGCTGGCAAGCCAAGGACAGGTAAGATTCTGCACAAGGGCCTTTCCAACCTAAGACAGGCATGCACCAAAAGGCCATGTTTATTACAAACACTAAAAGGGCATATTTGTTCATATAACACAAACAAGCTGCGCATGTCTTGAGGACGGGTAAAGAAGAAATTCTTGTCAGAACAACCTAAGACAGGCTCAGCCTTGTTTATTAAATTAAAGGGGGGGAGATGTGGAGAGCTTTTTGGGGTGCCGCTTGACAGGGGTCTGACATTGGCCAAGGAGAAGCAAGTGGGTTTCCAGCAGGAATCTGACATTGGCCATGACAGGGACATAAGCTCAGGCAGGAATCTGCCATTAGAGCAGGATAAGGAAGAAAGTTTCAGCAAGAATCTAACTTTCTCAGCTATAATAGGAAAGTAGGGGAAGGCAGGAATTTTAATCTTAGGGTGCAACAAAACAACTAGGCTTCAGGCAAGATTTTGGGCTTGGACAAGGAATGCACTCAAGTATTTTGGTCATTATGGCAAGCCCTTTTAAACAATTGTCTTGGGAGTAGTCACAGGAATTTGCTTACTGCCTTTTAGTTCCTTGTCGTAATGTTTGATCTTAATACTTGCATGTGATTCTGCACAGGCCCCAGACATCCGGCCACTTTCCCGGCCAGAGGAAAGGGGTCCTCCCGGGCGCGGGAGCGCTTTGCCTGAGCATCGGCAGCAGATATCTTGGTTCCAGGACACCGCCAAGCGTATTCTGCACAGGCCCCAGACATCTGGCCACTTTCCCGGCCAGAGGAAAGGGGTCCATCTGGCGCGGGAGCACTTTGCCTGAGCATCGGAAGCAGACATCTTGGTTCCAGGACCCAGCCGAGAGTATTCTGCACACGTGAGAGTATGGAATACAGAAGCTAAAAGCTTCTGGGACTGGCAGGAGCCACAGAGCTTCTAAGGCAGCCCCCTTTTTGGGCCCCAGACAGCTGGCCACTTTCCTGGCCAGAGGATAGGGGTCCGCCCAGCACGGGAGTGCTTTGCCTGAGCATCGGCAGCAGACATCTTGGTTCCGGGACCCAGCCAAGAGTATTCTGAACAGGCCCCAGACATCTGGCCACTTTCCCGGCCAGAGGAGAGGGGTCCGCCCAGCGCGGGAGTGCTTTGCCTGAGCATCGGCAGCAGACATCTTGATTCCGGGACCCAGCTGAGTGTATTCTGCACAGGTGAGAGTATGAAATACAGAAGCTAAAAGCTTCTGGGACCAGCGGGAGCCACAGAGTTTCTAAGGCAGCCCCCTTTTCGGGCCCCAGACAGCTGGCCACTATCCTGGCCAGAGAATAGGGATCCGTCTGGGCCTGGAGCGCTTGGCCTGAGCATCGGCTGCAGACATCTTGGTTCCAGGTCTCCTCCGAGAGTATTCTGCACAGGTGAGAGTGTAGAATATAGAAGCTAACAGCTTCTGGGACAGACCAAAGCAACTAAGCTTCGGGACAGGTCCTGTTTTGGGCCTTCGTCTTCGGCCAGGAGGGAGGTCCTAAGGCCAGATATCTGTGCACCTTTACTGTAAGAGGAGAGCTTGACTGCAGAAAATGCTCTGACCACTGAAACTCAGATGGGAGATCTAGTCTCCCAGGTCTGCTAATAGAGGCTAACAGAATCACCTGAGGAACAAGCTCTAACCAGAGACAACTATAACAACTAACTCCAGAGATTACCAGATGTCGAAAGGCAAACTAAGAATCCTACTAACAGAAATCAAGACCACTCACCATCATCAGAACCCAGCACACCCACCCACCTAGTCCTGGGCACGCCAACACAACTGAAAAGCTAGACCCGGATTTAAAAGCATATCTCATGATGATGGTAGAGGACATCAAGAAGGACTTTCATAACTCACTTAAAGAAATACAGGAGAGCACTGCTAAAGAGTTACAAGTCCTTAAAGAAAAACAGGAAAACACAACCAAACAGGTAGAAGTCCTTAAAGAAAAACAGGAAAACACATCCAAACAGGTGATGGAAATGAACAAAACCATACTAGAACTAAAAAGGGAAGTAGACACAATAAAGAAAACCAAAAGTGAGGCAATGCTGGAGATAGAAACCCTAGGAAAGAAATCTGGAACCATAGATGCGAGCATCAGCAACAGAATACAAGAGATGGAAGAGAGAATTTCAGGTGCAGAAGATTCCAAAGAAAACATCGGCACAACAATCAAAGAAAATACAAAATGCAAAAGGATCCTAACTCAAAACAAACAGGAAATACAGGACACAATGAGAAGACCAAACCTACGGATAATAGGAGTTGATGAGAATGAAGATTTTCAACTCAAAGGAACAGCAAATATCTTCAACAAAATTATAGAAGAAAACTTCCCAAACATAAAGAAAGAGATGCCCATGAACATACAAAAAGCCTACAGAACTCCAAATAGACTGGACCAGAAAAGAAATTCCTCCCGACACATAATAATCAGAACAACAAATGCACTAAATAAAGATAGAACATTAAGAGCAGTAAGGGAGAAAGGTCAATTAACATATAAAGGCAGTCCTATCAGAAGTACACCAGACTTTTCACCAGAGACTATGAAAGCCAGAAGAGCCTGGACAGATCTTATACAGACACTAAGAGAACACAAATGCCAGCCCAGGCTACTATACCCGGCCAAACTCTCAATTACCATAGATGGAGAAACCAAAGTATTCCACGACAAAACCAAATTCACACATTATCTCTCCATGAATCCAGCCCTTCAAAGGATAATAACGGAAAAAAACCAATACAAGGACGGAAATCACACCCTAGACAAAGCAAGGAAGTAAACCCTCAACAAACCAAAAAGAAGACAGCCACAAGAACAGAATGCCAACTCTAACAACAAAAATAATAGGAAGCAACAATTACTTTTCCTTAATACCTCTTAATATCAATGGACTCAATTCCCCAATAAAAAGACATAGACTAACAGACTGGCTACACAAACAGGACCCAACATTCTGCTGCTTACAGGAAACCCATCTCAAGGAAAAGGACAGACACTATCTCAGAGTGAAAGGCTGGAAAACAATTTTCCAAGCAAATGATCTGAAAAAACAAGCTGTAGTAGCCATTCTAATATCGAATAAAATTGACTTCCAACCCAAAGTTATAAAAAAAAGACAAGGAGGGACACTTTATACTCATCAAAGGTAAAATCCTCCAAGAGGAACTCTCAATTCTGAATATCTATGCTCCAAATGAAAGGGCAGCCACATAAATTAAAGATACTTTAGTAAAGCTCAAAGCACATTTTGCACCTCACACAATAATAGTGGGAGAATTCAACACACCACTTTCATCAGTGGACAGATCTTGGAAACAGAAACTAAACAGGGACACAGTGAAACTAACAGAAGTTATGAAACAAATGAACTTAACAGACATCTACAGAACATTTTATCCTAAAACAAAAGGATATACCTTCTTCTCAGCACCTGAAAGGACCTTCTCCAAAATTTACCATATAATTGGTCACAAAACAGGCCTCAAAAGATACAAAAATACTGAAATTGTCCCATGCATCCTATCAGACCACCATGGACTAAGGCTGATCTTTAATAACAACATAAATAATGGAAAGCCAACATTCACATGGAAACTGAACAACACTCTTCTCAATGATACCTTGGTCAAGGAAGGAATAAAGAAAGAAATTAAGGACTTTTTGGAGTTTAATAAAAATGAAGCCACAACATACCCAAACATAAGGGACACAATGAAAGCATTCCTAAGAGGGAAACTCATAGCTCTGAGTACCTCCAAAAAGAAACTGGAGAGAGCACACACTAGCAGCTTGACAACACATCTAAAAGCTCTAGAAAAAAAAGGAAGAAAATTCACCCAAGAGGAGTAGACGGCAGGAAATAATCAAACTCAGGGGTGAAATCAACCAAGTGGAAACAAGAAGAAGTATTCAAAGAATTAACCAAACGAGGAGTTGGTTCTTTGAGAAAATCAACAAGATAGATAAACCCTTAGCTAGACTCACTAGAGGGCACAGGGACAAAATCCTAATTAACAAAATCAGAAATGAAAAGGGAGACATAACAACAGATCCTGAAGAAATCCAAAACACTATCAGATCCTTCTACAAAAGGCTATACTCAACAACACTGGAAAACCTGGATGAAATGGACAAATTTCTAAACAGATACCAGGTACCAAATTTAAATCAGGATCAAGTTAACGATCTAAACAGTCCCATATCCCCTAAAGAAATAGAAGCAGTTATTAATAGTCTCCCAGAAAAAAAAAATGCCCAGGACCAGATGGGTTTAGTGCAAAGTTCTACCAGACCTTCAAAGAAGATCTAATTCCACTTCTGCACGAACTATTACACAAAATAGAAGTAGAAGGAACTCTACCAAACATATTCTATGAAGCCACAATTACTCTGATACCTAAACCACAGAAAGATCCAACAAAGATAGAGAACTTCAGACCAATTTCTCTTATGAATATCAATGCAAAAATCCTCAATAAAATTCTCACTAACCGAATCCAAGAATACATTAAAGCAATCATCCATCCTGACCAAGTATGATTTATTCCAGGGATGCAGGGATGGTTTAATATACGGAAATCCATCAACGTAATCCATTATGTAAACAAACTCAAAGACAAAAACCACATGATCATCTCGTTAGATGCAGAGAAAACATTTGAAAAGATCCAACACCCATTCATGATTAAAGTCTTGGAAAGATCAGGAATTCAAGGCCCATACCTAACCATGATAAAAGCAATCCACAGCAAACCAGTAGCCAACATCAAAGTAAATGGTGAGAAGCTTGAAGCAATCCCACTAAAATCAGGGACTAGACAAGGCTGTCCACTCTCTCCATACCTATTCAACATTGTACTTGAAGTCCTAGCCTGAGCAATTCGACAACAAAAGGAGATCAAGGGGATACAAATTGGAAAAGAGGAAGTCAAAATATCACTTTTAGCAGATGATATGATAGTATATATAAGTGACCCTAAAAATTCTACCAGAGAACTCCTAAACCTGATAAACAGCTTCGGTGAAGTAGCTGGATATAAAATTAACTCAAACAAGTCAATGGCCTTTCTCTACACAAAGAATAAACAGGCTGAGAAAGAAATTAGGGAAACAACAGCCGTCTCAATAGTCATAAATAATATAAAATATCTTGGTGTGACTCTAACTAAGGAAGTCAAAGATCTGTATGATAAAAACTTCAAGTCCCTTTAGAAAGAAATTAAAGAAGATCTCAGAAGATGGAAAGATTTCCCATCCTCATGGATTGGCAGGTTCAACATTGTAAAAATGGCTGTCTTGCCAAAAGCAATCTACAGATTCAATGTAATCCCCATCAAAATTCCAACTCAATTCTTCAATGAATTAGAAAGAGAAATCTGCAAATTCATCTGGAATAACAAAAAATCTTGGATAGCAAAAACTCTTCTCAAGGATAAAAGAACCTCTGGTGAAATCACCATGCCTGATCTAAAGCTTTATTACAGAGCAATTGTGATAAAAACTGCATGATACTGGTATAGTGACAGACAAGTAGACCAATGGAATAGAATTGAAGACCCAGAAATGAACCCACACACCTATGGTCACTTGATCTTTGACAAGGGAGCTAAAACCATCCAGTGGGAAAAAGACAGCATTTTCAACAAATGGTGCTGGCACAACTGGTCATTATCTTGTAGAAGAATGCAAATCGATCCATTCCTATCTCCTTGTACTAAGGTCAAATCTAAGTGGATCAAGGAACGTCACATAAAACCAGAGACACTGAAACTTATAGAGGAGAAAGTAGGGAAAAGCCTTGAAGATATGGGCACAGGGAAAAAATTCCTGAATAGAACAGCAATGGCTTGTGCTGTAAGATCAAGAATTGACAAATGGGACCTCATGAAACTGCAAAGCTTCTGCAAGGCAAATAACACTGTCAATAAGACAAAAATACCACCAACAGATTGGGAAAGGATCTTTACCTATCCTAAATCAGATAGGACTAATATCCAATATATATAAAGAACTCATAAAGGTGGACTCCAGAAAATCAAATAACCTCATTAAAAAATGGGGCTCAGAACTGAACAAAGAATTCTCACCTGAAGAATACCGATTGGCATCGAAGTACCTGAAAAAATGTTCAACATCCTTAATGATCAGGGAAATGCAAATCAAAACAACCCTGAGATTCACCTCACACCAGTCAGAATGACTAAGATCAAAAATTCAGGTGACAGCAGATGCTGGTGAGGATGTGGAGAAAGAGAACACTCCTCCATTGTTGGTGGGATTGCAAGCTTGTACAACCACTCTGGAAATCAGTCTGGCAGTTTCTTAGAAAATTGGACATAGTACTACTGGAGGATCCATCAATATCTCTCCTAGGCATATATCCAGAAGATGTCCCAACCGGTAAGAAGGACACATGCTCCAGTATGTTCATAGCAGCCTTATTTATAATAGCCAGAAGCTGGAAAGAACCCAGATGCCCCTCAACAGAGGAATGGATACATAAAATGTGGTACATTTACACAATGGAGTACTACTCAGCTATTAAAAAGAATGAATTTATGAAATTCCTAGGCAAATGTATGGACCTGGAGGGCATCATCCTGAGTGAGGTAACCCAATCACAAAGGAACTCACACAATATGTACTCACTGATAAGTGGATATTAGCCCAAAACTTAGGATACCCAAGATATAAGATACAATTTGCTAAACGCATGAAACTCAAGAAGAATGAAGACCAACGTGTGTACACTTTGCCCCTTCTTAGAATTGGGAACAAAATACCCATGAAAGGAGTTACAGAGACAAAGTTTTGAGCTGTGACGAAAGGATGGTCCATCTAGAGACTGCCATATCCAGGGATCCACCCCATAAGCAGCTTCCAAATGCTAACACCATTGCACACACTAGCAAGATTTTGCTGAAAGGACCCAGATATAGCTCTCTCTTGTGAGACTATGCTGGAGCCTAGCAAACACAGAAGTGGATGCTCACAGTCACCTATTGGATGGACCACAGGGCTCCCAATGGAGGAGCTAGAGAAAGTACCCAAGGAGCTAAAGGGATCTGCAACCCTATAGGTGGAACAACATTATGAACTAACCAGTACCCTGGAGCTCTTGACTCTAGCTGCATATGTATCAAAAGATGGCCTAGTGACATTACTGGAAAGAGAGGTCCATTGGACACATTAACTTTATATGCCCCAGTACAGGGGAATGCCAGGGCCAAAAAAATGGGAATGGGTGGGTAGGGAAGTGGGGGGGGGGAGGGTATGGGGGACTTTTGGGATAGCATTGGAAATGTAATTGAGGAAAATACGTAATAAAAAATATTAAAAATTAAAAAAAGAATAAAATGCAAAGCTTTAAAAAATACTTGCATGTAATTTATTTAAAAAGATTTATTTATTGTATGCTTTAAGTACACTGTAGCTGCTTCAGACACTCCAGAAGAGGGCTGCAGACTCATTACAGATGGTTGTGAGCCACCATGTGGTTGCTGGGATTTGAACTCAGGACCTTCGGAAGAACAGTCAGTGCTCTTAACCGCTGAGCCATCTCTCAAGCCCCCTTGCATGTAATTAAAATGATATAAAAAGCAGATTAGGAAAATTAACTTGCCTTCCGTCTCAGAACTGACTGGGGTCATGCTACAATGTCGTCTGTCTTTTTTTCTTTTTAATCCTCACTCCCAGGCTGAGAACATGTTGACTGACTGAGCGGGTTTGGTCAACACATATAAACACATACACATGAGAATCAAAGTTGAAAAGAGCATTAAAATGTAGACTATTAGCTGCCCTGTTATATATTTTTGGTTGTGAACCTTTAATTAATGGCTAAGTCATCTCTCCAGCCCAAGATGACCTTTTCTATATAACGTCTGCAACTCGTGTGTGAAACCTACCACTAGAAAAGCTTATGAAATCTATTTCAAAACAGATGACTAAATACATATGCTTTTATTGAGTACTTATATATAAATTAACCACAATAATAAACAGTTCCATATGATCCAATAAAATAATACTTGACACATTTATTCTCTGTCAAAAGTTTCATTGTTAGGAAGCACCATAAGAGTCAAAGGTAACTGGATGTTTTTATATGTTTTTTAAAATTCAAATGTAAGACTGTATATGCTACCATTAAAATGGAATAACAAACACAATAATACAATGTATGCTAGCTATTCAGGGGAGTAATGTAACAATATTATTCAGATATTGAATTTAATAATAGTATGAACTTATATTTAATGTTTCTTAGGCAAACATACATTCTTAATATAATTACTTATATGTGTATTTTATATATATATATATATATATATATATATATATATATATATATATATATATATATATATTCAGAGTTAACTTTCCAGTTTCCTAATTTTTCTTCTGTTTTGCAGGACGCTTGTGAAGTGGCTCAATAATAAACTGCCTGTAAATCTTCAAGTACCAGAAATAGCTCAGAACTAGAATGCTGATGAATGTGAGCATCAGGACAAAAATCAAGGCAGCTACCAGGTAGACACTTGATCTGGAATAACAACAACAAAGGAGCCATAAGACAGTCACTCTCCATGCTCTGCCTGTTAATCTACTCAATCCCACTGTCTTAGAACAGCTCCCTCCCTTGCTGGTGGCAGAAATGGAGTAAGAAGCCCAAGCATCTTTCCTCAACATGGTTAAGTAGCTTGCCCGAGGCTTCCCAGGGAGACCTGTGTGATCAGCTGGAGAGAAGGAAGCATGAAAGGACCCCGTGGAGTGGTGCAGAAGATGGACCCAAGAGTAGATAAGAGTCAGCCAGTGAAGCCTTGCAGAGGAGGAAGTGGCTGTGGCTGAACAGTGCTTTAGGGAAGGAAAGACATGTATGCAGGGGCATGGACACGTGAAGAAGCAAGGAGGACCTCCTGGGTCATTCTGGAATGTAACCTAGTTCTGTGTGGCTGCAACTGTAGAGCCTACAGGACAGTGTGGGTAGAAATGAGGAGAGACAGCCAAAGGCACTGGGGATGGAATTCAATGGCAGAGGCCTTGTCTACCAGGAATGAGGTCCTTGGGTATGCTTTCCAGCACTGAGGGAAAAATGGAAAAGGAAAAAAAGACACCCCCGCCCGGCCTCCACCTGCTGTGGGAATTTTGTTTTGTCTTGTTTTTTAACAAACAAAACACAGAAATAGAACTATGCTTTTGTTTTAATTCCAGGTGTAGAATGTGGGGCTACTTCAGATTGACCACAGTGCTGCCATTTTGGGATGTTTGAAATTCTGGGGACTTTTCAGAGGGTATATAAACGCTAGGAACCTGAGAGTTTGGTTGTGGTAGGTTATAGGTTGGATTGGTTGTGGTCTGTTAAGTAGTCATTCACAAAGAAGAGGAGGAGGAGAAGGAAGAGTAGAAGAAATAAGATATACTGATGGCAAAGATCAAACTTGCCCCAAGGAACTCGATGCAGGAAATAGTCTTAATGATAACATTTCCCTTCCCCTGTCCCCTCTATCCTTTTTTTCTCTTGTATCTAGTGTTAGGGGGTTAAAAGAGTGGAGGAAATGGGATCAAGAAGGGTAGATGAAGAACCCACAAAGTAGCCTAAGTCCAACTAAATACCTCCCCCTGAAACCAACACTCCCAGCCCCAACTAAACAAACAAACAGAAACCAAAACAGGTGGGCATGCATCAGAAAAGAGAAAGCATACAGTAAGAAAAGAGTTGGAGTTTAGGCAAAGAGCAACAGGAGGGAGTTTCCTGGGTGTGAGACACGATGGGAGAAGGACATGATGATGTGGGTGAGGAAATGGAGAGAAGGGGTTAGTCCAAGCTGTATTCAAAAGTCTCAGCATTTGTTAACAGGCGACATTCCAGAATAAGGAGAACTGCCAACTCTGGGCATCGTCAGTATGAAGATGTTGTCATCACTCACTGACACAAATACAGAGGGATGGGTGGGGACACACAGGGAGACATGGCCTTAGTGTGCTTCCAGGCTGGCCTGGAACTCCTGGGCTCAAGTGATCCTCTCACCTCTGGCTATGGAGTATAGGGAGCTACCCTTCCAGGCTTAGGGCTTGGTTACATGGCTGGTGGTAACTGAGCATTTGTGATTGTGTGTGAGAGCATGCATATGTGTAAGAGTGTGGGTGTATTTGTGAGAGAACAAGTGAGCATGTGTCTGTGCGTGTGTATATGAGTATGTGAGCGTGTGTATAAGTATGTGTATGACTATGTGAGCGATTGTGTATATGTATGAATGTGTACGTGTGTGTGAGTATATATGTGATAGCACGGGAGAGAGTGTATGTGTGTGTGAGCATGTGTATGTCAGTGAGTGTGAGTGTGAGTGTATGTGAGTGCCTGGACATTGGAAACAACTCTGTGCTGAGGGCCCTTCACTTCAAGTCTCTTCATCTGGGATTCTATGGAGGTACCTACCACGAGAGGGCTTACATTTTAATCCAGATACTTAAGGGTTGTTTTCTACTTGAGGTCTCAGTGTCTGCTTGGAGCAGTTCTCTGTACTGTTACTTTCTCTGGGCCTGCAGTTATCTCAGTGTGATTCTTCTCCTCCGTGACCAGGCAAAGGGTTCTCTTTTGAACCACGATCAGCATAGACTTTCTACCAGGCACTGGGCTAGATGTGGGGACCAAGAGTCCTAGGCCAGCCTGGTTTATGAGATCTTGTCTCAAAAAAGCCAACACAGGAAACAGAATAAAACAAGCAAACAAAGAAAAACTGCCCATTACCTGGGAATCATTCCTAAGCTCTCAATCGCAAAAATAGTTGTTAGGTTACAGAAGCTGCAAATTAGAAAAGGCAGTATTAAAGATTAAGTTAAAGGTGTTTAAAATATCCATATATATGCTCACAATCAGGTCATATGGAACCTTATTAACAAGGACACAGCAGACATGCATTTACAGGACAGTTATGACCGTTTTTCTTTTTCCAATGCAGCATCTTCAGGCCATTGTGAGAGTCCTCAGAGGTTCTGTCCTCACAGTATTACACACTTTGGGTGGTAGTTTTCAAGGCAACAGTCATAATGACTTCAATAATACAGACCAATCATAAGTATCTTCAGAGGTATAACACAGTGAACCATTGCATGCAGAGGTGCTGTTTAAATGAGCATTTACTATGTGCCTGGTGTGCAGAGTGTATACATGCTCTATGTTAGTCCTCACAAGAACCCTTCCTGCCAGATGAGGGAGCTGAGGCTCAGGTCTTGCATTGTTATGGCTAAACTCCCGATGAAAACAACTAGAGGAAGAAAGGGTCTGCTTTGGCTCACACCTCAAGACATACAGTCCACCATGGGGAGGAAGGCATGACAACTGGTCACAGCTGACCCACACGAGGAGGAGGAGGAAGAGGAGGAGGGGGAGAGTAATGAGTGCTGTGTCCAGCTCACTTTCCCTTTTTGTTCAGTAGTGGACCCTAGTCCATGGAAATGTACAGTCCACATTTTCAGAGAGGGTCTTCCCTTCCTCAATTAACCTAATTTAGAAAAATTATTAGAAGACGTGTCCAGAGACTTATCTCTTTGGTGATTCTGAATCCTGTCAGGCTGACATTATCAGTCATGCATGACAAAATGTAAAGACTGTTTAAAGAGGTCTGCTGAGGTGAATTTCTTAGATTTCTGTTGCTCTTCCACCTTCAGGCAGGGCCCAGAAGAAACTGTTTGTGACAGCACCGAGACTGGTATCAGTGTCCGAAGCCAAGTAGAGTCCCGAGGTCACAGGAAGGGGACTCTGCGATAGGAATGGGCTGTTCCATTGTGTATGGGATCAAGGAAAAGCGAATTGATTTATAATTAGAGCAAGGAAGTATGGTTACCATCAGAGATAATGCTACTCAAGGGACTGGGTATGGATCGTTGATGTTGGACCCTCTTTGTCTCTCATGACAAGGGCTGGGGTTGTAGCATAGTGGTAGACAGCTTACCTAACATGTGTGAGGCCTCAGCTCAGTTCCAGTATTG
Organism: Mus musculus; assembly: GCF_000001635.26. Taxonomy (NCBI): domain Eukaryota; kingdom Metazoa; phylum Chordata; class Mammalia; order Rodentia; family Muridae; genus Mus; species Mus musculus. The sequence goes on along the minus strand of NC_000067.6, from coordinate 177,958,633 downwards.
CACAGACATAAACAAATGAAGTTAAATAAATAAAATCAACAAGGCATACCTGAAACGGGACCTCACAGGAAGAGGCACAATGGCGACATGGCCAAGCATTTGGCATAGAGAGCTTACTTTCTGGATTGAAGTACTTGTTTCCTCAAAAGGAGACAAAAGTCTGCCAGGACCTGCCTTCTGCCAAAGTCACCTGTACCTGGAGAAAGTCTGTTCCAAAGGTGAGTGTCCCATAGGCCCAAAGATTTTTCCCTGTCTCAGAACAGTTCTGCCAGGCACCCCTGCTCCAGTGTCCCTGTGAAATCAACTGAAGGCTACACCGGGGCTGGAGTTACCTGCTTCCCCGTCTCCCCGTTCTGACTTCCTTTACTTCTAGGGCGTTTTTGGTATTCACTTGTTTCTCTATTAAAGCTTCATTTCACTCTTTGAGCCTCTGGTCTGGGTAATAAGTTATATAGTAAGTAACAAGAGCTAAAAGCAGAATGAAAGGTCATCATGGAGTTGCAAACTTCTTACAAGGAGGCAGTGCTATGGGAACCACTACCAAGATGAGGTTTTAATCCCACTGCCAGAATACATAAGTTCGAGAACCAGGGCAACAGAATTGGGAGCCACCCAGTTTTTCATTTATAACCCAAGGCACATGTGTGTAGCACATGATCGGACCTTAGATTGCATAGGAATAAAAATATTTTCTGCCAGAAAACAAAGTACCGTGCTGGCTAAAGACATACTGTGCATAAGAATGGTATATTGGCTGGTTTTGTGTGTCAACTTGACACAAGCTGGAGTCTTCACAGAGAAAGGAGCCTCCCTTGAGGAAATGCCTCCGTGAGATCCAACTGTAAGGCACTTTCTCAATTAGTGATCTAGGGTGGGAGGGCCATTGTGGGTGGTGCCATCCCTGGGCCGGTAGTCCTGAGTTCTATAAGAAAGCAAGCTGAGCAAACCAGGGGAAGCAAGCCAGCAAGTAACATCCCTCCATGGCCTCTGCATCAGCTCCTGCTTCCTGACCTACTTGAGTTCCAATCCTGACTTCCTTTGGTGATGAACAGCAGTGTGGAAGTGTAAGCTGAATAAACCCTTTCCTCCCCAACTTGCTTCTTGGTCATGGTGTTTGTGCAGGAATAGAAACTCTAAGACAGATGGGGAACCTAGTGTGGTGGTACACACCTTTATCCACAGCACTCCACTCGGGATAGAGAGTGTAGTTCTCTGAGAGTTCAAGGCCAGTCTGGTTTACATAGCAAGTTCTAGGATAGCCAGGGCTATAGAGAGAGACTGTGTCTCAAGTAAACAACAACTATAGTTATCAGTGTCTATTTCTATATGACTTATATGTGAACTAACTTTTACTTTCCCCCCTTTCCATTTCTCCTACTCGTATATTACATATTTTAGGTGTATGGGTCGCAAGTGGTGACGACTGGGAACTGATATCTCTTCATGACAAAATTATAGGAGAAACAAAAAATTGTTTTGAGTGTTTGGACTTCACATTGGATGTAGTAAAACTGATTTGTTCTGCTTTGGATGGAAAGTGTATTTTTAGTATTTAAGTATAATTATGCTCTCATAAAATAAATTACTGTTGTGGTTACTTGAAAGTTGGGCAGTTTGGGGCAAGGACATGATGATAGCATGGACTGCAATTATTAGTTATTTCCACTCTCACTTTCTCTCCAGCCTCATTCACTCTCTTGATAGTCTTTATTTTGACTACTTTATTAGCTTGTAGTCATTGTGCAACATTAGACTTTTTTGCATGACCATTTTCTTCCATGAATACGATGATGGTCCATCACAGTCACCCTCTGTCCCTCCACTCTGCTCCCCACTGACATCCTTTTTCTCTCCAAACAGCCCCACTCCTAGGTTTATGACTTTTGCTACAGTCTAGATTGTATTTGTAAGAGAAAACATGAGCCACTTATGTTTCTCAGTGTGGCTTTTTCACATAGCATGGTGCTCATTGGTTGTGTACATTTTCCTGAAAATAATATTAATTTGGCACTTTCTGAGGCTTCATTAAATTCTATTGAGTTTATACACAGGCTTTCTTTTGGCAGACAGCTGGGTTCCTTGCATCTTCCTTTAAAGTCTCTTCTTTAAAAAAAAATTAACATTCAAGCCAAATAAGAATGGCCCCCATGGGCCCATAGATTGGAATGCTTGGTCACCAGGGAGTATCACTATTTGAAAGGATTAGGAGGTGTGGCCTTTTTGGAGGAATTGTGTCAATAGCTGGTGGGGTTTGAGGTTTCAGAAGTCTAAGCCTGGGCCTCTCTTCCTGCTGTCTGCTATCTGGATAGACAACTCTCAGCAATTTCTCTAGCACTATGTCTGCACTTGTGCCGCCATATTTCTCATCGTGATGATAATGAACTGAACCTCAGAAAGTGTAAGCAAGTCACAAGTAAATGCTTTTCTTTCTAAGAGGTCTGTGACCTCACTTCACAGCAATAGAACACTGACCTAGATACAAGCATATGTATTTTGTATCTTCTATGTTACATGCATAATACTGGGGGAGGGGGGTGGGAGCTTCAGAGGTTTGTTTGTATAGGTAGTTATTTCTATTGGTCCTTGTTCCTTGTCTATGGCTTCTTCTTTTCCTGTCTGGTTTATTTGCTAGAATGTTTCCTTCCAGATATTGTGTGTGTGTGTGTGTGTGTGTGTGTGTGTGTGTGTGTGTGTGTGTGTGTGCTTTTAAAGTAAATTCTTCCAGTCCAGTTATTCATTTGTTTCTGCTGAGCATTTGGGAGGCATAAGCAGATGGGGACTATTTCAGACTAAGTTTTTATTACAGTCCTATCTCTGGTGAACACTCAGCTAACCTCATGAGGGTTGCTGTCATTTTCTTTTTCCTCTGGAGTTAGGACTAAACTTAGATACAAACCCCATCATCTTCCCACTCACTGTCATAGCTTGTCTCATCTAATCTCTGTCTGCTAGTCTGTCTGTCTGTCTGTCTGTCTGTCTGTCTGTTAAATCCTTTTATGTCACTAAACTTATTCTCTTATTTCCTATTTCCAGGCTTATCCAGGGTTGTGGAACATGTAAGAACATGTAAGAACAGGCGATCATAATTTTATTAGCTAACCCCCATAGCACCCATGCCACCATTGTACCCCTGTGGGCATAGCTTATCAGGCTCACAGTGGTTTAGAGTGCTGCTGACATTGCCACAAGCAGCCTGTATAGCACCTTCCAGTAATATGAAAGTCAATCAATAGGGAGGAAGCTTCCTGGTCAATATCAATTTGATTTCTCTGCGTCCTGTGGCCGAAGTGTGTGGGGTCTTCAGCTTTAGAGTCTAACTATCCAGTTCTTCTGGGTAAAGAAAATCAATGACAATAGGTTGTATTCATTTGGGGTCTCTAGGTTGTCCCTGATCATACAGCTCAAGGAGAGGTATTCAAAACCTAGCACTGGGCTTTTTATTGGGCAACTTATGGCTTCATTAAGGAGCATTATACCCTGAGTAGGGGCAACTCCAACTAAACTCACACATGTTTATAAACATTAACATATATTTATATATAATAACAATATATTATATAAATTATATACTTTTATATGATTATATAATTTTAATAATTATATATATTATATATAACATATACGTATATATACATGAAATTTGTCTATGTGTTTATGAAGTTTAAAATCGTCAGTGTTAGTTATTGTTTTCCCCGCCTCCTCTGCCTTATCCTTCTGCCCCTTGCCACATTTAAAACTCCTTCTCCTTTCCCCCTTTCTCTCACCTGGGTTCTATTATCCCAGCGTCATTAAGACCTCCCCTACCCTGCCTCCCACTAGTTGTCCCATTGTACTTTTAGGCCCATGTCACAAGAAGAAATGCTGTCTGGTACTGTAAATCTGGCCAAGAACCTCTGGTAAGGAAACATATCTGTCCCAGATGTGAACTTATGACTATTATCTTGCTGAACATACATAGTACTGAATGCCTTCTAAGTTGTATATCTATACCCATAGATTAGTGCAGCACTCAGACCTGAACACAGATGTTTGTGCAGTGTATGACAGTTAATAAAGAAACTTATTGTCACAATGCAGAAAATAACTGTCTGTGGGGTGATCAGCCACAAATAAGACATCTATATCATATTCCTTTCCACCAAATCCAGAGACTGTTGAGGAGGGAAAGAGTCAAAGCACAGGAAGTACTGTCGATGTAACAGGCACGCTACACATACGAACTCACGGCTGCTATGGTTGCCTGCATAAGGTCTGTACAAGATCAAGCCAATCAACATTTCATTATGGGGAGAAGAGAAGATCTATGAACAGTTCATGGCTTCTGAGGGAAGGAGAGCCAGTTTCCTTTAATGGTATGGCTCCAGTTGGTTAACTACAGTGGGGTAAATTGACCCACATCCATGAGTATGCAGGTAGCACAAACTGGATTCAGTGGGCCAGCTAAGGAAAAGAAAACAAAGACATGACTGTGGAGCAGGGTTAGAGGAGGAAGCGGGGCTTGGGTCTGGAAGGAATTAGGATGATTATGATCAAAATCCATTGTATGCATGTGTAGTGGCTATTTGTGGTTGCGACCTTGACTATATGTGGAAGGAACTACAGTCCAGAATTTGAAGGCTCACCTGTGATCCTAATCTGGAGGCTGGGAGATATAAGTTTCTGACCTGGATCTTGGCATTGAGATCTTGAGGTTGAGTGGCTATGAATCCCAGAAAACTAAGACAGGGAGATCTCTGAGTTCAAGGTCATCTGGGACAAAGCAAGTCCCAGATACAGGCATGGTGGCACAGACCTGTAATCAGGGCCACACCTTCTGCTGGAGACCTATATAAGGACATTGGAAGAAGAAAGATTTGCTCTCTTCTCTGCCTGCTTGCCTTGTGAGACTGAACAACTGCTAGATCCTTGGCCTTCCATTCACAGCTGCTGCTGCTGCTGCTGCTGACCATTGTGGGGGAATTGGACTATACAGACTATAAGCCATCAACATATTGGCTTACTATATAGAGACTACCCATACGTTAAGTGACTCAACAGAACCCCAACTAATACAACATGTATGAAATTACTAACAATGAGTAAAAAATATGTTAAAAAAATTTACACGGCCATTTTAATAGTTGAGAATCCTATGTACTGATTGTCCAAATATTAGCTGTCAGCACCCATTACATGGACTGTCGTAGACATGTCATCTCATTGCTGGTCCCCCAGCACCTTCCAGGATGAAGGCTACTTTGTCTGCTTGATCAGCTATCAGTCATTTCTCATGGCCTGGATCCCTTGTGGCTTTTACACATATCCATTTCTCTGGGATTATTTCACTCTTGAAGCCTGATTTCCTTATAGTTTGTTATTTTTGAGAATCTCTTCCAGACTGTTCTTGAACTCCTGGGATCATGAGATCTAGTGGACTTGGGCCCTCAGAGTAGCTGGGATGACTGGCTTGTACTTCCATCAGAATGGTCTGGATTGTCTCCTTACATTGGCAAGAGTCCCTTTGTGCTCTGACATTACATCATGCATTGCTGTGCATCAGTTAAGCTGCCCATCACCTATGAACAGGAGAGGTTCCTTTCCTTAAGGCTTCTCCTTGCTTTCGAGGAAGCATTCTCTTCCCTGTGAGCAGGGCTGGGAGATGTGCAGCTCTCAGAACTCCTTTGGAAGGAAATCCTCTCTGTTGCCCTTCTTAAGAACTTTCAGCCTCCTTGGAAATAAATACACTGGAGGCTTACAGGCATAGGAAAATCATAAATCTCTTAGTTTTGCTTTGGTCTTTCCATTCATCAGTCTGTATCCCAAAACTACCTAAGTCATCAGTGAGCCTTTTAGCATACCAAAAGTCACATCTTCTGGAAGGAGGAGGGTGGCAGGCAGGTAATATTTGTTTGCCAGGTAATAGAGGGAAGAACTCAAAGCTCAAAAAATAATGTCACATTACTAGACTATTACTCAATCCTCCAATATAATCATTACTAATTGATCTAGTCCACACTGTATTTTATGAATCTGTCTTTCCCAGGGCCATGCACATGGGCTCATGGGCTTTTATTTCCTTTGTTGTCTTATAGAGCTAGGAGGGAACCCAGGGCCCAACACATGATAGGTGTGATGCTTGGTCTTCATTGTTAGGCTGACTTGATTTTGAGTCACCATGGAAATAAACCTTCTGGGACTATCTGGGAGGCTGTTTCTAGAAGTGCCTGACTGAGGAAGACCCACATCAAACCCACCCACATGGCTCACACAGTTGCACAGACTGCAGTTTGTGGCTGGGAAAGAATTGAGCCTGACCGCCATTGCTCTGTGCTTCTGACTGCAGTTCTCCCCTAGCCTTCATTATGCTTTTTCTACCACGGTAGATTTTACTCTCAAGACTTGGAACCACAATCCATCCCATACCCATTATGTTCTTCTTGTCAGATGTTTGGTCATGTCAATAGGCAAAGTAGCCAATATGTATGTCAAGGGGACAAAATACCAGAATGGAATTTCAAACTGAGTGAGTGATCCAATTACTAGGTGACATGAGATGTCCTGCTTTTATAGCATGTTTGCTGATTGCTAGAAAATGAAAAGGAAACTTATAAATAACAAGAGTAACAAAAATGAGATATTTAGATGGCATCAAATTAAACACAAAAGAAAAAAAAGGCAAAAAAAATCATAAGGGGAAACTATAATTTTATTCTTACTTAAAATGTTATTCTTACCTATAGTTTGGATCCAAGATCTTCAAGCGATACACATACATTCCAGCATACGTCATGGGCCATTTTATGTGGTTTTTATTAGAATAGTTTAGAATCTCATATGGTTGGCCTAGGTCTCCTGGCTTCCCAATAGCATAAGAAAAACAAGGCCTATAGTTCTGAGTACAAGCAAAGACAGAAAAAGGTTATTTCTAGACTTTAAAACAATCTTATTCATATGATGTATGAGAAGTCTTGTGTATTTTAATTTTATGTTCATGAGTATTTTTTTTTCTGTATTAAACTGCACCACCTACAAACACTCCCTATGCAGGTCAAAAAAGGGCACCAGAACCCCCACGAACTTAAAATTAACAGGTGCTTTTGAGCTGTCTTGTAGATGCTGGGAGCAAAACCCAGGTCCTCTGTTAAGAGCAGCCAGTGCTCCTATCTGCTAACCATTCTCAACAGCCCCAGATTCTCATACATTCATTTTGGAAACATCCTTAAGAGATGGATGGCTACATCTTTCTACTTGCAGCTGCAATAGCAGAGAATGCCTGGCACATCCCCTACCAGCCCTCACCCGTGGTTCAGAGAGGACCTTCTGGGGGATCCCTCACTTAGTCCAAGGTATTCTTAGCTTGGTGAAAACTGGGATGCTGAGTGTGGGTACAGGAGCTCAGTTTAGTTTTCAGAAGGGATTATAGCTGAGAATGGTGCCCATTTTTCAGTTTGCTATGGATATAGTCATAGTAGCAGGGCAGAGATCCAGCCCATGTACAAGGTGGGTGTAACCCTATGTGGGTAAGACTGTCCCTGGAAAGAAACTACTGGGCTCCTCTAGAGATGGATGGGATTTCTCCCATTTAGAAAGACTGTTACCCACACCTAACCCTAACCTGGCAATTTTCTTTGGGTCTAGGAGTTTGCAGCTCCATCGGACCTGGATCACATGATTATTTCCACAGCATGGAGGCTTCATGCAGCCAAAGTCTGTCTATAGCCATTGAATAGTCCTGGTAGGGATAGGGGCAAGGTTAATGTAAAAGGTAAGTTTAAGTATAAATTAATCGTTAGACTAAGGGTGTGAGTAGGTGTAGGTTGGTGTGAAGTGGTTGGGGTAAGGGTAGGTGTTGGTGCAAGGGTAAAGGTAAAGGTGAATAGGGTCAGGTCAGGAGTAGGGGTAGTGGTATGGTTGGTAAGTGGCACTGGATTTATCTGATGGTATTTACTTCTTGATTTCTTTATTTCCCCTACATGTTGAGGCCTTTTAATGTAGTGCTACCGTGGGTATAGTCCATCTTCAATATACTAGGTAGTGGAGGTAAGTTATGCTCTAATTTCATATGAAGCACGTGTGTTCAACCTAATGAAGTATCACGATCCCTCCTGATGAAATACAAAAATAGCAGTAGGAATCCACATCTCCTACCCTTTCTCACCTCTGTTTACCTCTCGGCCATGGCATATCTGCTCCATTTGCCTAACGGTGTGTGGGTGTACCAGTGAGTGAGGAGTGACAAAAGGCTCATGGATTTTCAGTAAACCAACTTGGAAATGCACACTATGGAGGGTGTCGTGGCACACACTTTAATCCCAGCACTTGGGAGGCAGGGGCAGCTATATCTCTGAGTTTGAAGTCAGCCTATTCTATATAATGGGTTCTAGGATAGCCAGGGCTATAGAGAGAGACCCTCTCCCTGAAAAAGAAAATCCAAAATATTTTCTGGGTCAACACTGGGCTATGAGAATTCTTGTTTACTGAGTTGGTTAACACATGGAGCAATGAACTTGATTAAAATAAAAGCAGACATTTGCACTATGCCTGGGAACTGAATATCTGCCCATCACCACAAAAGAAACCTGTTCATCAGGACTGATTTCTTGGCACTGTGTGCATTTTCCTAGAGAAACATGGAAATATCTTTGTTCTTTCTAATTTTCTCCTTTGTTATTTTTTAATACGGTGAATGATATTCACCAATGGTTGCTCCTCTTTCTAGCTTCCATTTGATGCTTTCGGTCATAGTGTTGGGCTCCCTGGTTATTATTATCTTTTCCCTCTCTCTTCTTTTTTTTTTTTTTATTTTAAGCCCTCACTTTGTCACCTACCTAGTCTCCAAGAAAACAAATCTCCCCTAGAATCCGGAGCTCACTCCATTTCTAGCCGAGGAGTGCTCTGTCTAGGATTCTTGGTCACTTTCAGAGACTCAAATCCCATCCTGTATCAAGAAAAAATCAGCCAGCCCTGCAGTGCCCACCCACTCCCTATCTATTCCAACACCAACTTCAAGAACCTGTAGAAATGCCACTTTTCCTTTCAGACATTTGTCTCTGACGACTTAGAGATCCAAGAGCTACTTCTCAGAAGCACAGCTGGCTCATGTTGTCTTTCCTTTTCACATGGTAGACCGAGGATTGAGGGCCTGAAATGTTCCTTCCAGAATCTTTGCTGGTCATAAGCTACTTTCATGGTTTCCAAAGTACAGGACCAAGGCCCAAGCTAAACAATGTCACCTATATTTGGGGACTTTTAGAAACGTGAGTTTAGGAGCTGGTTTGTAACCCAGATGCTTACATAGCTCACACAATGCCCTGGATTTAATCTCTAGTGCTGGGAAAAGAAGGGAATGGAAAGGTGGGGAGGAGAGGAAGGGAAGGGAAGAGAGTGGAGCAGATGGGTGGGACAGAGACAATGGGGAGGGTGTGAAAAAATTTTGGACCTGAATTAGAAATTTGGGTGAGACCAAGTTGCCTATTCCAGCAAGCTTCCTGCTGCTTTCTGAAGCTTGGAAACCACTGGACTATTTCTTGCTAGTTCAAGCTCATTCCATGATTATTCCCCATCTCATTGCTGGATGTATGTCCTTGCTGAACCACAGTGTCAGTTAGGCCCTCCATAAGATTTGTTGGCCCAACCCAGACCCTTGAGTGCCTTTTAAAAACAACAAAAATAACCAGGAAGGCAAGTTTGGTTTGAACTGAACCCATAACTACATTGATTCCTTATGATTTGAAGTAATAAGTATTACTTATTGGAAGTGATGAGCCACAGTTCACGAAGTATTTCTATAAAGACATTAATTTTCTACAATGAGTTAGGTGCTGGGAATGTAGCATTGAACAGAAGGAACAAAACTACCTTCACCCTTAGAGCTCACTATTTATTAATTTGTTTATTTAAGATTTCATTTTAGATTGAACTCTACGTGTCTTGTGTATACGTATAACCGGAGTAGGCTGGAAGAAGACAGTGGATCCCCTGAAGCTGAAGTTACAGGCAGTTAAGGGTCATGTGGCATGGATTCGGGAACAGAACTCAGACTCTCTGTACGAGCAGTTCGTGCTCTCTCCAGCCCCATGAGACAACTAGTCTTTTAAAAGGCTTGCTTTCCTCATGTTTACATATAGTAATCACTTGATACCATGCAGATTCAGATTTTTAGTGGTATATCTCTTACCAAAGAGTGCCAGAGAGGGAAAACATCAAACAGATTAACGACAAGAAATTTTGAAATAACTCAGAAGTAGTGTTCAATTCCCCTAAGCAATTTAAATCCAAAGTGTTAGCAGCAGGCTTTTGTTAATCTTGAAGGCCAAATTTAATCCTTTTCTTACCTGAGGCCCCCAGACATCATCCAGTGGGATGTCTGGGTTTTCCTCTATCATCGAGTCCCACGTCTGTGCTTCATTTATACAACCATTCTGCCAAAAGATGGCAACATGCCGTTATGGAGAAGTCTTTGCATTAGCTTATGTTGGAGCATCTAATATATCTTAATGGCACTGGAAAATTTATCTTTCTCAAGAAACCCTTTCATTTAAATGCAGTGCTTTGCTTTTTCACCACTTAAACGTAATACAGTTTTAAACACTGAGAAGGCTCAATTTTGTGGCCTTGATTTTGTTCACACACTGTAACCACAGCCACTGCAAGGACCCAGTTGAAGAAACCCTCACCTCTGACAACCAACATCCTACTTTCTACTGAGACTTTTAACTAACTAAATAACATTTACAAGTGAAATAGTTCAGTATTTTGTGCCTGCAAACTAGCTTGCTTTTATTTAGTAAAACATCTTCAGGGGCCATCCTTGATCTAGCATGTATGAGAATTTCCTTCCTTTTGACAGCTTGTGTGTGTGTGTGTGTGTGTGTGTGTGTGTGTGTGTGTGTGTGCGTGTGTGTGTGTATGTGTGTGTGTGTGTGGTGCGTGCATGTGCAAGAGCATGCTGCTGGGTGAATGTAGATGCCATAGGATAGATAACCTGTGGGTTCCATGCTTTTTCCATATGGAATCTGAGGGGATTGATTTCAGGTCCTTCAGGCTGACAGATCTCTGTCACCTGATGAGCCATGGTCTGAAACTAAAACTGCTGGATCATATGAGAATTTATGTAGAATTTTGTGAAGAGTTACCGGACTACCTTCCATAGCACAAATCCATCCTTTTATTTTAATCCCCTTTTAACTTAAAAACAACCAAAACCATGCAGAAAACAAAACAAAACAAAAAAACCACATTGATGCTAAAACAATCACAATAATGAAAACCTTCCTACTCCTGATTCAAAACATAACCCAGAAAGTCTCCAGGAGCCCTACAAGCCTCTCAAAGTCTCCACAGCTTCCTCATGCAACCAATAACTGCTGCCCTGGCTTTTCTAAGCTCCATCCCTCACAGATCTTGAGTTTCGCATCAGAATGTTTGTCCCTGCACACTGTGGTCTCTGCCCTTAACACCTCCCAATTCATCCACCTTTTCATGGCTTTCCCACAAGACTCCCCTCTTTCCTGATCCTTACAGCCTTGGCTGTTGTAAGTAGCTCTGTCAATGTGGTGTGCAAATCAACCCTGGAGAACTTCCTTTCCACTGTTTTGAGCACGCAGGCATGGAGGATGAGAACTGGAGATTGTGCTTTGAGTCTCTAGTCTGCCCAGTACGTTCCCCAGGGTGGAGGTGCGGTGCTCTTTACACCCCAGCAATGTGAGTCTGCCTTTCCCTCCATTACCAACTCGTATTGCCAGTTGTTTATTTTTATTCTTGCCATGCTAGTGTATGTGAAATAGTGTCTCACTGTGGATTTCATTTAGGTTTCCTGAATGTGCTCCAATGTCAACTACACATTTTCTTTAGAGAAATATCCATTCAAGTCCTCCCTCCCCCATTAATTTGGGCTGTTTTGTTGTTGAATTATGGGAGTTTTCTGAATATGGTAGGCACTCTACTATCAAATATATGACCTTCAAATACTTTGTTCCACTCCATAGGTCGTCTTTTTATTTTTGCGTTTTTCTTTTGTTTTGTTTTTTGAGATTTACTTTTATTATTTTTATATCCCAACCACAGCTTACCATTCCTCTTTTCCTCCCAGTCCCTCCCCTATTCACTCCTCCTCAATTTCTATTCAGAAAAGGGCAGTGCTCCAATGGATATCAACAAAACATGGCAACAAGTTACAGCAAGACTAGGTACCTCTCCTTGCATTAGGGCTGGAAGAAACAAGTCAGTAGGAGGAAAAGTGTCGGGGATAACCCCTGCTCTCACTGCCAGGCATCCCACAAGAAGACCAAGCTACACAACTATAGCATGTATGCAGAGGGCCTAGGTCGGTCTCTTGTAGCTCCCATTTGCTTCAGTCTCTGTGAGGTCAGGTTAGTTGAGTCTGTGGGCTTTCTTGGTGTGTCCTTGACCCCTCTGGCTCCTATATGCTTTGCTGCTCCTCTTGTATCAGTTGCTGTGTGAAACCTCTCTGATGAAGCCTGGGCTAGGCACCAATTCCTGTATCTTTTGATGCACACTGTTTTTAGGTTTTCATCAAGTCCACCTTTAGTCTCCTTCCCTTTCCTTCCTTCTCCCTCCTGTTTTCCCTCCCTTCCTTTTCTCTCCTATCTCTTCCTTTCTTTTCCCCTCTACCCTTTTAGCCTCCCTCCCTCAATTCTCTCTTCCTTTCTCTTTCTTTTATCTGTGACTTGATATCATAGCCATTATATAAATCACTGCCCAAGCCCATGTTAGGATGATGTTACCCTACTTTATTTTTCTAAGAATTTTTTCTAGTTTGTGATCCTAAATTTCGACCATAGACCAATTTTGAGTTACCATCTGCCCATGATGGCAGGTGGGAGTTACATTTTACTTTTTTTAAAAATGTGTATTCATGTTTGCCTGAATGTATATCTTTGCATCATATGTGTGCAGTGTCCACAGTGGCCAAAAGGGATCGGATCCCCTAGGCCTGGATCACAGATGATTGTGAGCCACCTTATGGGAGCTTGGAACTGAACTTGAGTCCTCTGAAAGAGCAGCCAGCACTCTTAACCACTGAGCCACCATCTTCGGAGCTCAGTCAAAGGACGCTTAGGATGCTTTGAGCTCCTCCACTTGACTTTTGTGTCTGGTTTCACTTTACCCAGTACTGTTTGTTGAGTAGGGTGACTTTCCTCGTTGGGTGGTCCTGTATGAAACAATCCTGTGTATGTGCTCTGGAGGAGACACACTCTTCACATAAAATGTTTAGTACAGTGTTTTACGTTGTCAGTTATTGTGTTGAAATCACTTTTAGTTCAATGACCCAGCTGTCCTAGTTCCTAGGCATTGTCACACATGTCCACTGTGTGTGACCTGCAGCTCAGACACAGGCCAGGGCAGGGTAAAGGGAAGGTAAGCATTTACAGTGGCCATGACAGCTTGCAGCGATCACACCTGGGAAAGGAAGGCAGTGGCTGACCAAACTGTGGAGCAAGCTGGAGAGCTAAAGAAAGGAAGAAAACTGGAAATGATAGAGAGGGAGGAGGAGCAAAGCTTTCATTTCGAGTGTCCCAGCCATGTGACGACTCATAAGAAAGAGTCCAGGAGTAGGACTGCCAAGAGGGGTACAGCAGTGTGGGTGAGCTTAGGCACATGTCTAATACACATTGCATTGTCCTGAGTCAGACATGATCAGAACCTGACTTTTAGTATCATGGTCTTAGGAATCTTTGTTTGCTTGCTTGTTGTTTTGTTTTGGTTTAGTTCTTTGTTTTTGTTTTTGAGGAAATGTTTACTGTGTAACCCTGGCTGTCCTGGAACTCCATCTGTAGACCAGGCTGGCCCTGAACTCAGATTTACCTGCCTCTACCTCTCTGAGTACTGGGATGCTAGAATTAAAGGCATGTGCCATCATGCCTACCTTATGATGTTAAGAATCCAACCCTGGGCACTCGGCAAGAGCTCTACCACTGAAACCAAATGGCTCATCTGTTTGTTTGAGATAAAGGTAGCCTCAGGTTAGCCTACAACTTGATATGTTGTTATACTTTGAATTGGTCTACCTTTCTCCATCTCCCAAGTGCTGAAATTCCAGGTGTGTCCTATCCTGCCCAATTGAAAGTTTGATTCTGGGTCGTACGAAGCCCAACTCAGTTCTCCCAGGTTACTGTCCTTGAAGCATGAACTTGGAGGTCAGACTTTTTCATGACAGCTCCTTGAAGTTCCTCCCTCCTCTGGATTGTTTCTTTCAGCTCTCAACCAGTCCATCCTCAGCTGCTGCTGTAATGAACTAAGGGGACAGGAAGAATGGAGGTCCATGGGAGAATGGTAGACTTTCTGCTCACTTTGCAGTCACAAGAGCCAGGCAATGGACTCACCAAGGTGATTATTGGAAATGTAATTCTTGTGAAGTTTTACTTCTCAGCAATGCCTCTATGCAATCAATGGAAGGGTTGTCTTCTGGGCTCTACACACATGTACTCTGGTGCAAGCACACCCCCTAAAAATGTACAGACATACACAGTTTGTTGTAGTCATCTTTTCTCCTCCTCCTCCTCCTCCCTTCTTCTCTTCTTCTTCTTCTTCTTCTTCTTCTTCTTCTTCTTCTTCTTCTTCTTCTTCTTCTTCTTCTCCTCTTCCCCCTCTTCCTCCTCTTCTTCTCTTCTTCCTCCTCTTCTTCTTCTACCTCTTCCTCTTTTTCCTCTTTTTTTTTTTTTTTTTTTTTTTGGTTTGTGAGACAAGGTTTCTCTATGGAGCCCTGACTGTCCTGGAACTCACTCTGTAGACTGTGCTGGTCTTGAACTCAGAGGTCTGCCAGTCTCTGTCTCCCAATGTGCTGGGATTAAAGGTGTGCATCACCACTACTCAGCAACAAGTACTTTAATGATGAATCAATGGGGATGAAGGTCTTTCATCTTGGATGTAGAACAAATACAGGAATCTGTGACATGATGGATTTATTTAGTTATGTAATTGAAAGGTGCTGCCTTCTGAGAGTGGTAAAGTGTAATTCAATTCTCCTTGTTGGCATCTAGGTGAGTGCTATATCTCAGATAAATAATATCTAGTGACATAAAATATGTCACATGGAAAGATGTCACTCTGACTTTCTTTGAGCCTGTGATCTTAAGAGAATCTTAGGAAATCCTGCTGTTAACTTCTAGAAGGCTCTATCTCCATGGGAAGGCTTAAAGACATAAATGCCCACAGAGGCTAGAAAGAGTAATTACAAAAGACAGAATAGAGGGGTTAATCAGGAGGTCGAGATCAGCTTGTCTTGGAGGATAGAAGGAAGGGAGAGGACAGAGACACAGAGGCTGAGGCCAGTACAGTAAAACGGTGCAAAGGTACAGAGGAAGATGAAATCTGGAGAGCACCCATTTCATAGAGCACCAATGTCTTAAAGCCAAAAGCAAACCCATCCATAATGAAACACTCGACACAGTTAAGACAGACAAGAAAATGTTCATTTAGGTCATTTAGGACTGAGTGGCCTTCCCATCACGCTATTTTATTTTTCCTGACCTTTCTTTCGTCTGTTTTATAGACAACAGCTTCTTCTTTTTCAGAGATGCATCTCAGAAGTCACTGGCTTTAATATAGAGTCAGCTTTCTTTTCTACTTATGGCTTGGTTTCACTTCCCTTAGATAATTTACATACAAATTGAAAAATCAAAAGGATACCTTTAATTGCGTGTTTAATAAGTTCAGTTTAAATTCAAAGATGTCCTACCTGCTCCATAGTAGAATTAAAGGTGTAGTCGTTCCTGCCATGGATTTCCCACAAGATAAAATTTGCGTCAACTATTTTAATAAATCCATTTTCATCATACCTGAAACAACAAACACAAAAATGACAGCTTAGTGTCAAATAGAGGGCCTGCAGCTTGCAAGTCTCATGGTCTTAAGTGTAAATCTTTTTTTGTTGACTTATTTTTGAGATAGCGTCTCAAAGTGCCCAGGTAGGCTTCAAGCTTACTATGAAGTGAAGGAGCCCTTGAGATCCTGGTTCTCTTTCTCTACTTCCCAAGTGCTGGGATCACACGAATGTGCCATTCATGGTGGTTGAATCCTGTCTTATCGTTTCTTAGCCTCTGACCCCAGGGAAGTTACTGGAACTCCCCGATTCTTACAGATATTGATCTGTGATTTGATTGTATCTGATTGCTAGGTCTACTTCCCCCAACTGAATGAAATAAATGAGCCTTGTTTTGAGACAGGATCTCAGTGCAGCCACTGCTCATTTTGAACCTTGGAGTTCACTTTGGAGCCCAGGCTGGACTTGAACTCCTGCTCTTGGCGTGTACACCTCCCGGGTGCCAAGATTACAGGTGTGCACCATCAGGTCCAGCCCCATGGAGCAGACATTATTCAAAATAAAAACCTAAGAATAGAAAATAAGGAGAATGTGTACCGTAAGATTTCTCCATTGCTTTAGCGACCACATATTGATAAAATGGGACTGGTGGGGTCCTGGTGACATGTGAGAGAGGATGGGACAGGTGGAAGGACAAAGCAAGGGTCTCTGGGTGTCATTAAATCACAAGTCATGTCGTGGACAGTGAGACCACAGGGTTATGTACTGAAGGTTGGACTTCCTGCCTGCTTCCTAGGTGGGGCCAGCTGGAATATGGACTGAATCTTGCAGTCAGCAGCCAAAAGAGCTGAGGTAAGGCAGGGAAGACTCTCCACAGCAACATTAGACATGGTCACCCTCCCGCATGGAGAGGGTGCTCCCTCCTGATACTGGCACAGGACACATTAGCCACACAAAGCTGAGAGCAGTTCCCTTAGACCCATGCAGTTTTGAAAGAAAGCTGGTACTGTATATGAAGATTTTTTTCTCTTTAATAACAGATAGATAGATAGAGGCTTGAGAGCAAAGATATAGTTGCTATTAATAACTTTTCACCTTTGCATTGTAGAACTCAAATGGTTACACTACTGCCTCCTCTCCGCACCTCCCTCTCCTGGTTCCTGCTCTCTCTTCCTTTCTCCTTGCACCTCTTCTCTGACAGAGTCTCATAGTTCAGGCTGGCAGGCCTCAGACTCACTGTGAAGCTGAGAAGGGCCTTGAATTTTGGAATGCCCTGTCCCTACTTTCCTGACTCCTTATTGCTCACATATCTGAATGAAATTGTCCCACTCATTGGGTGGGAATTTCCCTGGAGACTCAGATTGTAGTGTCCAGTTCTTGCTTCTAGGCTCCTCCTGATTCTTTAACTGTACCTTCACTTTCAAATGACAATTTGTCTCTTGAAAGCTCTGTGTTGGTTTACAAAAACTACAAGATCCTTGTTTTAGCTGTTCCTTAACAATACTAAATCCTTGTCTTGAATACCTTGAAAATTCTAGATCCTCGTCCTGTTCCTTGCTCAGATCTCTGCTTTACTTCAAAGCTATTGGAGCCAGGTTTCAGTCTGGGTAAGGTATGCTGGTCCCCAAACGCTGTTAGCACAACTGGTCATTGTCCAATTCTCTCAAAGTGCAGAGTAAAGCTTCAGTGTTAAAAAGCAGTTCCTGGGTGAACTGTGTTAACTAGTTCTGAGAAACCATGAAGAGCTCAGAAGCTCAGTTCTCAAACATGCATGCTGAAGAGAGAGTGGCTTGGTGTCTGAGTCAGGGAGAACCACAGAAAATTAAAGACAACAAAACAAAGAAAACACCCTCACTCGAGTGCTCTGGACTCTTGCCACAGAAGAAGCCAGGACACTCACAAGTTTGTAGTTTGAGGTGGAAACAGGAGTTTGATTGCATCTTAAGTTATCAATAGAATTCTTGATTTCCTAAGAGCTAGGGTGGCGGTGGGGGGGGGGGGGGGGGTTGAAAAGGAATGGCTGAGCAGGAAAAGACACTGCTTTGGAGCCTGATGACCTGAGTTTGACCCCTGCAACCCAGGAAGTGGAAGGAGAGAACAGGGTCTGAAAGAGGTCTGACAACTTAACTTCCCCCTCCAATAAATGTTAAGGTTTGGTTTTGTTTCTTTCCTTTTCTAAAGAATTGACTGTAAAAATGCTTAAGGACAAAAGGGTCACTAGGAGAATTTGTGAAGGCCCACAGTGCCCTCTTGTGGAAAAAGCATGCATTGCATGATATGTCATTTTAGAGTTTTGCTTCACTGTGAAGAAGTGCCAGAGAGACTTCCTTCCATGGGCTTATTTTAATACATTTTCGTTAGGGTTGACTAGAATTCTAATTAAATCCGAGAATGCAGGAATGTCACTAATTGGCATCTAGATTCGCTACTGTTGGTAATTTTCCTATGGAAATCCTACTTTGGGAATTGAGGAGCCCTCCTTACCTATCTCTTGGAGGATCCCTTCTGTTAACTCGTTCTTCTATTAGCTATGTTTAGAGCAGCATAAAAGCTGGACAAGGGAAGAATCTCACAGTGTGCACAGTAGCTGCTGTTTCATCAAGAGGGCCCTTTTTGCTGCTCCATTCTTTACTGAATGCACGTTTGCATGATGATTTAGGACAGGGGGTGTCATGGTTGATACTGGTTGTCACCTTGCCAGGAAGTAGAATCATCCAAGAACAAGGCTCTGTGCACATCTGTGAGGGGTTAGTTTAGTTTAGTTAACTCATCTCCAAGCATGCCTGTGAAGGATTTTCTTGGTCACCACCCGAAGGTGGGCAGTAAGTAACTTCCTCCAGTGACACAGACTTAAGGACACCCAAGAGGGGAACATTTTCCTTTTCACCTCTTAGCCTTTGCGTCTTGGGGGTGTGTTCATTGGCCTTATTTGCTCTACTGGTGAGCTGCCTCTGCCTTCCTTCGCTGACATCAGAACTAAGCTGCTTCAGCCTTCTGGTGTGGAGTGAATCCTCCATGCCTTTACTTATAGACTTGGATTGCAAGGCATCCAGTCTCCCGGCCTGTGCAGCTTCTGGGTTCTCATGCTCTGTAGTGTGAAGACAGCCACTGCCAGACTACACAGGCCTTATCCTGTATGCAATTACCCCTCTTTTAACATATATATTTATTATGTGCATTCTGTTTCTCAGACTCTGTGAGAGGACTCTAATAGAGACAGGGGAGATGATATGGGAGAAAGAGGAGACAATCCAGGAACAGTGTTCTTAGTTAGTGAAGAGGATACTTCATCAAGGCTGTGCTGGCTAGATTTTATGTCAATTAGTACAGACTAGGTTCATTTGAGAAGAGGGAGCCTCCATTGGACAAATGCAGCCACCAGATTAGTCTTTGGATAAGCCTACAGTACATTTTCTTGATTGATAATTGAGATAGGATGGCCCAGCTAACTGTGGGCAGTGCTGGTGATCCTGGGTTTTTAAAGAAAGCAGATCAAGCAAACCAGGCAGCTCCCGCCTCCAGGTTCCTGCCTGACATTGCTGGATGATGTACTAAAAACTATAGCTGAACCAACCTTCTTCCCGCCGCTCATCCCCCACCCCCACCAGGTTGCTTTTGGTCCTGATGTTTCCTCATAGCCATAGGAATCCTAAGACATATGGTGGCTATGAGCTCCTGGTTCAAATGTTTGAAGATATATAGATGTGCTGTGGACATTTGACTGATCCATCTTCATTGTCTCCCTCACCACTCACACATATCAGTCGTCAACTCTTTCTGACTACAGTAACACAGTTGTAACAGAGATGTACTTCTTGGTCCACGTTAGGTTACCTATTCAATCATTCCCCACCTCCTGAACAGTATTTTACCATCAGGTCTCCCTACTTAGATGTCTTCCCCTAAAATCCAGAGAGCTACAGCTAAAGCAAATGCTCACTGTCATGACCGTCCTAAAGGAAGGGAACAGATGGAAGCCTTGCATGGTCTTGACCCCCTGATCACCTTTCCAGCCTCTTCTGCTGGTGCTCTTCACATGACATGTGCCCCAACACTGTATGTTTATACATTTTCATCCTCAAACTTCCATTCTCATTGAAAGGCTTCTCCGATAAAATTCACTGATATCCAGGCTCTTTTGACCTTCCCTCTGGGTCCAGCTAAGTATTTGTTCGTCATCCTTTTAAGGGTCCAGTACACGGTTCCAGACATCTTCCAGAGCCAGGAGCAGGACCCCTCATAGCTAGGGTGGATTGTTTCCTTTTGTGTTCTAATATCTACTACCCACTTCATTCTTTTCTATAAGACAACTTGGCATATCAGCTCTTGTATTTACTTAGTCCATCTTTTGAGGGCAGACATCCCATCCTCAATCCTTAAATTCTTAGTGCTTGGCCCAGTACTTGGGGGAAGTATCTGGTGTGGTAATTGTTGGGAAATGGGTGCTGAATGCTGATAAGCTGAATTAAAGAGCTTTATTGGGAGAGAACATGTGACTTTTACCATTTATTGTGTATTTATTTTAACGCTGGAGAAACAAAGACCTTGTTATAAAACAAGGAAAAAAAACCTACAAAACTAGGTCTCAGTAGGGGGAGGGTGAGCCTTGGTGCCCAGGAAAATTAGAAGGTATAAACCAGAGAGGATTAGGCCTATAGCACAGAGGGTTTCAATGAGTGATGTGGGTAGATAGGCACCTGACAGACCTTACAAGCAGGGTGGGTTGCAGAAGTAAGGCAAGCAGCAATGCATGAGAGCAGAAGCCTTCTGGACCCCAGTAGGAACTCTCTGGCAGCAAAATAAAGTGAAGCACTAAGCTACCACTCTTGCCCTCCCCACCTGAGAGAAGCCAAGCCCTTCCCAGCCCAAGGAGGCCAGATCAGGACATCAGATTCCCTGGACCTGGCATTGTAGGTGGTTGTGAGCCACTGTGTAGGAGCTGGGGACTGAACTCAGGTCCTCTGTAAGTACAGAATGGCCTCTTAACAACCAAGCCATTTTTGCAGCACACAAACTAATTTCCCAAATGGGTATGAACTTACAATTCTACTATAGGTTGAAACATTTGTCCCAATTCAAGGGTGAGAGGGCAGCCATATTTTGCCACGTCGTACCTTACTTTCTGTAGAAAGAAAAATGCTTCAGTTGTTGTGTCCACTTATCACACAGACACATTTATAGGTTTCTTACCAAATTGTCAGATAGGCTTTCTCTCAGAAGTTCCCTGTTTAAAAAAAAAAGACATGTGTTATTTTCTGATTATTCTTCCCTTCCATTTTAAAAAGTAAAGGCTGGAGAGATGGCTCAGCAGTTAAGAGCACTGGCTGCTCTTCCAGAGATCCTGAGTTCAGTTCCCAGCAACTGCATGGTGGCTCACAACCAACTCTAATGGGACCAAATGCCCTCTTTTGCCATGCAGGTATACATGCAGATAGAGCACTCATATACATAGAGTAGATGAATAAATGTTAAAATAAATGTATAAAAATTAAAAGCGTAATTTAAAGAGGTGTTGATTGTGGGTTTATACATCTGTATGAATGCGGCGTGTGTGTGTGTGTGTGTGTGTGTGTGTGTGTGTCATGCATATGCAGGGCAAAGGACAACCTCTGGAGTTGGTCCATCCCTTCCATATTGCTGTTTGTCACTGGATATGTCAGTCCAACTCATCTGCAAGATTCCCTTTTTGCCTCTCAGAGTCTCACTGTCAGCACACTGGAATTTAAGATGGATGCTACTCTGCTTGGATTTCCATGGGTTTGTTACTTTATCCACTGAGCCAACTCTCTGGGTCTGACAAGTGTATTTTAAAACCCCAGTTATTCCCTACATTTAATTTATTCCTATAATGGAATCCTTCTCCCCTGTGAACTCAGGGGACATGACAATTCTAATTAGGTTCGTTACACAGTCTTGTAGAGAAGAGAGGTGGGAACAAATACTCTTATTTGTCTATCTTAAATCAGAAGGAACAGATAAGAGATTTGAGTCTAAATGATACTTGGTCCGTTTAACCAAATTGAAACAGTGAGGATAATGCTAAGTGTGTCTCAGAAGTGTTTCAGCCAAGGTTACCGGTCATCTCTACAGCTTTTCTTTTCTCTTACATTTGGAAACTGTGTTTAAATATGCATGCCAATAGTGTTACAAACACTAAGTACTTGCTGATTGTAAACTACTAGCCGCATGATAATTGATTATGTTAAGAGTATTTCTTACTTGTCGATCACATAAGAGAAATCGCGACGTTGACATCTGCTCTTATTGAATCTACAAAAATAAAAAAATAATGTAGTTGTAGGTCATTGCTCCTGCATTTGCATAAACATTTCATCACTGAACTCTGTGGTTCTTCAACTGGAGATTGTTATATAGTTCATTTACTAAATCAAAGTCTCTGGGATCAGTGTGTGGCCTTAACAATGCTCTTTTTTTTCCAATTAATCAGTTTTTACAAATATTTGTGATTTACGTCTCATATTTTGTATACTCTTATATAATTTTGTAAGAAAGAAAGGGAGAAGGGAACACTTGTTCACAATGAATAGTTTGTCAGAATAATAAGCATAAGAGGTTTATTATACCACATGGTGACCCGTCAGCCACAAATTGAGTTTTTGAAGCCTACTGTAATAACAACACACAATGGTTGTCAACGTGGCTACATTTGGAATTCACACCCCACTGCCTGCACAAAATATATGGACACATCTGTGATGGATTTTTGCTTAATTTGAAGTGGAAAGGTCTACTGCTGAATTGACTCTTTGAGACAGGAAGACACAGCTTTAATCCAGATCTTGAGGTGGGAAGAACCACCTCTAATCTGGGCCATGCCTTCCTTGGAATCTATTGCTTTTTGCCTGCTTGCTTTTGCCTCACTAAGCAAGTCCATTCCTTCACTGGCATTATAGCCTACTTCTTCAGGATTCCAGCATGTACTGAAGACAAGCTGAGATACCCAGCCTAATGGACTGAACAAGTACTGGGTTTCTTAGACCTTCTGTGCATAGGCAGCTATTTTTGGATTATCTGGACAACTGCCTTTATTTAAGTCATTTTAATAAATCCTCTTTCGAACTTAGGAAATTAGTCTGAACAGGTGAGAGGGTGCGCCAGAGAACCTGACAGCTTCTGGAACAGGCGGAAGCACAGAGGCGCTGAGGCAGCACCCTGTGTGGGCCGGGGACAGCCGGCCACCTTCCGGACCAGAGGACAGGTGCCCGCCCGGCTGGGGAGGCGGCCTAAGCCACAGCAGCAGCGGTCGCCATCTTGGTCCGGGACCCGCCGAACTTAGGAAATTAGTCTGAACAGGTGAGAGGGTGCGCCAGAGAACCTGACAGCTTCTGGAACAGGCAGAAGCACAGAGGCGCTGAGGCAGCACCCTGTGTGGGCCGGGGACAGCCGGCCACCTTCCGGACCAGAGGACAGGTGCCCGCCCGGCTGGGGAGGCGACCTAAGCCACAGCAGCAGCGGTCGCCATCTTGGTCCCGGGACTCCAAGGAACTTAGGAATTTAGTCTGCTTAGGTGAGAGTCTGTACCACCTGGGAACTGCCAAAGCAACACAGTGTCTGAGAAAGGTCCTGTTTTGGGCCTTCTTCTTCGGCCAGGAGGAGGTCCAAATACAAGATATCTGCGCACCTTCCCTGTAAGAGAGCTTGCCAGCAGAGAGTGCTCTGAGCACTGAAACTCAGAGGAGAGAATCTGTCTCCCAGGTCTGCTGATAGACGGTAACAGAATCACCAGAAGAACAATCTCTAAACAGAGTCAACTATAACTACTAACTCCAGAGATTACCAGATGGCGAAAGGTAAACGGAGGAATCTTACTAACAGGAACCAAGACCACTCACCATCACCAGAACCCAGCACACCCACTTCGCCCAGTCCAGGGAACCCCAACACACCTGAGAACCTAGACCTAGATTTAAAAGCATATCTCATGATGATGGTAGAGGACATCAAGAAGGACTTTAATAAATCACTTAAAGAAATACAGGAGAACACTGCTAAAGAGTTACAAGTCCTTAAAGAAAAACAGGAAAACACAATCAAACAGGTAGAAGTCCTTACAGAAAAAGAGGAAAAAACATACAAACAGGTGATGGAAATGAACAAAACCATACTAGACCTAAAAAGGGAAGTAGACACAATAAAGAAAACTCAAAGCGAGGCAACACTAGAGATAGAAACCCTAGGAAAGAAATCTGGAACCATAGATTTGAGCATCAGCAACAGAATACAAGAGATGGAAGAGAGAATCTCAGGTGCAGAAGATTCCATAGAGAACATCGGCACAACAATCAAAGAAAATGGAAAATGCAAAAAGATCCTAACTCAAAATATCCAGGAAATCCAGGACACAATAAGAAGACCAAACGTACGGATAATAGGAGTGGATGAGAATGAAGATTTTCAACTCAAAGGACCAGCAAACATCTTCAACAAGATTATTGAAGAAAACTTCCCAAATCTAAAGAAAGAGATGCCCATGAACATACAAGAAGCCTACAGAACTCCAAATAGACTGGACCAGAAAAGAAATTCCTCCCGACACATAATAATCAGAACATCAAATGCACTAAATAAAGATAGAATACTAAAAGCAGTAAGGGAAAAAGGTCAAGTAACATATAAAGGCAAGCCTATCAGAATTACACCAGATTTTTCACCAGAGACTATGAAAGCCAGAAGAGCCTGGACAGATGTTATACAGACACTAAGAGAACACAAACTGCAGCCCAGGCTACTATACCCAGCCAAACTCTCAATTATCATAGAGGGAGAAACCAAAGTATTCCACGACAAAACCAAATTCACGCATTATCTCTCCACGAATCCAGCCCTTCAAAGGATAATAACAGAAAAAAACCAATACAAGAACGGGAACAACGCCCTAGAAAAAACAAGAAGGTAATCCCTCAACAAACCTAAAAGAAGACAGCCACAAGAACAGAATGCCACCTTTAACAACTAAAATAACAGGAAGCAACAATTACTTTTCCTTAATATCTCTTAACATCAATGGTCTCAACTCGCCAATAAAAAGACATAGACTAACAAACTGGCTACACAAACAAGACCCAACATTTTGCTGCTTACAGGAAACTCATCTCAGAGAAAAAGATAGACACTACCTCAGAATGAAAGGCTGGAAAACAATTTTCCAAGCAAATGGTATGAAGAAACAAGCAGGAGTAGCCATCCTAATATCTGATAAGATTGACTTCCAACCCAAAGTCATCAAAAAAGACAAGGAGGGACACTTCATTCTCATCAAAGGTAAAATCCTCCAAGAGGAACTCTCAATTCTGAATATCTATGCTCCAAATACAAGAGCAGCCACATTCACTAAAGAAACTTTAGTAAAGCTCAAAGCACACATTGCGCCTCACACAATAATAGTGGGAGACTTCAACACACCACTTTCACCAATGGACAGATCATGGAAACAGAAACTAAACAGGGACACACTGAAACTAACAGAAGTGATGAAACAAATGGATCTGACAGATATCTACAGAACATTTTACCCTAAAACAAAAGGATATACCTTCTTCTCAGCACCTCATGGTACCTTCTCCAAAATTGACCACATAATAGGTCACAAATCAGGCCTCAACAGATTCAAAAATATTGAAATTGTCCCATGTATCCTATCAGATCACCATGCACTAAGGCTGATCTTCAATAACAAAATAAATAACAGAAAGCCAACATTCACATGGAAACTGAACAACACTCTTCTCAATGATACCTTGGTCAAGGAAGGAATAAAGAAAGAAATTAAAGACTTTTTAGAGTTTAATGAAAATGAAGCCACAACGTACCCAAACCTTTGGGACACAATGAAAGCATTTCTAAGAGGGAAACTCATAGCTATGAGTGCCTTCAAGAAAAAACGGGAGAGAGCACATACTAGCAGCTTGACAACACATCTAAAAGCTCTAGAAAAAAAGGAAGCAAATTCACCCAAGAGGAGTAGACGGCAGGAAATAATCAAACTCAGGGGTGAAATCAACCAAGTGGAAACAAGAAGAACTATTCAAAGAATTAACCAAACGAGGAGTTGGTTCTTTGAGAAAATCAACAAGATAGATAAACCCTTAGCTAGACTCACTAAAGGGCACAGGGACAAAATCCTAATTAACAAAATCAGAAATGAAAAGGGAGACATAACAACAGATCCTGAAGAAATCCAAAACACCATCAGATCCTTCTACAAAAGGCTATACTCAACAAAACTGGAAAACCTGGACGAAATGGACAAATTTCTGGACAGATACCAGGTACCAAAGTTGAATCAGGATCAAGTTGACCTTCTAAACAGTCCCATATCCCCTAAAGAAATAGAAGCAGTTATTAATAGTCTCCCAGCCAAAAAAAGCCCAGGACCAGACGGGTTTAGTGCAGAGTTCTATCAGACCTTCAAAGAAGATCTAACTCCAGTTCTGCACAAACTTTTTCACAAGATAGAAGTAGAAGGTATTCTACCCAACTCATTTTATGAAGCCACTATTACTCTGATACCTAAACCACAGAAAGATCCAACAAAGATAGAGAACTTCAGACCAATTTCTCTTATGAACATCGATGCAAAAATCCTTAATAAAATTCTCGCTAACCGAATCCAAGAACACATTAAAGCAATCATCCATCCTGACCAAGTAGGTTTTATTCCAGGGATGCAGGGATGGTTTAATATACGAAAATCCATCAATGTAATCCATTATATAAACAAACTCAAAGACAAAAACCACATGATCATCTCGTTAGATGCAGAAAAAGCATTTGACAAGATCCAACACCCATTCATGATAAAAGTTCTGGAAAGATCAGGAATTCAAGGCCAATACCTAAACATGATAAAAGCAATCTACAGCAAACCAGTAGCCAACATCAAAGTAAATGGAGAGAAGCTGGAAGCAATCCCACTAAAATCAGGGACTAGACAAGGCTGCCCACTTTCTCCCTACCTTTTCAACATAGTACTTGAAGTATTAGCCAGAGCAATTCGACAACAAAAGGACATCAAGGGGATACAAATTGGAAAAGAGGAAGTCAAAATATCACTTTTTGCAGATGATATGATAGTATATATAAGTGACCCTAAAAATTCCACCAGAGAACTCCTAAACCTGATAAACAGCTTCGGTGAAGTAGCTGGATATAAAATTAACTCAAACAAGTCAATGGCCTTTCTCTACACAAAGAATAAACAGGCTGAGAAAGAAATTAGGGAAACAACACCCTTCTCAATAGCCACAAATAATATAAAATATCTTGGCGTGACTCTAACGAAGGAAGTGAAAGATCTGTATGATAAAAACTTCAAGTCCCTGAAGAAAGAAATTAAAGAAGATCTCAGAAGATGGAAAGATCTCCCATGCTCATGGATTGGCAGGACCAACATTGTAAAAATGGCTATCTTGCCAAAAGCAATCTACAGATTCAATGCAATCCCCATTAAAATTCCAACTCAATTCTTCAACGAATTAGAAGGAGCAATTTGCAAATTCATCTGGAATAACAAAAAACCGAGGATAGCAAAAACTCTTCTCAAGGATAAAAGAACCTCTGGTGGAATCACCATGCCTGACCTAAAGCTTTACTACAGAGCAATTGTGATAAAAACTGCATGGTACTGGTATAGAGACAGACAAGTGGACCAATGGAATAGAATTGAAGACCCAGAAATGAACCCACACACCTATGGTCACTTGATCTTCGACAAGGGAGCCAAAACCATCCAGTGGAAGAAAGACAGCATTTTCAACAATTGGTGCTGGCACAACTGGTTGTTATCATGTAGAAGAATGCGAATCGATCCATACTTATCTCCTTGTACTAAGGTCAAATCTAAGTGGATCAAGGAACTTCACATAAAACCAGAGACACTGAAACTTATAGAGGAGAAAGTGGGGAAAAGCCTTGAAGATATGGGCACAGGGGAAAAATTCCTGAACAGAACAGCAATGGCTTGTGCTGTAAGATCGAGAATTGACAAATGGGACCTAATGAAACTCCAAAGTTTCTGCAAGGCAAAAGACACTGTCTATAAGACAAAAAGACCACCAACAGACTGGGAAAGGATCTTTACCTATCCTAAATCAGATAGGGGACTAATATCCAACATATATAAAGAACTCAAGAAGGTGGACCTCAGAAAATCAAATAACCCCCTTAAAAAATGGGGCTCAGAACTGAACAAAGAATTCTCACCTGAGGAATACCGAATGGCAGAGAAGCACCTGAAAAAATGTTCAACATCCTTAATCATCAGGGAAATGCAAATCAAAACAACCCTGAGATTCCACCTCACACCAGTGAGAATGGCTAAGATCAAAAATTCAGGTGACAGCAGATGCTGGCGAGGATGTGGAGAAAGAGGAACACTCCTCCATTGTTGGTGGGATTGCAGGCTTGTACAACCACTCTGGAAATCAGTCTGGCGGTTCCTCAGAAAATTGGACATAGTACTACCGGAGGATCCAGCAATACCTCTCCTGGGCATATATCCAGAAGAAGCCCCAACTGGTAAGAAGGACACATGCTCCACTATGTTCATAGCAGCCTTATTTATAATAGCCAGAAACTGGAAAGAACCCAGATGCCCCTCAACAGAGGAATGGATACAGAAAATGTGGTACATCTACACAATGGAGTACTACTCAGCTATTAAAAAGAATGAATTTATGAAATTCCTAGCCAAATGGATGGACCTGGAGAGCATCATCCTGAGTGAGGTAACACAATCACAAAGGAACTCACACAATATGTACTCACTGATAAGTGGATACTAGCCCAAAACCTAGGATACCCACGATATAAGATACAATTTCCTAAACACATGAAACTCAAGAAAAATGAAGACTGAAGTGTGGACACTATGCCCCTCCTTAGAAGTGGGAACAAAACACCCATGGAAGGAGTTACAGAAACAAAGTTTGGAGCTGAGATGAAAGGATGGACCATGTAGAGACTGCCATATCCAGGGATCCACCCCATAATCAGCATCCAAACGCTGACACCATTGCATATACTAGCAAGATTTTATCGAAAGGACCCAGATGTAGCTGTCTCTTGTGAGACTATGCCGGGGCCTAGCGAACACAGAAGTGGATGCTCACAGTCAGCTAATGGATGGATCACAGGGCTCCCAATGGAGGAGCTAGAGAAAGTACCCAAGGAGCTAAAGGGATCTTCAACCCTATAGGTGGAACAACATTATGAACTAACCAGTACCCCTGAGCTCTTGACTCTAGCTGCATATATATCAAAAGATGGCCTAGTCGGCCATCACTGGAAAGAGAGGCCCATTGGACACGCAGACTTTGTGTGCCCCGGTACAGGGGAACGCCAGGGCCAAAGGGGGGGAGTGGGTGGGTAGGGGAGTGGGGGTGGGTGGGTAAGGGGGACTTTTGGTATAGCATTGGAAATGTAAATGAGCTAAATACCTAATAAAAAATGGAAAAAAAAAAAAAGAAAAAAAAAAAAAAAAAAAAAAAAAAAAAAAAAAATAAATCCTCTTTCTTTCTCTATATAAATCCATTCTATAAATTCAATTAATCCAGAGAACGCTGACCAATAAATCTGCTGACACACTGCTGCAAAGTTCTTACCACAGAGAGACAATGTAACTTTTAATTAGCTAGATTTAATCATTCCATAATGACTTCAAAACACCATGGTGTACTTAGCAACTACACAATTTTATCTAGTAAAAAGTAAAACCCAAAACAGAGATCAACAAATCTTGGAGAGGTTATGGGGAAATTGGGACCCTCATACATAGATGGCAGCACTGCATCCACGGGGCGGCCATTGTGACATTTCTTTAATAAATTAAAGCTTGGACTGACCACTGTAGTACACACCTGATTCAATCCAAAGTATGTTTCAATAAAAAACGAGTATGCGAATATTTACAAAAGGCCCCTTCCAGTCCGAGCAGCACAGGAGTAGGTAGGGCGCACAGTCAGCTGACTATCGCCAGCTACCCACAACACCCGCCAAGCGATCTTAAGACTTCTGGTGAGTCCCGGGACTCCACGGCGGGCAGCCTGCAGACAACCAGCCACCTTCGGGGCCAGAGGACAGGTATCCGCAGGCCTGGGAGGCTTCTGCCTCAGGTTCCCTCGGTAGCCATCTCGGTTCCAGAACTCCGCGGCGGGCAGTCTGCAGGTAAGAGTGAGGAATACAGAGGCTAGCAGCTTCTGGTACAGGCGAGAGCTTCTGAGGCGGCGCCATTTTTGGCTCCAGACAACCAGCCACCTTTGGCGCCAGAGAACAGATGTCTGCCAGCCTGGGAGGCTTCTGCCTCAGGTTCCAAGGGAGCCAACTCAGTTCTGGGTCTCCATGGCAGGCAGTCTGCAGGTGAGAGTGTGGACTACAGAAGCTAGCAGCTTCTGGGACAGGCGAGAGCCACAGAGCTTCTGAGGTGGTGCCATTTTCTGCTCCAGACAACCAGCCACCTTTGGGGCCAGAGGACAGGTGTCCGCCTGGCCCGAGAGGCCTATGCGGAAAGTAGTATACACAGGTGAGAGTGCAGACTACTGAAACAACGGCATCTGTGACAGGCCAAAGCAACACAGCTTCTGGGAAAGATCTTTTTTTGGGCCTTCATCTTCGGCCAGGAGGAGGTCCAAACGCCAGATAACTGTGCACCCTCCCTGAAAGAGGAGAGCTTACCTGCAGAGACTGCTCTGACCACTGAAACTCAGAGGAGAGAGCCAGTCTCCCAGGTCTGCTGATAGTGGGTAACAAAATCACCAGAGAAACAATCTCTAAACAGAGACAACTATAACAACTAACTCCAGAAATTACCAGATGGCGAAAGGTAAACGTAAGGATCTTACTAACAGAAACCAGGACCACTCACCATCATCAGAACCCAGCACTCCCACTTCGCCCAGTCCAGGGCACCCCAACACACCCGAAAAGCTAGACCTGGATTTAAAAGCATATCTCATGATGATAGTAGAGGACATCAAGAAGGACTTAAATAACTCACTAAAAGAAATACAGGAGAACACTGCTAAACAGGTAGAAGACATTAAAGAGGAAGTACAAAAATCCCTTAAAGAATTGCAGGAAAACACAACCAAACAGGTAGAAGACATTAAAGAGGAAGCACAAAAATCGCTTAAAGAATTGCAGGGAAACACAACCAAACAGGTGATGGAATTGAATAAAACCACCCAAGACCTAAAAAGGGAAGTAGACACAATAAAGAAAACGCAAAGTGAGGCAACGCTGGAGATAGAAACCCTAGGAAAGAAATCTGGAACCATAGATGTGAGCATCAGCAATAGAATATAAGAGATAGAAGACAAAATCTCAGGTGCAGAAGACTCCATAGAGAACATTGGCACAACAATCAAAGAAAATGGAAAATGCAAAAAGATCCTAACGCAAAGCATCCAGGAAATCCAGGACACAATGAGAAGACCAAACCTACGAATAATAGGAGTGGAAGAGAATGAAGATTTTCAACTCAAAGGACCAGCAAACATCTTCAACAAAATTATAGAAGAAAACTTCCCAAATTTAAAGAAAGAGATGCCCATGAACATACAAGAAGCCTACAGAACTCCAAATAGACTGGACCAGAAAAGAAAGTCCTCCCGACACATAATAATCAGAACAACAAATGCACTAAATAAAGATAGAATACTAAAAGCAGTAAGGGAAAAAGGTCAAGTAACATATAAAGGCAGGCCTATCAGAATTAAACCAGACTTCTCACCAGAGACTATGAAAGCCAGAAGAGCCTGGACAGATGTTATACAGACGCTAAGAGAACACAAATTCCAGCCCAGGCTACTATACCCGGCCAAACTCTCAATTACTATAGATGGAGAAACCAAAGTATTCCACGACAAAACCAAATTCACACATTATCTTTCCACGAATCCAGCCCTTCAAAGGATAATAACAGAAAAAAAACCAATACAAGGATGAGAACCACGCCCTAGAAAAAGCAAGAAGATAATACTTCAACAAACCTAAAAGAAGACAGCCACAAGAACAAAATGCCAACATTAACAACAAAAATAACGGGAAGCAACAACTACTTTTCCTTAATATCTCTGAATATCAATGGACTCAACTCCCCAATAAAAAAATATAGACTAACAAACTGGCTACATAAACAAGACCCAACATTTTGCTGCCTACAGGAAACTCATCTCAGGGAAAAAGACAGACACTACCTCAGAGTAAAAGGCTGGAAAACAATTTTCCAAGCAAATGGTGTGAAGAAACAAGCGGGAGTAGCCATTCTAATATCTAAAAAAATCGACTTCCAACCCAAAGTTATCAAAAAAGACAAGGAGGGGCACTTCATACTCATCAAAGGTAAAATCTTCCAAGAGGAACTCTAAATTCTGAATATCTATGCTCCAAATACAAGGGCAGCCATATTCATTAAAGAAACTTTAGTAAAGCTCAAAGCACACATTGCACCTCACACAATAATAGTGGGAGACTTCAACACACCACTTTCACTGTGGGGAGCGGGTGTGGCGGCAGTCCCAAAGGCGCCAGGGACTGCAGCTAAGTCATATGACTTGCACCTGACTTCCTCATATAAGACACAAACATCTTGAGTGCTGCGCAGGTGTACCAGGATACAGGTGAATCCAATTTGGTGGAGATTTGCCCCTGCTGCCCTGATTAGCTGAAGCCTCGTGACTGGCGAGGGGGCGTGGCCTGCGGTGCGTGGATGAGAGAGAGTATAAAAGGAGTGAGAGGCCCAGGGTTCGGGGGAGATATAAAAACAGGGGAGATATAAAAACAAGGGAGATATAAAAACAAGGGAGATATATAAACAAGGGAGATATAAAAACAAGGGAGATATATGGAGAAAGAAGAAATAGGACTGAATAAATGTGTGCAGAAGGATCCTGTAGCAGCGTCGTTCTTCCTGGCGAGTTGGGGGCGCGCTCGAGAGTTGGTGCCGAAACCCGGGAAAAGAAACATCTTCAGGCACAAGCGAAGACCCCCTGCTACAGGGAGGATTCAGAACTGCATCACTGGGAAGGAGCGGTTAATAAAGGTTCCCGTGAAACAGACTGTTGAGAAGGATCCGGCGTGGATTCAGAACTCTTCAGCTGGGGAACGGTACTGATGAAGAGAAAGAAGAAAGATGAGGACTGAATAAACTGCTGTTAGAAGGACTGGTGGTCGCATCGTTCTTGCTGGTTGAGAGCGGGCGCGACAATTGGTGGCCCGTACGGGGAACCGACTCCCCCACCGAGTTCAGAACTTTCAGCAGTCAGTGGTTGCTGGCAGGGTAAGTTCATGGTGAGTGAAACTTGCGACCCCAGGAGTTTGGGAAGGACCTCGGATAAAATAGAGGCAAGCATAAAGTTGCCAGGAAGTAGGCACAAGGTAACGAAAGGTTCCCGGCTTTGGGACAAGTTAAGGTTCCCGGCTTTGGGACAAGTTAAGGTTCACGGTTTTGGGACAAGTTAAGGAACTATGATAAGCTCAGTGTAGTGATCAATAGATCCTCGCTGTGTAGTTATGCTTTTTTCTCCCATTGACCCTTTGTGGGTAGGTCTGATAGTTTTGGTCTTGTTTGTTCTGATATATGGACTCTGTTACTGTTTGAATCGAGAGGCAGTCAAGACAGGTCAGCAAATCCTTACAGAGCAACAAGAAAGTATGTCGGAAGAGGAGAAGGGCTTAAAAAGAAAAAGGAAAAAGAAAGGAGACACAGTGTTATCAGGTGGACAGAAAGGACAAAACAAAAGAGCCAAGGCGGAGGAGGAAGGCAAATTAGCTTCTGTGCCTCCTCCCTATGCCTCCTCAGCAGTGAAAACTTGACTCTCGTATTGACTCCCCAGATGGACACACAGGTGATTGAGGTTATGGTCTCATCACCACGAGGTATTGTGTCCATCTCCACTGGGGATCGACCGGATCAGGTGTTGATGTGGGCGAGAGGGTCTGTTTGTGTGTTTCCACAGGACCAGACGGAACCTCTTTGGGTGCCGGAGAGATTGGTGAGACGCTGCAAGAATGAGGCTCCTGATCCAGTTGCCCCTGTGGATGTGGTGGATGATCCCACAAGCACAAAGGATGGAGCCGAGATGAGAGATCCTTTCGGTATTCCAGAAGCCGATACCAGCTCGACATGACATTCAAATTTTTCCACGCTTTTTGATCCCTGAATTCCCCTTAAAGAGATAGCCCCGCTGGCCATCTATCCCTTGCTTCAGGGAAGATGAGCGGGGATGAGAGCCCTGGGATGTATGCTTGTTATAGTGTGTGTGTTTTGTGTTTGGCACATGTGTTAGGTGCAGAGTGTGCGGGTCCGCACTTTCGCCATGGTAGCGTAGGCTTTTGCTGCAGTGGAGGCGGGACAATCTCCTCAGATTCGGTTTGCCGCTCTAAAAGAAATTATGCTGCGTTATGCCGTGGGGTGCGAGGCTAAGCACTGCACAGAGGATAGCTTGCTGTTGGCATCCTGTGGAAGGCACGTCTGATTGCATGAAGGTTCAGTGTCCTAGTTCCCTTCCCCCAGGAAAAACGACACGGGAGCTGGCCAAGACCTCTCTGGGTGATGAGCCTAAGAGATGGTTTTGTGTAGGGCCCCTATGCTTGCACACTGGGGATCAGACCTCTACCTTCACCCATGAGGCTTGCTTGCAGCAATTAAGATTTGGCCATAGATTAATCAACATCCTGGCCTTTTGATGCACCTGCCGCAAGCAAAACACAATCTCCCCAGGTGTGGCTTGGCATGATAGAGAGGTAGTCAGTGATAAGACTCCCTGGGCATGTCACCAACCTAAGACAGGGATCAAACCAATGCTGTTTGTCACCCAAGGACGGGTAAGGGGCATGGCTGTGAGGGGCTATCTACAGACATTCTCTCTGCCAAAAAAGAAAAAAGGGGGAATTGTGGGGAGCGGGTGTGGCGGCAGTCCCAAAGGCGCCAGGGACTGCAGCTAAGTCATATGACTTGCACCTGACTTCCTCATATAAGACACAAACATCTTGAGTGCTGCGCAGGTGTACCAGGATACAGGTGAATCCAATTTGGTGGAGATTTGCCCCTGCTGCCCTGATTAGCTGAAGCCTCGTGACTGGCGAGGGGGCGTGGCCTGCGGTGCGTGGATGAGAGAGAGTATAAAAGGAGTGAGAGGCCCAGGGTTCGGGGGAGATATAAAAACAGGGGAGATATAAAAACAAGGGAGATATAAAAACAAGGGAGATATATAAACAAGGGAGATATAAAAACAAGGGAGATATATGGAGAAAGAAGAAATAGGACTGAATAAATGTGTGCAGAAGGATCCTGTAGCAGCGTCGTTCTTCCTGGCCTGTTGAGTGCGCGCAACATTTCACCAATAGACAGATCAGGGAAACAGAAACTAAACAGGGACACAGTGAAACTAACAGAAGTTATGAAACAAATGGACTTAACAGATATCTACAGAACATTTTATCCTAAAACAAAAGGATATACCTTCTTCTCAGCACCTCATGGTACCTTCTCCAAAATTGACCACATAATTGGTCACAAAACAGGCTTCAACATATACAAAAATATTGAAATCGTCCCATGCATTCTATCAGATCACCATAGACTAAGGCTGATCTTCAATAACAAAATAAATAATAGAAAGCCAACATTCACGTGGAAACTGAACAACACTCTTCTCAATGATACCTTGGTCAAGGAAGGAATAAAGAAAGAAATTAAGAACTTTTTGGAGTTTAATGAAAATGAAACCACAACATACCCAAACTTATGGGACACAATGAAAGCATTCCTAAGAGGAAAACTCATAGCTCTGAGTGCCTCCAAAAAGAAACTGGAGAGAGCACACATTAGCAGCTTGACAACACACCTAAAAGCTCTAGAACAAAAGGAAGCAAATTCACCCAAGAGGAGTAGAAGGCAGGAAATAATCAAACTCAAGGGTGAAATCAACCAAGTGGAAACAAGAAGAACTATTCAAAGAATCAACCAATCAAGGAGCTGGTTCTTTGAGAAAATCAACAAGATAGATAAATCCTTAGCCAGACACACTAGAGGGCACAGGGAAAGCATCCTAATTAACAAAATCAGAAATGAAAGGGGAAACATAACAACAGATCCTGAAGAAATCCAAAACACCATCAGATCCTTCTACAAAAGGCTATACTCAACAAAACTGGAAAACCTGGATGAAATGAACAAGTTTCTAGACAGATACCAGGTACCAAAGCTAAATCAAGATCAGGTTAATGATCTAAATGGTCCTATATCCCCTAAAGAAATAGAAGCAGTCATTAATAGTCTCCCAACCAAAAAAAGCCCAGGACCAGATGGATTTAGTGCAGAGATCTATAAGACCTTCAAAGAAGATCTAATTCCAGTTCTTCACAAACTATTCCACAAAATAGAAACAGAAGGTACTCTACACAACTCATTCTATGAAGCCACAATTACTCTGATACCTAAACCACAAAAAGACCCAACAAAGATAGAGAACTTCAGACCAATTTCCCTTATGAAAATCGATGCAAAAATCCTCAATAAAGTTCTTGCTAACCGAATCCAGGAACACATCAAAACAATCATCCATCCTGACCATGTAGGTTTCATCCCAGGGATGCAGGGATGGTTCTATATACGGAAATCCACCAACGTAATCCAGTATATAAACAAACTCAAAGACAAAAACCACATGATTATCTCGTTACATGCAGAGAAAGCATTTGACAAAATCCAACACCCATTCATGATAAAAGTCTTGGAAAGATCAGGAATTCAAGGCCCATAACTAAACATGATAAAAGCAATCTACAGCAAACCAGTAGCCAACATCAAAGTAAATGGAGAGAAGCTGGAAGCAATCCCACTAAAATCAGGGACTAGACAAGGCTGCCCACTTTCTCCCTACCTTTTCAACATAGTACTTGAAGTATTAGCCAGAGCAATTCGACAACAAAAGGAGATCAAGGGGATACAAATTGGAAAAGAGGAACTCAAAATATCACTTTTTGCAGATGATATGATAGTATATATAAGTGACCCTAAAAATTCCACCAGAGAACACCTAAACCTGATAAACACCTTCAGTGAAGTAGCTGGATATAAAATTAACTCAAACAAGTCAATGGCCTTTCTCTACACAAAGAATAAACAGGCTGAGAAAGAAATTAGGGAAACAACACCCTTTGCAATAGTCACAAATAATATAAAATATCTCGGCGTGACTCTAACTAAGGAAGTGAAAGATCTGTATGATAAAAACTTCAAGTCTCTGAAAAAAGAAATTAAAGAAGATCTCAGAAGATGGAAAGATCTCCCATGCTCATGGATTGGCAGGATCAACATTGTAAAAATGGCTATCTTGCCAAAAGCAATCTACATATTCAATGCAATCCCCATCAAAATTCCAACACAATTCTTCAACGAATTAGAAGGAGCAATTTGCAAATTCATCTGGAATAACAAAAATCCTAGGATAGCAAAAACTCTTTTCAAGGATAAAAGAACCTCTGGGGGAATCACCATGCCTGACCTAAAGCTTTACTACAGAGCAATTGTGATAAAAACTGCATGGTACTGGTATAGAGACAGACAAGTAGACCAATGGAATAGAATTGAATACCCAGAAATGAACCCACACACCTATGGTCACTTGATCTTCAACAAGGGAGCTAAAACCATCCAGTGGAAGAAAGACAGCATTTTCAACAATTGGTGCTGGCACAACTGGTTGTTATCGTGTAGAAAAATGCGAATCGATCCATACTTATCTCCTTGTACTAAGGTCAAATCTAAGTGGATCAAGGAACTTCACATAAAACCAGAGACACTGAAACTTATAGAGGAGAAAGTGGGGAAAAGCCTTGAAGATATGGGCACAGGGGAAAAATTCCTGAACAGAACAGCAATGGCCTGTGCTGTAAGATCGAGAATTGACAAATGGGACCTAATGAAACTCCAAAGTTTCTGCAAGGCAAAAGACACCGTCAATAAGAAAAAAAGACCACCAACAGATTGGGAAAGGATCTTTACTTATCCTAAATCAGATAGGGGACTAATATCCAACATATATAAAGAACTCAAGAAGGTGGACTTCAAAAAATCAAATAACCCCATTAAAAAATGGGGCTCAGAACTGAACAAAGAATTCTCACCTGAGGAATACCGAATGGCAGAGAAGCACCTGAAAAAATGTTCAACATCCTTAATCATCAGGGAAATGCAAATCAAAACAACCCTGAGATTCCACCTCACACCAGTCAGAATGGCTAAGATCAAAAATTCAGGTGACAGCAGATGCTGGCGTGGATGTGGAGAAAGAGGAACACTCCTCCATTGTTGGTGGGATTGCAGGCTTGTACAACCACTCTGGAAATCAGTCTGGCGGTTCGTCAGAAAACTGGATATAGTACTACCGGAGGATCCAGCAATACCTCTCCTGGGCATATATCCAGAAGATGCCCCAACTGGTAAGAAGGACACATGCTCCACTATGTTCATAGCAGCCTTATTTATAATAGCCAGAAGCTGGAAGGAACCCAGATGCCCCTCAAGAGAGGAATGGATACAGAAAATGTGGTACATCTACACAATGGAGTACTACTCAGCTATTAAAATGAATGAATTTATGAAATTCCTAGCCAAATGGATGGACCTGGAGGGCATCATCCTGAGTGAGGTAACACATTCACAAAGGAACTCACACAATATGTACTCACTGATAAGTGGATATTAGCCCCAAACCTAGGATATCCAAGATATAAGATACAATTTCCTAAACACATGAAACTCAAGAAAAATGAAGACTGAAGTGTGGACACTATGCCCCTCCTTAGAAGTGGGAACAAAACACCCTTGGAAGGAGGTATAGAGACAAAGTTTGGAGCTGAGATAAAAAGATGGACCATGTAGAGACTGCCATATCCGGGGATCCATCCCATAATCAGCTTCCAAATGCTGACACCATTGCATAAACTAGCAAGATTATGCTGAAAGGACCCTGATAAAGCTGTCTCTTGTCAGAGTATGCCTGGGCCTAGCAAACATAGAAGTGGATGCTCACAGTCGGCTATTGGATGGATCACATGGCCCCCAATGAAGGAGCTAGAGAAAGTACCCAAGAAGCTAAAGGGATCTGCAACCCTATAGGTGGAACAACATTATGAACTATCCAGTACCCCGGAGCTCTTGACTCTAGCTGCATATGTATCAAAAGATGGCCTAGGCGGCCATCACTGGAAAGAGAGGCCCATTGGACACGCAAACTTTATATGCTCCAGTACAGGGGAACGCCAGGGCCAAAAAAAAAAGGGGAGTGGGTGGGTAGGGGAGTGGGGGTGGGTGGCTATGGGGGACTTTTGGTATAGCATTGGAAATGTAAATGAGCTAAATACCTAATAAAAAATGGAAAAAAAAAAGAAAGAGCAATCTGCAAATTCATCTGGAATAACAAAAAACCTAGGATAGCAAAAACTCTTCTCAAGGATAAAAGAACCTCTGGTGGAATCACCATGCCCGACCTAGAGCTGTACTACAGAGCAATTGTGATAAAAACTGCATGGTACTGGTATAGTGACAGACAAGTAGACCAATGGAATAGAATTGAAGACCCAGAGATGAATCCACACACCTATGGTCACTTAATCTTTGACAAGGGAACTAAAACCATTCAGTGGAAAAAAGACAGCATTTTCAACAAATGGTGCTGGCATAACTGGTTGTTATCATGTAGAAGAATTCGAATCGATCCATACTTATCTCCTTGTACTAAGGTCAAATCTAAGTGGATCAAGGAACTTTACATAAAACCAGAGACACTGAAACTTATAGAGGAGAAAGTAGGGAAAAGCCTCGAAGATTTGGGTACAGGGGAAAAATTCCTGAATCGAACAGCAATGGCTTGTGCTGTAAGATTGAGAATCGATAAATGGGACCTCATAAAATTGCAAAGCTTCTGCAAAGCAAAAGACACCGTCAATAAGACAAAAAGACCACCAACAGATTGGGAAAGGATCTTTACATATCCCAAATCGGATAGGGGACCAATATCCAATATATGTAAAGAACTCAAGAAGGTGGGCTCCAGAAAATCGAATAACCCCATTAAAAAATGGGGCTCTGAGCTGAACAAAGAATTCTCACCTGAGGAATACCGAATGGCAGAAAAGTACCTGAAAAAATGTTCATCATCCTTAATCATCAGGGAAATGCAAATCAAAACAACCCTGAGATTCCACCTCACACCAGTCAGAATGGCTAAGATCAAAAATTCAGGTGACAGCAGATGCTGGCGAGGATGTGGAGAAAGAGGAACACTCCTCCATTGTTGGTGGGATTGCAGGCTTGTACAACCACTCTGGAAATCAGTCTGGCGGTTCCTCAGAAAATTGGACATAGTACTACCGGAGGATTCAGCAATACCTCTCCTGGGCATTTATCCAGAAGATGCCCCAACTGGTAAGAAGGACACATGCTCCACTATGTTCATAGCAGCCTTATTTATAATAGCCAGAAGCTGGAAGGAACCCAGATGCCCCTCAACAGATGAATGGATACAGAAAATATGGTACATCTACACAATGGAGTACTACTCAGCTATTAAAATGAATGAATTTATGAAATTCCTAGCCAAATGGATGGACCTGGAGGGCATCATCCTGAGTGAGGTAACACATTCACAAAGGAACTCACACAATATGTACTCACTGATAAGTGGATATTAGCCCCAAACCTAGGATTCCCAAGATATAAGGTACAATTTGCTAAACACATGAAACTCAAGAAGAATGAAGACTGAAGTGTGGACACTATGCCCCTCCTTAGAATTGGGAACAAAACACCCATGGAAGGAGTTACAAGACAAAGTTTGGAGCTGAGATGAAAGGATGGACCATGTAGAGACTGCCATATCCAGGGATCCACCCCATAATCAGCAACCAAACGCTGACACCATTGCATACCCTAGCAAGATTTTATTGAAAGGACCCAGATGTAGCTATCTCTTGTGAGACTATGCCGGGGCCTAGCAAACACAGAAGTGGATGCTCACAGTCAGCTAATGGATGGATCACAGGGCTCCCAATGGAGGAGCTAGAGAAAGAACCCAAGGAGCTAAAGGGATCTGCAACCCTATAGGTGGAACAACATTATGAACTAACCAGTACCCTGGAGCTCTTGACTCTAGCTGCATATGTAACAAAAGATGGCCTAGGCGGCCATCACTGGAAAGAGAGGCCCATTGGACAAGTAAACTTTGTATGCCCCAGTACAGGGGAACGCCAGGGCCAAAAAGGGGGAGTGGGTGGGTAGGGGAGTGGGGGTGGGTGGGTATGGGGGACTTTTGGTATAGCATTGGAAATGTAAATGAGCTAAATACCTA
The DNA here is from genome assembly GCF_000001635.26 of Mus musculus. Lineage (NCBI taxonomy): Eukaryota > Metazoa > Chordata > Mammalia > Rodentia > Muridae > Mus > Mus musculus. Next base: position 177,917,497 of record NC_000067.6, on the reverse strand, counting down.
ATAAAAAATGGAAAAAAATGAATTTATGAAATTCCTAGGCAAATGGATGTACCTGGAGGGTATCATCCTGAGTGAGGTAACCCAATCACAAAGGAACTCGCACAATATGTACTCACTGATAAGTGGATATTAGCCCAGAAACTTTGGATACACAAGATATAAGATACAATTTGTTAAACTCATGAAACTCAAGAAGAATGAAGACCAAAGTGTGGACACTTTGCCCCTTCCTAGAAATGGGAACAAAACACCCATGGAAGGAGTTACAGAGACAAAATTTGGAGCTGTGACGAAAGGACGGACCATCTAGTGATTGCCGTATCCAGGGATCCATCCCATAATCAGCTTCCAAACGCTGACACCATTGCATACACTAGCACGATTTTGCTGAAAGGACCCAGATATAGCTGTGTCTTGTGAGACTATGCTGGGGCCTAGCAAACACAGAAATGGATGCTCACAGTCAGCTAGTGGATGGGTCACACGGCCCCAATGTAAGAGCTAGAGAAAGTACCCAAGGAGCTAAGGGGAGCTGCAACCCTATAGGTGGAACAACAATATGAACTAACCAGTACCCCTGAGCTCTTGTCTTTAGCTGCATATGTATCAAAAGATGGCCTAATCAGCCATCACTGGAAAGAGAGGCCCTTTGGACTTACAAACTTTATATGCCCCAGTACAGGGAAACGCCAGGGCCAAAAAGGAGGAGTGGGAGGGTAGGGGATCGGGGGGGGGGGGTGAGTATGGGGGACTTTTGGGATAGCATTGGAAATGTAAACGAGGAAAATACCTAATAAAAAAAATAAATTAAAAAAAATATTTACAAAAGGCTAAAGGTAGAATCTCATCCCTAGCACTGTAACAGAATACCAGCTTTAGACACTCACCACTGCCCCATCTCCTGTAGATCCCACAGACTATCTCCTCCTAACCCCCCTTTACTCTCATCACTGCACATCAGCCTCTAACACTAGCAGGCATTTCCTTTGAGCACCTGAGCAGACCAGGAAAACAGGCAACACACAGCCCATCCCACTCTCCAAAACACCCAAAGAGGAGAAACCCAAAAACAAAACACCCACCCAACAGAGACAAACTCACACATCGTCATCTGGATCTATAATCACCGCAAACCCAGATGCCTAGATGCCAGCATAAGAACACAATCAATAGTAGCCAGGGCAATGTGTCCACCAGAGCTCAGTCATCCCACTAATGCAGGCCCTGAATATTCCAACATAGGTGAAGCACAAGAAAAAGACCTTAAAGCCAACTCCATGAGGATGGTAGAAGTCTTCAATGTGGAAATGAATAGACTGCTTAGAGAAATCCAGGAAAACACAAACAATTGGAGAAAAAGAATAAATCTTTTAATGAAAACCAAGAAAACACAAACAGTTGAAGTAAATGAATAAAACTGTTTAATACCTAAAGATGGAAGTAAAAGCAATAAAGAAAATATGACCTGAGAGAAATCTGGAAATGAAAAAATAAGAAATTTGAGCAGGAACTACAGATGCAAGCTTCACCAGTAAAATACAAGAGATGGAAAAATGAATCTCAATTATTGAAGATACGATAGAAGAAACGAATACATTGGTCAAAGAAAATGCTAAGTCTTTTAAAAGTTCTGACAAAAAAACATCCAGGAAATCTGGAACACTATGAAAAGACCAAACCTAAGATTAATAGGAATAAAGGAAAGAGAATAATCTCAGGTCAAATGCCTCAAAATTTTTTTGAACAAAATCATAGAAGAAAATTTTCTTAACCTAAAAAAGGAGATGCCAATAAAGGTACAAAAAGCCCACAGAAGGCCAAATAGATTAGACCAGAAAAGAAAGTTTTCTCCCCATATAATAATCAAAACATTAAACATACAGAACAAGGAAAGACCATTAAAAGCTACAAAGGAAAAAGGCTAAGTAACATATAAAAGTGCTCTTATTAAAATTATACCTGAGTTCTCAATGGAGACTTGTGCAAAAGCAAAAAGACCACAGAGCCCAGACTACTGTGCTTAGCCACAAAATTTCAATCACCATAGTCAGAGAAAATAAGACATTCTATAATAAAGCCAAATATAAACAATATGTATCTACAAATCCAGCCCTACAGAAGGTACTAGAAGGAAAATTCCAACCTAATCAAGGCTAACTACACCCATGAAAACACAGGAAACATTATTCTATAGTAGTAAAACCAAAATAAGGGAAGCACACACACACAGACAGACACCTCTATCACCTCCCCCATCCTCCTCCTCATCATCATCATCAAAAACAACAACAACAACATAACAGGAACCAACAATCACTGATCTTCCTAAATGTCAACCGTATTAATTCTCTAATATTAAGACACAGACTAAAAGAATGGATGGGAAACAGGATTCATCCTGCTGCTGCATCCAAGAAACATACGTCAGCATTGAGATAAAACCTTTTTTACTTTTTACCTCTGAGTAAAAGGTTGGAAAAAGATATTCCAAGCAAATGGACCTAAGAAGCAAGCTGATTTTATACCCAACAAAATATACTTCAAACCAAAATTAATCAAGAGTGAGAGGGAAGGACAGTACATACTCAAAGGAAACATCCACCAAGAGGACATCTCAACTCTTAACATCTGTGTCTCAATAACAAAGACATACACATGTATAAAAGAAAAGCTACAGCTTAAATCACATACTGTCTCTCACACACTGAGAGTTGGAGGTTTCAATACCCTACTCTCATTACTAGACAGGTCATCCAGACAAAAACTAAACAAAGAAATACTGGAGCTAACATATGTTATAAACGAAATGGACCTAACAGATATTTACAGAACATTTTAGCCAAACATAAAAGAATAGACCTTCTTCTAAGCAGCTCAGGGAACTTGATCCACCGTGACCTTATACTCAATCACAAAGCCAGTCTCAACAGGTATGGGGAAACTGAAATAACACCTTGCATCCTATCAGACAACCATGGCTTAAAGCTGGATTTCAGCAACAAGAGAAAGCTTACAAACTCATGGAACTGAAAAAACTAAATGTAAAATGGGTCAAGAGAGGAATAAACTAAAAACTTTCTAGGATGCAATGAAAAGGAATATTCATCATACCCAAACTCATGGGACACAATCAATGTGGTGCCAAAGGGAAAGTTCTTAGCACTAAGTACCTACAACAAACAAACAAACAAACAAACAAGAGATGACACACCATGGCTAGCAACTTAACAGCATATCAGAAAGCTCTAGAACCAAAAAATAGGCTCACTAAAGAGGAGTAGATGGCAGGAAATCATCAATCTGAGGGGTGAAATCATTTAAAAAAAAAGAAACAAAGAAAAAATACAAAGAAATAAAACAAAATGTAACCTCAATTTTGCATCAGAATATAAAGATATCTACCAATGTAAGATTATGGATATAAAATGCTTTTTGTTGTTTTTTTGTTTTGTTTGTTTGTTTTAATGTAGATTCGAGCTCTCTAACCTTTCTCTCTGACTCTTTTTTGTTCCTGACCCTTTCTCCCCCCTCCCTCTCTACTTTCTCTTTCTCTCCATGTGTTCCTGGCTGGTATCCCTTCTTCCCTTCTTCTCTCTCTGTGTCTCTTTATCTGCCTCTAATTTTTTCTCAACTGCCCTTCCCCTTCCCCTGAAATAAACTCTATTCTAGTCTTTAAAACAAGAGTGGATTCAATAATCTACTCTTACTTTTCTAACATCTTATACTATTTCTATACCCCTCTTTTCATTTCAATCCCCCTTCTCTTACCTATGAAAGAAAGAAGGACAGAGAAGAGGAAAGGAAAGATAGAAATCCTCTGAGTCTAAGCTCCATAGTTAGTTTTCTCCCTGTCCAAAACCATAATTATTTGTAATCATGCCCTAAAATAACAACATATATCTATAACTCATAAAATGACCAAAACCATTGACCCCAACTTAATGACCAGGACCATGGTCTTCTTATAATGGCTTCTTGCTGAATTGAGGCAAAGAATTTCTGTTTGGGGGCCCAAAAGGAAATTAGAAAAATGGTTAAGTCCAAAGAAAGCTAGCTGGCATCATTTGTTATATAGTATCTATGTGTTAAGACAGTTCAGGGCTTAATTGAAGTCTGGACTGGAACAGTCTGAAAGGATGGATGAACCAAGGCTTTCTGGGAACAGCAGTCCTCTCTGAAGCTAGTCTAGAAACAAGTATCTGGAAAGAGCATCAGTCTGAGGCAGGATCCATCAGGGAGCTGAAACAGCAGGTTTGTGCATTTCGGCATCCTCAAGGGTAAATCCTGTCAGGGCTGCCCTTCTGGCCTTTCATCCTGTAATATATAAATCTTACTAGCAATATATATATATACTTCTATGAAGACATGTGTTCAGGCTGCACAGATCAATTAAACATGTTTTTCTGTTGTTGTTCCTTGTTTGAGCAGGTGAAAGGCAACTGTCTTTCTTTAGAAGTTAGTTTGACCATGTAACCAAGCTATGGTATAAATCTCCATTCATGCCATCTGAATGGAGGGTGGTATGTAATAACACGTCATTAGAATTCTGTAGCCACCAAGATTTATTGGCCATGTGAGCTGGGGTTTGGCTGGAGACATAGATAAACCTCAGTCAGTTTCAGAGTTGTTTCAATAGAGGCTTTAGTAATATACATTAACAGTGCATTGGGTCCTTTTGATTTTCTCCTGTTTGCAGCCCAGGGATACTCCCACTGAATAAGGATCAAATCTGATCCTTATTACTTTGGAAGGAGTCCAAAGCCTTTTCTTCTTTCCTTTTAACACAAATATACAACCTCTCTCCCAAAATAGCATGCCTTTAATCCAGCAACCCAAACACATCAAAAGTATAGATTGATTCAATCTAGCAGTCCAATTTTATTTAGGCTTCCTCTATTTTGACTTCTCTCATAGAGGATTTGTAATATCATAACCACTGAATGTCTAACCACCTCCATTTTCATAATTAAAACAATTATTATTGTTATTTATTGAGACAGGGTTTCTCTGTATATCTCAGGCTGGCTTTGACCTATTCTGTAGATTAGACTGGTCTTGAGTTCATAAGCAGTCTATCTGTCCCTGACTTTATCTCCCACATACTGAGATCAAAGGCCTGGATTTATTTATTTATCTAAGTGTGCTTGAAAATATTTATATCAATTCCTGTTTCCTTCTCTCATTTTTGGAGATTAATATCTCTGTGGCTAAATATCATGCATTCCCCTTTCTCTCTATATATATATAAATTAATTTAATATTCTTCTGTATAACCAACTTTATTTCACTTCCCTTTCATTTATTGTATAATGTACTAGGTTGTGCTGTAATCAGTTTCCCCCTGGAAGCTCACGTTTATAGAGACTAGTTAGGGTGACATCCACTTTTAAGTCAGCTACCATGAGCTGCCATCAGTTCTCCCAGGGAGCTCCACATTCCAAGGAGACAGGTTGGCTTCTCAGAGTAGCTTGAGATTCTTCCCCATGTTAGCTCTTATGAGCATAGCTTTTTCTTTCTGTTGCATAAAAGCAAAACAATTTGCCCCAACCTCAATTCTGCATCTTCACATTGTCCAGCACAATATACCTTTTCCAGGGCACAATTTTAGCAACATAAAAACCATAATTTTTCAAGTTGAAATTATAAACATATCTTATGTGGATAAATATACCTAGATTCCCCTTTCTCTTTATATAAATTTAAGATCAATGTGTTTTATTTTTAAAATTACTAAGGACATAACTAATCATTGTTAAGCAAACCCTTTATATTATTTATAAGAAGAAAATAAGTCATTTTGATTCCCAGAGTATTGTTTTGAAGCAGCTATATCTATCAGCAGAGGGTTCTACCGTGACTTTTCATGTAGACAAGGCTGGTCCATATTTCAGAGATCAGCTTGCTTTTGTCTTCTAGATCTGTCATTTTTTTTAGCTCAGACATTGTGTTGTGCCTACAAGACTAACCTGACATCCTCCTCCTAGGCTAAGAGCTGCACTTTAGCAGCTGGGCTGAGTAGCCTGGGGAGGGGGGTGGTTTGACTGGCACTTCATTCCCTGTTGTAGCTCAAGGGCTCTGCCACCTGACATGCTGTCAGATTTGGGAGGGTCCATCTGTGTTTTAGTTTTTGCTGTGAATCCCTGGAATCATGTTTGCAAACCACGTTTGCATTTTAGCTTGTTCTGGACCCTGCATGGCTTGGGGGAAACGCAATATTGCTGAGGAACTATTCCACACCCCTCCCCCACAACTCCCACCCATTCCTAGCGTGAAAGGGACAGCATGTGTTTTTTGTTTTGGGGTGTGTGTGTGTGTGTGTGTGTGTGTGTGAGTGTGTTTATGTGGGAATCTGAAATCAATTTTGTTAAAAGTGAGTTCTTGCCCCACAGTGGGCACCAGTATGATGTAGAAAATATTTAATCTCATTCAGGGGTTTCTATCCTACCTTGATAATTCAGTTCCCATAACTTTTATTGTTATAATAACCCTTAATCAGCACTAGACCTGGGCAGATATCTACACTCTATGTTATTATAATCTATTTGCCCATCAATAAGCACGTTATAATTTGTCATATTCCACCTGGGCAGCTCCTATCTCTAATTGATTACCACTCACAGCCATGTTTTCATGACTCACCTACCCCATGGCAGCTTCCTCCTGTTTCTACTTTCTCTCTCCTCCTCGGGTTCTCCTCAGACCCCAAAGCCAGCAACTGCAAAACCTGTGTCTTAGTCAAGGTTTAACTGCTGTTAAGAGACACCATGACCAAGGCAACTCTCATAACGGACAATATTTAATTGGGGCTGGCTTACAGGTTCAGAGGTTCAGTTGCCATCATCAAAGTGTGAGCTAGCAGCTTCCAGGCAAGCATGGCACAGGAGAAGCTGAGAGTTCTACATCTTCATCCAAAGGAAGCCAGGAGCAAACTAAGCATCCTTAACCAGGTACGGCAAGGGTCTCCAAGCCCACATCCACAGTGACATACTTCATCCAGTAAGGCTACACCCACTGAAAAAAGGCCACACCTCCTAAAACTGGGACTCCCTGGCCCAGGCATATTCAAACCACCACATTCAGCTCCCTGGCCCCTATAGGTTTGTTCAAATACCTGAGTTTATGGGGGCCATTCCTATCCATAGTACAATGCAACATATATTTAGTCCAACTTCAAAAGTACTCATTGTCTATAGCAGTCTCAACAATGTTAAAAGTTCAGTCTCTTTTGAGATTCATTCAGTTACCTAACTGTAATGGCCTATAAAATAAAAATTAAAAGGCAGACCACATACCTTCAACATACAAGGCTATACACTACCACCCCAAAATGTCAAAGTAAGGAAATACTAGAACAAACAAGACCAAAACCAGCTGGGCAAACTGCAAACTCTGTATCTCCGTGTTTAATGTCAAAGTACTCTTCAGATCTCCAACTCCATTCATCTTTGGTGACAACAACAAACTGCTTTGTCGTGACTTGTTTCTACTCTTTGTTGCAGGTATCTCATGGCTGTGGCATCTCCAATACCTTGTGGTCTCCAAGGCAACTTCAACTTCACAGCTACTTGTTCCATTGTCTGAGATCCACACATGATGTGGGCTCCTCCAACAGGCTTTGTGTCACTTCTCCAGCTCTGTCCTCTCTAGTACCCTAGGCTCTGGTTGATTCCAAACCACTAGTGATGCTCTTCTTGATTATCCCATGGTATTAGCATCTCCAACACACTGGAGTCTTCTGATGCAACAAAGTTTCACCAAAGGGCCCTCATAGAGTCCCTTCATGGTGTCAATGCTCAACTTCTTTGCATGACCTCTTCAGTCCTGAGCTTTCAGCTGCACCTTCACCAGAGTTCTTACCTGGTCTCTCACAGTACCAAGTCTCTGAGCTGCTCTCCATGACCCCTTCATGCCTTCATAATCAATATCATCTGAGTTATTTTTACATGTTACCTCATACAGCTACAGCATAATTTACAACCTTGGTTATCTCTGGAACATAGCTTCTTTGTTCTCTCAGAAAACACTTCCCAGAATATTTCACCTCAGTGATCTTCATCGCTGCTAATCTCTTAGCTCTAGTTAACCATCCTCAGTTGTCTCAGTAGTCCCTTCTATTCTTGAGTCTCAAGCCAGAGCCACATGGCCAATGCTGCCAAGTTCTGCTGCTTGCTGGAGCGGGAACTTGGTCCCCTTGTTCTATTCCATCCTTCATTGCCTAAGCTTGGCTGACCAGGAACTTGCTCTGTAACTGACCTTGAACTTAAAGCCTCATGCCTCTTTCTGTCTCCTGAGTTCTAAGATTAAAAATGTGTACCACCACACCTGGACCTAAGCTTTTCCTGCTTGCTCCACACCAGGCTGGCCTTGAACAAAGAGATCTGCTTGCTTCTGTCTCCTGGAATTAAAGGTGTGCATCACTATGCCTAGGCCTAAGCTTTTCATGGCCACTATTCCTCTAGAATTAAATCAAAAGCCTGTGTTTCCCAGCTTCTAACCTAAAGATCTGGATCACAGTTGTGTTCTCCATTTCTGAACTGTACTTCATTTCTAATTAAAAGTGTAAATGAAAACAATAACCAAATCCCTTGTTCCATTTCAAAAGTGTAAGCACTAAGCTTAGCAGAGTGAGATCTTGCACTAGATTACTACTCCCCATATCTGCTTATCTCCTTGAATACATGATTCAGCTTCATTCTACTTCCTGGTGTCCATGTAATTTCTACTTTTTCTTTCTCAGGTTGCTCTTTTTCATTAAAATGCTCTTCATAAGAATGAACTTTAGCAACTACCCAACAGAATTTATACCCAGCTATTTTGAGACTTCCATTGTCAAAGCAATTAATCTAACTATCTCTTCACCTAAGCCTTAGGCAGTTTCTTCAGACAATGGAAAAAGCAGATATATTATTAACCAAAATATCAAAAAACAAAACAAAAACCAACCAACCAACCTAATACAGTTTCTAGACCACATACTAAAACCTCTTGGGTCAGGTCTGCACAGTTCACATTGTCCTAAGCACCAATGTCTTCCATATTTCTACTACGGTGGTCCATTAAGCCCCACCTAAATCATTCTACTTCCCAAATCCAAAGTCCCCAAATCCACATTCCTCCAAACAAAAGCATCTTCAGCCCTGCCATGTTAATACCTCAGTCCCTGGTACCAACTGCTGTCTTAGTGTTTTACTGCTGTAAAGAGACACCACACCAAGGCAACTCTAAGGACAACATTTAATTGGGTCTGGCTTACAGGTTTGGAGGTTCAGTCCATTATCATCAAGGTGAGAGCGTTGCAGCTTTCAGACAGACATGGCACAGGAGCTATGAGTTCTACATTTACATCCAAGGTAAGCCAGGAACAGACTCTGCATCATTAGGCAGCTAGAAGGAGGGTCTCCAAGTTCACCCTCACAGTGACATGCTTTTATCAACAAGGTCGCTCCTCCTAATAGTGCCACTTCTTGGCCCAAGCATATTCACACCACTACACTTTACCTACCTCAATTCTTCCCAGTTATGGGCTGTAGGAATCTTTATTCACCAATCAGGGATGAGTTGCTAGGCAAGGTCACATAATGTTACTTGGGTTTATATGTTGATTCTCTTGTTCCTGGGGGAAACCAGGCCCTGGGCGCTACTATGTAGCATTGAAGACATAGCAAAAGGCCAAACCTCAACAGAGTAAGCCCCAACAAATAGAAGTTGTAATATACTTACCCTCGAACCATAATGTATTTACTTGAATCGCAGCCAACATCGATTTCAAACACCTAAAAATGAAATAATTTTACAAAGTGAACTCAGCAGTTTTGACTTTGAATGATATAAGCTAGAGGTCAAACCAAAGATGGTTATAGTTCAGGTTAGAAACACAGACTGAATTTCTTCCCTTATCAGAAAGGCTTCTTACCAGGAGTGTTCCAGATTTTATAATATTTGCATATATCTAATGAGATATCTTAGGGCTGAGCCCCAGGGGATCCTGTCTTCTACCTCTACTGCTGCACCCCTATCTACTCCATGGTTGCAGCCTGCATGGTCGACTCTGTCAGCAGGCATCTATCATGTGCTTAATTCAAGTGGCAACTTGTCAGGGAATTGAATGTCCTTGCATGTATCAGTTTTTCTTTCTTTGCTCCTTCTGGTTTCCCTAGCCCTCGTGTATAATCAGAGGACTAACAGGTCATCTCCTGATAGGCTGCATACAGGGCCTATGGTATTTGTTTTAAACGCCCTAACCTCACATGTGTGATATCCTACTGTTTCCTTGCACAGGCTGTGATTACAGGAAACCCTGTGTCCCTGCATCCCCAGCATATGTATTTATTTGTTTAAAGACAATGAACTACCTATGGATTGGGTAGCCTAGCAGCCAGCATAGTGTCTGCTCTACTGTGAGAGGTGACACTCTGGAGTGCGATGAGAAAGTGACAATGAAATCATGCAAACACCCTATGTGGAAAAGGGCAACATTCAAAGAACCAAAAGAAACTCTGCTGGACGAGAGACGCCACCTCAACATGTAAGGTGGAACACATTGAGGAAGGCACCTGACATCAACTTTGGTCCTCCATAGTTATGATCATACAAACACATGTGCCTAAATACATTTATACATGCACATATACCATGCATATACACACATGTAAACAATCTATTGCAATCTGATGGGATGTGTGTGTTTGTGTGTGTGTGTGTGTATGTGTGGGTGTGTGTATTTCAATGTATACATACTCTCCACCCCCCTTTTTTTGGATATAGGGCCTTGTTACACTGTTAAGGTTGTCCCTGAACTCTGGACTCAGTTAATCATCCTGTTTTCTGCCTCACCATGATTTGATAAATAGATTGTATTTGCCCCCCAAATCCCTCCATTGTTGAAGAGATCCATTGTTTTTCCACAAAGGACATGACAGAGTTATGATTGTGCTCTGAAAATAAGAGAACTTTTTGCTTTTTCAACTAGACACATTAGATTTACAGTTCAAATATTAACTTCATCAAATCTCTGGCATTAAGGAAAGAACTCTTGGCCAACACTTTACTCTGCTGTCAATGTTTAGAAATATATTGCCTAAAAATTATACACAGTTTCTGTAGGTAAAATAATGATGGTGTCAGCCTTAAAAGAAAGCTTAAGAGGACAGGACTGAGGGCTGGAGAGGTTGCTCAGTGGTTAAGAACACTGAGGTCCTGCATCAATTCCCAGCCACCACATGTGAGCCACCAGCTCACAACCATCTGTAATGAGATCTGATGCTCTCTTCTGGTGTTTCTGAAGACAGCTACAGCTTACACATAAACAAAATAAATAATTCTTAAAAAAAAAAGACAGGGTTGAAAATATAGCAGATTACAAATAAAAAAAATTCGTTGAAGAATTGAGTTGGAATTTTGATGGGTATTGCATTGAATCTGTAGATTGCTTTTGGCAAGATAGCCATTTTTACAATGTTGATCCTGCCAATCCATGAGCATGGAAGATCTTTCCATCTTCTGAGCTCTTCTTTAATTTCTTTCTTCAGAGACTTGAAGTTCTTATCATACAGATCTTTCACTTCCTTAGTTAGAGTCACACCAAGGTATTTTATATTATTTGTGACTATTGAGAAGGGTGTTGTTTCCCTAATTTCTTTCTCAGCCTGTTTATTCTTTGTGTAGAGAAAGGCCATTGACTTGTTTGAGTTAATTTTATATCCAGCTACTTCACTGAAGCTGTTTATCAGGCTTAGGAGTTCTCTGGTGGAATTTTTAGGGTCACTTATATATACTATCATATCATCTGCAAAAAGTGATATTTTGACTTCTTCTTTTCCAACTTGTATCCCCTTAAGGAGCTAGAGAAAATACCCAAGGAGCTAAAGGGATCTACAACCCTATAGGTGGAACAACATTATGAACTAACCAGTACCCCGGAGCTCTTGACTCTAGCTGCATATGTATCAAAAGATGGCCTAGTCGGCCATCACTAGAAGAGAGGCCCATTGGACTTGCAAACTTTATATGCCCCAGTACAGGGGAATGCCAGGGCCAAAAAGTGGGAGTGGGAAATGAGGAAAATACCTAATTTGAAAGAGAAAGAAAGAAAGAAAGGAAGGAAGAAAGAAAGAAAGAAAGAAAGAAAGAAAGAAAGAAAGAAAGAAAGAAAGAAAGAAAGAAAGAAAGAAAGAAAGAAAGAAAGAAAGAGGCGGTTCCTCAGAAAATTGGACATAGTACTACCGGAGGATCCAGCAATACCTCTCCTGGGCATATATCCAGAAGAAGCCCCAACTGGTAAGAAGGACACATGCTCCACTATGTTCATAGCAGCCTTATTTATAATAGCCAGAAACTGGAAAGAACCCAGATGCCCCTCAACAGAGGAATGGATACAGAAAATGTGGTACATCTACACAATGGAGTACTACTCAGCTATTAAAAAGAATGAATTTATGAAATTCCTAGCCAAATGGATGGACCTGGAGAGCATCATCCTGAGTGAGGTAACACAATCACAAAGGAACTCACACAATATGTACTCACTGATAAGTGGATACTAGCCCAAAACCTAGGATACCCACGATATAAGATACAATTTCCTAAACACATGAAACTCAAGAAAAATGAAGACTGAAGTGTGGACACTATGCCCCTCCTTAGAAGTGGGAACAAAACACCCATGGAAGGAGTTACAGAAACAAAGTATGGAGCTGAGATGAAAGGATGGACCATGTAGAGACTGCCATATCCAGGGATCCACCCCATAATCAGCTTCCAAATGCTGACACCATTGCATACACTAGCAAGATTTTACTGAAAGGACCCAGATGTAGCTGTCTCTTGTGAGACTATGCCGGGGCCTAGCAAACACAGAAGTGGATGCTCACAGTCAGCTAATGGATGGATCACAGGGCTCCCAATGGAGGAGCTAGAGAAAGTACCCAAGGAGCTAAAGGGATCTTCAACCCTATAGGTGGAACAACATTATGAACTAACCAGTACCCCTGAGCTCTTGACTCTAGCTGCATATGTATCAAAAGATGGCCTAGTCGGCCATCACTGGAAAGAGAGGCCCATTGGACACGCAGACTTTGTGTGCCCCGGTACAGGGGAACTCCAGGGCCAAAGGGGGGGAGTGGGTGGGTAGGGGAGTGGGGGTGGGTGGGTAAGGGGGACTTTTGGTATAGCATTGGAAATGTAAATGAGCTAAATACCTAATAAAAAATGAAAAAAAAAAAAGAACAAAGAAAAAAAAAAAAAGAAAGAAAGAAAGAAAGAAAGAGAAAAAGACCCACCAGATGACAGCTTTCAACTTTGCAGAACAGTCCATGTTTTTGTCAGGCACCTGGTACTCTCTCCCTTGCCTCATAAAACCCTCTTGTCTGAGGGGAGACACAAGGGGAGCTCCTGGGTTTCATTTGTTAAACATCTGAGATGCAGTTTATGTTCTCACAAAACTGACTTGCATCCCTTATTAACTACAATCACTCCATTTTTCCCCCCTGGGAACTACGTTCAGAAGCATGGCCCTGCCCTTGATGTTTATTAAGCAGTCCAGATGACCATAAAAGGGCAGCTCAATTTCTCAACATTGTCTTGGTCAGGACAAATGGTGTTTGTCCTATAATGATTTCACTTGTCATACCCTGTTGTCATCCTGGTCTTTGTTGTCAAAATCACAATCAATGACCTCAGCTAGGATTAGAATCTGAGTTGTCTTGAAGATGGACTTGGAAAAGGAGCTGAAATGAGAGGAAGCTTGCAAAAGCCTGTTTTCTAAGAAACAGCTGCTGGCTGGGCACCTGGCCTTCTGGACAGGCTTGGGACAGTCCCACCCAGAGCTAAAGGGAAACCGTTTCTCCTCAGTTCAGGGACAGGGCAGGATTGTTCCTTGTTGAGGTTTGGTCTGTTGTCATGTACCGTAAGGCTAAATGTGGGTCCCCAAGGCCTAACTGCCCCAGAGACAAGTGAGTCTGTACCTAGCAGAAAACTCTGTTACCTTGCTCCCAACTTATTTATGATTGGTAAATAAAGATGCCTCCACCCTATAGCTAGACAGAATTGAGATAGGCGGGGCTTGGTAATCCCAGGACTGGGGTTTGAGGAGACCATGAGCAGAGAAGAAGGTGGCGAAAGGAGAAAGACACTGGAGGGTTAGGAGTCAAGAAAGCATGGCCAAGAGTGCTGGGCAACTGGAGTTGAAAACAGCCCAGATGAAACATAGTAAGTAACTCCGGGTCATTAGTAGGAAACAGATTTTAATAGAATAGAGGTAGATATCGGCCCAGCCTCAGGGCTTATAAGGGCTTATTATAAATGTAAAGATTGTGTGTGTCTAAATGATTGAAGGCAGGGCAGGAGCCCCAGATTGTGATTAAATATTTACTACAACAATTCCTTCATCCTCAGGTTAGGTTGAGGGTCAGCAAATGTTTAATTTATGTATCTGTGTTTCTGCCTGCTTGAATGTGTGTGTACCACATGTATCCAAGTGTTCACAGAGGCCGGAAGAAGATGTGGGATTCCCTGGAGCTAGAGTAGCAAACAGTTAGCCAGCCAATAGGGGTGCTCTGAACTGAACCCTGAGAACTGAGATTATACTACTGAGCATTCCCTCAGCAGCAGGCCCAGCAAACTCACATGGAACAATGGATCCCACATGGGAATTCCAATGGCCTTTGTCACTGACATGCTGATGGATGACATATTAGAGTTGTCATCCCCTCATGAGGCAATTCTTCTCCCAAAGAAATAGCAGGGACTTCTGGGGGCTGGGTTACACTACTGCATGTTCAGCTCTTGGTGAAAGGTTGAAAGGTGACATGATGCCTTGTTGGAAATGACAGTTCTCTATGCTGCAGGCAATCAAGCAACAAAGTGACAAAGATGCAAGTTCCAATTCAAATGGCTCAATCCAGCCCATTTGGCCTGGCAGTTTTAGGAAGAGCCTGACATCACTGGATGGAGAAGAACAGAGCTGGTACTGTCTGTCTCTGGACTATTTTCCCAGAAGGCTGATGGCTTGCTTATTCCTAAGCATGGCTCGAGAGTGCAAATAAAAGGAACCTGTGCTTGAGAGCATATTCTATACTTGGTAAACAGGATTTGACTTCCATAGCTAATAAGATAACCTGTGCTTTCTACAGCACCATGTTTCCCTGTTGCTTAGCAGGGATTTGCACTGGATTTCAGAGATAGGCTACCATACACTGCAGTGGGCCCAGGAGATTAGGTTTGAAACAGGTCTGCCTTGGAAAAGAGAGAAAGAGAAACTTCCCCTCCCCCAGGTCTTACTAGATAATGATTCTATGGCAGGCACTGGTTTTTTGTTTTTTGTTTGTTTGGTTTTTTTTTGCATACTTTTCATAAATAACCCCACTTATTACTCCAGCAACTCAAAAAGAACATGTTTCCTTTTACAACAGGGCCAAAACAGGCCTCACAGGGCTTAAAGAAGCCAGTGAATGAATGGAGTAATTGAGACCTGAAGTTAGGTGAGGGAGGTCTGTTGGGTAAAGCTGTACTGGACAGGGTCAGGCAAAGAGGAAGCTATGACACATTCATGGATTGAGAGGGACAGGAGAAATCCCCAATTCCAGAAGATAGCTGCAAAGGTCACAGACAAACCTCTGAAAGCAGAAAATGCAGACTCAGGCTAGGGTGCAGTTTCGTGCTTCAGCTGCAGGATGCAGTTAGTGAGTAGGGGTGAGGAGGTGGGAGTGGGGTATGCAGCTAACACAGCTTCTAGGGAGTCTGTACTGACAGGGTTTAGGATAGGTCACGTTTTCCCAGTTAAAAGCTCTCAAGTGGAAACTTAAGTGTTCTTTTCAAAGTTCATTGGATGGTGTTTTGCTGGGGCAAACACATGAAGGAATGTGAAAGGCTAAGGTAGACATGTGAAGGAATGTTTCACTGAAGCAGATACAGGAGAGAGGATGTTCTGCAAAAGCAAGCACACTAAAGGATACATGATGAAAGGTTCTGTTCTCTGCTAAGGACACACATGTATTGGTCTGCCTTACACTGCAGAGTTGAACTGCCTTTGTTGGGACACCACAGAGAAATGCACCAAAAAGCTTCTGGTGGTGTGCTGCAATTGGATGCACGTGCTGAGGCAAGATCCATGCTGAGACAAGGCCTAAGCTGAGGCAAGACAAGTGGAGGACACAAGATGCTTGGAGGGTACAAATATTACTCCATGACATGATGGAGTCAGAGCTTGGCTCCATGGTATAGCTAGCTATGTAAACACGTATGGGCCTCTTCCCTGAGAGGCACAGACTAGAATTACCCCTGGTGTTCCTGTTGGTTTCTCCTGCTGACACGAGCCATAGCTGAGACCTAGCTATGTCTGCTATGTTGTGTCACCACTGTTGCTAATCAGACTCTACAGAATTGGACTGCTGGTGTATCCTCAAAGTGTTGTGTGAATTGACAGAACTGTGCTGCCGGATGACCTGTGAACTGAACTGCCGATTTCCAGACAACACAGAGGGGGGTTGCTCAAAAGAATTTTTCTAAACAGGTCCACTTCCCCTGTATCCTTTCTTTCCCACTACCTATGGTGGGTGTTGGGCTACAAGGACAGTTAGATTTTTAAGAGCCATCATTAAAAATAGGACTTGAGGTGACTCCTCCTAGTGGGGAGTTGGAGAGCTTTGCGGCTGTAGAGCTTGTGTGTACTTTGATAGCTCTTTGAGGGAGCGCCAAGCAAGGAAGCCTCACCAAGTATTTTATACTCAGCTTAAGCCTGGTACAGTGGACGATGTGCTATGGAAAAGACATTTGTGATAAGTTTGTAACTTCTTCAGCACCATGTGCTACAGTGTAAGGGGAATAATACAAGAGGCAAAAAGTCTCTGCTTTTTAAGAAGAAGCAAACAGGTCACAAGTCCCTTCCGGTCAGTGCCAGCACCAGGGCACCTTAGGCACAGAGTCTCCACGGGATCTTAGGACCTCTGGTGAGTGGAACACAACTTCGTCCAGGGGGCAGGTTCAAACGTCAGATATCTGGGTACCTTTCCTGCAAGAGGAGAACTTGCCTGCAGAGAGTACTCTGACCACTGAGACTCAGGAGAGAACTAGTCTCCCAGGTCTGCTGACAGAGGCTAACATAATCACAGGAGGAACAAGTTCTAAACAGAGACAATTATAACAACTAACTCCAGAGATTACCACATGGTGAAAGGAAAACGTAAGAATCTTACTAACAGAAACCAAGACCACTCACCATCATCAGAACGCAGCACTCCCACACCACCCAGTCCTGAGCACACCAACACACATGAAAAACTAGACCTGGATTTAAAAGCATATTTCATGATGATGGTAGAGGACATAAAGAAGGACTTTAATAACTCACTTTAAAAATACAGGAGAACACTGCTAAAGAGTTACAAGTCCTTAAAGAAAAACACGAAAACACAACCAAACAGGTAGAAGTCCTTAAAGAAAAACAGGAAAGCACATCTAAACAGGTGATGGAAATGAACAAAACCATACTAGACCTAAAAAGGGAAGTAGACACAATAAAGAAAACCCAAAGTGAGGCAACGCTGGAGAGAGAAACCCTAGGAAAGAAATCTGGACTAGCATCAGCAACAAAATACAAGAGATGGAAGAGAGAATCTCAGGTGCAGAATATTCCATAGAGAACTTGGGCACAACAAGCAAAGAAAATGGAAAATGCAAAAAGATCCTAACTCAAAACATCCAAGAAACCCAGGACACAATGAGAAGACCAAACCTACGGATAATAGGAGTAGATGAGAATGAAGGTTTTCAACATAAAGAGCCAGCAAATATCTTCAACAAAATTAGAGAAGAAAACTTCCCAAACCTAAAGAAAGAGCTGCCCATGAACATACAAGAAGCCTAAAGAACTCCAAATAGACTGTATGAGAAAAAAATTCCTCCCAACACATAATAATCAGAACAACAAATGCACTAAATAAAGATAGAATATTAAAAGCAGTAAGGGGAAAAGGTCAAGTAACATATAAAGGCAGGCCTATCAGAATTAAACCAGATTTTTCACCAGAGACTATGAAAGCCAGAGGATTCTGGACAGATGTTATACACACAGTAAGAGAACACAAATGCCAGCCCAGGCTACTATACCCTGCCAAACTCTCAACTACCATACATGGAGAAACCAAAGTATTCCACGACAAAACCAAATTCACACAGTATCTTTCCACGAATCCAGCCCTTCAAAGGACAATAACAGGAAAAAAAAAAACAATACAAGGATGGAAACCACGCCCTAGAAAAAGCAAGAAAGTAAACCAAAAAGAAGACAGCCACAAGAACAGGATGCCAACTCTAACAACAAAAATAATAGGAAGCAATAATTACTTTTCCTTAATATCTCTTAATATCAATGCACTCAATTCCCCAATAAAAGACATAGACTAACAGACTGGCTACACAAACAGAACTCAACATTTTGCTGCTTACAGGAAACACACCTCAGGGAAAAAGACAGACACTACCTCATAGTGAAAGGCTGGAAAACAATTTTCCAAGCAAATGGTCTGAAGAAACAAGCAGGAGTAGCCATTCTAATATCGAATAAAATCGACTTCCAACTGAAAGTTATCAAAAAAAAAAAAAAAAAAAAAAAAGACAAGGAGGGACACTGTATACTCATCAAAGGTAAAATCCTCCAAGAGGAACTCTCAATTCTGGATATATATGCTCAAAATGCAAGGACAGCCACATTCTTTAAAGAAACATTAGTAAAGCTCAAAGCACACATTGTACCTCACACAATAATAGTGGAAGACTTCAACACACCACTTTCATCAATGGACAGATCAGGGAAACAGAAACTAAACAGGGACACAGTGAAACTAACAGAAGTTATGAAACAAATGGAACTAACAGATATCTACAGAACATTTTATCCTAAAACAAAAGGATATACCTTCTTCTCAGCACCTCATGGTACCTTCTCCAAAACTGACCATATAATTGGTCACAAAACAGGCCTTAACAGATACAAAAATATTGAAATTGTCCCATGCATCCTATCAGATCACCATGGACTAAGGCTGGTCTTCAATAACAACATAAATAATGGAAGACCAACATTCACTTAAAAACTGAATAACACTCTTCTCAATGATACCTTGGTCAAGGAAGGAATAAAGAAAGAAATTAAAGACTTTTTATGTTTAATGAAAATGAAGCCACAACATACCCAAACTTATGGGACACAATGAAAGCATTTCTAAGAGGGAAACTCATTGCTCTGAGTGCCTCCAAAAAGAAACTAGAGAGAGCACACACTAGCAGCTTGACAACACACCTAAAAGCTCTAGAAAAAAAGGAAGCAAATTCACCCAAGAGGAGTAGAAGGCAGGAAATAATCAAACTCAGGGGAGAAAACAACCAAGTGGAAACAAAAAGAACTATTCAAAGAATTAAACAAAGGAGGAGCTGGTTCTTTGATAAAATCAACAAGATAGATAAACCCTTAGCTAGACTCACTAGAGGGCACTGGGACAACAACTTAATTAATAAAATCAGAAATTAAAAGGGAGACATAACAACAGATCCTGAAGAAATCCAAAACACCATCAGATCCTTCTACAAAAGGACATACTCAACAAAACTAGAAAACCTGGATGAAATGGACAAATTTCTAAACAGATACCAGGTACCAAAGTTAAATCAGGATCAAGTTAACGATCTAAACAGTCCCATATCCCCTAAAGAAATAGAAGCAGTCATTAATAGTCGCCCAGCCAAAAGAAGCCCAGGACCAGATGGGTTTAGTGCAGAGTTCTACCAGACCTTCAAAGAAGTCTAATTCCAGTTCTGCACAAACTATTCCACAAAATAGAAGCAGAAGGTACTCTACCCAACTCATTCTATGAAGCCACAATTACTCTGATACCTAAACCACAGAAAGATCCAACAAAGATAGAGAACTTTAGACCAATTTCCCTTATGAATATCAATGCAAAAATAGTCAATAAAATTCTCGCTAACCGAATCCAAGAACACATTAAAACAATCATCCATCCTGACCAAGTACGTTTTATTCCAGGGATGCAGGGATGGTTTAATATATGGAAATCCATCAATATAATCCATTATATAAACAAACTCAAAAACAAAAACCACATGATCATCTCGTTAGATGCAGAGAAAACATTTCAAAAAATCTAACACTCATTCATGATAAAAGCCTTGGAAAGATCAGGAATTCAAGGCCCATACCTAACCATGATAAAAGCAATCTACAGCAAACCAGTAGCCAACATCAAAGTAAATGGTGAGAAGCTGGAAGCAATCCCACTAAAATCAGGGACTAGACAAGGCTGTCTACTCTCTCCCTACATATTCAACAATGTACTTGAAGTCCTAGCCAGAGCAATTAGACAACAAAAGGAGATCAAGGGGATACAAATTGGAAAGAAAGATATCACTTTTTGCAGATGATATGATAGTATATATAAGTGGCCCTAAAAATTCCAACAGAGAACTCCTAAGCCTGATAAACAGCTTCAATGAAGTAGCTGGATATAAAATTAACTCAAACAAGTCAATGGACTTGCTGTACACATAGGATAAACAGGCTGAGAAAGAAATTAGGGAAACAACACCCTTCTCAATAGTCACAAATAATATAAAATACCTTGGCGTGACTCTAACTAAGGAAGTGAAAGATCTGTATGATAAGAACTTCAAGTCTCTGAAGAAAGAAATTAAAGAAGATCTCAGAAGATGGAAAGATTTCCCATGCTCATGGATTGGCAGGATCAATATAGTAAAAATGACTATCTTGCCAAAAGCAATCTACAGATTCAATGCAATCCCCATCAAAATTCCAACTCAATTCTTCAACTAATTAGAAAGAGCAATCTGCAAATTCATCTGGAACAACAAAAAACCTTGGAGAGCAAAAACTCTTCTCAGGGATAAAAGAACCTCTAGTGGAATCACCATGCCTGACCTAAAGCTGTACTACAGAGCAATTGTGATAAAAACTGCATGGTACTGGTATAGTGACAGACAGGTAGACCAATGGAATAGAATTGAAGACCCAGAAATGAACCCACACACCTATGGTCACTTGATCTTTGACAAGGGAGATAAAATCATTCAGTGGAAAAAAGACAGCATTTTAAACAAAAGGTGCTGGCACAACTGGTGGTAATCATGTAAAAGAATTCGAATTGATCCATTCCTATCTCCTTGTACTAAGGTCAAATCTAAGTGGATTAAGGAACTCCACATAAAACCAGAGACACTGAAACTTATAGAGCAGAAAGTAGGGGAAAGCCTGGAAGATAGGGGTACAGGGGGAAAATTCCTGAATAGAACAGCAATGGCTTGTGCTGTAAGATCAAAAATTGACAAATGGGACCTCATAAAACTGCAAAGCTTTTGTAAGGCAAAAGACACCGTCAATAAAACAGAAAAGCCACCAACAGATTGGGAAAAGATCTTTACCTATCCTAAATCAGATAGGGGACTAATATCCAATATATATAAAGAACTCAAGAAGGTAGACTCCAGAAAATCAAATAACCCCATTATATATGGGTCTCAGAGCTAAACAAAGAATTCTCAACTGAGGAATACGGAATGGCTGAGAAGCACCTGAAAAAAATGTTCAGCATCCTTAATCATCAGGGAAATGCAAATGCAAATTCCATCTTACACCAGTCAGAATGGCTAAGATCAAAAATTCAGGTGACAGCAGATGCTGGCGAGGATGTGGAGAAAGAGGCACACTCCTCCATTGTTGGTGGGATTACAAGGTTGTACAACCACTCTGGAAGTCAGTCTGGTGGTTCCTCAGAAAATTGGACATAGTACTACCTGAGGATCCCGCAATACCTCTCCTGGGCATTTATCCAGAAGATGTTCCAACTAGTAAGAAAGACACATGCTCCACTATGTTCATAGCAGCCTTATTTATAATAGCCAGAAGCTGGAAAGAACCCAGATTCCCCTCAACAGGGGAATGGATACAAAAAATGTGGTATATTTACATAATGGACTACTACTCAGCTATTAAAAAGAATGAATTTGTGAAATTCCTAGGCAAATGGATGGTCCTGGAGGGCATCATGCTGAGTTAGGTAACCCAAGCACAAAAGAATGAAAATGATATGTACTCACTTATAAGTGGATATTAGCCCAGAAACTTAGACTACCCAAGATACAATTTGTAAAACACAAGAAAATCGAGAAGAAGGACGACCAACGTGTGGATACTTCATTCCTCCTTAGAATAGGGAACAAAATACCCATGGAAGGAGTTACAGAGACAAAGTTTGGAGCTGAGAGGAAAGGATGGACCATATAGAGACTGCCATATCCAGGGATCCATCCCATAATCAGCCTACAAACGCTGACACCATTGCATACACTAGCAAGATTTTGCTGAAAGGACCCTGATATAGTTGTCTCTTGTGAGACTATGCAGGGGCCTAGCAAACACAGAAGTGGATGATCACAGTCAGCTATTGGATGGATCACAGGGCCCCCAATGGAGGAGCTAGAGAAAGTACCCAAGGATCTAAATGGATCCGACTAGGCCATCAGTGGAAAGAGAGGCCCATTGGTCATGCAAACTTTATATGCCTCAGTACAGGGGAATGCCAGGGTCAAGAAGTGGGAGTGGGTGTGTAGGGGAGTTTCGGGGGGGGGGAGGTTATGGGGGACTTTTGGGATAGTATTGGAAATGTAAATGAGGAAAATACCTAATAAAAAAATTTTTTAAAAAAAAGAGAAAAAAAGAAAAAAAATAGGACTTGAGATCTTGTCTCCCGGGTCCTTCAGAGACCAGTCTGCACAGGTCAGTTTGTGGACTGCTGAAGCAACACAGCTTCTAGGACAAGCAGAGGCTACACAGCTTCTGGGACAGGCCATGTTTTGGACTCCAGACACCCAGGTACATTCTTCGCTAGAGGAGAGGTGTATGCCTGGGAAGTCTCTGACTGCCAGAGCAGGTGAGGGAGCCATCTTGTGTCCTGGGTCCCTCAGACACCAGTCTGCACAGGTGAGAGTGCAGACTGCGGAGGCAACACATCTTCTGGGACAGGCCCTGTTTTTGGCCTTCATCTGCAACAAGGAGGCAGGTCTGAATGTCAGACCTCTGGGCACCTTCTGTGCAAGAGGAGAGCTTGCCTGCAGAGAGCACTCTGACCACTGAGACTTGGGAGAGAGCTGGACTCCCAGAACTGCTGACAGAGGCTAACAGAATCACAGGAGGAACAAGCTCCAGACAGAGACAACTATAACAACTAATGCCAGAGATTACCAGATGGCGAAAGGCAAATGTAAGAAACTTACTAACAGAAACCAAGACCTCTCACCTGCATCAGAACCCAGCACTCCCCCATCAGCCAGTCCTGGATACCCCAACACACCCGAAAAGCAAGACTCAGAATCAAAATCATATCTCATGATGCTGGTAGAGGACTTTAAGAAAGGCATTAATAACTCACTTAAATAAATACAGGAGAACACTGCTAAATAGGTAGAAGTCCTTAAAGAAGTACAGGAAAATACTGCTAAACAGGTAGAAGTCCTTAAAGAGGAAACACAAAAATCCCTTAAAGGATTATAGGAAAACACAACCAAATAGGTGTAGGAATTGAACAAAACCATCCAAGACCTAACAAGGGAAGTAAAAACAATCAAGAAAACCCAAAGTGAGACAACTCTGGAGATAGAAACCCTTGGAAAGAAATCAGGAACCATAGATGCAAGGATCAGCAACAGAATACAAGAGATGGAAGAGAGAATCTCAGGTGCAGAATATTCCATAGAGAACTTAGGCACAACAATCAAAGAAAATGCAAAATGCAAAAAGATCCTAACTCAAAACATCCAAGAAACCCAGGACACAATGAGAAGACCAAACCTACAGATAAAAGGTGTAGATGAGAATGAAGATTTTCAACTTAAAGGGCCAGCAAATATCTACAACAAAATTATAGAAGAAAACTTCCCAAACCTAAAGAAAGAGATGTCCATGAACATACAAGAAGCCTACAGAACTCTAAATAGACTGGACCAGAAGAGAAATTCCTCCCGACACATAATAATCAGAACAACAAATGCACTAAACAAAGATAGAATATTGAAAGTAGTAAGGGAAAAAGGTCAAGTAACATATAAAGGCAGGCCTATTAGAATTACACCAGACTTCTCACCAGAAACTATGAAGGCCAGAAGAGCCTGGACAGATGTTATACAGACACTAAGAGAACACAAATGCCAGCCCAGTCTACTAAACCCAGCAAAACTCTCAATTACCATAGATGGAGAAACCAAAGTATTCCATGACAAAACCAAATTCACAAAATATCTTTTGAGGAATCCAGCTCCTCAAAGGATAATAAAGGGAAAGCACCAACACAAGGACAGAAACTACACCCTAGAAAAAGCAAGAAGGTAATCCTTCAAAAAACCTAAAAGAAGACAGCCACAAGATCAGAATTCCAACTTTAACAAAAAAAGATAACAGGAAGCAACAATTTCTTTTCTTTAATTTCTCTTAACATCAATTGACTCAATTCCCCAATAAAAAGACATAGACTAACAAACTGGCTACACAAACAGGACCCAACATTTTTCTGCTTACAGGAAACCCACCTCAGGGAAAAAGACAGACACTACCTCAGAGTGAAAGGCTGGAAAACAATTTTTCAATCAAATGGTCTGAAGAAACAAGCAGGAGTAGCCATTCTAATATCGAATAAAATTGACTTCCAACCCAAAGTTATCAAGAAAGACAAGAAGGGGCACTTCAGACTCATCAAAAGTAAAATCTACCAAGATGAACTCTCAATTCTGAATATCTATGCTCCAAATACAAGGGCAGCCACATTTATTAAAGAAACTTTAGTAAAGCTCAAAGAACACATTGCACCTCACACCATAATAGTGGGAGACTTCAACACCCCACTCTCACCAATGGACAGATCCTGGAAACAGAAACTAAACAGAGACACATGGGCACTAACAGAAGTTATTAAACAAATGGATCTAATAGATATCTACAGAACATTTTATCCTAAAACAAAAGGATATACCTTCTTCTCAGCACCTCATGGTACCTTCTCCAAAACTGACCATACACTCAGTCACAAAATAGGCCTCCACAGATACAAAAATATTGAAATTAACCCATGCATTCCAACAGATCACCATGGATTAAGGCTTACCTTTAATAACAGCATAAATAATAGAAAGCCAACATTCACGTGGAAACTGAACAACACTCTACTGAAAGATTCCTTGGTCAAGGATGAGATAAAGAAAGAAATTAAAGACTTTTTAGAGTTTATTGAAAATGAATCCACAACGTACACAAACTCATGGGACACAATGAAGGCAGTCCTAACAGGAAAACTCATAGCCCTGAGTGCCTCCAAACGAAACGAGAGAGAGCATACACTAGCAGCCTGACAGCACACCTAGAAGCTCTCGAACGAAAGGAGGCAAATTCACCCAAGAGAAGTAAACAGCAGGAAATAATCAAACTTGGAGCTGAAATCAACCAAGTGGAAACAAAAATAAGTATTCAAATAACCAAAATAAGCAGGAGCTGGTTCTTTGAGAAAATCAACAAGATAGATAAACCCTTAGCCAGACTCATTAGAAGGCACAGGGACAGTATCCTAATTAACAAAATCAGATATGAAAAAGGAGACATAACAACAGAACATGAGGAAATCCAAAACATCATCAGATCCTGCTACAAAAGGCTATACTCAACAAAACTAGAAAACCTGGATGAAATGGAAAACTTCCTAGACAGATACCAGGTACCAAAGTTAAATCAGGATCAGATTAACGATCTAAACAATCCCCTTTCCCCTAGAGAAATAGAAGTAGTCATCAATAGTCTCCCAACCAAAAAAACCCAGGACCAGATGGGTTTAGTGCAGAGTTCTATCAGACCTTCAAAGAAGACCTAATTCCAACTCTCCTCAAACTATTCCACAAAATAGAAACAGAAGTTACTCTACCGAATTCATTCTATGAAGCCACAATTACTCTGATACCTAAACCTTGCAAAGATCCAACAAAGAAAGAGAACTTCAGACCAGTTTCCCTTATGAATATCAATGCAAAAATATTAAATAAAATCCTCAAAAACCAAATCCAATAACATATCAAAACGATCATCCATCATGACCAAGTAGGCTTCATTCCAGGGATGCAGGGATGGTTTAATATAGGGAAATCTATCAACATAATCCACTATATAAACAAACTCAAAGACAAAAATCACATGATCATCTCATTAGATGCTGAGAAAGCATTTGACAAAATCCAACACCCTTTCATGATAAAAGTCTTGGAAAGATCAGGAATTCAAGGCCCATACCTAAATATAATAAAAGCAATCTACAGCAAACCAGTAGCCAACATCAAAGTAAATGGAGAGAAGCTGGAAGCAATCCCACTAAAATCAGGGACTAGACAAGGGTTGCCCAATTTCTCCCTACCAATTTAATATACTACTTGAAGTCCTAGCCAGAGCAATTCGACAACAAAAGGAGATCAAGTAGATACAAATTGGAAAGGACGAAGTCAAAATATCACTTTTTGCAGATGATATGATAGTATATATAAGTGACCCTAAAAATTCCACCAGAGAACTCCTAAACCCAATAAACAGCTTCAGCACAGTAGCTGGATATAAAATTAACTCAAACAAATCAATGGCCTTTCTCTACACAAAGGATAAATGGGCTGAGAAAGAAATAAGGGAAACAACACCCTTCACAATAGTCACAAATAATATAAAATACCTTGGTGTGACTCTAACTAAGGAAGTGAAAGATCAGTATGATAAGAACTTCAAGTCTCTGAAGAAAGAAATTGAAGGAGATCTCAAGAGATGGAAAGATCTACCATGCTCATGGACTGGCAGGATTAATATAGTAAATAATGGCTATCCTGCTGAAAGCAATCTACAGACTCAATGCAATGGCCCTCGAAATTCCAACTCAATTCTTCACTGAGTTAGAAAGAGAAATTTACAAATTCATCTGGAATAATAAAAAAAAAAACTAGGATAACAAAAACTATTCTCAACAATAAAAGAACCTCTGGTGGAATCACCATGCCTGACCTCAAGCTGTACTACAGAGCAATTGTGATAAATACTGCATGGTACTAGTACAGAGACAGACAGGTAGACCAATAAAATAGAACTGAAGACCCAGAAATGAATCTACACACTTATGGTCACTTGATCTTTGACAAGGGAGCTAAAACCACCCAGTGGAATAACGACAGCATTTTCAACAAATGGTGCTGGGACAACTGGTAGTTATCATGTAGAAGAATGTGAATGGATCCATTCTTATCTCCTTGTAAAAAGCTCAAATCTAAGTGGATCAAAGACCTCCACATAAAACCAGAGACACTGAAATTTATAGAGGAGAAAGTGGGTGAAATCCTCAAAGATATGGGCACAGGGGAAAATTTCCTAAACAGAACAATGGCTTGTGCTGTAAGATCAAGAATCAACAAATGGGACCTCATAAAGTTGCAAAGCTTCTTTAAGCAAAGACAATGTCAACAAAGACAAAAAGGTCACCAACAGATTGGGAAAGGATTTTTACAAATCCTAAATCTGATAGGGAACTAATATCCAATGTATACAAAGAGTTCAAGAATTGGACTCCAAAAATTCAAAGAACCTGATTAAAAAATGGGGTACAGAGGTAAACAAAGAATTCTCACCTGAGGAATACCAAATGGTTGAAAAGCACCTGAAAAAATGTTCAACATCCCTAATCATCAGGGAAATGCAAATCAAAACAACCTTGAGATTCCACCTCACACCAGTCGAATGGCTAAGATCAAAAATACAGGTAGCAGCAGATGCTGGTGAGGATGTGGAGAAAAAGGAACACTCCTCCATTGTTGGTGGGATTGCAAGGTTGTACAACCACTCTGGAAGTCAGTCTGGCGGTTCCTCAGAAAATTGGACATACTACTACCGAAGATCCAGCAATACCTCTCCTGGGCATATACCCAGAAGATGTTCTAACTGGTAATAAGAACACATGCTCCACTATGTTCATACCAGCCCTATTTATAATAGCCAGAAGCTCAAAAGAACCCAATGTCCCTCAACAGAGGAATGGATACAAAAAATGTGGTACATTTACACAATGGAGTGCTACACAGCTATTAAAAAGAATGAATTTATGAAATTCCTAGGCAAAGGGTTGGACCTGGAGGGCATCACCCTGAGTGAGATAACACAATCACAAAAGAACTCAAATGATATGTACTCACAGATAAGTAGATATTAGCCCAGAAACTTAGACTACCCAAGATACAATTTGTAAACCACAAGAAAATCGAGAAGAAGGAAGAACAACGTGTGGATACTTTATTCCTCCTTAGAATAGGGAACAAAATACCCATGGAAGGAGTTACAGAGACAAAGTTTGGAGATAAGATGAAAGGATGGACCATACAGAGACTACCCTACCTGGGCATCCATCCCATAATCAGCCACCAAACCCAGACACTATTGCATATGCCAGCAAGATTTTGCTGAAGGGACCCTGATATAGCTGTCTCGTATGAGGCTATGCCAGTGCCTGGCAAATACAGAAGTGGATGCTCACAGTCATCTATAGGATGACACACGGCCCCAATAGAGGAGCTAGAGAAAGTACACAAGGAGCTGAAGCGTTCTGCAACCCTATAGGTGGAACAACAATATGAACTAACCAGTACCCCCAGAGCTGCATATGTAGCAGAAGATGGCCAAGTCAGTTGGCCATCATTGGGAAGAGAGGCCCCTAGGTCTTGCAAACTTTATATGCCCCAGTACAGGGGAATGCCAGGGCCAAGAAGTGTGAGTGGTGGGTAGGGGAGCAGGGCAGGGGGAGGGTATAGGGAACTTTCGGAATAACATTTGAAATGTAAATAAATAAAAAATCTAATAAAAAATAGGACTTGAAAAAAATGAAAGTTACATGCTCCCTTAAAAGTCTTGAAATCCAGGCTGCAGAGATGGCTCATTAGTTAAGAGCACTAATTGCTCTCCTGAAGGTCCTCAGTTCAAATCCCAGCAACAACATGGTGGCTCACAACTATCCGTAGTGAAATCTGACGCCCTCTTCTGAGGTGTCTGAAGACAACTACAGTGTACTTACATTAAATAAATAAATAAATAAATAAATAAATAAATAAATAAATAAATCTTTAAAAAACAAACCACAACAACAACAACAAAAGCCTCATGAAATCTTACCCAGGTACCAAGAGGGTCCTGTTCTACAGCCAAAAGGAGAGGCATCCAATCCCCACTCCATTGTATATGTCTGTGTTCCTCATGTGCTCACTGTGTAATGAGTGGCTGTTGGTGAAACTCAGATGGACCAACAGTATTTGAGAGACTCCAAGGAGATAGTGGAGCACTGGGGTGGCTGCTGGAACATTCTGAGCCTGTTTCTCACCTCGGCGCTCGCTGTTGGCTGTCCCTGGTCTTGGAGTCCCTCTGCCTGCTGAGTGTCTACTTATTCTTCAGTCTTAAATTTCACCTTTTTTGTTTTTCACATTTCCCTTCTCCATCACAGTGGCCTACTCTTTCCTCTGAGCTACTCAGTAACAGTGCACCATGCTGTCTTGCACCGGGTGTGTTTCCTTCTAGGGAGACCATTTTATAACTCCCATCACCAAGTGCTCAGACTGAAAGCCAGAAGTACAAAGGAGATATAGTAAGCTCTTCTGGGGGAAAAAACAACAAACAAACAAGCAAGCAAACAATCAAAATCCATCTGGAGGAATGGACATGCATGATCCACGTGGGTACGTCTGGCAGACTCATTTGACAAACACAACCCAAGTGCACTTTTCCCCATCAGTTTCAATTTCCCTTTAGACAATTGATCTTCAAACCTTCAAAAACTAATTATGGTACCTTTTTGTATACATTCATCCAATCCCACTTTAGGGGATGTAATGGTTTGTATATTCTTGGACCAGGGAGTGTCATCATTTGGAGGTGTGGCCTTTTGGAATAGGTGTGACCTGTTTAGAATAGATGTGTCACTGTGGGTGTGGGCTTAAGACCCTCACCCTAGTTTCCTGGAAGTCAGTCTTTCACTAGCAGCCTTTGGATGAACTCTCAGCTCTGCCTGCACCATGCCTGCCTGGATACTTCCATGCTCCCCGCCCCCCCCCCCCCCCGCCTTGATCATAATGGACTGAACCTCTGAACCTGTAAGCCAGCCGCAATTAAATGTTGTTTTTTATAAGACTTACCTTGGTCATGGTGTCTGTTCATAGCAGTAAAACCCTAACTAATAAAGGGAAGAAGCTCAGAGAAGGCAGAGCTTCTATTCTCTGCTTTCAAACCAAAGGATGGCTATTTTCCCCTAAGAAGGGAAAAGGACAGTGAAAACATAGTATCTGTACTTAATTTACTAACTGTACATTGTTTTAGTGTGTGCATATTTATGTTCTGTGCTGCATGTGTGCCCATGTCTATATGGCTACATATATGTTCAAGTACATATGCATGTGCCTACTTATCTATATAGACATTTGTATGGAATCAGGAGTCATCCTCAATTGCTCTCTGCCTGACTCTTGGAGGCAGATCTCACTATAGAACTCAGAGTTCACAGCCATGATTTGTCTATCCACCCACTTGTTCAGGGGATCCACTAACTCTACCATCCAAGTACTGGAATTTCAGGTGGGCTGCTATACCCATCCAACAGGTATATGAATTTTGAGGTTCCAAACTCTAGTCTTTACCATTGTGTAGCAAGAGCTTTATCCACTGACACATCTCCCAGTCCCTGACTAGATATTATTTTGAAGAACAAAAGCTTGATTTTTCACCACAAGGCACTTACTGGTTTGGCTGTTAGACACGTTCTTGAAAATTCACTAGGTCGGAACTGAAGAAGCATGAGACCTGTGTTCTCTTTTCTAGGACAAACAATCCACATAGGTTATTGTAGAATGAGAACAGGTAACAGGATCAACTGTGAAGTCCTATTGCATGATGGCATTGACCCCTCTGAGGAGACAAAGAGGCTCGAAGGACGGCTAGGTCCATCAAGGTAGCGTTTCACTGTTGTACTCCTGTATTCTGCTCCCTCCTTTGGAACCCACCCACACCTTGACCAGATGTGGGGCACAGCAGGAAACAGAAGAGAGCATCCACCAGCATTTTCGGGGCATCTCACCCCCTTTACAAGTATCCTCAGTCCCTGAATACTGAGGTTCTGCACCTGATACCTTCCCTCAATGTGCTCTTCCTTTTCCCCATCGGGGTTCCTACCCCAGGGACAACTCCTTTGAAACAATGAGGAATAATTCACCTCCTAACCACATTAAACTCTGTAAATGGATTTGAACGCCAAGAAAGGTTAGGAATAATGCCTTTCTTAGTCACCGAGTGTACACAGATCATTTTGCATTTGGGAAAAGTAGAGGTTTCAAAAACAACAGGCACAGAATGTCTGAAGGCATGATTTAGACACTCTCCTTCCTGACAAGATTCTACTTTTGGAGGTGTTAGGTTGGACCAGGGAAAAGAAAGTACCTTAGATAATGTACTAGCTAGTTTTGTGTCAACTTGACACAGGCTGGAGTTATCACAGAGAAAGGAGCTTCAGTTGAGGAAATGCCTCCATGAGATCCAGCTGTAAGGCATTTTCTCAATTAGTGATCAAGGAGGAAAGGCTCTTGTGAGTGGTGCCATCTCTGGGCTGATAGTCTTGGTTCTATAAGAGAGCAGGCTGAGCAAGCCAGGGGAAGCAAGCCAGTAAAGAACATCCTTCCATGGCTTCTTCATCAGTTCCTGCTTCCTGACCTGCTTGAGTCCCAGTCCTGACTTCCTTGGTGATGAACAGCAGTATGGAAGTGTAAGCTGAATAAACCCTTTCCTCCCTAACTTGCTTCTTGGTCATGATGTTTGTGCAGGAATAGAAACCCTGACTAAGACAAATTGTTACCAGCATAGTTGGGTATTCCTGTGACAATCTGACCATGTTTTGGGGAGGGCTGTGGAAGGACTTTGGAACTTTGAGCTAGAAGATCCATTCAGTGTTAAGAGCTCTGTGGGATATTGTGTAGGAGCTTGGAAGATAATGTTGAGAACAGGGCAGAAGATGGAGGCCTGGCTTGTGAAATTTCAGAGGGAAGATTAAAGACTCTTTTCAGGGCCATTGCTATTTTGACTGTGAAGATTCTGTGGTTCTGTTTAGCTGGGGCTGAAGAATCAGCGGTGATTAACCAGATACCAGAACTACTAAAGTGAAAACTTTGCTATTACTGGAACTATTGATGCTGGTTAGCTGTAGCTAAGAAATTAGCTTGATTAAGAAGAGACCAACATTTCTGAGGTGACATCTTCTGGGAAGTGTTTTCTGAAAGCACAAAGAGGCTGTGTTCCAGCGATAGCCGAGATTGTACCTTGTGCTGCAGCAGGACTTGGTAATGTACAAGAGTTACTCAGGTGGTACTGGTTTTGAAGGCATGAAGGGGTCATGCAGAGCAGCTGAGGCTCGGCACTGTGAGAGGCCATGAAAGGCCATTGGTGAAGGTGCAGCCTCAGTTGCAATTGATAGCCCAGGACTGAAGGGGTCATACAATGGAGTTGAGGCTTGGCTCCATGAAGAGAGCCTGAGAGGCTATTGTTGAAGCCAAGTTACAGTGGAAGACAGCAGTGTTTTGGAGATGCCAGTACCATGAGATGACCACCAAGAACAGCAGCAGCAGTGGAGTACACGCAGCTGAAGCCTAGAAGACAATGTGTGTGCTACAAAGGGCATGGCTGGAGAAATGATCCAAACCCTTGGAGGAGCCCAGAAGATCGTGAGTTGAATCCCAGACATTGGATGGTTGGAGATTGAGTTTTGCTTTTCATTGTGGCTGTGCCCTGATATTTTTCCCTCTTGAAGGAAGAAAGTATTTTAGTGGAGCCCATAGTTAAGAGACTTTGAATTTTAAAAGATATTGGATCTTTTAAAGGAATTGAACTTTTAATATGTAGAGACTGTGGGACTTTTAAAGTTGTTTAGATCTTGGGGATAAATAAGAAATTAAGGGTTGATGCTTACTAGTGATGTGTTTGTGTGTTAAGTTGACAAGGGGTCAATTGTACTGGCTAGTTTTGTGTCAACTTGACACAGGCTGGAGTTATCACAGAGAAAGGAGCTTCCATTGGGGAAATGCCTCCACGAGATCCAGCTGTAAAGCATTTTCTCAATTAGTGATCAAGCGGGGAGGGCCTCTTGTGAGTGATTCCATCTCTGGGCTGGTAGTCTTGGTTCTATAAGAGAGGAGGCTGAGCAAGCCAGGGGAAGTAAGCCAGTAAGGAACATCCCTCCATGGCCTCTGCATCAGCTCCTGCTTCCTGACCTGCTTGAGTTCCAGTCCTGACTTCCTTTGTGTTGAACAGCAGTGTGGAAGTGTGAGCTGAATCAACCCCTTTCCTCCCCAACTTGCTTCTTGGTCATGATGTTTGTGCAGGAATAGAAACCCTGACTAAGACAGATAACTTTGTGTGGTCCACAATATAATTCTCAGCAAACATTCACAAATCCAAAAATTTCCAAATGGACCAATACCTTTGATAGGTATATTAGTTATTTTTCAGTGATATGCTATAGTGCCCTGACAAAAGCGACTTCAAGGAAGTAGAGTCTGAGCTTTCAGTTCCTAGGTGCAGTCCCTCTCCATGAGGAAGTCAAGGCTGTCAGAAGTTGAAATATCAGATTGCCACACCCACAGTCAGGGAGTAAAGAAGGGTGAATGCTTGTGCCTGGCTACCTTTTTCTTCTTACATGCTGGTTGTCTCAGTCAGGGTAATTATTATTACTGCTGGAGTTAAGCGCTGTGACCAAAGTGGAGGAAATGATTTATTGAACACTGCTGTTCATTGTGAAAGGATGTCAGGATAGGAACTCAAATAGGACAGGAATCCCCAAAACGGGGCTGATGCAGAGTCTGTTTACAGGCTTGCTGCTCATGGCTTGCTCCTCATGGCTTGCTCAGCCTACTTTATCCTATAGAACCCAGGACCACCAGCTCAGGGATGAATCCACTCACCATGAGCTGGACCCTCCACCATCGCTAATTAACACAATGTCCCACAGCTGGATCTTATGGGGGGAATTTTCTCAATTGTGGTTCCCTCCTTTCAGTTGACTCTAGCAGTGTCAAGTAGACAGAAGCCAGCCAGCCAGCACACCTGGGAATGGTCCCACTTAGAATGGTCTGGTCTTCCCACCTCAGTTAACCTAATCATGATAGGCATATTCAGAGACCATCTTCCAGAGGAATCCAGAGTGCATCAAACTAACAGCCAGATTATCCATCTCACAAAGCCAGAGAGAAGAGACAAAGGGTGAACAGGAAGGGGTGATAGCACCTCTTCTGACTTCTGGGGAAAAGGAACATTTCCTCCTGCTTCTTTCTGGCTACTAATCTGTCATCTTCTTTTCTTTCTCCTTTGTAGTGAGCGTGTGTGTGTGTGTGTGTGTGTGTGTGTGTGTGTGTGTGTGTCTGTCTGTCTGTCTGTCTGTCTGTCTGTCTGTCTCTGTCTTTACACATGTGCATTTGTATATGTATGTGCACATAAGTGTTCACTTACATATGCACATACAGGTGAATGTACATGCATATGTGTTCACATGTATGTGTTAGTGGAGGCCAGTGGAGGATGACATCAGATGTCTTTCTTGATTACTGTCTACCTTAATTTTTGAGACATGGTATCTTACTGAACCAGGACCTCATGATTGGACTAGGTTGGATGACCAATGAGCTCCAAGGATATTCCTGTGTCTCCCTGCCCCCAGGGCTCAGGTTACAGATCTGTGCCACCATGCCTGGCTTTTATGTGGGTGCTGGAGGTGCAAATTCAGGTCCTTGTGTGTATATGGCAGGCACTGTGCTGACTGAGCTGGCTCCCTGGCCCCTATTTTATTAACAGTGCTCATCAGCACTTGGAATGTTCTAATTTGTTCCTTGTTTGGTGTTGGTCATTGGAAATAGGTTCTGATATGCAGCTACTCCATGTTTGTGCTCTCAGCTAAAGACTCTCTCGAGTTTTTCCTTTTGATTGAGGATAGTATGTAGCAACTTT
Source organism: Mus musculus (assembly GCF_000001635.26). Classification (NCBI taxonomy): domain Eukaryota; kingdom Metazoa; phylum Chordata; class Mammalia; order Rodentia; family Muridae; genus Mus; species Mus musculus. The sequence continues at coordinate 177,882,396 of NC_000067.6, read as the reverse complement.
CAGTTGGGAACTCATGATAAAGCATGCATGGAAATGAGTGAGTTAAGAAGTAGCTGGTTTTGGTTTGGATAAGAATGACTTAACAGCTCACATTTGACATGGACCACAGGATGATGGACCTGAGGGGTTGGAATCCTTAAAGGGAAACCGGAACCTCAGTTTTTTCCTCCTTGGTGTCTGACTCATGGACCCTCTTCTCCTCTTCTCCTCTTGTTCTGATGCTACTGCCCTGCCACAGTTCTAGAAGCAATGGGGTCTCCCCTGTGGGACCTCAAAACCTCAAAGTAACTCCTTCCTTCTTAAAATCTAGTTTTTTTTTTAGGTGTTTTATTACAGTTGCAAGGCAAGCTAAGACGGAGAATTCTTGCCATCTTCAGGGGCAAGAAGAAGAACCTTCAGACAATTTGCACTGATTTATAAAAACTGTTTATGAATAAGAAAAAAAAGTGTTTACGAGCTGGTAGGATCACTCATTGGTTAAGAGCACTGACTGTTCTTCTGAGTTCAAATCCCAGCAACCATATGGTGGCTCACACTCATCAGTAATGAGATCTGATGCCCTCTTCTGGTGTGTCTGAAGACAGCTACAGTGTACTTACATATAACAATAAATAAATCTTAAAACAAACAAAAAGTGTTTACATTTTAAAGGTGAAATATTAATTTCTCACATATCGAGACATGCAAAGGATTTGAAATTTGGAGACCTAAAAGGATGGAAGTTCATTTAATTGAAAAAAAAGATATATATCAAATATCAAATAACATTTAAAAGCAATACTTACTGTAACTGATAATAATTATCCACTAATTCGTAATTTGTTGTCTGAAAAAATCTTGTTATCTGAAAAGAAAATTGAAAAGTTTGTGTAGAGCAGAAAAGGCAGAAATTTGATCTCATATTAGTATTATATAGGTTTGTAGATCAAGGTTCACTAGACCACTGGCTCACAGTGCTCATTCCTACAAACTCACTGTATGCTTTGAGATATTTAAATCTTGAGTAGAAAAAACAATATTCTGGAGGTTTATTCTCTCTTCCTCTCTTTCTCTTCCTCTCTCTCTCCCTCTCTCTGTCTTTCATATATCACCTGTGTTTTGGTGGTGTGTGTGTGTGTGTGTGTGTGTGTGTGTGTGTGTGTGTGATAGGCACAGGGGTAGGCATAGGCACAGAATACATTTAGAGGTCAGAGGACAACTTGCAGGAGTTGGTTGTCTCCTTCTACCTACCATAAATGTCTTGGGGATAAAATTCAGATCATCAGGCTCGGTGAAAAATGACTTTGTAGCCTGAGCTATTACTGACTTCACCCCCAACCCCAACCTCTTTTCTCTTGTAAAATCTCAATTATGTATGCATTATTTTATTTTGTTACATTTTTACTCTCCTTTAATTTGGAGTGTGTGTGTATGCACCTGTTGCTTGTTGAAGCCAGAGAACAACCTCAGGTATCATTCGTGTTTCTAAACAAATTTTTTTTTGGCTCTTTTATTTTATTTGTCTGCCTGCATGTTTGTATGTGTGCTACGTGTATACAGCACCCTCAGAGCTGGTAAACGCATCAGACCCCCCAGAACTGGACTTACAGATGGCTGTGCGCTAATATGTGGGTTCCAGGATTGGTGCCTGGGTTCTCTTAACCACAGAGCAGCCCCTCCAGACTGTCCCTTCTTACTGGCTTACTGAGTAGGCCAGGCTAGCTGCTAGTGAGCCCTAGGGATCTGTCTGTGTCTAATAACAAAATGCTGGGGTTTAAAGCATGTGCTATCAAACCTGGGTTTTTGAAATGTGGGTTTGGAGGATGAAACTCATGCCCTTCTGCTATGTAGGGTGAGCACCTCACTGACTGAGCCCTCTCCCTACCCCTTTTAATTTTAAATTACCTTGACCATACTTGTTCCACCCCCACCCCCATGCATACACACTTAGCTTTTCTCACTGCAGGACCCTTGTTTTGATTATTTACTTATTTCTTGAACTCCAGAAACATGTCTCACAAGCATGCTCAGAAACTAATCTAGATACTTCCTAGCAGGTGTGCAGAGTCCAGGGCCACCTTCAGGCTCAGCCATCAACTAGCCCAGCCTGCGTGTCCCTCAAAACACAACAATAAACATGAAAACAAAATAAAAACACAAAAACAACCTAATGTTTTTATATTTATACAAACCCCAATAAAGAGAAAAAAATACCAACTTACCATAGTTTTAGTACAGAATCCTGATGCAATCTCATACTCAAGGTTTTGTGTCCAGGTCATTACACTTGAGCCATAGTGCTCCACAACAATGTAGAGACCCCGATTTTCTGGGTAGACTATTTGACTCCAAATTGTCAGGCTTTCTCCTTTATCCATATGGTAAAACTGACTATGAATATTGTGCTGAAATGCCAGATATGGGCACCAGTCTCCTAAATCTTTATTTATACTTTGTAACTCCAGAATTAAGGGATATGGCTGTGTCTGCAACTGATACTTCTCGTCGAGATTTTCATTATAGTATAATATACATACTTCAAAAGATTTATCGAACAAAACCACTGTCTTTGCAGTCGTGTTTACCCATGTATGTAGTATAACTGCCTCTGTAATGTCAGCCTTGATGTAGAACATTACATTATTTTCCATTTTTACCACAACATTTCCAATTCTATCTGGAAAGATATAGAGAAATATTTATTATTTAATGTTTTAATGTTAATCTACTTGAGCGCATGTGTGTGGCATGTGCACATTTGCGTGCTGCAGCACATGCCTAGAGAACAGAGGATAATCTGCCGAATTTGGTTCTCTCTTTCTACCATGTGGGGGTCAGAGGTCAAACTCTAGACTGTCTGGCTTAGCAGCCAACACTTTTACCTGGTGAGCAATCTCACTCTCCCAGGTTGGTGTGCTATTGAGTAAATCACAAATTATGTTGTTTTATTGAAATAGATTTTTAATGAAGATAACTTATTGTATACTAAGTATATGTATCATGACAAGAATTAGAGTGAACCACCATGAACCTTTGCACTCCCTGAAGGACTTCTTATTCTTGAGTACATTTCTTTTCATATTCACAACGCCTCCTTTATAAATCATATCATATGCACAGCGCTTTAGGTAAAGAGCAAGAACATAGCAAGGACAGCACTACCAGGGAGGATGGTGTTACAGCCAGATATATGTTTCCTTCAAGTTCACATCATGGAGCCTTCATCCCCAATTTAACTACACTGGGGAACAGAGATGTTAAATACTTTAAGGAGATTATTCTAGTTAAATGAAGTCATGAGCATAGGGCACTAACATAGTGGGACAGGTATTCTTGAAAGAGGAGGAATATACTCTTTGGGGAGATCTCTATCTCTACACACAGAGAGAGACAGAGAGAGACAGAGAAAGAGAGACACAGAGAGAGACATAGAGAGAGAGGGAGAGAGAGGAGAGAGAGGGGGAGAGAGAGAAAGAGAGAGAAACACACAGAGAAACACACAGAGAGAAACAGAGAGAGATGGATCCTTCGAGAAAACAGTGAGCAGAAAGCTCTCTATGGGCTCACTGGAATTCATTACTGATGGCGCTTAGATCCTGGACTGGCAGAAATGTCAGGTACCTTATGTTTATTGTTTAGTGTTCCCAGCCTATCGTATTATGTAGGTCACCAGAGTAGAACAATGCATTCCTTATTGGGATGGGAAAATGACTGGCCTTCTCACCATAAATGAGAGCTTTGCCTAAAACAGGATAGGTCTTTGGCTCTGTTGCTGTCTCTGGCCAAGCTGGATGTGCTGATTTTCCAGATCTCTTTCAAGACAAAATTATTTATTCACCCTCTATGGACATGCCCTTCCTACTTTTCAAAAGGCAACACTCAGAGACTCCTGGTTAAAGGAAGGAGGTGGATTCATGGAGTCAGGGGTCCATGGTGCTCAATATATCTTACATTTGGAAGCAGAGTAAATCATTAATTCATAAATTGGCATAAATAATATACAATCAAATCTGCATAATCAGAAATGTATGCACTTTATCAAAAGGTGGAATGGAAAGTGTGTGTAGGGATGACACAAAAGATCTCTTTGTTGAACGGTTGTGGAGAGCTTGTTGGGGTTCCTTGGCAGGAATCTGAAATTGGGCCAGGAGAAGGAAATAGGCTTCGGGCATGAATTTGACATTGGTCCATGACAAGGAATTAAGCTCAGGCAGGAATCTGATTTTGGGCTAGAACAAAGAAGCGGGCTTCAGGCATGAATGTGACAGGGAAGCAGGCTCAGATATCTTGGCCATCCTGAAAAGCTCTGAGAAACAGGAATCTCAGGAGTGATCTCGGGACTTTGTTTATTGCTGTGCTTGCTGCTTGACTATTTGTGTTTATTGTATTGCTTGTTCCTCAACTGCTAGCCAACCTTAAAACTTGCATGTAACTAAAATGGTATAAAAGGAGATGGGGGAAAAAATAAACATGCCTTAGCCTCAGAAAAGGCTGGGGCCCTGCTACAATGTGGTCTAATTGTCTTTTTTCTTTTTAATCCTCTCTCCTGCCCTTGAGAACCTGTTGACTGACTGAGCTGGCTTGCTCAAATGGTTAAGCAATTATAGGATACAATTGTATGAATCTACTTACAATTAAAAATTTCTCCAAACAAAACAGAAGATGGGCTGGAGAGATGGGCTAGTGGGTAAAAGGCTCCTACCACCAAACCTGTTGGCCATAGTTTCGTTCTGTAATCTACACAACGGAGGGAGAGAACCAACTTCTGCCAATTGTCCTTTGGCCTCCACCAGCTCTCATACACACCCACCCACCCGTGAATTAAAGCAAAACAAAACAAAACAAAATGAGAAAAACAAGCTGTTTTAGGACAATCAGAGGTGTCAGTCCCCACATTCCGTTTTACTGGAGTTATTGACTGTTATTGTTCACTACTGTATATATCAGGCTAGCTGGCTCAGGAGTTTCTAGAGATAGTCTGGGCTCTACTTCCTATCTTGCCATTACCGATGTGTACTACTGTTTCTGGCTTGTGGGGTAACTGCTCTACTCAGTCCTTATTTACAGCTTTTAGTGAAGATAAAGAAGGATAAGAATAAGTGAGTTAATCATGTCATGTAAGAAGCAGCTACAAGCCTCCAGAGTTACAACAGACACTGTAACTAAGGGGTTGTTCATGATAACAGGACAAAAAGAAGGTAACTAAATATAAAGAGAAACTTGGAAAAATAAAATTGAGTTATATTCAAAAGGGGAAAAAATGAAAACCAGAAATACACACACAGACACACACACACACACAGACACGCATGCACACACACAACAATGTTTTGCAAGAAGAGAGAGGAGGGGTCTGAACCAAATTAAAGATGACAAATAACATATCATTACAGGCTCAGAAGAAATGTGGATGTTCAGCTGAGAGGCCCATGCCAATGAGTTTACATGTAGGTATAAGACTCTGGCTAGTCTTAGGTTCCTGGAACCCCCTGAGTGAACCATGCCCAGCCAGAATCTATGCAAAAAGCAAGAGGTTTATTGTTCCAGCGCACTAGGGTGGTCCCAGGAATAGAGCATCAGCAACTAGGTACAATACAATATGATTGGTAGAACAGTGCACCCTTTAAACTGGTCTTTAGGGAATGAGGTAGTAGAAGCTTACTCAGCCTCTCCCTTCTGGCCTAGGTGCTCTCTGACCTGTCTCTTCCAGGGTGGGTGGGGGTGGGTGGGCCGTGGAATCTTCTAAAGGCTGAGCTGACCTCTTCCATGGGAATTCTAAAATGTGCCAGGCTTTCAAACCAACAGGTTCCAGTCATGAGAGTGAGACTCCAGGCACTGAAGCAGCAGCCAGTGGTGGTCTCGGTGGAGGGGTGTGGGGCAGGGCAGGCAGCAAGGGTTTCTGGAGGCAGTGGTCTGCTCTGGGAGTGGCAAGTGGTGGACAGACTGGACCCTCACTCCTGTGGCCCACTCACTTCCCCGGAGCAGTGTGCTGCCCTGTGGCTAAAAGCTGAGGCCCAGAGCTCATAGTGACCTAAAGATTCCACAAGTGAGAAGCTGAAGTTCCAGACCTCAGAACAAGTAAGTAATGTAGGCTCAGAGCCGGCATTCACAGGATGATAGACTTTAGGGAAACTGAGTATAGAAATAATATTAAAGTTTGGAAGCCGTGAAAGAGATATAGGGAGAAATGTTTTGTAAATGTGTATAGTCACCGGAAAAAAAAAAAAAAAGAAAAGGAAAGAAACTGCATATAGACATTCACAGAAATACTGAATTTGGATAGAATAAAGTGAATTCTCTGAAGGACCGAATTAGCAAGAAGAAAAGAAAAATATTTTCTATGTTAAAATATGGAGAACACTATGGCAGAAATTGGAACCCCTATAGTTTTGTTTTAGTTATAAGCATAGAATTAATATGTTCCATAATAATTGGAGTTTTCTGTGTTCTGTCTAAGAAAGATCAGAGTAAAGAAAACTTAAATGAGGAGAAAACTGAGAGATGGAATGCCAAATTATAAGCAATAGAACATAAATTAAAAGATCTTTCAAATCAGAATAAAGGATGTGTTCAAGTTAGTCCAGAGGAATTTGCTCTAAAGCCTAGGGTGCCCCCTTATAACAAGATGGCAGAGGGCAGTCTAGGCCCATTAGAAAACCTACAATAATTTTTCCATCTATAGTAAAACAATTAGCTCCAGAGAAGAGAAATCCACAAGACTGTGAAGAATTTGGGTGAGACCTCACAGAAATGCTAGATCTAACAACATTTGAAGAGGCAATGGTAGCTTATAACATGCACCAACCTAATGTGAAACTGATACCTAATGTGAAATGGGTCATACACAATTATGTAATTCCAAAATATTGGAATGACTTAATATTATCAAGCTTAGAAATTGGCCCTCCACTACAGTGGCTGACCAATGAGGGTTCAGCTACAAAGCAACATAATAGGACTAGAATGATTAATATTGTCCAGGATCAATTACTAGATGAAGATCAATATGATGAGTTATGAATGCAGATTATGTTTAATAAGACCACCTTAGGGCAATGTCATACAGTAGCTTTAATACTTGGGAAAAGGTTGCACAACAAGGCAATGATCTGAATCCTTTACAAAAATAACTCAGGGCTCAGAGCAATGTTTTGTTTGTTTGTTTGTTTAAACAGAGATTAACTTTAGCTCTAAATAGAGCAATATCAGATGCAAGAGACATTTTAATTGAGTCGTTAGCTTTCAAGAGTTTGAAGGCTATTAAACCTTTAAAGCCCAGATCCACGTAGTTTTAATGTATTCATAAATAGATTTAATGCTTACAATGCTTATAGATTTAGTGCTATGATAAGACAATTGCTAAAAAGATGAGAACGCAGAACTCCCAATGGTTTGGCTGTTGAAGACCAGGTCATTTCCTAAAGGACTGTAGACAAATGGATTCTTAGCATCCTATTTTCTCTAATGAAAACTCAGAGACAAAGCTTGCTGGGATGTGTAAGAGATGTATAAAGATGGAACAAAAGGTTTATGAATGTAGATCATTCAGATATATTGGAGGCAATGTTCTGAAATTGGGAAATGGCCTAAGAGTCTCTTCTCAGTTCCTGACAAAAAATAACATGAGCCATTTGTTTCCCATCAGCTAAAGAGACACTGTTATAGAGGACAACTAAAAAAAATCAATGCGTGATATGGCACACAGCACCACTCTACTCCTAAGAGAGTCTAAAAATATGAGAAAACAATTATTTTGGCAAACTGCTATAAGAGATAAGAGACAAAGTTGAAATTACAACTAGACTGAACTAAGATTGAAGGCCTAGTAGGTCCTGGGGCAGAGAAATAACTTAGCCACTTCAAAAGGTGTCTACCCAGCTCCTAGAGATTGGGCCATTGTCTTGGATAAAACAAAGAATAAACTGGGTTAAATATAACCCTGCCCAGGTGATCAGATAGGAAGGCTAAGGCCATATGTAGCCTATATAGCCATGACTCTTATTACAATGGTAATAAGAAACCTCAGATTAATATTCCTTCAACTTCAGGGACAAACTGTAAATTAGGTATTGGTAAATGACAAACTTAGAAAGGTATTGTAAATGCCAATAAGACCGGTAGCAGAGCTTCTGGGAAGCTCTGGAGTTCAGAAAGGCCAGAGGTCATTCTCAGTTATTTCAAATGACACTTGCCGATCACCCAAGACAACTTGAAACTGACCTCAAGTTACCAGTGTTGACAAGTTGAAAGTCTGATAAATATTGATTCCAAGGGAAGTTCTAGGAAAAGGGGCAATGATGCGATGCTACAATGGCACTTTCTTGGAATACATGAAGGAAGAAAATTAAAGTGTGTGAATTAAAGGGTAACATGGGGCCAAGAAAAAGTGGTGGCAAGTTATGACATTTAATCTACAGGATTTCAAAGCTGAGGCTTAGAGGGGTTAAATGTCTTGAATACCTTGATTATGGATTTGAACATAAACCCATATAAACCTACATTAATTTATGAATTGAACTATGTACATCCAAAAGTACATGTTAAAATTTTAATACCCAGGACCAACACCTAATCCACAATGGCTGACTATGTCGTGTGTGTGTGTGTGTGTGTGTGTGTGTGTGTGTGTGTGTGGTGTATGAGGGTTATGGGTATATATATATATATATATATATATATATGTGTGTGTGTGTGTGTGCTTATTTGTGAATACCATGGTATATTTGTAAAGAAAGGTCAGAGCACATGAAAACAGAGGCACACATGTAGAACACAAGTGTGGTAACAGAAGTAGACACTGAATTGATATGTGTGTGTGGGACAAATAAAGGCAAAACAAACAAACAAACAAAGAGAAAAACAAAAAGCAGTAATCAAGAGACCACCCCCTCCTCCACTGCAGGTTGCAGAAGAACATGTCCTATTGGCACCTTGACTTCTGGCTCCTTGCTTGTAGGTCTGTGTTATGAGGCTACAGATGGAGGTACTTAGTTGTGTGAACTTTAGGAACATTAAACAGTACAACTCCACTCACTGCAGCAAATACATAAACTGCTTTGTTAGCATCTGGCAATCAAGTGAAATGAATCTTTTGAGTTTGCCCTTCTGCCCATGGGATCATGGTTTAATGAAGTGGAAACTTGAGGATTCCTTAGGAGAGTCAATTGTGATGGATGGGGTTTTGCTGCGATGAACACCTAAAGGAGTGATTTCCTGAAATGGACACTGGTGAAAAATCTAAGGCAGACTCATGAAGGAACTTTTAACTGAAGCAGACAAAAGAGAAAGGATGTTCTGCTAAAGCAAACAGGTCAAAGAACATGCAATAAAGAATTCTTTGCTAACAACAGGCATGTGTTGGTTTGCCTTACATTGCATAGTTGAGCTCCATTTGTTGGGACTCTGTGGACTCCGGATGGTTGGACACATGTTGAGACAGGATACGAGGAGGACAAGTGATGTTTGGAGGGTAGAAATAGGTCTTGAAAAAGTGACAGAGACAGACCTTGGCTTGCTGGTACAGCTTGCTGTGCAATGCTTGTGGGTCTGAGTCTTTGCTGATCTTCACTCTGATGAGAGAGGCACAGCTGAGAACTTCTCCTGACATTCCTCCTGATCCCTCTTGCTGACTTGAGTGGAGGCTGAGGCCTGGCTGTGTCTGCTAGGTGGTGTCACCACTGTTGCTAACCCAACTCAACCAAACTGGACTGCTGGTGTATCCATGAAGTGTGTGTGAGTGGATTGAACTGTGCTGCCTAATGACCTGTGAACTTAACGGCCGATTTCTAGACAACACAGAGGGGAGTTGCTTCAAAGAACCATTTCTGAACAGGTCCACTTCCCCTGAATCCTTTCTTTCCCATTACCTCTGGTGGGTGGTGGGTTACAAGAAAGGTTAAAGTGTTTAAGAGACATCATTTAACAAAGGTTTTGAAAAAAGTAAAGGTGCAGTTTAATATTGGTCAAATGTAGAATCTATTAAGCTTTAGGTGCTAGATATATAGCAATAGCCATCAAGAGTACCACATATTGGAACATTCACAACCTCTATATAACTAATATAATGAGACACAGAATACTTTTAGCAGGATTGAGAATACCCTACCTGTAAGGACTTGGTGGATTTTGCTGCCCTGTGATAACGATGACAGATTGGTCTCTCCTGAAGGTGTTGATATAGTTCCAACAACAGTGAAATTCTTGTAGCTATAGTAAACGTGGTGTTGGTCCCACATGATAATATCAGGCATGGCAGAGTAAAGAAAGCGAAATTCTAAAATGGCCTCCTTGGGCAGTTGTAGTTCAAAGTCCTGGAGTGTCCACGTTTGGAATATTGCACTATATATCACTATGCGGATGTTCCTGGTGTTGGTGGTACAGACAGAGCAGTGGGACAGAAGAACTGCAGCCTCCAGTGGGTGCCATAAATACTCAACAGACATTACTTCCAGCGTGTCAGTCTGGGGAAGCTTGAGAAAATCTTTTAGCTTTGCAGTATCTGTTAATGTCACAAATCTAAATGTAGCATATCCAGCATACACTGTAGTTTTTGACCAAGCAATTAGTATGCTTTTTTTTGATGCCAACTGGAAAAGAAAAACAAAATAAAAAATCCTCAATGATACAGAGGCGGTCTATCAATTTCTGTCTTCTATTTTTACTAGACTGGCAGTGGAGAACAGAGACTGGGAGGGTAACTCTATAGCCACACAAGCCCTGTGTTCCACCCCAACTACCAAAAGTAATGACAAGAAAAGGAAGCAATTACCAAAGTAATAAGAGGAAAAGGCATTAAGTACCAAGTTTTCTTTTAGTGTATTTCAGAGTACTTCATGCACTGAGCTCCATTAAATAAAAACACATCATATCACATATTATGAAAAAAATCTAAAATTTTTCCTGATATTTCTAGCAGTAGAAAGAATAAACATTATTTCCTTTAAAACTTTAAATACGGCACAAGTCCCTTCCGCTCCACTCGAGCACCAGGGTGCCTTGCCAGCGGAGTCGCCCGACACCCGCAAGGGCCCACACAGGATTCCCCACGGGATCCTAAGACCTCTGGTGAGTGGAACACAGCGTCTGCCCCAATCCAATCCCGCAGAACCTGCGACTGTGGTAAATAGGGAAGCACACTACCCGGGCCTGACCTGGGGCACAAGTCCCTTCCGCTCCACTCGAGCACCGGGGTGCCTTGCCAGCGGAGTCCCCCGACACCCGCAAGGGCCCACACAGGATTCCCCACGGGATCCTAAGACCTCTGGTGAGTGGAACACAACTTCTGCCAGGAGGCAGGTTCAAACACCAGATATCTGGGTACCTTCCCTGCAAGAAGAGAGCTTGCCTGCAGAGAATACTCTGCCCACTGAAACTAAGGAGAGAGCTAGCCTCCCAGGTCTGCTTATAGAGGCTAACAGAGTCAACTGAGGAACAAGCTCTAACCAGAGACAACTATAACAGCTAGCTTCAGAGATTACCAGATGGTGAAAGGCAAACGTAAGAATCCTACTAACAGAAATCAAGACCACTCACCATCATCAGAACGCAGCACTCCCACCCCACCTAGTCCTGGGCACCCCAACACAACTGAAAATCTAGACCCAGATTTAAAAACATTTCTCATGATGATGATAGAGGACATCAAGAAGGACTTTCATAAGTCACTTAAAGAAATACAGGAGAGCACTGCTAAAGAGTTACGGGCCCTTAAAGAAAAGCAGGAAAACACAACCAAACAGGCATAAGTCCTTAAAGAAAAACAGGAAAACACATCCAAACAGGTGATGGAAATGAACAAAACCATACTAGAACTAAAAAGGGAAGTAGACACAATAAAGAAAACCCAAAGCGAGGCAATGCTGGAGATGGAAACCCTAGGAAAGAGATATGGAACCATAGATGTGAGCATCAGCAACAGAATACAAGAAATGGAAGAGAGAATCTCAGGTGCAGAAGATTCCATAGAAAACATCGGCACAACAGTCAAAGAAAAACAAAATGCAAAAGGATCCTAACTCAAAACATCCAGGAAATACAGGACACAATGAGAAGACCAAACCTACGGATAATAGGAGTTGAAGAGAATGAAGATTTTCAACTTAAAGGGCCAGCAAATATCTTCAACAAAATAATAGAAGAAAACTTCCCAAACATAAAGAAAGAGATGCCCATGATCATACAAGAAGCCTACAGAACTCCAAATAGACTGGACCAAAAAAGAAATTCCTCCCGACACATAATAATCAGAACAAATGCACTAAATAAAGATAGAATATTAAAAGCAGTAAGGGAGAAAGGTCAAGTAACATATAAAGGCAGGCCTATAAGAATTACACCAGACTTTTCACCAGAGACTATGAAAGCCAGAAGAGCCTGGACAGATCTTATACAGACACTAAGAGAACACAAATGCCAGCCCAGGCTACTATACCCGGCCAAACTCTCAATTACCATAGATGGAGAAACCAAAGTATTCCACGGTAAAACCAAATTCACACATTATCTTTCCACGAATCCAGCCCTTCAAAGGATAATAACAGAAAAGAAGCAATACATTGACGGAAATCACGCCCTAGAACAAGCAAGAAAGTAATCCCTCAACAAACCAAAAAGAAGACAGCCACAAGAAAAGAATGCCAACTCTAACAACAAAAATAAAAGGAAGCAACAATTACTTTTCCTTAATATCTCTTAATATCAATGGACTCAATTCCCCAATAAAAAGACATAGACTAACAAACTGGCTACACGAACAGCACGCAACATTCTGCTGCTTACAGGAAACCCATCTCAGGGAAAAAGACAGACACTACCTCAGAGTGAAAGGCTGGAAAACAATTTTCTGAGCAAATGATCAGAAGAAACAAGCTGGAGTAGCCATTCTAATATCAGATAAAATCGACTTCCAACCCAAAGTTAACAAAAAAGACAAGGAGTGACACTTCATACTCATCAAAGGTAAAATCCTCCAAGAGGAACTCTCAATTCTGAATATCTACACTCCAAATACAAGGGCAGCCACATTCATTAAAGACACTTTAGTAAAGCTCAAAGCACACAGTGCACCTCACACAATAATAGTGGGAGACTTCAACACACCACTTTCATCAATGGACAGATTGTGGAAACAGAAACTAAACAGGGACACAGTGAAACTAACAGAAGTTATGAAACAAATGGACCTGACAGATATCTACAGAACATTTTATCCTAAAACAAAAGGATATACCTTCTTCTCAGCACCTCACGGGACCTTCTCCAAAATTGACCATATAATTGGTCACAAAGCAGGCTCAACAGATACAAAAATATTGAAATTGTCCCATGTATCCTATCAGACCACCATGGCCTAAGGCTGATCTTCAATAACAACATAAATAATGGAAAGCCAACATTCACGTGGAAACTGAACAACCTTCTTCTCAATGATACCTTGGTCAAGGAAGGAATAAAGAAAGAAATTAAAGACTTTTTAGAGTTTAATGAAAATGAAGCCACAATGTACCCAAACTTATGGGACACAATGAAAGCATTTCTAAGAGGGAAAATCATAGCTCTGAGTGCCTCCAAGAAGAAACGGGAGAGAGCACATACTAGCAGCTTGACAACACAACCAAAAACTCTAGAAAAAAAATTCACCCAAGAGGAGTAGACGGCAGGAAATAATCAAACTCAGGGGTGAAATCAACCAAGTGGAAACAAAAAGAACTATTCAAAGAATTAACCAAACGAGGAGTTGGTTCTTTGAGAAAATCAACATGATAGAGAAACCCTTAGCTAGACTCACTAGAGGGCACAGGGACAAAATCCTAATTAACAAAATAAAAAATGAAAAGGGAGACATAACAACAGATCCTGAAGAAATCCAAAACACCATCAGATCCTTCTTCAAAAGGCTATACTCAACAAAACTGGAAAACCTGGATGAAATGGACAAATTTCTGGACAGATAACAGGTACCAAAGTTGAATCAGGATCAAGTAGACCATCTAAACAGTCCCATATCCCCTAAAGAAATAGAAGCAGTTATTAATAGTCTCCCAGCCAAAAAAAAACCCTGGACCAAAGGGGTTTACTGCAGAGTTCTATCAGACCTTCAAAGAAGTCTAATTCCAGTTCTGCACAAACTACTTCACAAAATAAAAGTAGAAGGTACTCTACCCAACTCATTTTATGAAGCCACAATTACTCTGATACCTAAACCACTGAAAGATCCAACAAAGATAGAGAACTTCAGACCAATTTCTCTTATGAATATCAATGCAAAAATCCTCAATAAAATTCTCACTAACCGAATCCAAGAATACATTAAAGCAATCATCCATCCTGACCAAGTAGGTTTTATTCCAGGGATGCAGGGATGGTTTAATATACGAAAATCCATCAATGTAATCCATTATATAAACAAACTCAAAGACAAAAACCACATGATCATCTCGTTAGATGCGGAAAAAGCATTCGACAATATCCAACACCCATTCATGATAAAAGTCTTGGAAAGATCAGGAATTCAAGGCCCATACCTAACCATGATAAAAGCAATCTACAGCAAACCAGTAGCCAACATCAAAGTAAATGGAGAGAAGCTGGAAGCAATCCCACTAAAATCAGGGATTAGACAAGGCTGCCCACTTTCTCCCTACCTTTTCAACATAGTAATTGAAGTATTAGCCAGAGCAATTCGACAACAAAAGGAGATCAAGGGGATACAAATTGGAAAAGAGGAAGTCAAAATATCACTTTTTGCAGATGATATGATAGTATATATAAGTGACCCTAAAAATTCCACCAGAGAACTCCTAAACCTGATAAACAGCTTCAGTGAAGTAGCTGGATATAAAATAAACTCAAACAAGTCAATGGCCTTTCTCTACACAAAGATTAAACAGGCTGAGAAAGAAATTAGGGAAACAACACCCTTCTCAATAGTCACAAATAATATAAAATATCTCGGCGTGACTCTAACTAAGGAAGTGAAAGATCTGTATTATAAAAACTTCAAGTCTCTGAAGAAAGAAATTAAAGAAGATCTCAGAAGATGGAAAGATCTCCCATGCTCATGGATTGGCAGGATCAACATTGTAAAAATGGCTATCTTGCCAAAAGCAATCTACAGATTCAATGCAATACCCATCAAAATTCCAACTCAATTCTTCAACGAATTAGAAGGAGCAATCTGCAAATTCATCTGGAATAACAAAAAACCTAGGATAGCAAAAACTCTTTTCAAGGATAAAAGAACCTCTGGTGGAATCACCATGCCTGACCTAAAGCTTTACTACAGAGCAATTGTGATAAAAACTGCATGGTACTGGTATAGAGACAGACAAGTAGACCAATGGAATAGAATTGAAGACCCATCAATGAACCCACAGACCTATGGTCACTTGATCTTCGACAAGGGAGCTAAAACCATCCAGTGGAAGAAAGACAGCATTTTCAACAATTGGTGCTGGCACAACTGGTTGTTATCATGTAGAAGAATGCGAATCGATCCATACTTATCTCCTTGTACTAAGGTCAAATCTAAGTGGATCAAGGAACTTCACATAAAACCAGAGACACTGAAATTTATAGAGGAGAAAGTGGGGAAAAGCCTTGAAGATATGGGCACAGGGGAAAAATTCCTGAACAGAACAGCAATGGCTTGCGCTGTAAGATCAAGAATTGGCAAATGGGACCTAATGAAACTCCAAAGCTTCTGCAAGGCAAAAGACACCGTCAATAAGACAAAAAGACCACCAACAGATTGGGAAAGGATCTTTACCTATCCTAAATCAGATAGGGGACTAATATCCAACATATATAAAGAACTCAAGAAGGTGGACTTCAGAAAATCAAATAACCCCATTAAAAAATGGGGCTCAGAACTGAACAAAGAATTCTCACCTGAGGAATACCGAATGGCAGAGAAGCACCTGAAAAAATGTTCAACATCCTTAATCATCAGGGAAATGCAAATCAAAACAACCCTGAGATTCCACCTCACACCAGTCAGAATGGCTAAGATCAAAAATTCAGGTGACAGCAGATGCTGGCGTGGATGTGAAGAAAGAGGAACACTCCTCCATTGTTGGTGGCATTGCAGGCTTGTACAACCATTCTGGAAATCAGTCTGGTGGTTCCTCAGAAAATTGGACATAGTACTACCGGAGGATCCCCCAATACATCTCCTGGGCATATATCCAGAAGATGCCCCAACTGGTAAGAAGGACACATGCTCCACTATGTTCATAGCAGCCTTATTTATAATAGCCAGAAGCTGGAAAAACCCAGATGCCCCTCAACAGAGGAATGGATACAGAAAATGTGGTACATCTACACAATGGAGTACCACTCAGCTATTAAAAAGAATGAATTTATGAAATTCCTAGCTAAATGGATGGACCTGGAGGGCATCATCCTGAGTGAGGTAACACATTCACAAAGGAACTCACACAATATGTACTCACTGATAAGTGGATATTAGCCCAAAACCTAGGATACCCAAGATATATGATACAATTTGCTAAACACATGAAACTCAAGAAAAATGAAGACTGAAGTGTGGACAGTATGCCCCTCCTTAGAAGTGGGAACAAAATTCCCATGGAAGGAGTTACAGAGACAACGTTTGGAACTGAGACGAAAGGATGAACCATGTAGAGACTGCCATATCCAGGAATCCACCCCATAATCAGCTTCCAAACGCTGACACCATTGCATACACTAGCAAGATTTTATCGAAAGGATCCAGATGTAGCTGTCTCTTGTGAGACTATGCCGGGGCCTAGCAAACACAGAAGTGGATGCTCACAGTCAGCTAATGGATGGATCACAGGGCTCCCAATGGAGGAGCTAGAAAAAGTACCCAAGGAGCTAAAGGATCTGCAACCCTATAGGTGGAACAACATTATGAACTAACCAGTACCCCGGAGCTCTTGACTCTAGCTGCATATGTATCAAAAGATGGCCTAGTTGGCCATCACTGGAAAGAGAGGCCCATTGGACATGCAAACTGTATATACCCCAGTACAGGGGAATGCCAGGGCCAAAAAAAAAAAAAAAATGGGAATGAGTGGGTAGAGAAGTGGGGGGGAGGGTATGGGGGACCTTTGGGATAGCATTGGAAATGTAATTGAGGAAAATATGTAATAAAAATAAATTAATTAATTTAAAAAAAAACCTTTAAATACACCAGCCTTTCCTTGCTCATTTATTTATCCCTCTTGCTAGGCATGGTGGTGTGCACCGAAAATCTCTGAAGTTAGGAAGTTGAAGAAGATTTTGAGTTTGAGGCCAGCCTGGGCTATATCGTGAGTCCTTATCTCAAAAACAAACCAACTGAGTGGGGGGGAGGGTACGGGGGACTTTTGGGATAGCATTGGAAATGTAAATGAAGAAAATACCTAATTAAAATAAAATTTTAAAAAAAAACGACCATAAAACCCAAATATCCTATGAAACAACAAGATAACAACAATAAAAATCTTTTAATTTTTTTCATTTTACATGTATGAGTTTCTATAAAATACTGTTAAAGTGTATTGTTGACATGACAATGTGTTATGAGATTTACAGCATATTTAGAAGCAGAATGATACAAAGCATTGAGGTATAAGAAGAAAGGCATAGTCATAAGGTCCTACTGGACTGTGCCCTAATTATTTAAAATTAAACCCTGGTAACTTAAAGATGATTATTCTAAATCCAAGTATACTAAATCCAAGGATAGATTGCCTGGTGCTGTTTGTATTTTGATACTAATTCTGCTTTCTCAACAGAAGCGGCCTAGAGGAGGAATAGATCACATCCTCAGGTGATTTCATGTAAACTTCCTTCCCAATTTACCGTTTTCCCATTTTACCTGGTCAAATAAAGGCTACAGCCTGTGATTTGGGCAGAAGAAAAAAGAAAGGTGGAGCTGAGAGTTTTCGAGAGGATGAGAGAGGAAAGAGGGAGAGAGATGAAGAAACAGAGGAGAGAGGAGAGAGAGGATGACAGAGAAAGAAGAGATACAAAGAAGATGAAGCAGAAACACGAGACCTGGAAGAACCTCCAGTATTAACAGATTGCATAGCTGGGGAATAGAAGAGTATAGTGGTAAATCTATCTAGGCATACAGTTTATAAATATAACTTGAGTTTTGTTTTCTTTACACAGGCTTTATTGAGGTTAGAGATTTACCACAACATATAGATGCCAAAATCAGTTTTTATTTTAAAAGGTCTTTATGTGAAACAACAGAAAAATACTAAAAAATTGATGATCTATTTAAAATGAGGCAACAATGGATAAACAAAGGACCAAGGAACTGGTGGGATAGATAGGTAATAAAACTTGCTTTAGGGAGATGCAACTCAGAGGTACAACACTTGAATGGCATGCATGGAGGCCTAGGCTCAGTGCCTGTAGAGAGGAGAAGCAGCCAAAATAGTGATCTTTTATTCCCTGCCCCAAAAGGATTAGTGTGTGTGTGTGTGTGTGTGTGTGTGTGTGTGTGTGTGTGTGTGTGTAAGCTTGTGAGGTGTCCATATGAGTATATTCGCAAACTTGTTTATGTTCCTAGGAAGGCCAAAAAAAAAAAAAAAAAAAAATTCCATTTCTCACTCCTGAGTTGTAGGCCTTTGAGAGCCACCAGTATGGGTACTTGGATCCAAACTCTGGTTCTCATGGTTAAGAACCAAGCTCTCTTAAATACTAACCAATCTCTCCAGCCACCCAAATAGTAGTGATAATTTATTTAAGCCCTAGCAATAGTTAACAGTACATCTAAATAAGACTCTACTCAAAAGCAGAGATTAACACTATGGATTAACAACAACACAAGAAAGGTTAAGTCTATAAAAAGTATTCCTTAAGTACAAAGACATAAGAAGTCATGGTTAAAGGGAAGACATAAGCAAGAAATAGATCAGAGCTAGGGGCTGGGTGTGCTTAGTATATGTGAGGTCCTGGGATTGAACCCCAGCACTGAAAATTAAAAAACAGGATGTCTCTTTAGAAGATTAAAATGAAATGCCGCTGTACACCCTCTGAGAGGTGAAATGTTGAAAGACTGAATATGTCAAAGGTTGGTATAAAGTGTAACCACTATGAAAAACATCTACCATAAATATTTCATAATCACTACGGCTTTTAAAATCAATATTGATATGTATTAGAAGAAGAATGTATGTATGAAGAATGTATGTATGTTTGACTTGAGATATCTCTCCTTTTATAATACAGAAATATGTCTCCCCAGTTCATACGACCAAAAACTCTAGCTGAAGCAACATCAAGGGAGAAGGGTTTGTTTTCTTTTGGCTCAAAATTCCAGGTGATAGTCCATCATTGTAGAGAAGCCAAAGCAAGAGCCTGAACCAGGGTCACACTCACAGTCAAAGCAGTGAGAGTCAACACATGCTCACCAAGGCTCAGGCCTCTCTCTACACGCAACACAGTCCAGGGCCTAAACCTAAAAACTGGTACTGCCTACTTTTAGGCTGGACTTTCACTGTCAATTAACAATAAAGATGACCCCCAGAGAACAGCCTGTTGAAGATAATTACTTAATTCAGACATTTCTTTTCACATCTCATATGAGAAACTCACACAGCTACTCCAAATTCTAATTCCTACAATAATGTGAGTTGGCTGCTATTTACGAGGTCCAGAGTAAAACAATTCTAAAAAATATTTTTTATTTTTAAGATTAAAATTGCATAATTTCCCAGTCCCTTTCCTTCTTCCAAATGCTCCCATATCCCCTTCTTCCCCTCTTTCAAAATCCTGATTTGTATTTCCATTATTTGTTCCTTCATGAATGTGTGTGTACATGGATATTCTTAAATATAACTGGCTTGGTCTGAACTCTTAAGTATTCTAGAGAACAGACCATTTAATTTTTAGATTTATTCAATTCATTGTTTCATGTGTTTTGCATAAATGCATGTCTGTGTACCCATTTGCATGCCTGGTGCCTAAGGAGGTCAGAAGAGGGTGTTGAATTCCCCTGGGACTAGAGTTACACATAGTGCTAAGATACCAGGTAAGTGGCTGGGAATCGAACTCAGGTTGTCTGGAAGAACAGCAAGAGCTCTTTACTGCTTAGCCAACTCTTCAGGCCCTTCTCTCTTTTTAGGAATAAAAGGCTGACATAGGTTGGAATGTGTTAGTGTTGAGGTTTGTTCTTGCTGTTTATTGTAATGATTAAGAGTCTTGGGTAGACCCGAGTTATGCTATATGACTTTGCTCCCAAGTTATTTCTGAATGGTAAATGAAGATGCCGACAGCTAATAGTTGGGCAAAAGAGGCATAGGTGGTTTCATGGTTTGAATGTGCTTGTCTTGGGAAGTGGCACTATTTGGAGGTATGGCCTTGTTGGAATAGGTGTGTCACCGTGACTTTGGGCTTTAAAACCCTCAACCCAACTTCCTGGAAGTCAGTCTTCCAATAGCAACCTTCAGTTGAAGGTGAAGAACTCTCAGGTCCTCCTGTACCATGCCTGCCTGGATGCTGCCATGTTCCTGTTTGGATGATAATGGACTGAACCTCCGAACCTGCCCCAGTCAAATGTTGTCCTTATAAGACTTGCCTTGGTCATGGTGTCTGTTCACAGCAGTAAAATCCTAACTAGGACAGGTAGGGTTTAGGATTCCTGGGCTTGAGGTTGGAGAAGAAGAAGGTAAAGGAGGAGAAGGAAGACACTATGGGTTAAAGGTCAAGAAAACATGGGCCTGAGGGCTGGCAAACTGGAGGCAAAGAGCAGCCCAGATGAACTACAGTAGTAACTCTGGGTTATCAATAGAAAAGTAGGTTTTAATAATGTAGAGGATAAATATATGCCCAACTCTTGGGCTGTTTATGTTCACTGTAAACATGAAGGTTGTATGTGTTTTTTATTCGGGAACTGAATGATCAAAGACGGGGTAGAATGTCCAGATCTGGACTAAAACTTTCAACAACACATTAGCTCTTTTTGAAGGTCATTATTTTATGCAAAAAGCTTGTTCCAGGTTCCTCCTTTGCCCTTTGCCACCTGATATCTGAACTCTGACCATCAGAGGTCACTTCTGAGTATAGCTAACTTGCTGGAATTTGCATTTTCCTTTGAGCCAGTCTTTTGGTACAGCTTTCATCTGTCTCAGAATTTCTCTTGTTGTAGCAATATTTGTGTGCAGGGTTAGGGTCTGAGTGGTGGTGTGACCCTTGATGCTTGTCCTCTTGAAGGAACAAATTCAGTCAAGACATAAGTTAAGCAGAGGCTTATGTCCCAAAGCATCAGTAGCTGGCGAGGCTAGCCAGAGTGGAGTGGAACAGCTTGTTTGGCTCCATGTTTTGGAGTTACAAAATGTTTTATGAGTGTTTGTGAGGTGGCCGTTAGAGCATCTGGGCTCTTTAGGACATAAGAAGAGAATATTGTAAGAAAGCCCTGCCCCATCTTCACTACCATCAGCAGGAGCAACCCCACCCCCAAGTGGCCAGGATTCAAGACAACTGCAATTGTCTTTCACACATTACTCAGCTCTATCCCGGTCATCTTGGCTATCACGTACATTCTAACATTCAGCTTAAGAGACTTGTTTTTGCTATGGCATATTTCCTTAGGAGCCCAACAATGTAGTTAAAAAACATTTAAATGATTATGCAATATTTTTAATGTTTTGTAATAAGAATTCTGTGATGTGTATTATCTATACTATGATAATGATTTGATTAACTTTGAAAGCTCACTGGGAATAGGGGAGAATATATAAGGGAGCTTTTGTCCCCACAATATGACTGCACTGTTTGCTCTGCATGTTGCCATAAAGGACTGATTTTACTCTTTGTCACTGAGGATGCATCTTTACTGCTAAGAGACTTCAGATACCAAGACTTGAAACCAAGAGATACAACTGTTTACATATTTAGATAAATAACTGTGCCTATAGGACCATCTGAGTTTGAACATGCTGAATCTTCGCTGATCCTAAAAGCTAGAGGGTCAGTACCTGTCTGGGAGCAATAACCATATAAAATGCTGTGTAATTGATTCCTGATATATTCCTGAACAAATAGTATAGAAAAATATCTAATTATATCTAAGTAATATATATACTCACATATATCATCTTTCACTAACCTTATATAAATATCTAATCTGACACCATCTTCTTTTTGAAAAGCCAAGAATTCCAGTTTCAGAAATACCTCTGCTTTCATCCAGTTTTGTAAATTCATCTTCTGTTCTTAGGTAAACAGTACCGTCTACTAGAAACAGAGTTCCTTGGTCAAATATGATCACGTCCCTCAGACTGTGCCTTTGAGCATCACTCAGGATACCTGGAGGGGCTCTTACTCTGGTCCAGGTTTGAAAGGAATCATTTGTTTGGAAAGTCTCCTGGTCAGTGGCCAAGAGAGCAAATGTAGAGATACAGGTATCCCAGCTAAGCATCAATGGACTTCCAGGTGGCACGGTGAGGGGCTCATATCCAGGAGGTTCAGAAATTATGGTCATGGGATATGTCAGCATGAAGTAGAGATTTGCAATGAAGCAGTCCTGGAAAGCCACTTTGTTACCTCGTATCACTTTGGCTATATCATCTGAAGACATTGGCAGGTGAATGACCCAGGTTCTAAGGAGAAGAAAAATGAGAAATAGAAAAAACAGGAGTTGGCACCCTGATCCTTCCTTTCTACAATTTATCTCAGAGCGTATACTTAAAAAAAAAAAAAAGTTTAAGCTTTTATCAGCATAAGCTGCTATGGCTTCAGTTTTCATTGTTCACTCTGACAGAGGAACGTAATATGGACTTTTGATATTCTTTCTCCAGCAATGTGTCTCTCTAACCACAAATGAACAGTTCCATAACCCCGTTTTTTTTCCATTTTTTATTAGGTATTTAGCTCATTTACATTTCCAATGCTATACCAAAAGTCCCCCATACCCACCCACCCCCACTCCCCTACCCACCCACTCCCCCTTTTTGGCCCTGGCGTTCCCCTGTACTGGGGCATACAAAGTTTGCGTGTCCAATGGGCCTCTCTTTCCAGTGATGGCCGACTAGGCCATCTTTTGATACATATGCAGCTAGAGTCAAGAGCTCTGGGGTACTGGTTAGTTCATAATGTTGTTCCACCTATAGGGTTGCAGATCCCTTTAGCTCCTTGGGTTCTTTCTCTAGCTCCTCCATTGGGAGCCCTGTGATCCATCCATTAGCTGACTTTGAGCATCTACTTCTGTGTTTGCCAAGCCCCGGCATAGTCTCACAAGAGATAGCTACATCTGGGTCCTTTCAATAAAATCTTGCTAGGGTATGCAATTATAACCCCGTTTCTTACATACAGTTTCAAACATCACCTATTGCTTTCTTCAGTGGCAAGCACATCCATTAGTTACACCAATGGCTGCTTCTATGTCTAAGGCAAATCACGGCAGGTGTTATGCAATAGGTGTAGAGAAATAGGAAACTTCATCTACTGCTGAGGGAAATCTGAATGGTGCAGTGATTTCACAACTATGCATATCTAGCCATTTCTAAAAAATCCAAAGTGGAGTGTAATGTGAGACTCCAATCTCACTTCTTGATATATACTGAGGAGAAACACAACTTGTTGTCACTTGAACATCTACATACGGATGCCTCCTGCAGCATTATCCTAAACAGACCTGAATAAGAAAATAACCAACATATTTATCAACTTTAGAATCATTGAACAATGTGCCATGCTTGTGTAACAGTGGCAGCACCGATGGGCCGCTGTCAACATACCGAATTCACAAATTATCAATGTACACATTGAATTAGTTTAAATTACAGCTTAAAAGGGTGAGGCTATGTGGCACGTAAATTATCTTCAACAAAGCTTGTTAAAGACAGGAAAGGAAAATGTTCTCATAACCTTCCCACCCTTCTGCTACATCAGAGATGGCCTTCAGTCTGCTTTTGTAGGGACTGCTTCTGCTGTCCCACTTCCCAAGTGTTATAAAAGCAGGAAGAATTTGAGTTCTGGCTTATTAATGTTCTGAAGATCCTTTGAGTGGTACTTCTTATTCTTCCTACTCATGACAGTTTTCTGCATCTCTCAGAATTTGTCTGTTCTCTTAGGTCCCAGTTTGAAGGTTCTTGTATACATGGCCCAACCACCCATTCTTACAAGGCTCTCCCGCTAACTCCACTTTCAGGCACTCGTTTTTCCCCTCTTCTGCAGCCAGCATCAGGCATTGCTATGTTGTACAGTAGAACCTCTTTCAGAACATGTCTGTTCCCTTGTTGAGAACAGTAGCTGTATCCTACCTTCCATTAGTTAACATGTTACCACCTCTTTCAGAACATGTCTGTTCCCTTGTTGAGAACAGTAACTGTATCCTACCTTCCATAGTTAACATGTTACCACCTCTTTCAGAACATGTCTGTTCCCTTGTTGAGAACAGTAACTGTATCCTACCTTCCATAGTTAACATGTTACCAACTCTTCAGAACATGTCTGTTCCCTTGTTGAGAACAATAGCTGTATCGTACCTTCCATAGTTAACATGTTACCTCTCAGGTTCAAATTTATGGGTAGGAGCAAGGGTGTCCTAAGCAAACTGGTAGAGGCTATGACCACTACATCTTTCACACCACAGCAGCCCACTTTCACAGCTGAGGTAGGGACCCTTTAGGGATATGGTCACCCCCAATCGGACTTTTAGATTGAGGGTTAGGCTTTTAACCGCATAGTGAAACAATCATCCAAGAATGTGATTGCTATTTTCTGAGTTTATCTATCATTTGGAATTATCACAGAAAAAACTTTTTTTTCCTATATCATAAAAAGAATTCTTTCCTTGGAAATCACATGCCATGTACACTTCATAAAAGTCTAATAATGTTTTCAAATCTCTTTCAAAGCTTCTGTTTTTAAAATTCAAAGTGAATTAAAAAATTAAATACCCTTCTGAAGTTAAGGGACCTGGGTGGTACGTGAGCCTCTTCTCAACTGTGAATATGAAAGGACGCTGTCCCAGGGTATTCATCTGCTTGGTTAGTACCCTGGAACTCTGAAAAAATAAAAATAAAATAAGGTTTCTCTTTTATTATTTTCATAGCCAACGGTATTTGGGAGTACTTTCATGTGTTCAATAGTATATTAAATTAGTTCTTTTAGTTAAGACATTGTTCATGCTTATACATTCAACATACTTTCATTATTTATATTTGTTTCTTTCAACCACATAGCCTTCTCTCCATGACAGTGTTATGAACTATTAAGGTCACAGAATAGGGGTATAGTTAAGCATTAGAGGGCTTGCTCCATTCTATAAAGAAATATAAGCTATAATACAGGATCTAACATACTGAAAACATTCTTGTAATATCAGAATCTTATGTGAATGAAGAATATGGTGACCCTGAAATACAGAAACTTGAGGTTTTAAATGTTTATTTTGTATTATTGCTGTAGGCAGGAGGTGAACATTGCCATAACAGACATGTGAAACAGGACAAGTTGAGGGAGTCACTCTTCTCCTACCTTCCCCTAGGTCCCAGGGATTCAACCCAGGTTATTCAGGCTTGGAAGCAAAAAATATCATCGACTGACCAAGCTCAATGGCTCCATAATTAAAAAAAATAATTTTAAAAAGTCTGTCTGTCGCATCTGAAATACTAGGGTGCCCTTCCCATCTGAAGCACTTCTTGATGCCAATGCCTCCTCCTCATTTCCTCCCACAAACACTGAAGGTCTCCAGAATTTGACCTTGAATCCTTCTCTCCTCATGTACATTCTTCTAGCCTCCATGGGCACACATACAAACACGTCATCCAGTCATATACATACATAAAGGAAAGAAGACAAATTGATACTGCAGTCAATAGAAGGGCAAATACCTTTCATCAAACGTTAAAAGCTTTTGTGCACCAAAGGACACCATCAACAAGGTAAAAAGACAATTCTCATGTGAAAGAAAATATCTGCACACTGCATCCAGTATGGTACTAATATGCAGAATATATGGATGTTGTGGATTTGATTTAAGGTGTACATTATGGGTTCCCAAATTTTATGGGAATTTACACTTCTGCATGTGAGACACTGTGGGTTCCTGCCCCCATGTTGGCTTTAATTTGTAAATAAAGTTGCTGATGATTCATGGCTGGGCAGGAAGACTGAGACAGGACACTGAGGTTCCCTGGCACAGACTTGAGGGAAGAAGAGAATGATCATTGCCAGGGAAGGAGAACGTCAGACTGAGAAGTGTAGGATAGAGAGACAGCAACACTACCAACATGTTAGAGACATTTTCAGTATCAGTGTTCATTACAGAAACGCAAATATAAACTACAATGATTCTGGGAAATGTGGAGCACACTCAGAATCCACATCCAGGAGACAAAGTCAAGTGGATCCCTGAGTTGGAGGCCAGCTAGATCTACATAGAGAGATTATGCCTAAACAATAAACAGTTAAACAAATGGCACAGTGAGATTCCCCTACTGTTAAGGGTGACTATTTAAAGAAGAGAACAACAGCAATGAATCCACAAAAACCTAGAAAGTGTAATTGAGGCTTTGGAAGAATTGGAGCCTTTCTGCACTGCTGGTAGGAATATAGGACAGAGTTAGTACTATAGGAAACACTGCAGGGTTCTAAAAAAAATTTAAATAGAATTACTAGCATAGTTCATAATAGCCCATAAGTAGAAACAAGCCAACTGTCATTGAGAGAAAAACAAAATGTGGCATGTGGTACAATTGACTATATCTTAGCCTTAAAAGGGAGCGAGGGATAAAAGACAATGCTACATGAAGATCTTATGCCTACTGAAGAAAGTCACAAAAACACAACCCTTGTTCAAATTAAATTCTACTATCATGCATAATCTACATGCCAGGGGGAAAGTTAACACAAGAAATGAAGTCCTTTGGGAAACCTACTCTTGAACATGTAGCTTCATAAATGGAGGAAAACAAATCTGTTTTCTTTTGTTCTAAAGCCAATCAATATAAGGCATTTTGTTGAGACAGCCCAAGCAGACTGAAATAAAATACATATTTAAAATTAAATTAATGAATAACAGATAGTAAAGAGTTGACTTCTTTTTTGTGGTTTTGAAAATAGTTTAAATGCACAAGTGCTTTGCCTGCATGTATGACTGTATGACATGTACATTTCTGGTCCCCACAGAGGCTACAAGATGACTCTGACCCTAGAAAGTATAGTTAGTTATGAACTGCATGTGGGTGCTGGGGAAAATACCCAGGCCCTCTGAAAAAGCAACCAGTTCTCTTTAACTGCTGAGCCATCTCTAGATCAAGGCTGATTTCTTATAAATAGAAAGCCTATGGAATTGAACGGTTTATGAGATAATAAACTTAAGTTAGAGAATATGAACTCAAGTTTAGCTTAACATACTACAGGTATGTTGTGGGTTGCCCTGGTGCTGTTTTTAATTCTGCTTCCTCAAGAGGGGTTGCCCTGACAAGGAAGTAGATGATGTATTCAGGTGATTTCATGTGAACCTTCTCCTGATTCTAACTGGTTAAATAAAGGCTAGAGCCTGTGGTTGGACAGTGCAAGGGAAAGGTGGGATTGGAGGTAGAGAAATGGAGGGGAAGGACTGAGGAAGAAGGGGAGGAGGGAAGATGGATCAGAACCACATGACTTGGAGAAGCTGCAAGTATCAAGGTATCTCAGAGCTGGGGAAGAGATTAGTGCCCAATCTAGGCAAAGAGCTTATAAATATAATAACTGAGTTGTGTGGTTTTTACACAGGCTTATTGGGGTTGCAGAGTTACTGCAACACAGGTGTATAGAAAAATTTATACATATATGTGGGCATATGTGTATGGATTAGTATAGTGACTTACGTTTGTTATACAATCTGAAATGGGACACTCCTCTATTGCTTTGAAGAGACACCATGACCACAGAAATTCTATTAAAAAAAAGTATTTAGCTGGGGATGGCTTACATTCAGATGTTTAGTCTATTGTCATCATGGTGGGGAGCATGGCAGCAAAGGGCAGCTTGGTATTGGAGAAGGTGCAGAGTTCTACATGTAGATTCATAGGCAGCAGAAAGAAGAGTGACACAGGAGCTAGCTTGGACTTTTATAACATCAAAGCCCACCCCCAGTGGCCCACTTCCTCCAGCAAAGTCACACCTACTCCAGCGAGGCCACTTAACATAATCATCAAGTAGTGCCACTCCCCAGTATTTAAGCATTCACATATCTGAGCCTATGGGGGCCATTCTTATTAAGACCACCATATTTCACTCTTTGGTTCACATAGGCTTATAGTCACATCATAACATAAAATGTATTTAGTCCAATTTCAAAAGTCTCCAGGGTCCTTCACACTCTCAAAATCCAAAGTTCAAAGTCTCTTCTTAGACTCATGGCAACCTCTTAACAGTAAGGGCTATAAAAATCAAAATAAAAAAGCAGATCACATACTTCCAACATAAAACAGCACAGAATATAAATTACCATTCTACATGGGGAGAAATAGTGAGGAAGTACTGGAGCAAAACAAGACTAAAAACCAGCTGGGAAAACTCCAAATCCTCCATATCTCCATAACTGAGGTCAAAGAGCTCTTAAGAATTTTAACTCCCTCCAGCTATGTCAAGTGAAACACACTTCTGTCTTGGGCTGGTTCCACTTCCTCTATGCAGCAGCTGTCCTTGGTCCAATACCCCTGGCATCTCCAAAGTCTTGGGGTCTCTAACAACAATCCAGGCCTCACCTTCACAGCTTCATGCAAGTGACTCTCTAGGCCTCCATGCAGGGACATCCTTGACACATGTCTGGCCTCAGCGGCTTTCATTAACTATGGATGGAGATTCTAAAATCCATTTCTTATATCCTTGACCCTAAATCAAGAACCACACACCCAAGCTGCCAAGCTCCGCTGCTTCGTAGGGCTAGAACAGAGCTTCTAAATCGAACCATATCTGTATCACCTTTCTATTGTTGATTTTTCTCTTTCACTCAATTTTCTTTCATTCCTTTTCAAAGTTGGAAGCTTAGCTGGGTGGGGTCTTAGCCTAAGGTCTCCATTATTCCAATTAGCGTGATGCTCTCCTTAATATTTTTGTCTCCTTGAACACTGGATTTAAGCTCAATTACACTTCTTGGTGTTCCTTCCCTTCTCAAACTATACATTTTGTATTTTTCCTTGCACAGCTTGCTCTTTTTCATTATATATCTGCATAAGACTTACCAGTAATAACCACATGACAAGAGTTAATGCTAGGATATCTCAAAAACTCCTCTGCCAACACCATTAATTAAAAACTCCTCCATTTATCCCCAGGCAGAATTTTCAGGAAGGGACAAGAGGCATCCACAAACTTCACCAAATAGTACAAGAGTGGTCTCTTGGCCACTTACTAGTATTTGTCTCCTCTCAAATATCTTGAGCAAGGACATCATAACCTACATTGGTCTCAGCACCCCTGACTTTTACATTCCTAACAATTGTGGCTTGTTAAGCCCAGCTTAAAACATTCAAATGCTTCTCTAGTCCGAAGTGCAGTCCCAAAGTGTACGTTTTCCAACAAACAGCATCTTCATGCCTATCACAGTACAACTCAACTCCCTGGTACCTACTTCTTCCTTGGTCACTGTTCTGTTTCTGTGAAGACACACCACAACAAGGACAACTCTTGTAAAAGACAGCATTTAGTTGGGGTTTCCTTACAGTTTCAGGTGTTTACTCCATTTTCATCACAGGGAGCATGGTTGCTCATAGGCAGACATGATGCTGAAGAAGTTGCTGAGTGCTCTACATCCAGAGTCCCAGAGGCAGCAGGAAGAGAGACACTGGGCCTGTGGTGGGCTTTTGAAACCTTAAAGCTTACCTCCAGTGACACAGTTCTAACAAGGCAACACCTATTCCAACAAGGGCACATCTCCTAATCTTTCTCATGTAGTGCCACTCCCTGATGACTAAGCATTCAAATATATAATCCTATGAGGACAATTCTTACACAAACTCCACAGCCACCAAATATCAACACAGGCACTTACCAGCACATCTTGATTCATCATACACTCTACAAGATAGACTTGAGCAATTCGGAGTGCCAACATGTAGAAAAAAAGGGTTGTGTTAGTTAGGGTTTCCATTGCTATGAAAAGACGCCATGACCAGGACAACTCTTAAAAGGGACAACATTTAATTGGGGCTGGTTTACACATTTCAGAGGTGTAGTCCATTATCATCATAGCACTAAGGCAGTGCTCAGGTGGGCACAGTGCTGGAGAAAGAGCAGAAAGTTCTACCTCTTCCTCCAAACAAAGCCAGGGACAGACTGGCTCCCACACAGTTAGGAGGAGGGTCTCACTGTCCACCCCTACAGTGAAATACTTCGTCCAACAAGGCCACAGCTCCTAAATAGTGCCACTCCCTGGACCAAGCTTATTCAAACCACTGCAAGGGTTAAAATCAGACCTAGGCAAACCAATGTTGAGAATATGTCAAGGGGGATGCATAGGTCTAATGAACGGGTTCCAGAGAATGGCAGCATTGTGTTGTGACCCATCACATGTAATAAGTACACAAATCTACACTGATGTAAAAAAAAGCAGTGAGCAAATAAATAGGTCAGAGTAACACGGAAGTCTTCCACACTGAAAAAAGCTTTGCATGCACACACACACACACACACAGAGACACACACAGACACATACACACACACACACACACACACACACACACATACACACACACACACACACACAGACATACACACACACACACACACACACACACACACACACACACACATATTGCTAGGCCACAATGAAAGGACAGACCCTAGGCAAATGCTCTGGACCTTTGTGGTATTTCTCCTTGAGACATCTAACTCCAGTCTCATGAGAAAAATCTCAGTTTATTGACATTCTGCAAAATATGTGCCTGGGAATCTTCAAACTTGTCCAGGTCACAGAAAACATGTAGCAACTTACAACTTGGAAACTGGACAACCAAATGTAAAGTGCTACCACAATAGGATTAGCAAACACAGGAGAAAGGATTGGAGAAAACTGAGGTAAGACAATATACGCCTTAGGATCAATGTATCCATAGTTCCTAACTGGTGACCAATATTCAAGTATAAGATAATAAAAGAGGAACCATCTCAGCAATAATAGTGTAAATGTAAACTATTTTAAAAGTAAAACTTATTTAACAAATTAATGGAAGGTAAGAAAATAATATAAGCCTTGCATTTTTAACTCTTTCCAAAGTTTCATATTAAGTGCCTGTATTTCAAGGGCAGACAAATAGTTAGATATTTTCATATTTCCATTTTACTTGTTAACCAAGAAACAAAAACATACCCCACTAGTTTTCTATTTTAATATGGATACCATGCTCATTTAGAACACAAATATGAATACATTTTTAAATAGTAGGAAGCTTTAAATGTGAAATAGGAGGTTTGTTAAACAACCAAATTTAGAGATAACTGGGCCAATGAATGACTTCGACAGGATCAGAAAAAGCTAAGGACCGATGCCTGGGGCCATTCAAAATAAACCTCTGTAGCCTGGCAACCAAAGTTCAATCCCTGGAATCCAAATACAGGAGTAAGGAGAAAGAGGACCAAGTGCACTAAGCTGTCTCCAGGCCTCTACACACATACCCTGGCATGCCTCCACCCCAACATATCTTGTGTATACACACTCACACATCCTACATCAGAGAGTTCCTGACAAGTCACTAAGGTAGCAACAGGCTCATGAGAGCAGCTATCTACACTGATATTTCTCTGTATGTTTTACATTGAAACAGAATGCAGAACTCAAATCTTCAAAGCAGTAAATTTGTAATGAATATAAGAAAGGGCTGGCTTATTTGCTGTTTTACCCTAGCTATGTTTTGGAGGCATGGCTTCAATGGAGATTCTCGCAGGACATCCTTAAAGCACACAAAGGATCCATCTCTTCACCAATGATCAGAAGAATGCTCAGTGGAGAGGTATATAATTGCAGAGATCAAGAGCAGTTCAAAATACCTATGATGACTAAATGGAACAAAGGGACAAAGGGGTTTTACACTGGCTTCAGTAAACTTAAAATACTACCAATTGATTATAGCGTAAACTCAGTCCTCAGAAAAAGACTGGCAGCCTGTGTGCTCCAAGGAATTATGATATTGGTACTTACCAGTGAAGGTTTCTTTGCGGTCCATATCAGCTCTTCAGTGCTGGCACTTTCTGGATCATACACCCATATGGTAACAATCTATAAAAGAAAATATGAAAGGAACAAATTGAACTCTGTGGATTATAAGAGAGAGGGAGAGAGGGAGGGATGGAAAGATGGAAAGAGGGAGAGAGAACTAAGTTGGGGGTGGGTGGACTAGAGGGTAAATCTTGGAGTAGTTAAAGGATGGATAAGATTGAGTGCAAACAAATTAAAAATACTTGAATAAAATGTAATCACATTCCTCCAGTTTTATACTAATTTCCATTTTTTCATAGCAAAAAACACTCAAAATACTCTTTATTATTGGTACTGGGGCAATTAAGTGGTTAAGAGTACTGGATGTTCAGAGGGACTTGGGTCCAATTCCCAGCACCTACATGGTGGCTCACAACTATCTGTAACTTCAGTTCCCAAGGATCCAATGTCCTTTCCTGCCTCTACAGGAGCCAGGCATGGAAATGGTACCTGGCAATTCAAGATTCATATAAGTAAAATATGCATACTCGTAAAATAGAAATGAAAAAATTTTCATTATTTTCTATTTTAAAACACAAAAAGCAGTATTTGTAGATTTAATAACTGGAACAATACTGTCTTAGCTAAGGTTTTACTTATGTTGACAGACACCATGACCAAGGCAAGTCTTTAAAGGACAACATTTAATTGGGGCTGGCTTACGAGTTCAAAGGTTGAGTCCATTATCATCAAGGTGGGAACATGGCAACATCTAGGCAAGCATGGTACATGCAGAGCTGAGAGTTCTACATCTCATCTGAAGGCTGCTAGGAGAAAACTGACTTCCAGGATGCTAGGGTGAGGATCTTAAGCTCACACCCACAGTGACACAACTATTCCAACAAGGCCACACCTCCTAATAGTACCACTCACTGGGCCAAGCATATACAAAGCATCATATTCCACTCCCAGGCGCCCATAGGTCTGTTCAAACACACGTGTCTATGGGGGCCATACCTAAACATAACACAATGCAAAATATTTAGTCCAATTTCCAAAGGCCGCATAGCCTATAGCAGTCTCAACAATGTTAAAAGTCCAAAGTTCAAGGTCTCTTCTGAGATTCATCCAATCATTTAACTGTAATCCCCAAAGCAAGACAGGAAACAAAATAGATTAATTCTAAACTCTGCATCTCCGTGGGTTATGTCAAAGCAGTTTTCAGATCTCCAACTCCTTTTTCATTTTTGTTAACTGCCACAAACTGCTTTTTCCTGGGCTGGTTCCACTCTGTTAGCAGCATTCCTATGGCTCTGGTATCTCGAAAATCTTGGGGTCTTCAAGGCAGCTTCAATGTTACAGCTTCTTGTTTCAATGTTTGTGATCCACATATGATCTTCTGGACTCCTCCAAAGGGCTGGCGCCACTTCTCCAGCTCTGCATGCTGTATCACTCTAAGCTCAGGTGATCCACTCCACTGCCACTGCTGTTTTTGTGATCAACCCAAGATACTGGCATATCCAATACACTGGGGTCTTCTGCTGCAACTAGGCTTCACCAATAGACTCTCATAGGCTTTCTTCATGATACCAAGCTTCAACTCCTTTGGATGACCCCTTCAGTCCTGGGCCATCAACTACAACTGAGGCTGCACCTTCAACAACAGCCTTGCATGGCCTCTCACAGTGCCAAGCCTCAGCTGCTCTTCATGACCCCTTCATGCCTTCAAAACCAGTACCTCCTGGGTGATCCTTACACATTACCAAGTACAGCTGCTGCAGGAGGTACAACCTAGGCTATCTCTGGAACACAGCTTCTTTGTGCTCTCAGTAAACACTTCCCAAAAGATTTCACCTCAGTGATGCTGGTCTCTTCTTAACCACCACTAAATTCTTAGCTCTTGCTAAACAGCAGCAACTGTCCCAGGAGTCCCTTCTATTTTTTACTCTAAAGCCAGAGCCACGTGGTCAAGGCTGTCGAGTTCTGCAGCTTGCTAGGGCTAGAACATGGCCCCCTTGTTCTAGTACATTATCACCAGTTCTCTGTTTTTCAACTCCTTCACTGTCCTGGAACTTGCTCCATAGACCAACTTTGAACTCAGAGATTTGCATGCCTGTCTCCTAAACTCTGAGATTAAAGGTGTGGTCCACCAAGCGATTTAACTTTTTCTTCACCTAGAACTTGCTCTGTCCCAGGCTGGCCTTGAACTCAGTAATCTATTTGGTTTTATCTCCTGGGATAAAGGCTTGTACTACCATGATCAATACTAGATGTAGCTGGGTAGGGTCTGGTCCCCAAGTTCCAATTTCTTAATCGGCTATCTCCTAGAATATAGGATTTGGCTCCATTTCCCTTCCTGGTGCCCCTTTAACACTCAAACCATATATTTTATATCTTTCCTTTCTAAGTTTGCTATGCTTGTTCAAAATGCTCTTCATGAGACTTAACCAGAGAACAAAATCTCTATTGGAATTTTTTGAGACTTCCTTTGTCAATCTGAGTCTCATCACCTTAGCCTCAGGGCAAAGGGCAAAAAATAGCCACATTCTTCACCAAAACACCACAGAACAGTTTCTAGGCCACAGGTTGAAATTCTCCACTGAAACCTCTTGGGCCAGGTCCACACAATTCAAATCACTTCAGTAACAAACTCTTTCATAGTCCTACTAGGATAGCCCATTAAGCCCCATCTAAAGCAATCCACTGCTTTCCAAATCCTAAGTCCCAAAACCCACATTCTTCCAAAGAAAAGCCTTGTCTTAACTATCAGAGCAATATCCCCAGTGCCTGGTACCAACTTCTGCTAGTGGAAAACTGAGTTCCAGGCAGCTAGAGTGAGGGTCTTAAGCCCATGACCACAGTGACATGCCTACTCCATCAAGACCACACTCCTAATAGTGCCACTCACTGGGCCAAGCACATACAAACCATCATAAATACAAAGGTCCATCAAGTGTTCCAAAAATTCTTTTTATACCTTGAAGGAACTGATGACGACATTCTATATTAATGATCATGCATGTTTCTTTATATCTGTAAACCAACATGACTGCTTTCCTACACACTTCCACATGTTTTTTAACAGAAAATGAAATCAGTTCCCATAAATCTTTTGTAACTTATTCTTAGTATCTGACATACAGGGTACTTCAATAGAATCAGATACAATTGGCGGTTTATTGTTTTGTTTTGTTTTGTTTTGTTTTGTTTTGTTTCTATACAGGGTTTCTGTTTTCTTATTTTTTTCTTGAATAGTTTATTTATACAGTCAAAAGCAAATTATATATTTTTAAACGTATTTTTTTCAAGGCTTTATTGGCTACCATCATACACACCAGAAGAGGGCATCAGACCACATTACAGATGATTGAGAGCCACCATGTGTTTGCTGGGAATTGAACTCAGGACCTCTGGAAGAGCATTCAGGATGCTCTTAACCGCTAAGCCATCTCTCCAGGCCTCAACAATTAATACAACAACAATAACAACAACAACAACAACAACAACAACACACACACACAAACACACAAAATCCCTCTCTTTTCTAGCATCCAGTTCCCATGAGTCCACAGGTACCTCTGTGACTGTAAATTCTGAAAACCTTTGTATAGATTCAGTAAAGATAACATCTTTCCTCCTTTTGATGCAAACACATGCTTTGTAATGTTCCTTCAAAAACCAGCCAATCTGGTCTAGGCAGGGTCTGGGTGACAATGCTAACTGGGACACTTGATTCTGGAAATCAAACCCAGGTCACCGAGGTGTGAAGCAACTCACCCCCACCCCGCCTCATACACACAATACCTTCTTGTTAGCTCCATATTCTAATTTTCCACAGCAAGATGTGAGGGCTCATTCCCTCTCTCCTCCCACCCTCACCCCCTGTGCCATTCAGTTGGACAGAAGTGGGGTTTTGGTGTGGTTTTGCTCTGTCGTATGAGAAAATATCAGGGTCTCTCCCTGTGTTCAAGGTCCACTGTCACTTCCTGTGCACAACTTCCCCTGGGTTGTTGTTAAGATGGGGAGGATTGTTCTTGTCCTTCTATACCTGCCTGGAGATCTTCATTATTTCATTTAAAATACTTTACATTTTCATTTTCATTTCCTTCATGACCCATGAACACATGTACTTAAAATCTCCATCAATATGGGGACTGGAGAGGTTGCTTAGTGGTTAAGAGCACTAACTGCTCTTCCAAAGAGGCCAGGTTTAATTCCCCAGTTGGTGGGTTACAACCATGTAGAACTTCAGGGGCATGCGCGCCCTCTTCTGGCAGCCACCGGCACTGCATGTGCATGGTGCACATACATACCAGCAGGCAAAACACCCACATATATAAAAAAAAAAAAAGAAGAGATAGGATAATGTTACTTTCTCCTCTTTTCATTTCCAGAGCTGATAACTACATGAATGTGGTACCATAGCTGAACTTTAAGACTGAAATGCCTTAGCATAGCTATAAGATCTCAAACTTCATGTACCTCTTACCAAAAGCTGCCAGTATGTTCAGGTTTACATTATCATCATCATCATCATCATCATTCATCAGTATATTCATATTATCAGCTGAATTTCAAAGAATAAACCCTGTACTATTCATAATTATCATAAGTATACTTATACAGCAAGTATTAGATTGCAACATTTTAAAATTCACATTTACTTTAATTGGTTTTTTAAGTTTTGTGAAAATTTGGAACTTTGTTTTGTTTTGTTTTTGTTTGTTTGTTTTTTCAAGACAGGGTTTCTCAGTATAGCTCTGGCTGTCCTGGAACTCACTTTTTAGACCAGGCTGGCCTCGAACTCAGAAATCCACCTGCCTCTGCCTCCCAAGTGCTGGGATTAAAGGCATGCGCTACCACTGCCTGGCTGAAAACTTGGAACGTTTTACCTTCTGATATATTTTCTCAGCTTTAGCATAAGTGTGTATATAATTCAAATGTTCTGGGGAAAAATAAATTCTTTCTAAAAGGTATTTCTGACAAAGATATTAGACTGATTTTTATACTATATGTTAATTAGTATTACAGAAAGATTTGATCATTTTTTAATAAAAGTATTTCACATTAAAAAAAAAAAGAAAAGAAAAATAAGGTAGAGGTTGGTTGGAATGGTATACGTCCATAGTCCCAGAATTCTAGAAGTAGAGACAGGAGGATTGCTAAGTCCAAGGCCAGCTTGTGTTTCCTAGGGAGTGAGGAAAACAAAACAAAACCAAAATTGAACCTGAACATTTTCTAATTAATTTCCAAGTTAAAGGCCTGCTGGTTATAGAATGCATGGCCCACTGTCTTAGTCTTTTGTCCAAGTATATATCCTGCTGAATGCTCTCCGTGCTTGAAATGTGTACACAATATGATACAGTAGTTATTATATTAAATTTATTCACTGCATTTAAATATTTGCTGATTGCTGGTGGTTATTTTAGCTACATCTGAGCTAGATATTGAGGTGGTCTGACCTTTGAGAGCTTCTCCTGGCTGTTCTGGCTGTTTTGTTGTGGAAAGATGAGCTGTAGGCTTCTCTTTCTTGCTTTTGTTGTTTGTTTGTTTTCTTTTGTTTTTCTAGACAGGGTTTCTCTGTGTAGTCCTGGCTGTCCTGGAACTTACTCTGTAGACTAGTGTGGCCTTGAATTCAGAAATCCGCCTGCCTCTGCCTCCCAAGTGCTGGGATTAAAAGCATGGGCCACCACTGCCTGGCTTGTGGTGGTTCTTAAATATGGGAATGAAGGCTTTCTTTATGAAAATTTTGGTAAACGTTCCTAAGTACTGTGATGATGTTTTGTATCTTCTATTTTGATGATATTCTAGGTAATACTACAGATTCCTGGGATGGGTAATATTAACATATCATAGTATATTATTGGTTTAAATCTTCTAGACATTTAAATTTTTATTTATTACTGTGCGTGTGTGTGTGTGTGTGTGTGTGTGTGTGTGTGTGTGTGTGTGTGTGTGTATGATATGTGCAGTTGGTGGTTGTATGTGTCATGGTGCACATTTGGCGGTGAGAGGACAAGTGAGATAAACTGACTCTCTTTCTGGGATTGGTCACCAGGCTTGTAGAGCCTCTACTGGCAGTATAGGCTTCTTGTTGCTATTTTATTCCAAATTTCTGAATATTTTAAAAGAACATGTCAGTAAGTTTTAGAACTGTGTCCGGTTTTAGAAAGTTTCTATAATGATTTAAAATAATCTGTGACAACACAAAAGTGAGGGTAGGAACATGTGCTGCTCCTGCCACGCACCCAGCACACAGACTGAGATGACTGAGGTTAGGTTTTCATAATCGGCCAAACGTCATGAGCATCAGTTGCTTTTCAAAGCAGGAAGAACTCAGAAGACACCATCTTTTGTAGGTGCCTTTCAAGATTTTAGTAAATTTTCTTCCCAATCTCTTCAGTAGAATTTGGGCTTGCCATAGCTCTACTTGCCCTGGCTGTCCCAGAACTTGCTCTGTAGACTAGGCTGGCCTTGAACTCAGAGATCTACCAGTCTCTCCCTCCCTAGTGCTGAGATTAAAGTGTGGGCCACCAGTGCCCAGCATGCAAAATTTAGACTTAAAAAGGTATTAGAGTTTTATATATTTTTCATAACTGTAATTAATGTCTCCTTTGTTTTTTTGGTATAGTCATTTAGACAGGGTCTTGCCACGCTGCCCAAAACTGATTGCTCCATGTCCTAGATGACATTTGACATTATCAGTTGACTGAACTCACTGTGAAGCTGAAGATAATCTGGAACTCTGGACATGCAGTGCTGAACTCTGGAGTGCTGACTTTACAGGCATGGACCAGCTACCACACCCAATTTATGTGATGCTGGGGAGTGACCTGGGGGCTTGGTGCTTGCCAGCAAAGTGCTCTTCCAAATAAGCTACATCTTCAGCCTCCAAAACTTTATATATATATGATCTTACTTTGTACTTCAGGCTGCCTTCGGTTTTATGATCATTGGGCATCATCCTTCTGATTAAACAGAGTACTAACCATGCCTAGCTTGCATAAGGCTTTTCTATTAACTGGGTTAGATTTGTCAATATGTACCATGTAATGAAACTAAGAACATTCACTGATAAAGTAATACAGCTTCGATAAGCATATTACATGCTAAAGTATTTTGTAAACAGCCCCTGACCCCAACGTCTGCTAATACTTTCACAATCTCTGTAGTATTTCAAGAGAAGACACTTGAGTAATCCTCTCTGTTTCTACTATTTAGGAAGAATATTGAAGGGAAGCCACCCTTGCATAGATATATGATCGAGCCTCCCTGACCAGGTCTCCTGACAACCCAAAGGATCTTCAAACATACTTTGAGCACAGCCACTCTACAGGACACTTATGGCAAAAACACGTTGGGGAAATTCCTGGAAACATAAATAATGACAAGAGACCTTGGAGTAGCAACATTCTCGAGAGATGCAAAACTGTCAAACGTTACCTGGCTTAAGTTGTAATAAACGTCTCTGAGGAGAGAAAGGAAATACATTTCAGTAAACATCATATGAAACATTAGCTAGAATGCTATATCTTCAGTAGACATGTTTCTTCTTTATTTTTTCAAAAGAAAAATCCATTATTTATTTATTTACTTCTCATTAAGGTAAGTCCAGGATGGGTGCAAGCATCACCCATTGGACAAATTCTGTGTCCAATGGACTTTGCAGGAAGGCTTCAGGACGTGGCACAAACCACGCTTCTGTTTCTCTGGCCAGAGTTAACTGGATCACTCTGGTTGTGTTTGGTTTGCCTCCAGGAGTCACTGCACTGATGATAAACATATGCACACCTCTTGGCCAAGTGCAATCCAGTTTCATCTCGGGCATAAACACCTTCAGCTTTATGAAGAGCCCTCAGAGACCTTACCCCTAGCCAGGACAAATGGCTTTGCACTGCAGCCTTCCAGGTGTACTCACCTTTCAGAAGTCCTGTTCCCAGCAGGCCTCCACAGGGCCAAGGTAGCAGAAAGCAAGGTACACTGTTTCTAAACCTTTGGGTATTCTCTTTACATTTTGGTACACAGATATAAAGAACTTGGTGTTAAATGTAAAACAAAAACAAACACTATATATCATGCTGACTATGGACCAAAGGGTATATCACTCATTCCCCATCATGGAGGGATGAGGTGTTTGTATCTTAAAAGTATATTACCAAGTAAAAGAAGCCAGTCTAAAACATTTATATACTATAGATTCCAACTATATATCATTGTAGAAAAGGAGAACCTATAGGAAGAGGTAATTTTTTTTAAATGTGATTTCTGTGGGCCAGGTAGGAGAGAAGAATGCATGTGTGGAATTCAAGAACCTTAGGATGGTGAGAATACGTGGAACCAGGATGATGGAGACCCACCATTACGCATTTGTCTATGCTCCTGGAAAATACAGTACAAAGACTGGACTGATGATGCAAGCCCTAGATTTTGGTGTTCAAGCACTGATGTTGGCTTATCAACTAAAAGAAATATGCCACTCTAGGAAGCCATATTGATAATGGGGATATGTGTGACTACTTACAATATAAATGAAATGAAAAGTCGGAAAAATTAATATAATATTCACTTACCTTAATAAAAAAATCAACAAAATTGACATATTAAATGAAGAAAAATATAGAATTTTATATTAGTCTTGAGTGGTAATATTCCTCAAGTAAATTAAAATATTAAGATACAATAAATTACAATACAAACCCTGGGGCACAGGCACAGTTGGGGGATAGAGTATCTGTCTACTAAATATGAATCCCTGGCTCAATCCCATTACCACAGAAATAAAATGAAATAAATAAAAATAAAATCCCAACAAAGAATAATGTAGAATTTTACAAACCAATTCCAAAGAGTTATAGGGAGGAAAACAAATATGTTTGGATGTATCTAGGATAAGGTGTGGCAGCACTGGCCTGTAATCCTGCCATTGAGGATGCAAGGCAGAAGAATCATGAGGTCAAAGCACCTGGTACTACATACCAAGACCTTGTCTCTAAAAACCCTGGGCTGGAGGGTGGAACTCACTGGCAGACTGTAAAGGGCCTTAGGTTAGATTCCCAGCACTGCAAAAACCAAGAGATAAACAGCAATAAAATAAAAACATGGGTTTCCCAATAAAGGATGAGGGTGGCCACCAGACAAGAGTGGCCACTTACGCTCATACTTGCCAGATTTTCTAATTAAAATGTGAACTCAGAAAGAGAAATACTTCACATGGTTGTTCATATGCAGATCTTAGCTTGGAGGGTGTGTGTGTGGTGTGTCTGAGTGTGTGGTATGTTTAGGAGTAGGTGGTGTGTATGTTTGCATGTCGGTGTATGTATAAGTATATGGTATGTCTGTATATGTGTGTGGTGTGTGGTGTGGTGTGTGGTATGTGTGTGTGGTGTGTTTGTGATTATACAGTGTGTATATTGTGTTCATTAGTATGTGTTGTATGTGTATATGTGTGTATTTGTGTGTGGTGTGTATATTTATGTGATTGTGTGTATGATATGTGTGGTTTCTATCTGTGTGAATGTGTATGTGATATGTGTGTATGTGAGTGTGTAATATGTGTGATGTGTATGTGTATGGTGTGTTTGTGTGTGTGTGTGTGTGTGTGAATGTGTGTGCAGTATGTGTAGGGTTTGTGTGTGTTGTGTGTGAATGTGTGGTAGATGCGGTGTTTATGTGTGAGAATATGTGTATGTGATATATGCATATGTGTATGTCATTGTGTAGTATGTGTGATGTGCATGGTGTGTGTCTATGCATGTGTGTGTGTGGTGTGTGTTTGAGTGTGTGCTATGTATGAGTGTGTGGTATGTGTATGAGTGTGTTCTATGTATGAGTGTGTGTTTGGTGTGTGTATGTATGGTGTGTGTGAGTATGTGGTGTGTATGGTGTGTGTGAGTATGTGGTATGTGTGGTGTATATGGTGTATGCCTTTGTAAAGCCTATCAAACTAGAAAGATGTCAAGAGAGGGTTTCAAACAGAGTGGGATGGGAGAGGTAGCAAAAGGAAACATGTGACATGAAAGTGAAAAGGCGCTTTGGGGAGGCCACATGGGAATGAAAAGGAGGGAACAGGAGGGAAAGGGGAGGAGAATCTACTAGAACCCACTTTGAAAAGGTCACAAAGATGCCTGCAAAGATAGCTTAGTGCTTAAGGCACTGGCTGCTCTTTCAGAGAGTAGGCTTCAG
This sequence comes from Mus musculus, assembly GCF_000001635.26. Taxonomy (NCBI): domain Eukaryota; kingdom Metazoa; phylum Chordata; class Mammalia; order Rodentia; family Muridae; genus Mus; species Mus musculus. Next base: position 177,840,128 of record NC_000067.6, on the reverse strand, counting down.
TTCCCAGCACCCACAAGGTAGTTCACAAACATTTGTAAGTGCAGCCTCAGGGGATCCAGTGCCCTCTTCTGGATTCCTCAGATACTGCACATGTGTGGTTCACAGAAATACATGCACACACAACACCCATACACATAGAATACAAAAAGAAAGTGTCATAAAGATATCTAATACCTTGTAAGTGGATTAAAAAGCTAAATTGAAATCAAACAAGCAGTAAAGAAGATAACAGAGTCAAATAGATGAGCTAAATAGAACAGCCAGCCGAGGAGGCCAGGAATATATAGAAAATTCAGCTACGAGCGAGAAGATACTGTATATACATTGTGCAGAAAATTGGTGTGAAAATTAATTATTCATGTTTAAAAACAGAAGTGAATTTCCACCTGGAGGCTTGTTCAGAACTAACTCCAAGAGGAATAAGAATTTTTTTCTTCGGGCATAAGAGATGGTTTAGTGATTAAAAACACACTGACTATTCTTCAGAAGGTCCTAAGTTCAAATCCCAAAATCCACATGATGGCTCATAACCATCCGTAATGAGATCTGAGGCCCTTTTTCTGGTGTGTCAGAAGACAGCTACAGTGTACTTACATATAATAAATAAATAAGTATTTTTTAAAAAAGAATTTTTTTTCTTTTGGAGGAGGGGGTTCAAGACAGGGACTTACTGTGTAGCCTGGGCTGTCCTGGAAAGTACACTGTAGACCAGGCTGGCCTTGAACTCATAGAGATCTACCTGCCTCTGCCGCTCAATGCTGGGATTAAAGGTGTATGCTACCACTCTCTGTGCAGATTAAGAATTTTATAGAAAAAAAATAAAACAATGTAGAATACTGTGATCTAGCAGGTAAGGAAATCTTTCTGTCTTCCTAATATTTATTTATGTATATGAGTAAAGCATTGCTCTCTTCAGACACACCAGAAGAGGGCATCAGAATCCATTACAGATGGTTGTCAGCCACCATGCAGTTTCTGGGAATTGAACTCAGGACTTCTGGAGGAGCAGTCAGTGTTTTTTACTGCTGAGCCATTTTGCCAGCCCCAGAAATTTTTTTAATGGATTTTAGTCAACAAAAACTTGCAAAGGACGAATTTAAAATGAATTTGCAATAGGAAGGGCCTCTGTGAATAACAGGGAGCAGAAGTAATGATGTACAAAAACATGAGCTATTGCTCCAGCCATTTCAACCTGCTCTCTTATAGAACCCATGACACCTGCCCAGGAATGGCACTGCCCATGGTGGACTGGGCACTGAACCATCAATAACTAAGAAAATGCCCTACAGCCAGACCCTACCATTTTCTCAGTTCAGGATCCCTCCTTTCAGACAACACTTGCTTGTGTAAATTGACATAAAACTAGCAGCACGCTTGGTGAGATCTAAAGGAAAGCAAGGGTTCACCCATCACCAAGGATTGTACAGAGTCTCTGGGCTACTTCCTGGATAGTACTTCTCTTTTGGCTGTGTGGAGGAGACAGAGCTAGCTCAGGGAGGTTAGAGGTTCGTCTTGGTTATTGTCAGCTCTTGGGGCTCAGTGTACATAAGTGAGAACAGTAATCCATTATGTGACCCTCCCAGTTTCTTGGAAGATATCTTAGTTCCTTTCACTATAATGAAACCACCCCATAGGTGACTTTATCCTTAATTTCTCATTGCTCTGGTGGCTGGGACAAGCACTACCCAAGTAGGGTCAGCTTCACTCAGCTTCTCGCCCTAGAGTAGGCCATGACCTGGCTCATAGATGATAGTGTTTCACTCTGAATAGTAGGGAGTTTCTATCATAAGGCCCTAATCATATCTATAAGGGTTCTATCCTTAGGGTCTTATTATGTTCCCAAAGCCCCATACCAACTACCACAATATGAACTTGGGAGGGGACACAAGAGCTTAGTTCATTGAGATAGATTTTTCTCTCTGAGGCTCCCAAGTTCTTCTCTTTAAAAGAAGCAGAACGTAGTCAATTTGGTCACAGTGGCAAGTTTAATTTCCCAACACAGCTCTATCAGGAGTTTTTATTTGTGAACTTGCCCTTGTCAATTGCTCCGTGGTTTCAGAACCCATGGAAGGATGGACAGTGATTAAAAACGAACAGAGGCCTGACATTTTCATGAGTGTCAGAGGCTCAAACCACACTTCCTAGTGAGACTCTGGAGAAGTCGATGTTAAAGAACCACACAAAGAAGGAAATGAAGCTGCTGTCAATAACCATGCCTTACTACACACATGAGTGTTCTGATTGCTTCTGCCCATGGTACATGATGACTGCTAACGCAGCCAGGGAAGAGTGGGTTACAGCATTATCACATGTAAAAATAAATCACATGAATAAAACGATATAACTATGGAAGAGGGAAGAAGGTCTCCTCTAACAAAAACAGATGTACTGTAGATAAAATAAATAAATAAAATAAAATAAAACATGAAATTTATTCTGCCTTCTTCTTGATGCTAAAGCATCCCTGTGCTCACCGTTTGGTTTTTTTTTTTACTTTACAGCACAATTAATCAAGTATTAGCAAATGGCTTCCTCCTTTTAGTTATACACATCCATTCTTGTGTTAAGTAGTGACTGAAGATTTATACAAGACAGAGACTTTGAAAATAGATGAGAGATGCTCTGGTAGGGGCTACTCCCGCCATCTTCCTTCTGAGCCCAGTGGAGATCGCTAAGGACTCCAGAGTGCTCTCCATGCCGCAGGACCTGGGGATCACCTTGGGATCATGGGTGAGTGGAATGCAACATCAGCTCAAAAGAACAGAGGAGGGTCTTGTGCTGGCAGGAACAGGGACAAATGAACCCTGCCCAACCAGAGGGCAGGTTATGGCCAGCCCCGCCAACTTCTGCGTGAACACGGCCGAGGACCCCTAGCACTCCCAGGACCCCCTGATCACCTGAGAGCATGTGGGTGATAGAAGCAACAGAGCTTCTTGGTCAGGGTCCAGTTGGGCCTTCATCCTCGGCCAGGAAGAAAACTGAGACCCAGACCCCTGGGCACATTCCTTCCCAGAGGAGAGTCGGCCAACAGGGAGAGTTCTGAACCAGGAACTCAGGAGGTGGATGATCAGAGCTTCAGACTGCTGGACACCTGCCCTAAAAGAGGAGAGCTTGCTTGCAGAGAGTGCTCTGACCAATGAACTCAGGTGAGAGTTGGAATCCCAGGAGTGCTGACAGAGGCTAAAAAAATCACAGGAGGACCAAGCTCCAACCAGAGACAGCTTGAACATTAACACCAGAGATTTCCAGATAGGAAAAGGCAAACGTAAGAAACTTACTAACAGAAACCAAAAACACTGGACATCATCAGAACCCAGTACGCCCACCACAACGAGTCCTGGATACCCCAAAACACCAAAAAGCAAGATGTATATTTAAAATCATATCTCATGATGGTGTTAGAAGATTTTAAGAGGGGCATTAATAACTCATTTAAAGAAATACAGGAGAACACTGCTAAACAGGTAGAAGCCCTTCAAGAGGAAGCACAAAAATACCTCAAGGAATTACAAGAGAATGTGGCTAAACAAGTAAAAGCCCTTAAAGAGGAAACATAAAAATCCCTCTAGGTACAAGAGAACACTGCTAAACAGGTGAATTCCTTAAGGAACTCAGGCAAACATTGCTAAACAGGTGGAAGAAACACAAAAATCCATTAAAGAATTAAAGGAAAACACAACCAAACAGGCAATGGAATTGAACAAAACCATCCAAGATCTAAAAAAGAAAGTAGAAACAATGAAGAAAACCCAAAGTGAGACAAATCAGGGGATAGAAACCCTAGGAAAGAAATCAGGAACCATAGATGTGAGCATCAGTAACAGAATACAAAAGATGGAAGAGAGAATCTCAGGTGCAGAAGATTCCATAGGGAACATGGCCACAAAAATCAAAGAAAATGCAAAATGCAAAAAGATCCTAACTCAAAACATTCAAGAAATCCAGGACACAAAGAGAAGACGAAATCTATGGATAATAGAAGTAGATGAGAATGGAGATTTTCACCATAAAGGGCCAGGAAATATCTTCAACAAAATTATAGAAGAAAACTTCCCAAACCTAAAGAAAGACATGCACATGAATATACAAGAAGCCTACAGAACCCCAAATAGACTGGACCAGAAAAGAAATTCCTCCTGAATTAATAATCAGAACAATAAATGCACTAAATAAAGACAGAATACTAAAAGCAGTAAGGGAAAAAGATCAAGTAACATATAAAGGCAGGCCTATCAGAATTACATCAGATTTTTCACCAGAGACTATGAAAGCCAGAAGAGCCTGGACAGATGTTATACAGACACTAAGAGAACACAAATTCCAGCCCAGGCTAATATACCCAGCCAAACTCTCAATTACCATAGATGGAGAAACCAAAGTATTCCACTACAAAACCAAATTCACACATTATATTTTCACAAATCCAGCCCTTCAAAGGATAATAACAGAAAAAAAACAATACAAGGACAGAAACCACGTCCTAGAAAAAGCAAAACGGTAATCCCTCAACAAACCTAAAAGAAGACAGCCACAAGAACAGAATGCCATCTTTAACAACAAAAATGATAGGAAACAACAATTACTTTTCCTTAATATCTCTTAATATCAATGCACTCAACTCCACAATAAAAAGACATAGACAAACAGACTGGCTACACAAACAGGACCCAACATTCTGCTGCTTACAGGAAACTCATATCAGAGAAAAAGATAGACACTACCTCAGAATGAAAGGCTGGAAAACAATTTTCCAAGCAAATGGTATGAAGAAACAAGTTGGAGTAGCCATTCTAATATCGAATAAAATCGACGTCCAACCCAAAGTCATCAAAAAAGACAAGGAGGGGAACTTCATACTCATCAAAGGTAAAATCCTCCAAGAGGAACTATCAATTCTGAATATCTATGCTCCAAATACAAGGGCAGCCACATTCATTAAATAAACTTTAGTAAAGCTCAAAGCACACATTGCACCTCACACAATAATAGTGGGAGACTTCAACACACCACTTTCACCAATGGACAGATCATGGAAACAGAAACTAAACAGGGACACAGTGCAACTAACAGAAGTTATGAAACAAATGGATCTAACAGATATCTACAGAACATTTTATCCTAAAACAAAAGAATATACCTTCTTCTCAGCACCTCATGGTACCTTCTCCAAAATTGACCACATAACTGTTCACAAAGCAAGCCTCAACATATACAAAAATATTGAAATTGTCCCATGCATCTTATCAGATCACCATGGACTGAGGCTGATCTTCAATAACAAAAGAAATAATATAAATCCAACAGTCACGTGGAAACTGAATAACACTCTTCTAAATGATACCTTGGTCAAGGAAGGAATAAAGAAAGAAATCAAGGACTTTGTGGAGTTTAATGAAAATGAAGCCACAACATACCCAAACTTATGGGACACAATGAAAGCATTTCTAAGAGGAAAACTCATAGCTCTGAGTGCCTCCAAAAAGAAACTAGAGAGAGCACACATAAGCAGCTTGACAAAACACCTAAAAGCTCTAGAACAAAAGGAAGCAAATTCACCCAAGAGGAGTAGACAGCAGGAAATAATCAAACTCAGGGGCAAAATCAACCAAGTGGAAACAAGAAGAACTATTCAAAGAATCAAACAATCAAGGAGGTGGTTCTTTGAGAAAATCAACAAGATAGATAAACCCTTAGCCAGACTCACTAGAGGCCACAGGAAAAGCATCCTAATTAATAAAATTAGAAATGAAAAGGGAGACATAACAACAGATCCTGAAGAAATCCAAAACACAATCAGATCCTTCTAGAAAAGGCTATACTCAACAAAACTGGAGAACCTGGATGAAATGAACACGTTTCTAGACAGATACCAGGTACCAAAGTTAAATCAAGATCAGGTTAATGATCTAAACAGTCCTATATCCCCTAAAGAAATAGAAGCACTCATTAATAGTCTCCCAGCAAAAAAAAAAAAAAAGCCTAGGACCAGATGGGTTTAGTGCAGAGTTCTACCAGACATTCAAAGAAGATCTGGTCCCAGTTCTGCACAAACTATTCCAAAAATAGAAGTAGAGGGAATTCTACCCAACTCATTCTATGAAGCCACAATTACTCTGATACCTAAACCACAGAAAGATCCAACAAAGATAGAGAACTTTAGACCAATTTCCCTTATGAATATCGATACAAAAATCCTCAATAAAATTCTCACTAACCTAATCCAAGAACACATTAAAGCAATCATCCATCCTGACCAAGTAGGTTTCATTCCAGGGATGCAGGGATGGTTTAATATATGAAAATCCATCAATGTAATCCATTATGTAAACAAACTCAAAGACTAAAACCACATGATCATCTCGTTAGATGCGGAAAAAGCATTCGACAATATCCAACACCCATTCGTGATAAAAGTCTTGGAAAGATCAGGAATTCAAGGCCCATACCTAAACATGATAAAAGCAATCTACAGTAAACCAGTAGCCAACATCAAAGTAAATGGTGAGAAGCTTGAAGCAATCCCACTAAGATCAGGGAATAGACAAGGCTGCCCACTTTCTCTCTACCCCTTCAACATAGTACTTGGAGTACTAGCCAGAGCAATTCGACAACAAAAGGAGATCAAGGGGATACAAATTGGAAAAGAGGAACTCAAAATATCACTTTTTGCAGATGATATGATAGTATATATAAGTGACCCTAAAAATTCCACCAGAGAACTCCTAAACCTGATAAACAGCTTCGGTGAAGTAGCTGGATATAAAATAAACTCAAACAAGTCAATGCCCTTTCTCTACACAAAGAATAAACAGGCTGAGAAAGAAATCAGGGAAACAACACCCTTCTCAATAGTCACAAATAATATAAAATATCTTGGTGTGACTCTAACTAAGTAAGTGAAAGATCTGTATGATAAGAACTTCAAGTCTCTGAAGAAAGAAATTAAAGAAGATCTCAGAAGATGGAAAGATCTCCCATGCTCATGGATTGGCAGGATCAACATTGTAAAAATGGCTATCTTGCCAAAAGCAATCTACAGATTCAATGCAATCCCCATCAAAATTCCAACTCAATTCTTCAAAGAATTAGAAAGGGCAATTGGCAGATTCATCTGGAATAACAAAAAACCTAGGATAGCAAAAGCTCTTCTCAAGGATAAAAGTACCTTTGGTGGAATCACCATGCCTGACCTAAAGCTTTACTACAGAACAATTGTGATAAAAAACTGCATGGTACTGGTATAGTGACAGACAAGTAGCCCAATGGAAGAGAATTGAAGACCCAGAAATGAACCCACACACCTATGGTCACTTGGTCTTCCACAAGGGAGCTAAAACCATCCAGTGGAAGAAAGACAGCATTTTCAACAAATGGTGATGGCACAACTGGTTGTTATCATGTAGAAGAATGCAAATTGACCCATTCCTCTCTCCTTGTACTAAGGTCAAATCTAAGTGGATTAAGGAACTTCACATAAAACCAGAGACAGTGAAACTTATAGAGGAGAAAGTGGGGAGAAGCCTCGAAGATATGGGCACAGGGAAAAAATTCCTGAATAGAAAAGCAATGGCTTGTGCTTTAAGATCGAGGATTGACAAATGGGACCTCATGAAACTGCAAAGCTTCTGCAAGGCAAAAGACACCTTCAACAAGACAAAAAGACCACCAACAGATTGGGGAAGGATCTTTACCTATCTTAAATCAGATAGGGGACTAATATCCAATATATATAAAGAACTCAAGAGGGTGGACTCCAGAAAATCAAATAACCCCCTTAAAAGATGGGACTCAGAGCTGAACAAAGAATTCTCACCTGAGGAATACCGAAAGGCTGAGAAGCACCTGAGAAAATGTTCAACATCCTTAATCATCAGGGAAATGCAAATCATAACAACCCTGAGATTCCATCTCACACCAGTCAGAATGGCTAAGATCAAAAATTCAGGTGACAGCAGATGCTGGCGTGGATGTGGAGAAAGAGGAACACTCCTCCATTGTTGGTGGGATTGCAAGCTTGTGCAACCACTCTGGAAATTAGTCTGGCGGTTCCTCAGAAAATTGGACATAGTACTACCGGAGGATCCCGCAATACCTCTACTGGGCATATATCCAGAAGATGTCCCAACCGGTAAGAAGGAAACATGCTCCACTATGTTCATAGCAGCCTTATTTATAATAGCCAGAAGCTGGAAAGAACCCAGGTGCCCCTCAACAGAGGAATGGATACAGACAATGTGGTACATCTACACAATGGAGTACTACTCAGCTATTAAAAAGAATGAATTTATGAAATTCCTAGGCCAATGGTTGGACCTGGAGGGCATCATCCTGAGTGAGGTAACCCAATCACAAAAGAACTCAAATGAAATGTACTCACTGATAAGTGGATATTAGCCCAGAAACTTAGGATACCCAAGATATAAGATACAATTTGCTAAATGCATGAAACTCAAGAAGAATGAAGACCAAAGTGTGGACACCTTGCCCCTTCTTAGATTTGGGAACAAAACACCCATGGAAGTAGTTACAGAGATGAAGTTTGGAGCTGTGACGAAAGGATGGACCATCTAGAGACTGCCATATCCGGGGATCCATCCCATAATCAGCTTCCAAATGCTAACACCATTGCACAGACTAGCAAGATTTTGCTGAAAGGACACAGATATAGCTGTCTCTTGAGACAATGCCGGGGCCTAGCAAACACAGAAGTGGATGCTCACAGTCAGCTATTGGATGGATCACAGGGCCCCCAATGGAGGAGCTAGAGAAAGTACCCAAGGAGCTAAAGGGATCTGTAACCCTATAGGTAGAACAACATTATGAACTAACCAGTACCCCGGAGCTCTTGACTCTAGCTGCATATGTATCAAAAGATGGCCTAGTCGGCCATCACTGGAAAGAGAGGCCCATGGGACTTGCAAACTTTATATGCCCCAGTACAGGGGAATGCCAGGGCCAAAAAGTGGGAGTGGGTGGGTAGCAGAGTGGGGGGGGGGAGGGTATGGGGGACTTTTGGGATAGCATTGGAACTGTAAATGAGGGAAATACTTAATAAAAATATTTTTTAAAAAAAGGAAGAAAGTGGGGAAAACCCTCGAAGATATGGGCACAGGGGGAAAAAATTCCTAAACAGAACAGCAATGGCCTGTGCTATAAGATCAAGAATTAACAAATGGGACCTCATAAAATTGCAAAGCTTCTGTAGGGGAAAAGATACTGTCAATAAGACAAAAAGGCCACCAACAGATTGGGAAAGAATTTTTACAAATCCTAAATCTGATAGGGGACTAATATCCAATATAAACAAAGAGCTCAAGAAGCTGAACTCCAGAAATTCAAATAACCCCCATAAAAAATGGGGTACAGAGCTAAAGAAAGAATTCTCAACTGAGGAATATGGAAGGGCTGAGAAGCACTTGAAAAAATGTTCAACATCCTTAATTATCAGGGAAATGCAAATCAAAACAACCCAGAGATTCCACCTCACACCAGGCAGAATGGCTATGATCAAAAATTCAGGTGACAGTAGATGCTGGAGAGGATGTGGAGAAAGGGGAACACTCCTCCATTGCTGGTGGGATTGCAAGCTTGTACAACCACTCTGGAAATCAGTCTGGCGGTTCCTCAGAGAACTGGACATAGTACTACCACTAGATCCAGCAATACCTACCCCTCCTGGGCATATATCCAGAAGATGTTCCAACTGGTAATAAGATACATGCTCCACTATGTTCATAGCAGTCCTATTTATAATAGCCAGAACCTGGAAAGAACCCAGATGTCCCTCAACAGAGAAATGAATACAGAAAATGTGGTACATTTACATGATGGAATACTACGCAGCTATTAAAAGCAATGAATTTATGAAATTCTTGGACAAATGGATGTATCTGGAGAATATCATCCTGAGTGAGGTAACTCAATCACAAAAGAAGTCACTTGATGTGCACTCACTGATAAGTGGATATTAGCCCAGAAACTTAGAATACCCAAGATACATCTTCCAAAACACAAGAAAATCAAGAAGGAAGACCAACATGTGGATACTTCATTCCTCCCTAGAATAGGGAATAAAATATCCATGGAAGAAGTTGTAGAAGTTTGAGCTAAGACAAAGGGATGGACCATCCAGAGACTGCCCCACCCAGGGGTCCATCCCATAATCAGCCACCAAATGCAGACACTATTGCATACGCCAGCAAGATTTTGCTGATATAGCTGTCTCCTGTGAGGCTTTGCCAGTGCCTGAAAAATTCAGAAGTGGATGCTCGCAGCCATCTATAGAATGGAACACAGGTCCCCCAATATAGGAGCTAGAGAAAGTACCTAAGCGCTCAAGGGGTCTGCAACCCTATAGGTGGAACAACAATATGAACTAATCAGTACCCCCAGAGCTCGTATCTCTAGGTTCATATGTAGCAGAAGATGGCCTAGTCGGCCATCACTGGGAAGAGAGGCCTCCTGGTCTAGCAAACTTTATATGCCCCAGTACAGGGGAACGCCAGGGCCAAGAAGTAGGAGTGAGTGGGTAGGGGAGGAGGGCGGGGGGAGGGTATAGGGGACTTTTGGGATAGCATTTGAAATGTAAATGAAGAAAATATCTAATTAAAAAAATGTGGGGAAAAAATAGATGATAGCCATGGTCTGAAAGGCCAGAGGTCAAGTCTAGTGTTGTCTTCTAGCAACTTTGCAGTTTGGATCTCATATTCAACCCACCCAATCATACCACACTTATCTATTTAATAAGAATAATGGTTCTTACATGCCTATCATCATTATGAAGACTGAGAGAAAGAATATGTGTATAAAGCTGAAGCTGGACATCACTGGACACTTCATGGTCACATCCCTCTAGAAGGAGAGGCAAAAGGATAATCACAGGATGGAAACCATCCTGGTCTATAAGCTAAGTTCAGGTTAGCCTGAGGTTTACAGGGAGATCCTGTATAAAAACAGACTGAGGGGGCTGGAGAGATGGCTCAGTGGTTAAGAGCACTGGCTGCTCTCTCAAACAATCCGAGTTCAATTCCAGCACCCACACGGCAGCTCATACCTGTCAGATACTCCAGTTCCAGGAGTGCTTCCTCACACAGACATATATGCAAGCAAAGTACCAAGGAACATAAAACTAAAAATAGAAAAAGAAAAACGAGAAAAAAACAGACAGATATGAACCTTCAGTGAGTCCTCAAATTGTAGTTGATATTTTTAAAACTTCTAACTCAACACAACTTTGGCAATACATTCGAGAATATCTTGGTTGGTGAATAGATGTATGTACGCAAACCATGATGTAGATCATGCAGCTTAGTGATTGATTTTCTTTTAAGCAAGAGCTAAATACTCTGAAAGCCTTAATTATATTTATATTATGTTCCACTTACACAACTGTGAAATACCACAAGTAGCAAATATAAGAATTATCCACAGTCAGATGCCGTTCCACTTCCTGGATGGAAGAGAAAATACAAATGAAAAATTACGTAATATTTGAAATAGATTCAGATATCGACATGAGCCTAAATGTTACAGAGGACTGTTTCTTACCTAAGAATGAAGCGAACTAGATTTCAGACTAGAATTAATACCACACCTACAGAAGGTTCTTGAGGTTTTTGACTTTTACTGTTTACTGTAATGCTAAGTGCTGGCCTCCAAGATCTGGTGTCTGCAAGTAGCCTCTGGGACCCTGCCCCCAAGTTAATTCTGATTGGTGAATAAATGTACTGGCAGCCAATTGCTGGGCACAAGAGAGATAGGTGGGATCTAGATTCCTGGGCTTGAGAACCATGAGGGAGCGAGAGGGGGAGGGGGAGGGGGAGGAAGAGAGAATAGGACTATAGAAAATCTGGCCCTGTGGGCAGACCAGTTGGAGATAAGAGCAGCCCAGATGACACACAGAAATAATGAGCGACAGCTTAGGGTTATCGATAGGGGAATAGATTCTAACAGCATGGAGGGTAGGCAGCTGCCCAGCTATTGTGCTGCCTAAGGCATATTTAAAAACATAAATATCAAGAATGTGTGTATACTTTCATCCAGGAACAGAAATGCTCAAAGGCAGGAAGAAACCCCACGTCAGGATTTATTAACAGATTTTTACTGCAGCAGTTGTTTAACTCCTCAGCTCCTCTGTATGTACTAAACTAAGTGGCAAGTCTGGCAACTTGCCCTCCTCACTGCCTCTATCATGTCTTTCTCTCTTTTTCACACTCAACTCTTATCACTCATCTGGCTCAGCAGTTCTCAAGGGCCCAGGGGACGGAGAACGTTGACAATGTGTGGAGATGCTTTAGGTAGTCACAAGTCTCTGTCTGTTTCACACACCAGCAGACTCAATGTCACGTTCTTTTCTTTTTCTTTGGTTTTTCCAGACAGGGTTTCTCTGTATAGCTGTCCTGGAACTCACTGTGTAGACCAGGCTGGCCTTGAACTCAGAAATCTGCCTGCCTCTGCCTCCGGAGTGTCACAGCACTCTGGTGGAGTCAGCTTGACAAAGCAAAAGCTGGGAAGCTGGTTCATGAAACAAAGAGTTTCAAGGAAACTCCCTTCCCGGGGGCCTGGCATTTTCTCCCTAATCTATATAAATCATAAAATTAATTTTTCCATTCCCGCATTAGTCTAGTGTATGGATCCACGTGCTCTCTATATAGTATTACCTTATAGTAAATGCCTTTTAAGATTGTATTCTAACATAGCTAAAGCCTTTTCCCAGTGTTCTTAGATTCCAGTTAGCAGCAAGGAGTTTAACCTATTCAGTAACTAATTAAGCACTACCATAAAACAAGAAAGCACTAGCCATTAATTCAGTTGTCTGCAGAAAGAGTCTAAAATTCTCACTGAGATAGAAATTCATATTACAGACTACATCCCATGCCAAGAGCAAATTAGTATACTATACTGATAACTGGAAAGTCTCCAGACATAGATAATTTAACAAGGCCTAGAGAATTTTGGGCTCAGTGACACTTCCAGCTCGACTGGAAAATTACATTCATATTTAACACCTCTCTTGTGTGTTTGTCTGTCTGTCACTACATCCTAATCTTGCCCATCTACTCTAGAGACTTTCCTACGAAGGCACAGGGGCCCAGAGGGTCTGCGGCACCGGAGTGCTGGGATTAAAGACATGTGCCACCACTGCACAGCAAAAATCATCTGCATTCATGCGTTTTCTTGAATTGAAGGAAAGTAAGTGGAATAAAATCTAAGTCTCGAGTTTGCCTTTGGTTTCCCATCACCATCACCATGTGTGGCTGAGACTTACTCATCCAAGAGTACCATTAACAGAATCTAGCATACTAGAGGATGAAGAAGCTAAGTAATAAGGATTTGGGTGCTAGCTAAATGGTGCAACATTGCCAAGCATGTACATGGCCTGCTATCTAACCCTTGACAAAATGAATGAGAGAGTGAGGGAGGGAGGGAATGAGTGAGTGAGGGAAGAAGGGAGGGAGGGAGGGAGAGAGTGAGGGAAGGAATGAACAAACAATTAAAAATGGAAACTGAGGGAGTGGGTGGGTAGGGGAGTGGGGGAGGAGGAGGGTCTGGGGGACTTTTGGGATAGCATTTGAAATGTAAATGAAGAAAACACCTAATTAAAAAATAAAATAAAAAAAAAGAAAAGAAAATTGGAAAAAATGGAAACTGAAGTAAAAATCAGATATCATTTCACAATTTATATTGACATGAAAACTAGTGACAGACAGGCAGAAACTTTCAAGTAGCTCTTAATTTGATTTCTAACTAAAACTGTTTAAAGCAATTTGTGATAGGAGAGCGCTAAAGGAGAATGCTACTGTGGTCTCTTTTCTCTTTTTCTTTTCAATATGTAAGTCTTTTGTTCTCCCAAAAGAGCCCAAATTATACTTGTGATGGCTTTTCAAGATTCAATGAAATGTCACTGAAATCAACTTACTTGGTTTCCAGCAATTGGCTTTATTGTGTGAATTCCAGCCCTTTTGCAGTGTAGTGTTGTCTTGGGTGATCTAGTGTTCAGAAATGGCAAAGAAGAGGAAGAAGTTACAAATGTATATGAGGGTGATTAAAATTCCACCCACAACTTTTAAGCTTAAGCAATTCAACTGGGTGCTAAAAAAAGAAAACAAGAAAAAAAAACAAACAAACAAAAAAACAAAAACAAAAAACCCTCTAATATAGCAACTGTCTAAGATGCTGTTCCGTTGATGGGAAGAGACGCCACGACCAAGACAACTCAGTATAAAAGAAAGCTTTTAGTTGGGGTATGCTCATAGTTTCAAAGGTTTAGTCTACTATCATGGTGAGCAACAGACAGGCACTGAATCAGTAGCTGAGAGCTGTGTATTCTGATCCATGAACAGCAGGCCAGGAGAGACACTTCTGCCAGGCATGAGTTTTGAAACTTGAAGGCCCACCCCAAGTGACACACCTCCTTCAGTAAGGACACACCTATTCCAACAAGGAATATCTTGAATACCTACTAATCCTTCCAACCAGTCAGCTGGGGACTCAACAGGCAAATGTAGAGCCTATTGGAGAGCAAGCAGGGTGGGGGTGGGGACTATTTTTATTCAAACCCCCCTGGGGCTTTTTCCTTCTGCTTTCCTTGAGCTAGCCTTTCTTTGCACATAGGTTTAGTGGAAGGAAATTTACTGAAGTCAGAACATCTACATTATGTGAATGAATGCCATTTTTATAATGTAGGAACAAATGGATGTATATATAAGACAAAACAACAGCAACAAACTTACTTACGTAGTGTTTTCAACTTTACAGCTTTCTGGTATTTTCCATGATACAAATGAGTTTCCTTCATACTCTAATTTAATCTAAGAAATGAGATGAAAGTTCATGTTAATAAAAACAACAAAACACTGTTCATCTCCATGTTAGGCTGTGGATTCAACTTTCTGGTTTCTATTGCCTTAAAAAAAAAACAACTAAACTTCAGTTCCTTGGATATCATGCATAGTTGACTGCTTCCCTCGAATCTGTTTGCCACAGAGAGGAGAGAGTCTGCAGGTCACACACTGAGGAAGTGTGCACCCAGGTAATTCTGATTAAACATGTCAGCAGGCAATAGTTGGGGAGAAGGGACACAGGCAGGGTTTTGGTCCTCTGCTTGGGGCCATGAGGAAGAGGAAGGAGAAGCAGAAAGCAGCCACCATGGAAGAAGATGAATAAGCAGGAGGGAGGAGAGCTGTGCCATAAAAACATGTCCATGTGGGTTGGCCAACTGCAGTTAAGAGCAGCCGAGATGGAACATAGAAATTTTTAAGTATTAACTCCACATTATGGGTAGTAAAGTAGATAATAACAACATGGAGGGTGGATAGTTGCTGCTGCCTAAGGCATATTTAAAAATAAAAGGCTGTGTGTGTCTTTCATCCAGGAACATAAAAGGTCAAAGGCAGGAAGAAACCCTGTTTTAGTCAGGATTTCTATTCCTGCACAAACATTATGACCAAGAAACAGGTTGGGGAGGAAAGGGTTTATTCAGCTTACACATTCCACATTGCTGTTCGTCACCAAAGGAAGTCAGGACTGGAACTGAAGTAGGCCAAGAAACAGGAGCTGATGTAAAGGCCATGGAGGGATGTTCTTTACTGGCTTGCTTCCCCTGGCTTGCTCAGCCTGCTCTCTTTTAGAACCCAAGACTACAAGCCCAGGGATGACACCACTCACAGTGGTCCCTCCCCCGATGATTACTAACTGAGAAAATGTCTTACAGTTGGATCTCATGGAGGCATTTGCTCAAGGATGGCTCCTTTCTCTGTGATAACTCCAGCTTGTGTCAATTGACACAAAACCAGTCGGTTCAAACCCCATGTTTTTTAAAACATTATTATTCCTACAATTCAGTAAAGAAGAACATCAAAGGAGAACTTGTTACACACCGGCAGTCTGTACATCTGAGGTTGGAGAGATGGCTCCTCCTGGGGTAGAGGCAGTGTTGATTCCCAGCACACACATCAGGCTCATAAGGACCTGGAACTTCATTCAGTTCCTGGAATCTTCCTTCCTCTTCTACCCTCCAGGAATACCAGCACACACTACAAACACTATCATGACTTATGGGTTACCCTTTTCTACCTTTATGGGTTACCTATTTCTAAAGCTACAGACACACACACTGAGGTGGTGAAAGGGAGAGAGAAATACAAAGAGAGATGGGGGTAGGGAAGAGGAAGAGAACGGGAATAGTAGTGCAACCCAGTGTGTCTGGGTCAAATATAGAACACCCAGACAAAAAGAATAAGCTATAGAAAAAGACTCCTAAAATTAACCAATATAAAATATATACATTTTACTCTCACATTTAGCAAAATTGACCACACTTATAAAAAAGTCTTAACAAAAATCAATGAAGTATTGCTAATACATACTTGTCTTTGTTAGGATTTCTACTGGTGTGATGAAACACCATGACCAAAAGGAAGTTGAGAAGGAAAGGGATTATTTAGCTCACACTTCCATATTGCTATTCATCACCAAAGGAAGTCAGGGCAGGAAGACAAACACAGAGGGAATCTGGAGGCAGGAACTGATGCAGAGGCCATGGAGGGGTGCTGCTTACTAGACTGCTTTACATGGCGTGCTCAGAGTGCCTTCTTATGGAACCAAGAACCACCATTCCAGGGATGGCACCCCCCACCATGGGCTTGGACCACCTCCATTGATCACCAAGTGAGAAAATGCTTTACAGCTGCATCTCCTGGAGGCATTTCCTCAACTGAGGCACCCTCCTACCTGATTACTATAGCTTATGTCAAGTTGATACAAAACTATCGAGTATACTACTATTCTTTTCAATATTAACAAAACAAAATGAAAGGTCCTCATAAACTTACATAGAAAAAACCTCTAGAGAATCTGTAATCTTAAAGCAAAAATAAATCAGAAAAGTGGATTTCTGAATGATTCTTAAAAGAAAACAATCAATGTAATTCTAATAATACTTGAAAAAATCAGTGATAGCATTTTATGTTATCAAATTTTACCATATATCACATAAGTAATGGCTAAAAGGATATTTATAACATTAGATGTTTGTAAAAGAAATATATTTGAAAACAAACCCAGTTGTCATTATAAGAATAAGAGAACATTCCCCCAGAAGAAGGGAGATTATTTTTGAAAAGACAAAGAGGAGTTTGTAGAAAGAAAATAGCATTTAGTTGTAGGAAAAAAATATAATGCTTATAAACCTCTGTTGTCCTGGCAAATCTTGGTCATGAACTTCATCATATCTAGAATCAAATATAACCTAAGGAGCTGGGTAGACAGGATGGGGTTTTCTTGATTGGATCAAGAAATGAATAAGAAAGCTATTACTTTTTACCTGTTAACTCTGATTCTTGGTGTTAAGTGAATCTATCCTGTTGCTAAGACATTCCTTTCCTGGTGTTAGACCGACTTCTTCAGGATTCCAATGTAGAGGGAAAACTTGAATGTCTCTAGGAATTCCCCAGGTCTCCAACACCAGAGTGTACTGCTGAGATACTGAGTGTCTTGTACTGAACAACTACTGTATTCTCGGTCTTTCCACCAGGAGCCAGCCAATGTTGGACTACCCAGACCACAGGCTGTAAGCCAGTCTGATAAATCTAATAAACTCTGAGTACATGTACTCCTATTGTGGTTTGAAAGCGAACTACACCCTCATTTGGCTCATGTGCTTGAACACTTGGATCTCAATGGTGGTGCCAACTGGAACGTCTATGGAAGACTGCAGTCAAGAAGTATTCCCCTAGTTCTGAGAAGGGATTGATTAGCTTCCATCCACAAATGGGACACTTCAACCCTCCAGGGATCGAGGACATTGAGGCCGAGGCCATGGTAACAGTGTGAGAGCCAGAGCTGGAACTGAAGCTGGAGGGGAGTCCCAGGACAGCACACTTTCTACAATGTAATTGTGGTGGGGATTATGGGAAAAACATGTGATAAACCTACACCGAGCTGGACATACAAACAAGTGCATGAAAAAACAAATCCACATGCTCTTGCAGCAGGATATTGATCACACTGCAGACCCTGAGATTGTGTACTGGAAAAATCTGGCTCTAGTTGTGGTGTGGCTCAGTCCTAGCACATGCCTTTAACCTAAGTGCTTTCTTTTTATTGTAAGAGGGAGTAAATAAAGTCAACCACAGGTCAAGAGACTGAGCAAGCAGCCAGTTGACAGAGAATGAACATAGGAAAACACCATAGAGAGTAAGAGGAAGATAGGAGAACAGATAGAGAGGCGCACAGGAAGTAGAAAAGAAGGACATTGAGTTTGAAGGGTTTCTGAGACAGTGTGGAGGAGAACTGGCTCTCTCCTTCTGGAATGTCGGTTGAGGAAGGTCAGCTGGGTGCTTGTTCTGCCTCTCTGAGATTTTCATTATAGCATTTGGAACCTGGGTCTTCAGGGTTCATTTGGTAACATCAAATGATTGGGATTTTGCTTAAAAACAACATTCAATATTGTGCCAATTGTATAAGATGTTACTACTGAAAGAAGCTAAATGAAGGATGCCATGTTTCTATGCAGGTTCTCTTAGGCTTACAATTATTTGTAAAGAAAAACAAATAAATCTATTAACTGTGGGAGAGAGACACAGAGACAGAGAATGCTAGTTGATTGGCAAAGTGCTTACTGTGCAAACATGAAGACCTAAATTTAATCCCCAAGAGTCATATAACAAGCTGGGTAGGGAACCAATCTGTGTAATCTCAGCACTGTGGCAACAGAGACCAAAGAATCCCTGATCCTTGCTGCCTAGCTATGTAGCCAATATGAGAACTCAAGTTTCAGTAAGGGACTCTGTCTCAAAGGAATGAAAGTGGGCTGGAGAGACACTTCAGGGTTCGAACACTTGCTGCTCTTGCAGAGGAATCATCCCTAACTTCAGTTTTACGGCATCCAACATCCTCTTCTCACTTCTAGAGGCAAACATGTATCCATGTAGAAAACATTCGCACAAACAAATTGTTAAAAAAAAAAAAAAAAAGGTGTAGCATGATTGCAGAAGACAACCAATGTTGATCTAGTAATAGATTGGTTAAAAAACATAGAAAATCTAATAATACCTATTTTTGTCAAAGATCTACACTAGGTGAGAGTATAAGCTTAATTGTCATTTTGAGAAGTGTCTTATAGAGTCTCTGTAATCCATTAACTCTGCTCTTGGCTATATAAAGAAAAAACAAAACAAACAAAAACAACAAAACCTCCACAAACAAAAAGCCTGCAGAGATCCATGGAGAAGAGCATTCCTCACAGAGTTGTTCGTGGTTGTAAGAAGCTATATGTCCATCAGCAGGGGGCACCTAAATACACTTGAATTAATACATTATCACTCTAAGTAGACAGCATTAAGAGAAATCAACTATGGGGCTAGAGAGATGGCTCAGCCATTAAGAGCCTTAGATGCTCTTGCAGAAGACCCAGGTTGGATCCTCTGCATCCTTATGACAGCTCACAATTAACTGCCTGTGACTCCAGCTTTCAGTCCCAAAGCCTTCTTCTGGCTTCCAAGGCTACTGCACAGGTGGTACACATAGTTATATGCAGATAAATACTCATATACTCATAAAGTTTTTTAAAAAGAGAGAAATGAAGGAGATATGGTGTTAAACATTTTTAAAAGTAATACAGAGACTGAGGTTTATCCCTGAGAAGAATTTATATCTGTTGTAAACTTATAATTGTTGAATGACAGTTACTATTTTCTTCTCAATAATTAGGCAATATAAACACATAAAATAGTCCCTTCTTTTGTTGTTGTTGTTCTACATTGTAGGGAACATAGAAAGCCCCTACTGATTGTGCACTGCAGAAATGGGCACAGTCATGACAAAAACCAGGGTATTTGAAGCGCAGGCAATTAGCAGAGCTTGTCTCCATACGAGTAAGGCTCATAGCTGGCAAAATGGTCTTCCTCTGGTCTATGTGAGTGTTCACAGGTAATTAATCACTGTGTGAAAAGCATGGCAACTAACTGCAGCTTCCTCCTCTCTTGTTTACAGCCTGAGGCTGCTGACCTACAGAGATCTCCTAACCAGACTAGAAACCCTTCTCCTGTGTTGTGCATAATGAACACGTCAGGTGCGAGGTTGGTACATTAGTAGATGTGACTCCATTTGAGTGTACAACCCACCCAACCCCTAGCTTCACCAAATGTGTTTGTCCTTTCTTCATTCCCTCACCTTACTGTGAATCAGAATTCCAGATCCACTCCACATGGGTGACACTATGTACATACTTAAGGGCATGTATCAGAGGGGGTAACAATAGAAGGGTAATAATGAGAGGAAAAAGAAGATGCAGGGTTAAGTATCTAGTAAACAGAGATAAAAAGCCAAGTATGACTAACTCTTAGGAAATACTAATCTTTTTAAAGATACTTGATACTTACAGAACTCCTGGTACTAAAAATGGAATAGTCTTGGCTATTTATGTAGTACCTGTAGAAAAAAAAAAGGCAGGATGTGAATATTAACAGCAGTTTCTCCTTGACATATGAGAGACTCTACACATGGTTAGGACATGCCCAGGCTTCCAAGAGCTCTGCCCTCCATGGGAAGTAAACCTAGAGCTTAAAAAAAAAAAAAAAAAAAAAAAAGTCAGAGATTGCTAGCCATTAGTCTGGCTGGTCAGGGCTTGCTGAGTTCAGCAGACATTAAAATGGCATGAGAAGTAAGTCCCCTTCCTTATTCATTTTGGTATTTGAAACAGAATCTCACTACGTGGCCCTGACGAGTCTGGCAATCATGACGTAGTCCAGGTTAGCCTCAAATTCCTGGTAAACCAACTGCCTCACCCCCGAGTG
This sequence comes from Mus musculus, assembly GCF_000001635.26. Taxonomy (NCBI): domain Eukaryota; kingdom Metazoa; phylum Chordata; class Mammalia; order Rodentia; family Muridae; genus Mus; species Mus musculus. The sequence continues at coordinate 177,819,333 of NC_000067.6, read as the reverse complement.
CTTGAATTTCAGACACCCACTTGCCATACTCGTTACATAAATTTGGTAGAACAAATGCCACTGGTTATATTACGCTTGACTCTTTCTTTCATGTAATGAACTCAGCTAGAATTTAAAAAACCAAAGACTGGAGTTTCAGAAACCATTAGTTTTCATCTTAGCACATGAAAAATATAACTCTTAAGTCCTTGTTTATGATCATTTTTATATTATTCATTACCAAGGATAACTTAATTTCAACATAACTCACCCATCTCGAGAGGAATTGTGGACAAGAAATATGACATAAGCCACTGTGTACATGTAATTCATTAAACGTTGTCAAGAAATCACAAAGAAGGATAAAATTCACTTTCATAATATATTCAACCCCAAATGTAATTGCTGTAAAATAATGATCAGCAAGGTATTTTTACATTCTTTTAAATAACTCCTTGAAATCTGATGTATCCATCTCAATTTGAAATGTATTTTTAAAAGCTCACAAGTAACACCTGTCAGTAATAAATCTCATGGCCTATGGCTTAGGCATGAAATAGGGGGAACATCCAGGGGGTAGAAAGAATTCTGGGATAGAGCAAGGTGAGATGAGGCAGAGTGGAAGATTTGCTTGGGAAAATGTGATGAGCTGAACACATGGCACCTGAGCACAGGTAACCAGACACATGGTAGAATGTAAATCAGAATAAATGGGTTAATCTAAGTTATGATCTAGTCAGAGAAGAGCCTAGCTATATGGACAAGGTATCAGTAAATATATTTTGAGTCTGAGTCTTAATTCTGGGAGCATGGGCCTGGGAGGTAGAACCAGACCTAACTTCTATATAAAACATCTTAATATTTTTCTGCCTTCCCATCTGTTTGATGATCTATTTCACATCTACCCTGCATATAAATTGCCATTGGAATATGTCCACTCCTAAACTTTTAAGTCAGACATGATAAGAAACTGGAGGCAAAGGCTAATGCTTTAGAAGAAGTAGTTTTAGCAGTGGGACAGGATAGAGCAAATATTAAGGTTAGGTTAGCTACCAAATGTCATGCTTCATTTCAATATTTTTGTGTCACGCCATTACCTTATAATGCAACCATTGATTGGGAAAAGACTAAGGCTCATTTGCAGGGAGTGTGAAAAGATTCAAATATTTCACATTATATGGAGCAATTGAAGGCAGAAATTTCAGATATTAGCAGAAGTCATTTGGGTACTTGGAACAATGATGAATTAGCCAGCGATTTAAAAAATAATCTTAGTGCATTGAATCCCTTGGATTGGGTTCAATATATAATCTTGCTTGTTATTATTATTGGCATTAGTTTATTAGTAATTGTTGTTTCCACTTATCTTCAGCGTTCTTCTGAGATTCCCTAGCCACGAAGAGGTGGGATGTTCTGGAACTTTGTCTAAAAATAAAAAGGGAGGAAATGCCACACCCACTCCAGTGGAATCTCTGTGACAAGTCCAAAATCTTGGCCGCAGTGCGGAGGCAAAAAGTTTCACGGAAACTGGTCACCTGGAAGATCTTTGGCATTCCCTAACACAGATGTGTTTCAGATTTGTCTCTGAGAGTTTTGCGTGCTTACCTTCAGTATTGTTTTATTATAGGTTCCCCTAAGGAATGATCTGACAAATAACTAAGTTAAATTGAACATTGCTTGCTGGCATCCACCAGTATCCTAGTCAGTGTTGAGATGACCCTGGGCTTGGAATTTCTTAAGGATGTTACTCTTTCAGACGAAATGCCTCCAGAGTTGATAGTGAAAGAAATGAGGCATTGCAGTTTGCTGGGTAGGAGCTAGAAATCTCAAGGCTAGTTCAACATAGTAAACTTAGAATTCTCATTACAGACATGAATGGCAGCCTACATTACATAATAGTAGAAAGAAGGTGGGTTGTGGTTTAAGGAGGAACTAGAGTATTGTATTATTCATGAAAAGGTTGGCAGAATGGAACTTCCCTGGGCATGTTTTTCACTAGGTCCAGAGGAATAGCATAATTAGGTATTTCCTAAGGGAACCCTGTTGGTATGTTAAACAATACAATAGAATTGCACCTGGGTTTATTAGCCCTTTCACCTGTCTCCTGAGAATAGCTAGCTGACTTTAGATAAGGCTGATCTTATCTCAGTTGTAAACACTGCCTGGTTCCTTCTCGATTTTATGTATGCATTTTATCTGTTTTGTGTAAAGAGCCATTATGCATCTCGATGTACTTTGGCTGATGTATTGCCTAACTTCTTTGTTTTTCTTCTGTATTATAAGTCTGATGCTTGCTTTTGAGAAATTACATTCAGATACAGCACTCCCTTGTGTCTGTGTCTGTTTGTCATTTGCCAACTCCTTGACCACTTGGGTACCAGGAACCTGAATTCTCCTGAGGGTTGAGGGACTGAATGAGTCCAGTTCGTGGCAGTGAAGTTGCTGCAGGATCATCTTTTGCACTCTGCATTCAGATGCTCATTTCTGAACCCTGAGATCTGGTTGCAGTGACAACAGGGGCATGGCCATGATTATTAAAGAATCTCCTGTCTATGCTGTGTAAAGAATGCTCTCCAATTATCTGTGATTGGTTAATACAGAGCTGATCAGCCAATGACTGGGCAGAGGAGATAGAAAAGCTAGAATTCTGATTCCCAGCCAGGTGGAGAGAAAGGGGAGAGGGAATGGCAGATGAAGAGGAGAGGAAGAGAGGAGAGAGAAGAAAGAGAGAAGAGAAAGGAAGCAATCCGCCATGAGGCAGGTGAGGTCCAGATGTAGGTCACCATGAACAGGTGTGTCAAAGAGAGTTTGCCCTGAGGAGAGACAGACAGAATAGGAGTAGCCAAGGACAGATTAAATGCAAGTAATGAGTGTGTGGTTGGGAAGTAGCCAGACTAGCATAGAGGGTTTAGATAAATGAATATATGCCCAGGTATTGTTCTTAAGACGTGTTGATTAAATCTAATAGATCTCTGTGTCTCATTACTTGGAAGCTAGGGCAAGGATTAGAAAAAACTAAAACACCTTTAAATTTTCTCCTACATAGGGGAGGTTGTTAGGATGCTATTATTTAATCTTTTTATCAATATTACACAGGCCTTAATAGATCTCTGAAGTGTTCTTTCAACAGATATTCACCATCAATAGAAAGTTGCAACTTTTTATGGACATGTACAGATCAAAATAAGAAAACGCATGCTTTTATCTAGTACTGTAAACTAAATGAAAGAGATTTTCACCATAGGTTTTTACCCCCAGTAATTGCAAACCATCTCTAACTTCCTATGGATTTAATATAAGATCCTTTACATTGTTTTTGGAACTGTTAGGACAGAAGAAAAATACAAGTGGCAGTTTTGGCATTTTAACTAACAGAGTTGAAGTATCCATGTAATTTGTGAATATGCTAGTGACTAAGTGACAGTGCTCCCTATCCTTGTGAATGTGCTGGTGACTGAGTGACAGTGCTCCCTTTCCTTGTGATTATGCTGGTGACTAAGTGACAGTGCTCCCTTTCATTGTGGATGTGCTGATGGCTAAGTGACAGTGCTCCCTTTCATTGTGCATGTGCTGGTGGCTAAGTGACAGTGCTCCCTTTCCTTGTGATTGTGCTGGTGGCTAAGTGATGGTGCTCCCTTTCCTTGTGCATGTGCTGGTGGCTAAGTGACAGTGCTCCCTTTCCTTGTGATTGTGCTGGTGGCTAAGTGATGGTGCTCCCTTTCCTTGTGCATGTGCTGGTGGCTAAGTGACAGTGCTCCCTTTCCTTGTGATTGTTCTGGTTACCTGATCCTCTATCAGCTTCACCTCACCTGGGGCTGGCATCAGGGAATGGGATCAAGGGATTCTATAAAGGTTGCATGTACCTTACTAATCTAGACAGCTTTGTTAATGATAATGCCTTCTCCTTCCTGCTTCCTTCTATGTGTCAATTACTTAATGTGTTAATGTCAGAAATGGATCTCAGAAGATTTATACATGAGGAATAAATCTCAGGAGATTTATTCCTCATGTATATGCAGATGAGTTATAGCCCTTACTTTGATTTCTAGCCCTGTGCCCCTCTAAAAAGTGAAAGAGCATTAATTGACTAACTTTAACCTTTCCTTCATCTCTTAATAGAAAACTCCCTTCTTAGTTTCATGGTCGTCGTCCCCCCCACCCCCCGCCAATTTCTACAATTTATGGATTATGACTTTTGGGTGAATCATTTTTATCTCAAAGTCTATGCCTATTTATGTATAAACTGAGAAAACATTGAGAAAACATTTTGGAGACTAAAATCATTCTACTTATAACAGGTTCGACTCCATATACCTGCTGGAAAACTAAAGGAAACATACTCTTTTGAAGCATACTCAGAGTATTTATAAAACTTCATCACTTAGTTGGCTCAACACAAGCACTAACATATTTCCAAGAACAGACATCATGTGGACATACTCTGTGGATATGTACCCCGGTTAAGAAGTTATTACAAGGCCAGGCATGGTGGCACATGCTGTTAGTCCCAACAATCAGGGGACAGAATCAGATGGATCTCTGTGGGTTCAAAGTCAGCCTGGTCTACAGAGTAAGTTCTAGGTCAGCCAGGGATATGTACAGACCCTGTCTCAAAAATCTATGACAAGAGAAGAAAGCAAAATCTGTGTATATACTTGGGATTTAAAAACAAACTGCTGGATCTGGGCATGTTCACACACACCTGTGGAGCCGAGGCTGGAGAATCAGGAGGTCAAGCCCAGTCTAGCCTAAAGAGTGAGACCTTTTCTCAAAGGGCAAAGCAAAACCACCCCACAACTTACGGATAAATAATTCAAGCACGATAGAGAATAACATAAGTTAAAACTACCAAAAAATAAATTTTGGAAGGATTTCATGTTACTTTTTGTGAGGTGTGATTGAACAATCCTATAAGGGGAACCCATTCTTTAGAGAATCCAATGAGGAAACTATTAGTTAAATATCTGAAGACCTTAGAGCTGAATGTGGTGGTAAATGCTTCTAATCCAGTGCTTAGGAAACTGAGGCAGGAGAATCAGCCTGTGCTAAACAATGAGACTCTGTTTCAAAAACAGAGAAACTGGGAGAGGATGCCAGTGAGCTAGAGAGAGAATGTTATATCAGAAGAAGCCCATCAAGACAGAAGGGATTAAGCTGGGTTTTGGTGGCGCATTCCTTTAATGCCAGCACTTGGGAGGCATAGGAGGCAGATTTCTGAGTTAGAGGCCAGCCTGGTCTTCAGAGTGAGTTCCAGGACAGCCAGTATTATACAGAGAAACCCTGTCTAGAAAAACAAAAATAAATAAATAAATAAATAAATAAATAAATAAATAAATAAATAAAAAGCTAGAAGGGATTTTAAAATATACAAACAGAAAACAGAGGTACAAAGATGAGTATGGCAAGAAAGCTTATGAAAAGATTGATTAAGATTTTTAAAAGACACAATTAAATGATATTAAGCAAAAGGTGTCATAGTTAGAGGATAAAGCAGATATTAAAAAGGTAGTCACTGGGCCAGTGAGCTGGCTGTCTTAGTGAGGGTTTCCTTATGCTGTGAAGACACCATGACCACGGCTACTCTTATAAAGGAAAACACTTAATTAGGGCTGGCTTACAGTTAAGAGGTTTAGTCCATTGTCATCCTGGTGGGAAGCAGGTGGCATGCAGGCAGACATGGTGCTGGAGAGGAAGCTTAGAGTTCTACATATGGATCCTCAGGGAGCAGGAAGATAGTCCAACAAGGTCACACCCACTCCAACAAGGCCACACCAACCAGTGTCACTACCTATGGGGGCCATTTTCTTTCAAACCATCACAATAGCTGAGCAGGTTGAAAGAGCTTGCTGTGTAATCCTGAAAACTCAGGTTTGGTCTCTAGAATCCATGTGAAAAGCAGGTCCAGTGCCTCCAGTCTACAATCCCACACTACTATGTAAGACAGGAGGCAGAGACAGAATAAGCTGGAATGCTCTAGTCATAAAATAGTGACACAGTAACAAATGGATATTGCCTCAAACAAGATCAATTACAAGGTAGAAGGAGAGAACTGATTGGCGGTTCATGTCTATAATCTCAGCATTTTGGGGCTTAGGCAGGAGGATCATCATGATTGGAGGTCAGCCTGAACTACATCGTAAGTTCGAGGCTGGAGTGGGCTATAGAGTGAGACATTGTTTCAAAGAACAAACTATACATACATACATATATACATACAAACGTGTGTGTATAACACATGTGTGTGTAAGGGTCCATGATTCACAGAAGAATGATACCCCAGACTCAAATAGTATATAGACTCAATAAACTCAATGAACGTTTGATTCTGCATGGATCTCCTATTATCAAGACCACAAGGAGAGCTCACAGGGCAGAGTTAAAGCACATTAGGAGAGTTTGGATTAGGTGACCTTTATCTTGCTCCACCTCTAGGGACATTCCAAAACCATTATTTGAGTGCGGGGCCTGAAAACTGTTGTTGGGAAGGTCTGGAAAGTGTTGCTTAGGAAGTCTGGAAACTGCTGCTGACCCATTGTCCAAGCCTCAGGCCAGGTGGCTGGGCAGCTTCTGAGGCCTGGTATTGCCCAGTTCTTAGAAGCAGAGATTTAGGCCTGAACTGCCAATTTGAAGTCAGTTATGGGATCAGCCTAGCTTTCTCTTATGTATGTATGTATGTATGTATGTATGTATGTGTGTATGTATGTATACAAATATATATATATATATATATATATATATATATATATATGCACATATATGAGGCCTGAATTATATAATAGCTTTCAAAAAGTACATCTTATCAAAACTGACTCAATAAGAAACAAAAAGCCTAAATATTTGTATAGCTCCCAGAGGATACAAAATCTCATCTGAAACAGTGGACTCAGAGGCTGAAGAGTGCTACTAAAACTTTCAAGTAACAAATTAATCCAATCTGAGGCAAGCACTTTCAAAAAACTGGAAAAGAGCTAACATTTTGTGGATGGTTTTTGTACGTCTAGTGTTACACTAACAACAAAGCCTTAACACACAGAGCATGTCAGTACTTGCCTTTCATTCCAGCACTTGAGAGGCAGACACAGACTGTCTGTGAGTTTGAGACCATATTCTGATACTCATAGCAAGTTCCAGATCAGCTACATAGTGAAACCTTGCCGAAAGAAAGAAAGGAAGGAAGGAAGGAAGGAAGGAAGGAAGGAAGGAAGGAAGAAAGAAAGAAAGAAAGAAAGAAAGAAAGAAAGAAAGAAAGAAAGAAAGAAAGAAAGAAAATGAAAGACCAAAAGAAAGAAAAAGAAGACGGTAATAGGTTGGCTGGAGAGATGGATTAGTGATTAAAGGTATATATTGTTCTTAATATTGTTCTTACAGAGAACTGGAATTCATTTCTCAGCACCAATAGTGGGCAGCTAAAAACTGCCTGTAGCTGGGCGGTGGTGGTGCACCCTTTTAGCGTGTAGTTTTTGCTATCCAACTTTAAGCTCTGAGCAGACTGTGCTAACAGCCCCACCCAGGTTCTCTAGATCCCTGGATGAAACACACACACACACACACACACACACACACACACACACACACACACACATTAGCTTATCTTTGATATGCTTTAGCTTAATGTCCAGGCTCTTCTAAGCCTCTCCCAGCTATCCTGCCCTTCTCTTCACTCCCAGCTCAACACCTCTATCTCTTCCCTCACCTCAGTTGCTCAGTTACCTTTAATCTTAGCTCAATACCCTAGATCTGCCCTCAGCCTCAACTTAACTATGTTTCTGATGTCCCAGCTGCTACCCTAGGCTCACTTGGCTGATGGCTGCTCCACCCAAGACCTCACATGGCTGATGGCTCCTTCTTTCCCCCCACTCCACAAGCATGGTGAATACTTTTCTCCTCCAGTGTCTGCTAGCGCACCTGCAGAGAAAACTGGAAGTCCCACCTATGCCTATTCTGCCCAGTTCTTTGGCTGCTAGCATCTTTATTGATCAGTCAAGACCCAATTTGGGTAATAGGATCTTCAGTGTTCACCTAAAGATTCCTGGTCAAAACATCAGAACCACTCCAAAAATACCCCCTTTATGTCTCAGCACTCACGAGGCAGAGACAGCCAGGTCTATAGAGTGAGTTGCAGGGCAGCCAGGACTACACTGAGAAATCCTGTCTCAAAATTAAACAAACAAACAAACAAACAAGCAAGCAAACAGTAAACCAAAACAAAAATTGTAATTTCAGCTCCCGGAGATCTGACACCTCTAGCCTTTGGATACTGTACTCATATGCACAAGTGTCATGTCCCTACACATATACAACACATATAATAACACAAATAAATGTATCTTGTAAAAACCAAACTGAGCAGAAAAAAATCCAAAGCCCAAATACATAGATACAAATATCCTCAAGTAAATATTTGAAGATTGAAGTCAAATAGAACACAAACAAACCATAACAAGCTGGATTTATACTAAGTAATTGTTAATTAGGAAACTCTATAGATGAAACACACCACAAATATAAAGAGAATAAATCATATAAATATTTCAAGACATGGAGAAAATGACGGACTTTTGTGTGACTTCATAATTTAAAAGGGCCTTTAGTGCAAGAGACTGCCTACCTAGTGACAGGACACCTATCCTACACTTAGTAGAGATAATTGCTCAACTAGAAAACATGAGTTGCAATTCCACCAGAAATGCTGAGTAAAAGAGATGTCACTTGGAGGTACTAGGAAATTCAATAATAAAAAGTAAAATAAAATCATAGGATTGAGGAAAGGGCTTGGGGCATAGCTCAGGTGTAGAGCATGTGCTTAGTATGTAGCCCTGGGTCCAATCCTGAACGTAAAATACAGGGGGGTGGAGTGGGAGATACGGTGTTTAATATCATCAACGTGACAGTCAAGAATCACTGCATTAGACTCACAAAATACGTTATCTCCACTGTGAAAGAGAAAAAGGCTTACGAAGTTATCAGAGCCTTTGCTCTTTCTCACAGATCTCTCCACAATGGCTACTCTTTTTAATATTTAATTTAGTAACTTTAACATTTATTTAAAAAAAAATGTGTATTGTGTCTTGTATTTCCACATACCACCTATATGCAATGTCTATGGAGGACAGAAGAGGGCAACAAATGTGCTGGCACAGGAGTTGCAGACTGTTGTAAGCCAGTGCTCTTAACTACTGAGCCATCTCTCCAGCCCCTATATTTCATTTTCAATTCAGACTTTATTCTTTAATAGGTCTAACTATAATCCCAAGTTTGCTTTGACTTGTTGGCCCCTGGAATGCTGGGACTCACACGCACCAATTCACATAATATATCCCTTGGGAAAAAGAACCCCTCTCTCCTTGTAAAGAAAACCTTACAGTTATTTGATCTTTTTTGTTGTTTTCCTTGTAAAGAAAACTTTACAGTTATTTGATCTTTTTTGTTTGTTGTTTGTGGTTTTGGTTTTCTTGATACAGGGTTTCTCTGTGTAGCTCTGGCTATTCTGGAACTCTCTCTGTAGACCAGGCTGGACGTGAACTCAAAGATCCTCCCAAGTGCTAGGATTAAAGGCATATGCCACCACAAGCCTGGCTCAATTGTTTGAATCCTTGTTGGCTGGGTAATGGGGGGGGGGGGATAATTCTTTTTCTTTTATTTATTTATTTATTTATTTATTTATTTATTTATCGTATGAGTATACCATGGCTCTCTTCAGACACACAAGAAGAGACATTAGATCCCATTACATATGGTTGCAAGCCAACAACATGTGGTTGTTGGGAATTGAACTCAGGTCCTCTGGAAGAGCAGTCAGTGCTCTTAACTGCTGAGCCATCTCTCCAGCCCCTAATTCTTATTTTTATGTAGCATACTTATGGTACTTTTTTTTTTTTTGTGAGAAAGAGTTCCTCTGTACAGTTTCTCCTTGGAGCTCACTCTATAGACCATGATGGCCTCAAACTCAGAGATCTGCCTGCCTCTGCTTCCGGAGTGCTGGGATTAAAGGCATGACCCATCACCATCTGGCTTAAGGTGCATTTTAACCCATGTGAAATCTAAAATATTTTGATATCCCTTTCGAGGTAGTGATTACTGACTGAATACTGAACCATCATACCTACTTTAAGGGTCTCTCAGAACTTCGTAATATCTTCAGTATCTAAATCAATTCTCCATATGGAAATTAATTTCTTTACGTTTATACAGTATTTTAGGAAAAAAAAAAAAAAAACCTCTGCTTCAACTCCTCAAGTCAGAAGCAATGTGTCCTTCCCTAGCCATCTCTGGTTCTACTTTGGGGAGGAACAGGATCCAGGTACAGGTACAGGAGGAACTTAGGAATTCATCTGGGAAGGGAAAGCTGGGCTTCAAAACCCAGCAGCAAACGGAAAAGAAAAAGATTAGTGTATGGTGGGATATGCTCAAAACAAATACATTACTTTCATTCATATATACATACATACATACATACATACATACATATATATATATATATATATATATATATATATATATATATATATAGTTATCATCCATCTGTCTGCTTCCCCCTCCCCCTTCTTCTAATTTTCTTTTAAATAATCTAAGGCAGCAGCAAGAAGATGCCACTGCCCTTCTGCAGAACAGGTTTTCAGAGGGCTGACTCATCTCTAAAGACTCCAGAGGGAACTCAGGCCATCCGCTGGGGAGGTGGGGACCAAGCGGGGAGGGGGGGGGTCTTCAAGGCCAGTGTCCAGGGATGCATCTTTCTACCTCCACAGAGCTGAGACACAGCAGCTCAGCCACAACAGCAGCGCCGCCACCACCTGCCGGGCTAACATGGCGCCAACTCCTCCTCTAAGCAACCACTTCTGCAAGGCCTGCAGGGCTAGCAAGCTCCCAGGCTTCCGTTGCCCTGCACTGGGCATGCTGGGCACGCGCAGGGAACAAGAGCTTAACTGCTCATGCGCGCGCGGGGAGTCTCCTGGCTTACCCTGAAAGTTAGCTACTGGGTGAACGCATGAACCCAGTTTTCAGAACAAACACTCAATCTTGAAAAATCCGAGGAGACCTATAAGAGATAATAATTATAATAATTATAATGATTACAAATGATTATCGTTTTGTTTTTCGATGCAATCTCCTGTAGCTCAGACTGGCCTCCAACTCTGTGTAGCTGAGGATGGCCTTGAACTCAGGAACTGGAGTATTAACTAAGAAAGGCTACTTACTGGCTTGCTCCCCAGGGCTTGTTTCTTATACAGCTCAGGACCACCTGGCCAGGAATGGCACCAGCCACAGTGAGCTGGGCCCTCTCACATCAGCTTAGGAGATGCTTCAAAGACTTGCTCACAAGTTATGCAGTTACTTCCTCCATTGAGATTACCTCTTCCCAGTGCCTCTAGTTTGTGTCAAGTTGACAAAAAGCTAACGAGGGCAGTTCCTATGAAACGCTCAAGTAATTAATAAAATATTATATCTAATGTAAAACATAGCACGAAATTACTTTTCTTGCTTTCATGGGAAGAATGAACAGAAATGAATAGTCATGGCTGTTCTTGCAATTAAAAGCCAAATACCACGGATAGCGTTTTTGCTGTCAAAGGCTTTGTAAACGTGGGATAAAATTGAGAACAAACTCAATTACCACCTAGCCATATGATTTCCATGTTGAGGGAAGCAACTGAATCTTCATTCTTTGTATGTCACTCTAAGAGGAAACAGCTCAATGTTGCTAGCAGTGCAGGTACACTAAGTCAATTTAATTCGCAACTAAAGTTTAGTATAAGGAAAGTGTGGGCTGGTGTATTTGTCTTATCCACTGAATTCCATCTCTGAAGAGACTGTCTTGGAATGTGTTAATCCCAACGATGGGAGGAGAAAAACCACCCACCCAAATCAACACAATCAATTTAATTAAAGCAGGCAACTAACTGAACAAATTTTTTATTTGTATACATTGCCTCCCCCAATCCACAGTCGTGTTCGAGAGGTCAGTGTTGGACATTATAGAGCTCGGGTAAGGGGACATCATAGAGCTCGGGTAAGGGGGCTACTGAATGGGGGGGTCTGGTGAACAAAACAGGTGGCCTTCCTCGAGGAGAAAATAAGCATAACAAGCAATAATTTAGTCCTAAGGACCTCCAGGAACAAAGACGTGATTCTAAGGTGGGCGGAATCGGGTAGTCAGAGGGTTGTGAGACAGTTAGGATTTGAAACAAAGACATGGTTGTTTCCTGGAACATACAGTACAGAACCATTTGAAGTTAAGGTTACAGGTGGGGCCTAGCCCTGTCTTTGAGAAGCACAGGTGTACCATAAGCAGGAATGGACTTACTTTGTCTTTAACTATAAGATGACTTTAAGAGGTTGGTGAGATGGCACAATGGTTACAATCACAGCAACTATCTGTAAGGGGATCTGGCGCCCTCTTCTGGCATGAAGGTATGTGAGCATAGCAGAGCACTCAAGTTTCTTGCATGAAGAAGAAAGAAGAAGAAGAGGAGGAGGAGGAGGAGGAGGAGGAGAAAAGAAAAAGAAAAAGAAAAAGAAAAAGAAAAAGAAAAAGAAAAAGAAAAAGAAAAAGAAAAAGAAAAAGAAAAAGAAAAGAAAAAAAGGGGCATTTAAACCCAAATGGAGGCAGGCTGGCTCATCATAGGTACATTGTGCAGGCTTAAGGTGGAGAAAGAAGTGCTAGTGGAGAGAAAACATGGATCAAAGGGATCCTGACACTGTCATACTTAAAACTTAAGGCATAGTTCATTAGCAATTTAACTGTCTCCTTTGTAGAGCTCAGAAATGTAAGTGCCAGCAGCTCTGGTTAAAATGACAGAAGGAAGGCAGAAAGCCTTGAGCAGCTTCAGACAGGATAACACCATTACTTGGGAGGAAAGGCTGCAGAGGGATTCCTGCAAGGGTCAGAGTGAAGGCTGCTAGCAGAATACTTGCTTCCAGGCAGCTAGGATGAGGGTCTTAAAGCCCGCATCCACAGTGACACACCTACTTCAACAGGGGTACATGCTCTAATAGTGCTACTCCCTGGACTGAGCATAAACAAACCATCACAATACACTCCCCAGCCCCCATAGACTTGTTCAATCATGAGAGGCTAAGGTGGCCATACCTAAACATAGAATAATACAAAATACATGTATCCCAACTTCAAAGGTCCCCATAGTCTATAGCAGTCTCAACTATGTTAAGTCCAAGTTGCAAAGTCTCTCCTGAGATTCATCCAATCATTTAATCCCCAAAGCAAGACAGGAAACCAGCTGGGCAAACTCCAAACTCTACATCTCCCTGTCTGATGTCAACATGGTCTTCAGATCTCCAACTCCTTTTTCATCTTTGTTGATTGCAATAACTTCTTTCTCATGGGTGGGTTCCACTCTCTATTAGCAGCTTTCCTCAGCAGATGGCCCACGGCTCTGGCATCTAGAACATCTTGGGGGGTCTCCACGTCAAATTCAATATTACAGCTTCTTGTTTCAATGTTTGGGATCCACACATGATCTTCTGGGCTCCTCCAAAGGGGTGGTGTCACTTCTCCAGCTCTGCCTTCTGGAGCACTCTAAGAGCAAGTTGATCCATGGTGTTGATTGCCCAGGTGCAGTTTGTATTTTGATGCTAATTTCATGTCCCCAAAAGGGGCTGCCTTGAAAAGGGGGTGAATCAAGTACTCGGGTGACTTCATGTAAACCTCCCCATTTTAACTTGTAAAATAAAGGCTAGAGACAGTGATTGGGCAGTGAAAGAGAAGGAAGAGCTGAAAGTTTTAGAGAGAGAGGGAGAGAGAAGGGGAGGTACAAAGAGCATGGAAATGCATATGGCAAAAAAAACAAAAAAAAAAAACAAAAAAACCCTCAAGTTGCAAGGGACTACATAGATGGGGTGGAGATTTACCACAACAAATTGCTGCCCAAAATATCTATTAGAACTCAACCAATCTGAGATAAAAGATCACTGCCCCCCCCCCCCATCTCCGAATACACAGTTGGGAAAGCTATGTAGGCTGCAGCAGTATGTGGTTTGAAAGCTGACTGGGTCTGAGGGGCCTACAGAGAACTACAGAGAGGCTCCTTCCCCTCATCCCCCAGGCAGAGAGCTACAGCCAGGGGCAGCACCCCCAGCAGGGAGGGACAGGAGACCCTGGAGCACAGCTGTTAGCAAGGTAGCTTTTGGGCAGACACAATGAACTGATCAGGGCATCTATGCCCGAGAGAGCCTTTCTGTGTTCGTTTCCCCATAAGTTCCCTTGTTTACACAGGAAATGGACAGTCAGACTGGATCTCCTGACTGCTTCCTAGTGCTGCAGGCTGCCTGAGATTAGCACACAAGCACACACAGCCAGCTGCAACCCAAACAGAAGCATAGAAGCCAAGGGTCTTTCTACTTTCAGCCCCTCCCAGTGAATAAAAGAATCAGAGGAGACTACAGTGGTCTGAATCAAACATCAGAGGGAGACAAAGGTACAAAGGGCTCCAGATCAGGTAATACATTGATAATAAAGAGAGATATATAACTTTTTGATACTTAAAGATGAGAAACACAATAAATACCTTTTGGTCTTTATGGATGATATTTTGAATGGCTTGACAGGGATGGATTTAAAGGAAATAGACACCTTGTCTTTTATTGGTCTTGTGGTATGTGTTTTTCTCTAGCCACGTTCAGCTGCTGAAGCATGGAGTACATAGAGATGTTTGAATTAGAGCAGCTACAAGTGTAGCAGAGAGTGACTGATGCAAGGCTGTGGAATCTAACCCCACTCCATGGGCAAGTGTGAAGGAGTATTTCAAGGAACTAACTCCTAAGACTGTGGGGACCAGCAAATCTGGGACAATATTTATTCTACTGATTTTCTATGTCTTCTCAAAAGACAGGACCCTAGATAAAAAATTCCTTGCCTTAGAAAAGAGATTACAGGTAACACTAGAACTGAAGGCACAGGATTTTATAGCTCAAAATAAGCAACAGAAAGTGGACAATAAATGTTGGAGACAGAAGCTGGAAGAGATGCTAGAACATAAATTTCTGAAGTTCATAGATGAGTCTGAGCAACAGAGAGATAACAGAGAGTCTTGGCAATGCAGCCTAGAGGGACTACTAGAACTAAAGTTTCAGGATTTTATAGGTCAAAATAAGCAACAGAAACAGGAGAATGAAGGTTGGAGACAGGAGCTGGAAGAGATGCTAGACAAAAGAATTGGACAATTCACAGATCAGACTGAACAGCAAGAAAATAGAGATAAAATTTGGAAGCAGAGTCTAGAGGATAATTTACTAAAGCTAGCAAATCAAAATAAGGCAGAGGCTGCAATATCAAAATTACAACATAAAAAGAAGCTAAGATGGAAGCAGGGTTTAGAACACAAGATACAGGAAGTGAGAAAGCAGCATGAACAGCAAAAAGAGAAATTTAAGACATGGCAACGTGAACTAGAGAAAACACTAGAATGGAAGACAGAGGAAATTATAGATCAGAATAAGAAACAGAAAGATGAAAGTAAAGGTAGGAGACAGGAACTGGAAAGGATAATAGAACCTAGAACCTGCCGTACATTTACAAGGGTTCTTGTGGTGGAGAGATAAGGTGAGGGAGATAGTATGACAAAATAGAGCCAGGGGTAGAGAGATTTCCACAGATCAGCTACTTGGTGAAGGTCACTTTGCTGATGAAGAAACTTTGGCATTGTGTCAATTGTCAGCCTTAAAGGCCTGGGACAAAGTCACAGAATCAGGGAAGAGACTTGAACCGTTTACTCAAGTCATGCAAGTTCCAAAAGAAACCTTCCCTGACTTTTTGAAAAGCCTAGCCTCAGATGTGGAAAGGAGTGTATCAGATTCAGCAGCAAGAAAGGCAATAATTGAGTCTTCAGCCTTTGAAAATGCAAATGCTGTATGCAAGGAAATAATCAGATCACTGAGGGCAAGGTCAACATCAAAGTGGATTAGGTATACAGCTGATGTTGTATCTTGCTCACCTGATATGACTGTAATAAGAGAAGCTGCCACTAGACACCTAGAGATGACCCAAGATTTCAAATGTTTTAATTGTGGTGAGCAGGATCATCTCGGAAAACACTTCCCAGAAGATTTCACCTCGGTAGTACTCGTCTCTTTATTTTTTAAAAATTGGTTCTTTTAATTATTTACATTTCTCTTTTTAAAGATTTATTTATTTACTTTATGCATATGAGCACACTGTAGTTATTTTAAGACACACCAGAAGAGGACATCAGATCCCATTACAGATGGTTGTGAGCCACCATGTGCTTGTTGGGAATTGAACTCAGAAACTCTGGAAGAGCAGTCAGTGCTCTTAACCTCTGAGCCCCTTATTTACATTTCAAATGTTGTTCCTCTCTTCAAACCCCTTATCCCATACCTCTTCCCCCCCCCCACCTCTA
Organism: Mus musculus; assembly: GCF_000001635.26. Classification (NCBI taxonomy): domain Eukaryota; kingdom Metazoa; phylum Chordata; class Mammalia; order Rodentia; family Muridae; genus Mus; species Mus musculus. Next base: position 177,802,981 of record NC_000067.6, on the reverse strand, counting down.
TGATACTGCTCCTCAACCCACCCACTCCTGCCTCACCACCCTAGCATCCCCTCAAACCAAGGCACCAATCCTCCACAGGACCAAGGGCCTCCCCTCCCACTGATGCCAGATAAGGCAATTCTCTGCTACATAGGCAACTGGAGTCATGGGTCTCTCCATGTGTACTCTTTGGTTGGTGATTTAGTCCCTGGAAGCTCTGGAGATCTGGTTAGTTGGTATTGTTGTTCCTCCTATGGAGTTGCTATCCCCTTCAGCTCCTTCAGTCCTTCCCCTAACTCCTCTATTGAGGTTACCATACTCAGTCCAATGGTTGGCTGTGGGTATCTGCATCTGTATTGATCAGGCTCTGGCAGAGCTTCTCAGGGGACAGTTATACCAGGCTCCTGTCAGTAAGCGCTTCTTTCCATCAGCAATAGTGACTGGGTTTGGTGTCTGCAGATGGAATGGATAACTAGGTGGAGCAGTCTCTGGATGGCTGTTCCTTCAGTCTCTGCTCCATTCTTTGTCACTGCATTTCCTTTAGACAGGAACAATTCTGGGTTAAAAATTTTGAGATGGGTGGGTGGTCCTATCTCTTAAACCGGGAGCCATGCCTAACCTCTGGATATGGTCTCTACAGGTTCTCTCTCCCTTTTGTAGGGTATTTTGGCTAATGTCATCCCCGTTGTGTCCTGGGAACCTCTTGCTTCCCTGGCATCTGAGACTTTCTAGTGGTTACTGGCAGTTCCCCATCTCCCACTGCTACACACCTCCATTCAATTTCCTGACCCTCTGTATTTCTCCCCTGTCTCCTTCCATACCTGATCCTGCTCCCCTTTTTTCCCTCCCTTCCTCTCTCCCTCCCAGGTCCCTTGCTCCCTCTACCTCCTGTGATTATTTTGTTTCCCCTTCTAAGTAGGACTGAAGCATTCACATTTTGATCTTCCTTCTTCTTGAACTTCATATGGTCTGTGAGTTGTATTGTGGGTATTCAAAGCATTAGGACTAATATCCACTTATCAGTGAGTACATACCATGTGTATTCTTTTGTGACTGGGTTACCTCACACAGAATATTTTATAGTCCTATCCATTTGCCTGCGAATTTCATGAAGTCATTGTTTTTTAATAGCTGTGTAAGTGAACCACATTTTCTATATCCACTCCTCTGTTGAGAGACATCTGGGTTGTTTCCAGCTTCTGGCTATTATAAATAAGCCTTATTATAAATAAGCCTTATTCTAAATAAGGCTGCTATGTGCATGGTGGAACATGTGTCCTTTTTATATGTTGGAGCATCTTTTGGGTATATGCCCAGTAGTGGTATAGCTGGGTCCTGAGGTAGAACTATTTTCAGTTTTCTGAGGAACTGCCTAACTGTCTTCCAGAGTGGTTGTACCAGCTTGCAATCCCACCAGCAATGGAGGAGTGTTCCTCTTTCTCTGCATCCTCACCAGTTTTTGCTGTCATTTGAGTTTTTGATCTTAGTTATTTTGACTGGTGTGAGATGGAATCTCAGGGTCGTTTTGATTTGCATTTCCCTAATGACTAAGGATGTTGAACATTTCTTTAGGTGCTTCTCAGCCATTTGAGATTCCTCAGTTGAAAATTCTTTGTTTAGCTCTGTACCCCAGTTTTTAATATGGTTATTTGGTTCTCTGGAGTCTAACTTCTTGAGTTCTTTGTATATATTGGATATTAGCTCTCTATCAGATGTAGGGTTGGTAAAGATCTTTTCCCAATCTGTTGGTTGCTGTTTTGTCTTATTGACAGTGTTCTTTGCCTTACAAAAGCTTTTCAATTTTATGAGATCCCATTTGTCAATAGTTGATCTTAGAACTTGAGCCACTAGTGTTCTGTTCAGGAAAATTTCCCCTGTGATGGAAAGATCTCACATGGTCATTAGTCTGCAGGATTAAAATAGTAAAAATGGCCATCTTACCAAAAGCAATCTACAGATTCAATGGAATTCCCATCAAAATTCCAACTCAAGTCTTCACAAAGATAGAAAGATCGATTCTCAAATTTATCTAGAATAACCAAAAAAACCAAGATATCAAAAACTACTCTCAACAATATGAGAACTTCTTGGGGAATCACCATCCCTGACCTCAAACTGTACTATAGAGTAATAGTGATAAAATCCACATTGTATTGGTACAGAGACAGACAGACCAATGGAATAGAACTGAAGGCCTAGAAATAAACCCATATACTTATGGTCACCTTATCTGTGACAAAGAAGCTAAAACCATCCAGTGGAAAATAGACAGCAGTTTCAACAAATTGTCCTGGTTCAGGTGGTGGTTGGCATGTAGAAGAATGCAAATTGATCCATTCTTATCTTCTTGTACAAAGCTCCAGTCCAAATGGATCAAGGACCTCCACATAAAACCAGATATACTGAATCTAAAAGAAGAGAAAGTAGGAAAGAGCCTCTATCCCATTGATACTGGTCTCTTCTAAATCACAGTTAATTTCTTAGCTCCCATTTAACCAGCATCAATTGTCCCAGTAGTCTCTTCTACTTTTCACTCTAAAGCCAGAGCCACATGGCTGAAGCTGCTGAGTTCTGCCACTTGTAGGAACTGGAACATGGCCCCTTTACTGGCTGGTTTTGTGTCAACTTCACACAAGCTGGAGTTATCACAGAGAAAGGAGCTTCAGGTGAGGAAATGCCTCCATGAGATTCAGCTGTAAGGCATTTTCTCAATTAGTGATAAAGGTGGGAGGGCCCCTTGTGAGTGGTACCACCTCTGGGCTGGTAGTCTTGGGTTCTATAAGAGAGCAAGCTGAGCAAGCCAGAGGAAGCAAGCCAGTAAGTAACATCCCTCCATGGCCTCTACATCAGCTCCTGTTTCTTGACCTGCTTGAGTTCCAGTCCTGACTTCCTTTAGTGACCAACAGCAATGTGGAAAGTATAAGTTGAATAAACCCTTTCTTCCCCCAACTTGCTTCTTGATCATGATGTTTGTGCAGGAATAGAAACCCTGACTAAGACAGCCTCCTTGTTCTATTCCATTCTTCATTGCCTAAGCTTGCCTGTCCTGGAACTTGCTCTGTAGACTGACTTTGAACTCAGAGATCTGCATGCCTGTCTCCTAAGCACTGGGATTAATGATATGTTTCACCAAGTCTGGATTTAAGTTTTTCTTCTTCTAGAACTTGTTCTGTTCTAGGCTGGCCTTAAACTCAAAGATTTGCTTCCCTTTGCCTCCTGGGATTAGAGGTTTGTACTAACATGCCTGATCCTAAACTTAATGGGGGGGGGGGGGGGGAGAAGGGCTGGTTGCCCTAAGGTTACTCCTCCCTTAATTCAGTTCAATATCCTTGAACACAGGTTTCAGTTCCACTTCACTTCCTGGAGCCCCTTTAAAATTCAAACCATATATTTTCTATTTTTCATTTCTCATCTTGATATGTTTGTTTAAAATGCTCTTCATGAGACTTAACCAGATAACAAAGTCTATGATGGGAGTTTCTGAGACTTCCTTTATCTGAATGCAATGAATCTGAGATTCTTCACTTTAGCCTCAGGCAGATCCTTCAGACAAAGGCAAAAAGTAGCCACATTCTTGACCAAAATACCACAAAACAGTCTCTAGTCCACATATTGAAATTCTTACTGAAACCTCTTGGGCCAGGTCTGCACAATTCAATTCATTCTCAGTAACAAAATCTTCCATATTCCTACTAGGATGTTCCATTAAGCTCCATTTAAAGCATCCCACTGCTTTCCAAATCCTAAGTCCCAAAATCCACATTCTTCCAAACAAAAGCATGGTCAGGCCTATCACAATAATACCTGACTCCTGGTAGCAACCTCTGTCTTAGTTTGGGTTTTACTGCTGTGAACAGACCACTCCCAGGGCCCAGCATATACAAACCATCACAGAGTAGGTGGGCAGGGGTGTTGATATTCTGTCTAAACTCCACCTCATAGTTCTTGGCAGCAGCCAGGTAGGCTTGGCCCAGTATAAAAGGGGCTGCTTGGCCCCTTCTCTCTCTCTTACCCTTTTGCTCTCTTGCTTCTCTCTTGTCCCTTGTGCCCCTTCTCTCCAATTCCCTCCCCCTCCTCTCTCCACGTGGCTATGACCGGCCACTACGTCTCTACTCTCTCCTTCTCTCTGCCTCTCTCTGCCTCTACTACCCTCTTAAAACCCCCCCCCCCATGCCCTGAATAAACTCTATTCTATACTATAGTGGTGTGTGTCTGGTTCCTCAGGGGGAAGGGATGCCTCCACCTGGGCCCACTGAATAACCCCCTTCCTCCACACCCTGCCAGAACATATTCTTATAGCTCTTTCTCTTTTTTATGGTCACAACAAGGGGAATGTTGATAGGTTTCCTCTTTTGGCCCTCAAATTGGCCTTAGCAAGGACTCCCAAATGAGTAGTCAAGCATGTGGGATGATTAAGAAGTACTCTGGATGGCCAGGCACTATCAGGCTCTAGAGACTTGTGGCAAGAATCCAGAAAAACAAATGACCTCAGTTCTCTATTGCTGACTCCTGTGGTTTCAAGGCAGTTGGCATGGTTTAACCAAAGTGGAGAGACTTTTAAAATGGCTACCAAGGGGGGGGGGGGGAGAAGTCAGGACCAGGAGAACAGAAGTAGTAGATCACCGTTCATGTCCCAACTGGTGATCTTGATTCACTGTGTTACCTGTGCTCAGAGGTCTTAGTATAGCATAGATTCTCCGTACTTAATGATAAGACCAGTACTGGTACAGTAAGTACTCCTATTATAATCACACCTGAAACCCTGCCCACCATAGAATTCAAGCAGAGACTGGTCTGATTAGTATATGAGTAGGAGAACTATGCAATGTAAAACTGGACTTTATAGATGCTCGGTGATCAGGACACTGGGAGACAGCACACAGGATATGATTCTATGCCATATGGATTTGTTTGTAATGGTGAGTATTAAATCCTAGGTCTTACATGTGCTAGCAAGCAATGAGCTACATTCTTTATTATTAGTCTTTTTTCAAAGCAATTATTTCCTTTACCAAAATTTAATGTCACAGTTTGGGTTGCAGTGAGAACATTAGATCAGGGCTGGAGAGGCAGCTCAGTAGTTAGGAGCACGTGCTGCTCTTCCAGAGCATCTGGATTCCCTCTTTAGCACCTGTTGTCTCAGTGGTTCTCAACTTTCCTAATGCTGTGACCCTTTAATACAGTTCCTCAGGTTGTGGTTGCCCCATCCCCCAACTATACAATTACTTCACTGCTATTTTATAACTGTAATTTTGCTATTGTTGTGAATCATAATGTAAATACCTAACAGATATGACATCTGATATGCAGTCCCTGTGAAAGGGTTGATTGACTCCCTAAGGGGGTCTCAACTCATAGGTTGAGAACAGCTGTATTTTCAGATGTCTCACGACCACCTGTTGCTCTGACTCCCAGGGATCTGAGGCCCTCTGCTGGCCTTCAGACAGACAGACAGACACACAACATGGTATGTGACCTCTCACACACAAATAATATAAATAAGTAAATAAATACATAGATAAACCCACATTAGATAGACAATAGGCACACTCTGTAATCAGTTACAATTAAAACACTGAGAAGCACCTAGGCTTACTCAATCTGCAAACTGTCCAAAGTACCATTTTAACGCCCATGAGAGGAACTGATAAGCTATTTAAGAGTTCGAAGGTCTGGGGGGCGAATAACTCAGTGGTACAGTATTCGCATCAAATTACAAGGTTCTGAATTTGATCTCCAACACTTCAACAGAGAAAAAATGGGAGAAGAGAAATTGTTTTGTAGAACGAACGTATTTTACAAAATATTGTAAACTTTAAGGTTGTGGGGATCAAATAACCCAGGTACATTCGGATATGACATAGGCAATTGACTCATCTTTGTGCCCCAGATACTGTAAAAATGGGAAGAGTTAGGATGCTATCTCTAGATTTCATTTTTACTGCTTTTAGTTTGCACTTTTAGTCCCTTTTCAGTTCTAAATTTATTCGGCTCCACTCCAGCCTCCACATATTTTTAAATCCCAGTTTACATTTTGTAAGGGTATTTCATTCTTTAAGATACCCAAGTGTTTAGACACAGAAAACCAAATTGGCTTTTAGAGACCGAAACCAGCCAACCCTGACACTGTGGTGCCATGCCTTGGCCATCTCACAGAGCATTGCATGCTGGGAATTGTAGTTCCACACTCTTTCACCCCCTTCCCTACCGCGAGTTTGAAAGGCCAGAGGCTGGTGGGCGGGCACAGAGGGCGGAACTCTCCGTTAGCCCCGCCCCCTGGCCTCCGCTCTCGCGCGGTTCTCCCCGGAGCAGCGCGCCAAGCCGGGGATGGGGTGTGGCCTCCGCCCTGGGGTGGCGGCAGTTGAGGCCGTGGCGCCTGCGGGCCGCGCAGAGGCTTCGGCCTGCGCCAAGTGTGGTCCCGCCCTGAGCGGGCGGGCGGCGGAGCGCGGGGCGGGGCCTGGAGAGAGGGTGGCGGCCCTCGGGGCGGGGGCGGGGCCGGCCTCTGGCTCCTTCTTCCTCCGCATGTGGCTGGTGGCGGCGCAGCAGTTGGGTTCACGTTCCGTTCTCCTGCCCCGTCTCCTTAAGGCTCTTCTGCCCTGCCGGGAGCCATGTCGATCTCCGAGAGCAGCCCGGCGGCCACCTCCCTGCCCAACGGCGACTGTGGCCGCCCCAGGGCGCGGTCCGGAGGGAACCGGGTGACTGTGGTGCTGGGAGCGCAGTGGGGCGACGAGGGCAAAGGGAAGGTGGTGGATCTACTGGCGCAGGACGCCGACATCGTGTGCCGCTGCCAGGTGAGGGAAGCCGGGCCCTTTCTGGGACGGCCGGCGCGGTGAGGTGTCACCTTGAGGTGCGTCCCTCGGGCTGGGAGCTGCGGGGAACCCCTGCCCTGGAGTCTCCGGTGACGCTCCGGGTGACTCTGGAGGAACCTGGAAGATGCGCGATGTTGGAGCTGCATTTCGGGGTCTGGGGACTGGGCTGGCGGTGCGCCGCGGGCAGAGTTGAGGGAGCTTCCGCCCGAGGCCTGCTCGGGACTCTGGCTAGACCCGGCCAGGCCCACCCGCCGGCGCGGACTAGGAAGGGTCCTTTTCCCCAATTTCCCTGAAATCGAGATTCAGCACTGCATTACCTACAGGCTTAGGCACGCAGAACCTCGCCTCCATCGGTCCACTTTGTTGATAGCAGAATCCGCTACGGGGCGATGAGACTGTTTGGGGCCCTCCGGTGCTTTTGTTTGTTTTTTGTTTTTAACTCGTATTTCATAGACTACTATTAAGGGGAGATCTGTTTTTATTACTCACCGGTCCTTAAGGAATCCCCAGTAAGTTGAAAAGTGAGTGTGAGGCAACTAAATACGGAGATTTCAAGTCGGATAATTTAGAAATGTTTACAATGCTTCGGTAATATAAAAAGTTGACTTTCAGGAAATCCAGTGTTTCCTACCCGGAGACACGTGGGTTTTAGTGTTAGTTTTTTTTTTTTTTTTTTTTTTTTTTCTTATTAGTCATTTGCTTTGAAGCAGCCTAGAGGGTAGGCCTTTGAAAAAGGCTCTCAGAAAACTATCATCCCCGTTTCAGAATTCAAAATAAATGAGCAGTTCCCACATTCAAAACAAGGTGCAGTGTTGGAAGTTAATGGTGGCGTATTTAGATTGTAAGAATTTTTTTCTCCCTGAAGGTACATGGTTTTGTGTGGGGGTGCCTTGTGGTCTAGGCTAATCGTGGAAAGCTTTTTTACCTAAAATTGAAACGTATGAAGAAACCGGCCTGTAAAAGGCCAGGTGCTTTGACTTGGGTCATCTTTTTACTGTGTGTGGAGCCCTATTGCTCCAACTGCCGCTTTACCACCATTCTTCAATTCACAGGGTTCTTTCACAGGTTCTTTCTCTTCCAGCAGCTTGTCTGGCAACATGCATATTTAATGGTGCTCTCACAGGTGTTGGCCTGGAATCTGACTCGCCTAGGAGGTGATCCAAAGCCCAGCCTTCACCTTTCACTTTTAAAATCAGATCTGGTAGCTGGGCTGAAGATTTAGCAAAGCGCCTAAACTCTTGCGGGGCAGAAGGATGGACTTGAGGACTGCTTGCTTTTTTACTTGAAAATGTGCACAGGTCCAGCTGCGTCGAGGAGTAGTGTGTGGTTGTACAAAGCCGTTGTGGCACTTCTCTAAAAGGGTTTCAAAATAATAGACCTTTAAAAAGTTATAGAATCAGTTTGTAGACTGTCGGTGTTACTATGTTACCAAGAAAGTGTTCTTGAGGGAGGTCATGTATCAGTCTGATCTGATGACTCTGGAATCCCCAGAGGAAAGATTGAGGAGGAGGCCAGCCGAGAAGTAAATGGTCAGACTTCTCACTCTTATAAACTCCTTACTACTTACATAGTCCTTACATTTTGTTCTTGTGTGCTTTAGAATTTTTACTAATCTCATTAGCTGTAAGAAGGTAAAGAATAGACTTTAAGCATCTATCTTCCTTCCTTCCTTTTCTTTTTTTGAGACAGGGTTTCACTGTATTGTCCTGGAACTCAAGCTGTAGTCCTGGGTGGCCTGGAACTGCCTCCCAAGTTCTTAATGGCACCATTGACCCTGTAGCATTTCTCTTTTGTGATGATTCATCTTTGTAACTAACTTACTTGACCAGCATTAGTAACTCAGTATCTACTTAATGAAGTTCTCGTAGTTACAACACTGAAGATAGTGGAATGTATAGAGTGGAGAAAGACATTTAGGGCTTGGATTGATTTTTGAGTTTATTTCATAATTTGGGTTTTAGGTATAAAGAAAAAATTATGTCACTTACAGGAAAATGGATGGAATTAGAACATTTTGCTAAGTAAGACACACTTAGAAAGACAAATGTAGTATGTTTCCTCATCCAAAGGGAAAATTTTAAAAAGACAAGAAAGAACTATCTGGAAAGAGGAAGGAGAAAGGAGATTGGGACAAAGAGTGATGAATATGATCAAAGTACATGATCCATCTGTGTTAACGTGTCAGAATGAGTCAACCATTTGTACAGTCACTATATGCTAATTAAGTATATATTCAAACAGGTTTATATTAATAAAATGTATCCTGTGTTAGAGTGTACATGCCATTTCTCCAGAGAGAGAGAGAGAGGAAGAGAGGAGTGTGTGTGTGTATTCATTCCATATTTCAAGTAGAATCACAAAATAATTCCCTGACTTAGAAAACAGCTTGAAATGTTTTTAAAGGGGCATTTCCACTGTTATACATCTTAATCAATAGGATTTCTTTTGGGGAAGAAATAGATGCAAAACTAATGGCATTTTCATTATTGGAGCACTGAAGGCCTGTCTTTTGCTTTAGGATCATAGACAGTTATTTATAAATGTGTAGGTAAATAAGTGTGTAGGACTTGAACCAAAGCATGGCCATTATTGCTGTGCTGCTGTTGGTTTTAGATCAATATAAGCATTCTTTTTTTTAATGGAAAGGAGAAAAATAAGTAGAAGAGCAGTCACAGATTGATGATTCATCCAGGGAACACCTATTCTGTATCTACCGGACAACACTTAGCTCTGCAGTGGAAATGCCAGAGAGGGTGAGCTTGTGCCTATAAGAAACTCCTAGCCTAGGAGTCTGCTATGCCAGGGCAAGGCTGAGGAAGGTGGTAAGGTGTGAGGACAGAATAGCACAGAAGTAGCTTGTTAGGAAACCTATTACCCTTCCCACTTTCCGCCAGTAAATGACTGTATTTTGTTCCTGTATTTTGTTGAGTAGAAACTACAGAGATGAGTAGAGTGTAGTAGTTGGTGCCAGTCTTATTAATTCTTAGAGAAAGCAAGGGTGTTGATCTTGGTTACCATGGTAAGCATGGTTTGCCCGTGATCAGGTAAAACTTGGTACTAGAATTTGATACTTAGGGTCCAAAACTTAACTATGATCCTTCAAGGCAAGGACAAGTGCTGCTTTCATCGAGAGTTGTTTCATAATGGAAATTTCAGGTAAGAAACAAACCCTGAGACTCATCCTTTCCACATCTGTGTATTTGAAACTGAAAGCAGCCATAACGGTGAAAGGCCAAGTGGATGTTTTTAATCTTCCAAAGCTTGTCTTGTACATCTTTCCTAAAAAGTAATGCAGATGCCTTTATATTTTTTCCTATGTGTCTGGTTATGTTTGAATAGTTCAATCAGTGTACTAGTAGTAATTTAAAATAGTCAACTTTGGAGTCACAAGCTGATTGAAACTAGTGCTTAAAAGGTAATTATTGTTATGGGTTGACATGTGCATTAGATTTGGTGAGATAGTTCTCTAGAAAAGTGAGGAGTCAGAACCAAGAAAGTGTCACTGACAGTAAGCATTAACTCAAACTGCCAGTTCTTTCCCCCTAACTCCCTTTTGGTTTTTTAAGATAGGGGTTCTCTCTGTGTATCTTTGGCTGTCCTGGAACTTGCTCTGTAGACCAGGCTGTAGGTCAGTCTAATGAGAAATAGCATCCTTTTGGGGTTTCTGGAATAGTTCAATAGAGTCTGAAACATTGTGACTTTTGCTCTAATCTATAGTGGGAACCCCACTCTTTGATTCATTTTGATTATAGTAGTGTCTGTAATCAATAGGACACTATTTAGAGTCCTAGGGGGTCTGAGAAGTGCCTCTGGGATTTGTGTATGAAATTGTTAGTCTTTGACACTTGAGCTTTTGCTGTTGTAAAAGAAGATACCAATGTTTTGTGCTCATTACACTGCCAATAGGTTGCTTTCATCTCTCTCACAGCAGGAACTCACTTAAGTGTTTAAAAAGAGGGGAATAATTTGAAAGAGCAGAAAGGCATATAAGCAAACTAAACTAAGAATGGACTCATTCTGATTGCAGACTGATTTTATTTCCTTTTAACTCCCTCTGCCCTACACCTTTTAAACTTCGAAATTAGAAACTTAGACATCAACAATATTTTATCTGAACTTCTGTTGTAGAATTGGGCTTGGTGGCTTTTGGTTTTGAAGAGCACAGAAAGAAAAAAAATATCCAAAGAATTTGTCTTCTGACTTAAGATTCAGTTAGAAAAGTCTGAGAACAATTGCAAGAAGACTAGAATTGTTATTGCATCCCTGTATCCTGCAGTGCCATTCTTTAAAGTATTGTCCTGGGCACCGTAGAAATATTATTAAAATTTAGCATTTAATCTCACATTGTTATCACTAGATCAAGAAGTAAACTCCAAGAGCAAGGGCTATACTTACTGTGTGTAATTGCTTGTTTCCTGAATTGTATGCATTCTTTCTTAGAGAGAAGGGAAAGAAACTGAAACAAGAAATGTGAGGATTTGTCTGGTGGTCGAGGAGAGTGACCAGGGCTGCTTCTGGGATCTCTCTCAGCAGCATTCATAGTATAGCACTTTAAATCTTGGGTTTCTGAGTCTGATTGGCTCAGATTGGATTACTGTGCTTGTCTGGATCAATCACTGTGGTCAGGGGCAAGTTTATTGTGATTAAGAGAAAAGAGGGGTAGCTGAACATACTCTTAAAGTTGACTTGGAGTTAATTTCATATGGAAATATAAGAAGAAACATCTAGGAAATTTGGGATTGTTCTTGTTCATAAAATATACTTTTCTGGATCAAACAATCTTTGGAACCAAATTATTTTTCTTATTACTACAATTCTAGAGCTAAAACAGACAGTGGAAATTATATAGAAACTATATAGAAATGGAAAGTTCTGGTTTCTTTGGAAAGTCAGTTAGATCAAATGATGTTTCATTGGGGCACACAGGTAAATAGAATGTTTTCCTGAAGCAGACACAGGTGAATGGTTTTTTTTTTTCTTTTTTCTTTTTGCTAAAGCAGACAAGTGAAAGGACTCATGATGTTTAGGAGGAATATAAATATGACCGGACAGACGCTGATTCGCTTTACTCAGCCTAGCTAGTCTTCTTTGATGACAGCTTGCATATATTGGTTCACCTTACATTGTGTTGTTGAGCTTTGCTTATGGTGATGTCATAGAGAGAAACTTGCTGAAGAACTTCTCATGAGGTTCCCGCAACTTCTTGCTGCTGCAGCAGACTTGGGCTGGTTAGCGAGCCTTACAGTTTCTTATGGATTGAACTGCAGCTGCTGATTCGTGTGTTGGTGTTTGCTAGTGGACTAGACTGAGAACAACAAAGATTAGAATCGCCCCAAAGAACTATTTCTAAACAGGTCCCCCAAATCTTAATAACCTTCTTTTCCACTACCTCTGGTGAGTAGTGGGCTAGAGGGGAGGTTGAGCCCTTATTAAAGTAGGTTGAGAAAACTTTATGCCTAAAATATAGTTGGGGGTTTTTTGTTGTTGTTTTGTTTTGTTTTTTTTGTTTTTTCAATACAGGGTTTCTCTGTATAGCCCTGGCTGTCCTGGAACTCACTTTGTAGACCAGACTGGTCACGAACTCAGAAATCCACCTGCCTCTGCCTCCCAAGTGCTAGAATTAAAGGCGTGCGCCACCACCTCCCAGCAACAACATATTTTTTAAAGGCCAAAAAGGATTCATTATAAACCTTGCTGTTTGTTCTAGGTGAATTTTGTTGTTGTTGTTTTGGGTTTGTTTTTGTTATAATGTTATTCCAAAGCTCTGTGATGTAATACCCAAGTTATTAAGAAGCTTAATGTAAACTCTTGGGGCTTTTTGTTTGTTTGTTTGTTTGTTTTTTGGTTTTGGGTTGTTTTTTTGTTGTTGTTGTTGTTGTTTTTTTTTTTGTTTTTTTGAGTCAGAGGTTCACTCTGTGGTCGAGGCTTGCCTGGAATTTAACTGTTCTTTTATCTCAGCCCCCTGAGTGCTGGGATTGCAGGCTTTTGTCATAATGCTTGATTAAGATTATTTTTATTCTTTTTCTGTTTGTTTATTTTAAAGATATAAGTGTTTTGTTTGCTTGTATGGCTGTGTACCACCTGTACTGGTTCCCTGTGAGGGTCTGAAGAAGGTCAGAAAAAGGCATTGGATTACTTACAACTAGAGGTATATGGTTGTGAGCTGCCACGTGGGTACTAAGAATTAAACTGAAGTCCTCAGCAGGAATAAGTTAACTTCTAACCCCTCTCTTCATATGCCTTAGTTACTTTTTTTATTGCTGTGATAAAACACCATGATTACTAAGGCAACTTGCAAGAGAAAGCATTTAATTTGGCTCATGGTTTCAGAGTCCATTACTTTTCGATTTAGCCTCAGGCAAAAATTTTGGACAAGGGCAAAAAAGCAGCCACATTCTTTGCCAAAATTTCACAAAAATGTTCTCTAGCCCAGTTGCTATTACTTGCCTCTAGAGCCTTTTGAGCTGGGCCTCTACAAACAGCCTGTATAGCTCTCAGCAGTATTCTCTTCCAAGATCCTACTAGGATGGCCCAATAAACTCTGCTCGCATGGTTCAACTATTTGCCTAATCCAAAGTCTCAGAATCTTCACCACCTGGTCAGGCCTGTCATAATAGTCTACTCCCTGGTACCAGTTTCTGTCTTTATTACTTTTCTGTTGCCAGAACCACACCATGACCAAAGCAACTTAAAAAAGAAAATGTTTATCATGGTTTCAAGGGTTAGTGTCCATGATGGCAGAGTGAAGGACCAGCTGAGAGCTCACAATTGATCCTCAACCATGAGGCAAAGTGTCATGGGAATCACTAGTCTTCCTTTGCCCAGTGACAGAACTCCTCCAACAAGGCCACACATCCTAATCCTTCCCAAACAGTTCCATTAACTGGGTACCAAATATTCAAATATATGAGTCCATGGGCGTCATTCTCATTCAAACTACCATACCAGCCTCTAGATACTTAATGTAAAAGTTACAGTCAAAAGAAAACTGGTACCAAGTATCCATTAGGGGATATATACCATGTGATGGTTTTGTGATGAAAGGTTCTCCAGTTTTCATTCATGTATTTATTGCTCATTTTTGTGCAGTTAACTTGCATTTATTCTTGATATATATACTATAAAAGTATCATGTAAGGCATTCAAATTTAGGATTTCCCAAAAAACTTTCCGTATAATATATAGTAAGGTGTTCGAGAGTTATACTTTTTTTGTTTATTTTTTGGAAGGAAAATATGTTTCAGACAAGAAAGAGCATGCTCAGGCTGGTATGGCCATAGACAAGTTTCTGTGTTTCAGACTAAATCTAGATTAAAATCGAGGCCATCTGAGGCTCGTCTGGGCATGTAGCAATGGAGTTGTGTTGGGAGTGGCTCCATCTCCTCTGATAGTTTGTAGGTGGGAAGCTGAGGTCCTGAGCAGTGGTACTCCCACTTAGAACCTCTTTGTTTTGCTATCTGCTAATGTATGTGTCCTCTCGTTGGGTCAATATCTGTGTTTGAGGACAGTTGCCTGAGCTCTCAAGATAATTTTACATTTTACAATCTATACATATTTTAGGTTAGTGTCCAAACAGGCACTTCAAATCTGAATTTTTTATCTGTTGTATTTTATGAATATGGCCATGTACTACAACTTATTTTACAGATTACCTCATTAAGAAACTTTTTATATGTAGCGGCCTCCAAGCTCATCTCACTGTGTTTTAAGATTAGTTTTTCATATCTCAACTCTCAATAAGGAAATTCAAGATTATTCCTGATATTTTCACCATATTCCTGCATTCGCTAAATTTAAATAATTTAAACTGAACTGGTTATTTAAAAATGGAAGTTAGTATTTTAGTGAGCAAACTTTGCAGCAAAATGGGATTTCTAGTCTTTTATAATTGAACTTTCCCAGCCCAAACTATGTATTAACTTGGATGAACTTAGGGAGGAGGCTAATTTATCTCCGTGAAATTATTCTTCATAACCATCTGCCTTTAAAAAATATCCATGCCAGATTTCAACTCTTAGATGTGGCCGTTGTTATCACTATTACCTGTCATGGCAAATAGTAGCTGAGAGAATAGGCGTTTGTTACATAGCATGAGCATTCTTAGGTGGTAATAATAATAATAATGGCAGCCTTTAGACAAATCGTGGGCTGAGTGGGGCACTTTTGAGACAGGGCCTTATGCAGCCCAGACTGGCCTCACTCACTGCTGTAGCTGAGGGTGACTTGAATTCTTGGTCTTCCTGCCTCTACCTCCCAATAGCTGAGATTGCAGAGGTGCACCACCAATATATAAATTTTTATTTTACATATGTAAACATTTTTCTCCCAAACTGAAAAAGACTTGCACCCACTCATTGTACAGTTTTGCAAAATTATATAGAACTTGAAAATAAGGCTCTTTGTTCATAAGTGCAATGGATCTTTGATGTCCAGTAATCTGTTGTAAATGGTGAAAATAAATTTAAACCACTTAAGTTTTCAGGACTCAGCAAATGCATTTTCTTAGGCAACAAAACATGAAGAGGAGACTACAGATGAGTGAGTGACATTTAGTTTTTGGAAGGACACTCAAAGTAGAAAGATTTTCCTGCCTAGGATAGCGCCTATCTCCTCTTTCTTTCTTTCTTTCTTTGTTTCTTTGTTTCTTTCTTTCTTTCTTTTTTTTTTTTTTTTTTTTTTGTCATATAGAACAGCAGACACCTTTATTACACTATCATGAGGCTCATTTGCCTTTCCGGGCTTTGATCTTCCGCAGATAGAACTCCAGCTCCTTGCCTTCGAGCACATAGCGGTCTGCTCTGCCACACTGGCCTGGTCTTGAGGCAATACAGGCTAGAAGCTTGCCCTGCTGGAACTGCTCCAGGAGACTGCTGATTTTGGCATTCTTTTTCCTTTCGTCGTATTTCTTTTGAATTTTCTTTGATCATTTTTTGTTTAAAATCTCTTCCTCCTCAGGAGTCAGCTTGGCCCCCTTCTTGCAGCCCAGGGGCAGTGCATAGTGGGACTCGTACCACTGTCCGTAAGGCGTGCTGTCAATAAGCACGATGTAGTTCTTCACCAGGGTCTTGGTGCGGACAAGCTCGTTGTTGGATGCATTGTAGACAGCATCAATGATCCTTGTGCGAGTACAACACTCAGAGCCCCAGGAAAAGTTCCCCACATCCAATCTCAGGGCACGGTACTTCTTATTTGTCCTCGAACTCGGACTATGTATATGCGGCGAGGGCCAATCTTCGTGTTGGCAGCAGGGTCCCAGCTCATACTTCCGCTTCTTGTGGTAGGGTTTTTGCTTACCGCCGGTCTTGCGGCACTTGTGCCAGTTGTACTGAGAGATGCCCGTCGCTCGGCGCTGGCTGGCTCCTATCTCCTTTTAATGTAAGTGATTTGGTTAAGAGGTATTGAGAACATAATTTACTTTACCCTTAATGGCTGGGTTTTTAAACTTACGTATGCCGCATCCACAGTGTTTGTGGCCTAGGCTGTATGAGATTTCAGGCTTTTAATTTGTGTATGAGATGGAAGCTTCATGGTATGGAGTTTGACGCTGCTGGTATCTCGTCAGCACACAGAGACTCAGGCTGGAGGCTTTGGGATTAAGAATGAATATTCAACCTAGAGTAAATAACTGATGGCTTATCTCAAAGTTATCAGTACATTGAACATGTAAATACTTATTAAATTTAATAATTTACAATTAAACAATTTTAGTAATGACAAATTAGCATTTTCTTGGACTTAGAAATTTTAAAGTGCTTCATATTTTAAGAGATTTTTCTTGAAAATTGAGACATGTTATTTTGAAGCACAAAATGTGATTTTTTTTTTTTTTAGAAAGGCTGATTGGCCTTTTAATGATAGAAAACTGGAAACTCAATGCATTTCTTTATGAGACTAGTTAATTATTGTATGTACAGATATAAAAGAATGAAGTGGTTTTATTTGCAATTTATGGAATGGTCGTTAACATTAAACAAATCTAGTTATCTGTCAACAGATGATATTTTATTAATTCATAAAGAACCAAATGGCATAATTTGCATATACAGTTGTCTTACATATAAGAGAAAAATGAGAGTTGATAACTTGGAAAAAGGAGCTGAGAGGGGAGGAGAAAAGAAGGGGAATGAATATAGTCAAATACATAATACGTGATATGCTTGAGACCAGTACTTTGTTCATTGAGTGTGCAATGCTAAACACTTCAAAAGAAGAAAGTGCCTGTGGCCTCCTGTGGAGACTCTAAGGTTGAGTCCTCACATTGTGACAAAACAGCAACAAAACAGAAAATAAATATGTATTTTTTATGCAAAAAGTTTCTTCAGAAGGATACTAAAAACTTGTAACTGATGCCAAGTGGTAAGTATATGAGAAAGACTTGACAGTTTTGGTGTGTGTTTGTGTGTGTGTTTGTGTGTGTGTGTGTTTTAAAATGCTACACAATGTGCTGTTATCTATTGTATTCTCTCTTGCTGTTCAGTTTGTTGTACAAGCAAATCAGTTGCTTTGTATTTCCTTCCTTGTTTTTTAATTTAAGTTGGAAAAGTGTATGGGCATTTAATATTGTCTTAATATCTAGTTTTTGAAATTTAATATTTGACATGCTACTGTTGATTGACCATATAGCCATGTTTTCGACTACAATTCCAAGCATTAATATTTTTGATCGAATGTCTTTTAGAAAAAGAAGGTTGTAGGGATCTGTCACTAACTAAATGCTTAAGATTGATTTGTAAACTAGAGTCTTATTAGGACAACCAGTACTGGGAACTACTTGGGACACATCCTAGTTTAAATCCATCCAAGAATACAAATTCCAGATCCAGTTCCTTGACATATAGCAAAGAGCAATGGGGATAACCTGAGTATGTATATCAATTTAGAATAACTGTCTCTCACTGGAGGGGTGTGTGTGTGTAAAGAATCATGAATAATTAATTGATACATGTCCTATATAGGGCCAAAGTCAGCCTAAATAACTAAATTAGTTTTTCCTTTCCTAACTGTTCTCTCTTAAAAATAAATGTGACTTTGAATTCACAAATTTCTTGATCCTTTGGCAGCAGTCACTCAAGTACACTGTAGTGCTGAAAGAAGAATACAAACAATTATAGGTTTTTGGCGCATATATTTATTTATTTATTTCACTTTCAGCAAGAATGTATTCTCAAGCTCAATGTCCTTTTCTTCTGTTTCAGGGAGGGAATAACGCTGGCCACACAGTTGTCGTAGATTCTGTGGAATATGACTTTCATCTTTTACCTAGTGGAATAATTAACCCAAATGTTACTGCCTTTATCGGTAAGTGTTTAAACTGAACTTCTTGGGGGCAGCATGGTAGTTTTTCATTATCAAAACTGACTTTACATTTCACTGACCAGATGGTTCCTTGATGCCTCACGACTTTTGGCTGTGATACCGTATAGGACAGACCTGCCAAGCAGCTTCTCACTCGCGGGTCTTGCAGAGGTGGTTCCCAGGGTGTTTACTTTGCAGGCACCTATGTGCATCATAGCCTTATTCCATACAGAAGTTCTTGTCATCAATAAGTTTTCCAAAGACTTTCAACTTTGACTCTCTATAAGAAATATTTCATTCTAAACCCTTACAGTCTGATGATTTATATTCTGTTGTTTAAAAATGTTCATGTCACACTAAATTAATTTTGTGATCACTAGTAGAGTGTGGTTCTGAAAGACATTGGTATAGGTGGTGATCCGGCTGTGCCCTTAGCTTCTTTCAGAACATGATTGATTTGTTACAAAGAAATTCCAAGTAGTTTTGAACATAATTTTAGTGTTTTATATCCCTTATCTCTTCCTTTCTCACTCTCTCTCTCTCTCTCTCTCTCTCACACACACACACACACATATATATATATATATATATATATATAAAATAAACTTTGAGTACTTTCTGTGGGAATTCCTTAATAAAATATGGTGTTTTATTAATAATGAATGTAACTTGTTCTAGTCAAAATAGATAGTTATTATAGATGTCTATATTTTAACATTTATGTATGTGTCTATATTATAATTACAGGTGTTTAAGGTGGAGGATTGTTTGTTTCTTTTAGGAAATGGAGTGGTAATTCATCTTCCTGGATTGTTTGAAGAAGCGGAGAAAAATGTTCAGAAGGGAAAAGGTATGAATGAATGGGTCTAACTGTAATGTGTTATTTTATACAGTTTCAGTAAGATCTCATGCTGGATAGACTGAGTGAGTATTTGTCCTGTACTTAGAATTTTCACTCATAGTACCTATTTCTAATGAAGGATAACATCCTCATAGATCTTTATGAAGGTGCCAAGTCCTTGATATGTTCATTACAAACAAACTTCATCTTGAGGTAGCTCTGACAGTGTGCCTACTACCAGCTCTTGGAGTTTTTGCACATTGCTAGAACTTCCTTCTGGACTATACTGCTTCATCCTTGAAAGGATCTTATCCCCAAAGTAAGGGATCATGCACTGACCTGAAAAAAAACACCCTTGAGTCTTGCCTTTACTGTCAGCCGTGGATACTCGTTAGGGTGGGAGGGAATTTACAAGGAAAGTAATACACAGTTAAGGGACATTCTTAATTCTTAATACAGTTTCCCTCAAGATGAGCTCAGATTTAAAATGTTCTCTATTGTGTTTGAGTTGTGTTGGGTTTTAAATAATCCATCCTTAAGTGTTCTTGACTATAATGTTCTTGACTAAGACACCCTGGCCCCCCTCTGTCTCTGTTGCCCACCCTCCCAACTACCCTCCTCATTTTTTTACCCATGTCCTCATCTCTCATCTCCCCCTAATTTATTGGGTGATGAGACCTAGGTGTGAAAGTTCATAGCCCCTGGTCTTGATCTCTTATAGTTACATGGGGAGATACATCTATCTCATTACTGAGATATACTAAATGTAGTCATCTACAATACTGTGGAGAAATACTAAGTTTATTTTGTCTAGTCATATTTCTTTATAACTCTTTTGTGAGGGGTGGCATTACTAAGACCAACTTCTCTAGAATTTCTCCCATGCTATATACCTGATCCCCACACCTAGTCCAGAAAATATTTTCCTGCTGTTTTCTTTTTTTGGGTTCTTAGGAATATTTAGGAACTATTTAGAACAAAATATTTGGAGATAAGAGTATGAATGAGCTTGTACATTGAACAGTGACAAACTTGATATGCAGAAGAAGACATGCAAACACGATTGCTTTAGTAAAAACACTTGCAGACATTCTGTTCATAAAAAAGTAAGTCTTAAAAATTGTTGCACAAAATGTTTGATAAAGTATATCTTTTCTTTCCTAGGTCTAGATGGCTGGGAGAAAAGGCTTATCATATCGGACAGAGCTCATATTGGTAGGAGGCCATTTGTATTTCTTTATATTTCCTCTCAGTCAAATGTATCAAGAGAAAGCATTTAGAGATGATGAATTATTTCTATGTTTGTTTAAGGATTGTAGTTGAAGTTAAAATAGTAATATCTTGATTTTTTTTCTTTGTTTTGTTTTGACAAGAACTAGATTGGAAATATACCTATTTCTGAAGACAAGTATAGTTAAGCAGATGAGTAGCAGAACCAGTATTTTGTAATGTCTTTAGTCATTAAAGAATAAATCATATAAATAATAAATCCAAAGCATTTCTTTGCATGGTTGACATTCCTGTAAGGATGCGTTTGCCCTGTGGCAAGTCTTTAGAATGACTGTGCAGATGGGCTGAATTCAGTCTTTAGAACAGCTGTCTGCACAGTGACGAGTGACCTCTCTTCAGTCACACTAGTTTTCTCCATGAACTAGAACTGGATACTAAAATTAATTTCAGCTGTCACCAGTAAGATTGGTCTTTTCTTCTTGGTTATCATTCCTGAGCCGATAGGATTGGTTAGCAGTGACGTGTTTACAAGATGATTACCTAGGTAGTAGGGGATTTAGACCAATAGAGAACTTTGTTATGGACCTGAAGCTATTAAAAGGTATCTGTTCCTCTCCCCACCCCCCAATCTCTCTGACTCTCTCTTCCCCTCTCATCTTATTTATTTATGGTTTTTGTTTCAAGACGGGTTTTTTGTTTGTTTGTTTGTTTGTTTGTTTTTGTATTTTGTAGCCCTGGCTGTCTTGGAACTCAACTCTGTAGACCAGGCTGGAACTCAGAGATCCACCTGCCTCTGCCTCCTGAGTGCTGGAATTAAAGGCTTGTGCCACTACCGTTTAGCTCATTGTTCTTTTTTAAAAAGGTCTTAACCAAAATGGAAATCAAATAACTGTGGCTATGTAACAGCTTCAGATTTGAGCCTTGTGCAGCACCTCAGTAACCCAGTAAAATAATGGCAAGAAGTTCAGCCAGTAGTGTGCTTGCCTTGTAAACGTATGACCTGAATTCCTTGGCATATGTGCCCATACATGTACATTACACAAACAATAATAAAGTAAAAATAAAATAACTTTTTGAGGAAAACTGTATTGAATTTACATAGTTTATATGAAAAATGTTGTCTTTCCCATTATATTGTTCAGTAGGGATTTGTCTTAGTTAGGGTTTTACTGTTGTGGACAGACACCATGACCAAGGCAACTCTCATAAGGACAACATTTAATTGGGGCTGGCTTACAGGTTCAGAGGTTCAGTCCATTATCATCAAGGGAGCATGGCAGTGTCTAGGCAGGCATAGTGCAGGAGGATCTGAGAGTTATACATCTCATCTGAAGGCCTCTAGGAGAAGACTGGCTTCCAGGCAGCTAGGATGAGGGTCTTGAAGTCCATACCCACAGTGACACACCTACTCCAACAGGGCCACATGCTCTAATAGTGCTACTCCCTGGGTCAAATTAAGGAAACCATCACAGGACTTCTTTTGGGGGGGGCAGGGTGGGGGGGATTGTCAAGACAGGGTTTCTCTGTATATCCCTGGCTGTCCTGGAACTCACTTTGTAGGCCAGGCTGGCCTCGAACTCAGAAATCCACCTGCCTCTGCCTCTCAAGTACTGGGATTAAAGGCGTGCATCACAGGACTTCTTAATCTATAAAATCTGCAAAGAGCAAATTTGTGCTAATATTGTGAAACCTTTTCATATCATGCAAAGAGACAGGGTGTGGGAATGGTGCAAAGGGGTCAGAAGGCCCTTTTTAATTTTGACTTTGAATCAGAGGCTTGCTAAGTTGCCAGGCAGTCCTGATACTCACTGTATATTCCAATCTGGCCTCAAACATGCGATCCTCTGACCCTGCTCTCTCACCCTTCTGTCTTAACACAATTTGCCAGCAATAAAATAACAAGCAAAATGGAAGCATGCTGCTTGTCCAGTCTTTCCTGCTGTTGTCATAGATTTCATGTCAACATTATAGTAGAAACTTGATACAGTGTCAGTATTTTGAATTGCCTATTTTCTTCCAAAGAAATTTTAAAATGATGAAGCTGCTATGCAGTTTAATACGTAAGCAGGGGTTGAAGAGATGACTCAGTGGCTTAAGAGCTGTCATCACTTTGCTGAGAACCCAGTTTTGATTCCCAGTTCCTACATGGTGGTTCATAACCATCGAGAACTCCACTTCCATGGAATTTGATGCTTTCTTTTAACCTCTGGGTACTAGGCATACATGTAGGCAAAACACACATACAATAACTTTAAATATTTTTTAAGTAAAATAATTAAGCAACTTAATGCAAAATTTTTGACCTAGCATATTGATATAGCATATTGACCTAGCATATTGATATAGTTTGTAATAAGAAAGATGCTTATTCCAAGTAGCCTGAAAAGTGAATAGACGACTTAAATATAGTAAGCATCTGAAATCCAGATGTTTGCTGTTTGTCATTTTGCTTATACATTGAATACCTAGCTTGTGCTAGACATGATACCAGACGTTGAAGGTTCAAGAGTGTTAGAAAAGACAATATTAAAAAGAAAAATCCTTTAATCGAGCTTGTGAGCACAATACAGTACATAAGATAATATAATGAATGTGTCATGGCTTCAGGATGAAGCTGGGTGTCAGGAGAGCAGTCCTAAGCAGGAGCAGTCAGTTTTGGGAGAGGTAGTGGGAACATGTCCATGTTCGTTCTAGATGAAGTGCCTGGGACCGTTCACTGAGAAATGAGGCCCCAGTGGAGATGAGGCACGAGATAACAAGCAGAGGTGTTAGCTGTATTGTGGGCTATGCTGAATGCGTTATTTTATTAAATGTGTTAAAGCTTAAGTAGAGAGCTGGGGATGTAGTTACATGGTAGAAAATCCTGAGTACTTACCAGTATCAAATACTTGCATAATTAAAACTCAACCAAGTTTATTTATAACAATACTTTTACAGGCATGCTAATGAAACTGCAAAGGATGTACAGTTATCTTTCAGCTTAAAAATTACACTAATTCTCAAGGTTTTTGTTCTTTTGTTTTTGTCCTTCAATGTCTAGGCCTGTAGAAAACAAAAGCAGTATTCATAACAACTTCAGAGAGAGTAATCAAAACTAGTTAGAAGGCATTAAGGTTCTACCCCATGAGAGTCATTGTTCTGATTATACTAATGGCTTCCTGGGGCCTAGGAAGAGCTTTGTCGGGGTACTAAATTAATTTTTGAAAATACAGCTCTACTGCTTTCTGTCAACTGTTTATTTGTTGTTTTTCTAGTTGCTTTTAAAAACTTCTCTGATAATGAAAAATAAGTATTTAAGTGCAAATGCTTTTGTATTCAGAAGAAAGTGTATGGCATATTCTAGAACCTCAGTCATAACTGACTTGCAAAGTTACTGTTAATGAAACAATTCTTAAGGATAATTCTAGCACCTGAAATACGTTAGAAAGGCTATTGTCTTGGCAACAGGATAGGAACATGATAATAAACTAATCATATGATAGCAGTTTGAAGTACAACATGACAGACTGAAATTCACTAAAGCGTAAACAAAATACTCAATCACCATAGTCTTTAAAATCTATAGTCTTCCAAGAAAAATTGCTATGATGATTTTTCTGTTTCCTTTGATCAAAAGTGACACAGCCTTTGCTTCTTTTACAGATTAATTTTGACATTTGAAACTTTATTTAAAATTGTAGTTTATATTGTCTTTTGCATCTGGCCTCCACTGAACAGTCTGCCTATAATTGTTACAATTCTATTGCTATTGCTTCTTGAAGCAGGTTTTTCTTTTTAAAAAATTGTTACCTAAAATTCTATTATGAATATACACAAATTTTTATCCCCTTGACCATTGATGAAGATTGAGTTTTTCCAGTATTGGTGTATTAAAAATAGCATTGCTGTGACTTTCTTGTAGCTATCATTGAATGTGTAATATTTCAGTATAATTTTAAGGATGCTCTTTTATCTACTTATTAATTCACACACTGCAGACTCAGCATCTGTAATGTAATTGACATAAAAATCTCAAAACTCTCACTAGGTGTACTGGCTAGTTTTGTGTCAGCTTGTCACAGCTGGAGTTATCACAGAGAAAGGAGCTTCAGTTGAGGAAATGCCTCCATGAGATCCAACTGTAAGGCATTTTCTCAATTAGTGATCAAGGGGGAAAGGCCCATTGTGGGTGGGACCATCTCTGGGCTGGTAGTCTTGGGTTCTATAAGAGAGCAGGCTGAGCAAGCCAGAGGAAGCAAGCCAGTAAAGAACATCCCTCCATTGCCTCTGCATCAGCTCCTGCTTTCTGACCTGCTTGAGTTCCAGTCCTGACTTCCTTTGGTGATGATCAGCAGTGTGGAAGTGTGAGCCAAATAAACCCTTTCCTCCCCAGCTTGCTTCTTGGTCATGATGTTTGTGCAGGAATAGAAACCCTGACTAAGACACTAGGCTTGCCAGAGGAAACTGGTAATCATGCTAACAAAGCTTTAACTTTACCTTGCCAGGCAGGCTACAGGTAGGACTACCCTCCTAGTTTGTACAGTGTCTCAAAACGCAGCTTAGGGAAACAACACTTCCTGCGTAGCTTGGAGGCTAAGGCCCTGAGAGGGTAGTTTCAGTCCAGGTTTTATCAGAGTTTTCTAGTTTCTATGTCTAATGTGTATCTTTTAATGTTTTTTGTTTGGTTGTTTTTGGTTTTTGGGTGTTTTGGGTTATTTTAGTTTGGTTTGGGTTTTTTTTGTTGTTGTTGTTGTTTTCAAGGTGGGGTTTTTCTGTGTAGCCCTGGCTGTCCTGGAACTCACTTTGTAGACCAGGCTAGCCTCGAACTCAGAAATTAGTCTGCCTCTGCCTCCCAAGTGTTGGGATTAAAAGTGTGTGCCACCACTGCCCAGCATCTTTTAACGTTTTTAAGTTCAGTTGTTCTTTTACAAATGTTTCCCCTAATTCTAAAAACTCAATCATTCTGTTTAACATTTGCATATTTCAATATATTTATTTTGAAATAATATAATTGGTGGAAAGAAATAGTGGCATAATATGCAAAAGTCATAGAATTGTAATACCTGAAACGAGTGAGTTTTATGGTCTGTTAATTATAAAGCTGTTAAGTAGATAAACTTTAGTTAGAAGTTCAGAAACCAAACCCTAGACCTGCCAGTCTGTAAGCTGCTTATGTAGTCAGTCAGTAAATATTTGAGTACTTCCTGCTACAGAAATTAACTAGCAAATTGACATTGTCCTGCTACTCAGTGTGTGTCGGAGTGTGTGAATGTGTATGTATACATAGAAAGAGGCACACTGCACAGGAAGCTTACAGTTGTAGTCAAGGACTGCTGGTGTGAGCAGAATGGTGTTTGCTATATAAGACTTTTTCTGAAGAGTAGTAGAAAGCCCTTAAGTTTCAAAGACAAGGTTGTGATGACTTGTTTGTGTCTTGGCAAGAAATTTTTGGATGCATTAAAGAATTTTGATCCATGTCCAAGAGTGGAAAGAGGCACACAGACTAGAGTGTAGTTTTAGTGAAAGGTGATGTGAAGTTTGGGCCTAGGGTGGAAGAAAGGGGAAGCATTGCGGTGAGCTCTTAACCCCTGGGGTCCAGAACTTGAAGGTGTAGAGGAAGAAGGGGGCCGTATCTTTATAGATTGAACTTCATTGAGTTTTAGGTTAGGATATTCTAAAATTGGCCTTTTGTCGTCTTCTTTTTTGCTCTCTTCAAACATTGTATAATCCAAGCTGGCCTGAACTCACCATGTAGCCCAGACCTGCCTCAAACGTGTGATCCTCCTCCTGCCGGCCTATTTAATGCTGAAATTACTAGTGTAAGTTGCTGTTGTTACCTTTAGAAACATATCTGTACAATTTGTCAGAAGCAAGGTTGGAAGGATCTCTGGTCTGAGTAGTTTGGAATATTTTTACCTTGACTGTTCTTTGTTTCAGTAACAACTGTGGTTTGTTTGATTTCTCCTCAGTGTTTGACTTTCATCAAGCAGCTGATGGTATCCAGGAACAGCAGAGACAAGAGCAAGCAGGAAAAAAGTATGACATATATATTTCTTTTACATCCTTATGTATAAATTTTGAGCCAAGATGAAACAAACAAAACCCCAGATAGATAAGAATAGTTCCCTAGGTTTCAGAGAAGACCAGTTAGTTAGATTATGCAAATAAGCTTACAGGAACTTGCACAAATAGGAAATAATCATGTAACTTTCTTCTTTGAAAAGATCTGACAACAAGACTTATCTTCCTTGTGTAACTTGAAGCTGTTTTGATCTGTTTTCAAGTTTGGGTACCACGAAAAAGGGGATTGGCCCTGTGTATTCCTCTAAAGCTGCTCGGAGTGGACTTCGGATGTGTGATCTTGTTTCTGACTTTGATGGCTTCTCTGAGAGGTAAAAGACTTGTTTTTTTAATATTAAAAAACAAACAGATTTTTAAGACCCAGAGTACAAAATTGTAGCATCAGTATTCACATTTACTTCATAAAAAATAACCTGATGATTGTATAAGAATGGTATCCTAAGAGGACAGAGCCAACCATACTGTTTGTGAGGACTGGCATATGAACTGGTTTTCCATGAAAGGAAATGTTCTCAGTGTGGCATTCTGATGTGCTAACCATGTCTTAGGTAGGATCTTATCTTTGATATTTCAGGTTCAGGGACCCATTATGTCTTCCCATCTAGAAATAATTAGCCTTCCATGTTCTGGTAAATTTTTTGGATATGTCTTTAAAAGTAGAAATGCTGTACTGACATATTCTTTATAAAATGATTTTCATGGGAAGTGTAGTTATATATTTGCACTGGCAGGCCATGCACTGAAAAATCCTAGAGATAATTGCTACCGTCTAAGTGTCATGTAGACTGACCCTCTCATTTTTTTTACACAGTAGAATATAATTTGTTTTGTATTTTCAGATTTTAGTTATTTCAATCCTTTTTCTTCAACCACAGACATCACCTTAATTATATTTTGCCTTAAACATGAAAATGTATCTTGAGTGCATAATTGATTCATGTTTATCTCCTTACTTCAATTTTATTTCTCCAAAAGTAACTTCAGTTTCCAAACTAATTTGCTTTTACGACCATTTATAAGGCACAAAAATCACTTGACTTGGATGATATTATTTGAAGTATTCTGTAACATAGTTAGTTAATGCCATGATCTGTTTATTTCTCAGGTTCAAAGTTCTAGCTAACCAGTATAAATCTATATACCCGACTTTGGAAATAGACATTGAAGGTGAATTACAGCAACTCAAGGTAATGCTTTCTTAGCTCAGCAATGGACTTTTAAATACTAACTTGCCAAACTGACATTTGAGTTTTTCATCCATTTCAGCTTTGTGTATTAACTAGTGACCAGTCATCCCTGGACATAGCATGTCTGTGTGACTTCACACAGTTGAGTCTCAATGGAAAACTGGATCGGAAAGGGAATGAGATGTGAAAGTAGCCAGATGATAGGTCTCAAATACACTTGCAGGAAACTTAGATGTTATTTAGGAGACCATGGAAAGCTATTGGAGAATTTTGAACACAAGGAAGCCCAGATTTGCATTATGAAGAAACCGTGCATGACTACTGACGTGTGGATCAATAAAGAAAGCCACAGTGTGGTAACTTGTAAAGTTGGCTGGTAGGATTGATAGTAGTTCCTGAGACAGCTAACTTTACTGGCCACCAGAGAAGACTGTCAGTCATAGCTGTGAGATGCCTGAGTTAGCAGAGCCTTCTCAATCATTGTTAAACCTCACATTGTTTCCTATATGCCTGGTGATTATTTCTTTAAAACTGTTCATTTTGTTTTCAGAACTGAGTAAGAATCTACATACCATATGCCATTCCTTACTAGTTGTAGACCTTAGGTCTGTTTATGATTTTTTAAAAATTTATTTATTATTAAACATAAGTACATTGTGTAGCAGTCTTTAGACGCACCAGAAGAGGGCATCAGATCTTGTTACGGGTGGTTGTGAGCCACCTTGTGGTTGCTGGGATTTGAACTCAGGGCCTTTGGAAGAACAGTCAGTGGGTGCTCTTACCTGCTGAGCCATCTCACCAGCCCTTGTTTATGATTCTTTTAAATTGGGTGTGGTGGCCTACACCGGTAATTTTTGTACTTTAGAGGTGGAAGCAGGAAGTTGATCACAAATTGAAGTACATACTGAGGTAGAGCTCAGCCTTGAGCAGGGCGAGGGTGGGAGTGGGGTGGGGCTCAAGGGGAGAAAAAAAAAAAACAAAACAAACAACAACAAAAGAAACCAAAGAAGATTTTCATAAGTAGCATATGTTGAACCAGGGCTTTGTTTTAGGCATATAGAAAGGACTAAAATATAAGTAAGAGATTAAAGACAAGTGTGAAGGAGGGGCCAGAGACATTCGTAACAGGTGCAACGTATTCCTTCAGGTGCCTGGTAAGCAGCTTCTGGGATTATTACTGCTGGTGTCCATAGTCAAAACCAGCATTTATTGCAGCTGTACTGCAGTCCCCAGGGACACTCTTATTTACAGTTTTTACATGTTTTACTTGAATTCTGAAGTTGAACATTACTAGCAACTCATGTTAGTACTTGGTACTATCGACTAATGACATACTGCAGTGTTGTTGTCAGAAAGAATGACAGCACCCAGTCTCTAATGTTTGAAAATTTGACAGTATAGTTTGTGTCCTTACCACATTTTGGTGTCTGATTTGAACTTGAAAATTGTTAGTTACATAGATTATAAATGCAGCTTTTCAAATACCTAAAAATAATTAAAAATGCCATCTAATATAAACAGATATTAGCTCTTTTTATTCTTCCTGAAAGCTAGTTTATGAAGTGAGCATTTGCGCTGTTGCCAGTGAAGTTGTTATAGAACTTTTAAATGTTACAGCGCATGTGTATGTGTGTGGCTCGGGACCTCACACATGCTAGGTAAGTACTCTGCTACTGTGCCACAGCCCTAGCCCTTGTATTACTAATCACTCTTTTCGAGAGACCAGAGCTAATCCAAATGTTGCACTAGGATGAGCCTGTCACCAGTGCCTTTCTGTTTCGGTTTGTCAGTTTCCACTGTGGAAGGCCAGGTAGTTTACTCTGTGACTGGTGTTACAATGTATTAGTGCACATGGAAACTGGTTTTTGTCTTTGTGTAGGGTTATATGGAAAGGATTAAACCGATGGTGAAAGATGGAGTTTATTTCCTATATGAGGCCCTCCATGGACCACCCAAGAAAATCTTGGTAGAAGGTGCAAACGCAGCATTGTTAGATATTGATTTTGGTAAGTGAGATATGATTTATAGGGAGTTTGACTGAGCTCAAAGTACTTAGATATGATATTAATGTTAGCATTAGGAGGTTATAAATAGTGCATTTAGCTTGTGTATTTGGGAATGAGGTAGCTTGTCAATATAGTTAAGTTTTTGGGTTTTTTTTTTTTTTTAAGAATATTGTAGCAAGCACAGTATACATTTTTATAGTTCATTAAAAATGGAATCATTTGGATTCTGTGGGTTCGGAGTTCTGCAGATTGTGAATTGTTGATTTATTCAACTACTGTTTCTCTGGAACTGTAAAATAATAAGATCACCTTTAAGTCTTTTAAAATATAAAAGTTGGATTAAACATATTTTGAGATCTAGGAAAGTCTGTTTATGCTAACTCTGTGCATGACACTTTGATAGACTCAGTCTTTCTTCCATCCTCATGGCTAAGTTAAACTTATTTAGATGACTGTCTTCATTAGTTTGTTGGTGGTTACATCTAAATGTTTTCATATACTGTTAACAGTTCTGGGGAACATTTCTTTTTTATTTGTTTTTTTTTGTTTTATGGTTTGAGTGTTTTGCCTCCATGTATTTTGTACACCACATGGATGAAGGGGCCTTGGAGGCCTGAAGTCCTTGGATCTCCTGGAAATAGAGTTACAGGTGGCTGTTGAACCATCATTTGGGTGCTGGTAATCAAAGCTGGGTCCTCCGGAAGAGCAGCAAGTGCTCTTACTTACCTCAGCCTCTTGACATTTCATTGGCTCTAGATACTAACTAAAGAGAATATATTTGTCTATAATAGATACAGTATCCTTTTATCCTATAGTATGCCTTCTCAATCTGGAAAGGGAGTATAATTAGCAGGGTGAATGGTTAAGTATGACAGGAAGGAAAATGCACCCTCGTAATTGTTCCTGTGATTTGAGGACTTCTCTGAATAGAGTTTAAAAGCTGGGGAAATGTTGAACACCACAAACTTCCTGTTGCCCAGGGTCCTGCTACACCCTAAATATGTCCACCTGGGAGTCATTTGCTTGGAATTAACAGGACCCAGTCAAAATATGTAGGAAGGTTTTTACATAAGATCCTCTGTAATTAGTCATTATGTACTATAGAGCCAAGATAACAACTGCACATGCTTTGCTGTTCTCTGTAACTAAAGCTCTAACTACCTGCATTTTTAACTGTGTTTTAACATTATAGACAAAGAGACTCAGAGCTAAAACATTGAGCACTTGAGAACAGTGACAATTATGGTCTAGTCTGTCAGATGCATGGTCTTAATGGTAATTCTGTGTTACAGTGTTTGTATACATGTGTTCATCTTAGTGGGTTTTTTGTTTGTTTTCTATTTTTTAGGAACTTACCCTTTTGTAACCTCTTCAAACTGTACTGTTGGAGGTGTTTGTACAGGTTTGGGCATGCCCCCTCAAAATGTTGGAGAAGTATATGGAGTTGTGAAAGCTTACACCACTAGAGTTGGTATTGGTGCCTTTCCCACAGAGCAAGACAATGTAAGTTTATTTCTCAGTAAGAAAACCATGTTTCCCTCACCCCAACCTTAACAGACTCCTGCCTCTCTCTTCATTTACAAGGATCATTTGTTGTGTTTGCCTTAAAACTTTCAGGAAAACTATAAACTTTAGATCCTGGAATGACTAGATAGGTTTGTCTGTTTAAATAAATTTTAATAACATATTTATTTATGAGCTTTCCCTTTGTTGTGAAAATTACATGAGAAATTTAAAAGAAGGAAAAATATATTTTTGTTGTTGTTTATGGTTTCAAGTCTGGTTAGCCTGTTCTGTTTCTGGGCCAGTGATAAGACAGTACGTCCACTGTGGCAGAAGGGCATGGTGTAGGAAAGCCCATCACCTCACCTTATGCATTTAGGAAGCTGCAAGTGAGAGCAGCACACAAGAAGTAGGCTTACCTTTAAAGGCATACCACAGGAACCTCTGTCCTCCAGCAAGGTCCTGCCTCCTAATATTCGATTCAGCTGTGAACTTATTAATGGACCAATCAGGATACAGTCACTTCACAATATAACTGTTTATTATGTCGGTCTACACTTGACCTGTATATAGCATTGTAAGAATATTAGCTTAAAAAATTTTAAAATAAAATCAAAACCAAATATATTCCAAGTAATGCCATTTCCTTGGAATTCCCGTTTTCGTCTCATTTCACGAAGATGTTTATCAAAAGAGATACAGGGGGTTTTTTGTTCGTTGTTTTGTGTGTGTGTGTGTGTGTGTGTATTATAATTCCCTGGATATATACTGCTCTGATATTCTAACTCATAAATTCTGTTATCAAGGAAATTGGAGAATTATTACAAACACGGGGTAGAGAATTTGGAGTAACTACTGGAAGGAAAAGAAGATGCGGCTGGTTGGACCTTGTTTCACTCAAATATGCTCATATGATCAATGGATTTACTGCGTGAGTATTGTTAAGAAACATTTATTTTAGGAAATGGTGGGCAGTTGGTAACCACAGATTGGATTCTGTAGAAAGTAAACTTGAGAGTCCCCAACAAAGAAGCTTCATCGTTTGCCTCCAGAATGAAATCATAGTTTCAGAAGTGGAATGAGATACAGGAGAAAATGCGCAGGAAGAGACCCCAGGGTTATTCTGGATACCCAGTGCTTTAGAAAGAATGCTGATCCTCTGACCTCATGCGTATTTGTGTAGAGGGCAGTGGCAGGATGGGTAGGCAGGTCAGAGCAGGAGGCCTCCATGGGTGGATAGCGTTAACCGTGTATGCATATAAAAAGGTGGAGACTTCGTATGACTGCATGGACTCAGCTTTCTGAGTCCCACTTTTGTCATCTTTAAATCAAGGTGATGGTATGAGCTGAGATACACACTGTCCAGAAAATATGTCATTGAAAATATGCTGTAAATGTGTTTGTATCTGGATTAATTAGGCTGAACTTCTAAACAGGCTTTTTTTTTAAACAACAACAAACAAAACAAAAAACTCCAAAATTTATGGATCAGAACCCCAAATCTAGTGTTTTATCTAATTTTCACAGATTTTTCCCTTAAAATCCTCTTTTCCAGTCAGTTTTCAAGAAACTTTGATGTATCATGAAGAGGTCGTTTCCTTCCTTTGTCAGTTTCTGACCAGAAGGGTGGAGGTGATGTTAACCAGAATGAAGAACGGGGCTGGTAGCATGTGTGGAAATGTACTTAATATCTTGTGATTATGGGGAACAATGTGTTCTGCTGTGTCCCTCTGGCACAAAGTGCATCCTTAACTCCAGGCAGACTTCCCACGGTTGTCCCTCATTGAGAAAGCTGAGCAAGTGTGAAACCACCAGTGAAAATCTGTCGTAATTACTAGAAAGTAACGGGTGTACTATGAAGACTACATGTCCATGCAATGTCCTCATCAGTGTGATGTTTATGTGCGGCACGCTTTCAAGTACAGTTCTAACTAGTTTTCAGACTTGCTTTGGAACTTTGAGCTTTGCATGAATTTTCTTACTCCTGCATTAGTCTTACTGGATGCCAAAAGTATGCTGTTTCAACAATATCTTTTCTTTCAAAATTAGGTTGGCCCTTACCAAGTTGGATATTTTGGATATGTTTACGGAAATCAAAGTTGGAGTTGCTTACAAATTAGATGGGGAAACCATACCTCATTTCCCAGGTACTCTTTTGTTTTTTTGCTGTGCCTAAAATTTATAAGATTATTATAACCTATTATAAGTTATATTATTATTTAACTATGTATTATATATGATATATAATTGCTACTTATTTATAAGATTATCTTTCACAGGCTTGGTTTTTACTGATAGTGCAGATAAGCATTTTGTTTAAAACTGGCATTAACTTGAGTGTTGGGTCACAAGTATGTGCTTTAACTCAGAATAAGAAAGGTTTGGTTCATGCTACTTCAAGCTTTCAACTTTCTTAATTTATAGTAATTGACATACACAAACTAAGTATGGTGCTGAATGCCTGAAGCCCAGCTGCTTAGGAGCCAAAGGCAAGAGGCCCTATTGAACTCAGGAGTTCAGAGTTAGTCTGGGCAGTATATAGTAAGACCCCTCTCCTTAACCAACATCAGAGTCGGGGAGACAGAAAAAAATTTAAAGTGAATGATTTCCATAGAGGAGGAGTTCTCTCTTCCTGGGGATAAAGGATAAAAGAAAAGACTTGTGTCTTGTGGTGAGCTCTTTCTTGGTACATCAACTTACTCCACCCTCCAAGCCCCACAGTGATTTTGCTAACCTCTCTGTCTGAAGCTTGAAGGTGAAGGAGATGCCTACTTCAGGCAGTACAGTTTTGTGAAGCCTGTCTTAAGTTACTTGAGAGTTAGGTCAATGCTCCTATCATTAGAAATGGAAATCACTGATTTTTCAGATAGTGTTCCTAAACAGCAAGGAAATGCAAATTGAAGCAATATTGAAAACCTTAATGAACCTTGGCAGACTGGGAAGCTAGATGTTCATGGAGAATAATTTTCTGTCATCTTTCCAATTTCTCTTACAGAAAACTAGGCATCTGTTAACATTTTATGACACTGTTACTTGGCATATGTTTATATCTTGTTCATTAATGCTACCTCAAAGCTGTTTTAAGAGTTCTAATATAGCTCAAGTACCAAAGAAAATAGTATGGTCAAATATAGTTACATGGCAAAATATGTCATAC
Source organism: Mus musculus (assembly GCF_000001635.26). Taxonomy (NCBI): domain Eukaryota; kingdom Metazoa; phylum Chordata; class Mammalia; order Rodentia; family Muridae; genus Mus; species Mus musculus. The sequence goes on along the minus strand of NC_000067.6, from coordinate 177,768,914 downwards.
ATCAAATTAAAATATTAAAAACTCAGAAACATAAAATTTGTGCTTTTTTTTTTTTTTGGTAGTGTTTTTGTTTTGTTAAGCTGACTTAGGCCAGATTCCTCCAGAACTACTCCCAAGATGGTGATTTTCCTCCGTGAAGTGCTTTGTAGATGTTCTCAGAAACCTGCTTATGGTGAGAGCAGTGGCCTGGAGTGTCACTCCTTGCTGTGTCTCACATACAGAGAGGAGATTAGAGAGACTCAGATTCTGTTGTCTTCCTCTGAGCACTGTGGACTTTTACTTTAGGGAACCATTGAATTGATGGATGGTCATCTTGAGCTTGTATCGTTTGGTTTGATTTTGTTTTGTTAATGTTCTTATGGAAAGCCTAATATGTTTCCGCAAACCTCTCGAGCTGGTACATAGTATGAGTCATTCTTGAGACTCTCCACTCAGAAGAGGGAAACCTGAGCTCTGTACCACACTGTCTACTAGTCTGTGGTCTGAGAAACTGCTCATCATTTATAGTGCACATGCAGATTCTAGTAGGGACTATATAAAGAAAGACATCAGGTGGAATAATAAAGAAAATTTTCATCCCACAGTCGATGTCTCAGAGGATTGAAGGTGTACCAACCTTGTGTGAAGTTGCTGTTGTATTCACACAATTAATACTATAGAAATTCAAGATGCTCGAGAAGCAGAAGGCTGGAAGTTTGGTCCAGCTCATTCTCCAGCCACTGTAACTGATGCTATAACCCTGTAATCGCCTCCATTTACAGCGTGTAATCATACTGTTGAAGAAATGTTGGCTTATAAACTATCACCCTAGGTGGCTGAGTGCTGGTTCTCACCTTTCTAAAGGTCTGGAAATGAAATTATGACACAAGTCTGGTTTTGAGGATTTTGATATCAGTCATTTGAACTGGCCATAATGGTTCATGTTTCTAATCCCAGGATTTGCATAGGCTTTAAAGAAGGAGGATTGCCAAAAGTATAAGGCCAGCCTGAAAAGAAGAGAAAACTATGCCTATAAATAAATAAATAAATAAATAAATAAATAAATAAATAAATAAGTCATTTGGCAATAGGCTCTGTGTTCTATAAACACATATACTCCTTAACTTTTAGCAAACCAAGAAGTCTTAAATAAAGTGGAAGTTCAGTATAAGACTCTCCCAGGATGGAACACAGACATATCTAATGCAAGGACATTTAAGGAGCTACCTGTCAACGCACAAAACTATGTTCGGTTTATTGAAGATGAGCTTCAAATACCAGGTAAACACTTTATGAGCAGCTGTCTGTTCGTTTGTAGGGTTTTTTTGTTTGTTTGTTTGTTTTTGGTTTCTGCTTTTTGTTGCTTTTTGATTTCCCTGGGATGTTGACTCTTGTCATTTCTTTCACCCTCATCAGAAAATGATTTTTGTTGTGGTGGTGGTGATTTTCATTTGGCCTAAAGCTGTCCTTAAAAGTTGAAATCTTGGATAGACATTAGGAAATGAGAATATTTAAAAATGACATCTCATGTCTTAGGGTTTCTGTTGCTGTAGTGAAACACTGTGGCCAAAGCAACTTAGGAAGGAAAGGGTTTATTTGACTTACTCTTTCACATCCTGATACTCATTCAGGGCAGAAACTCAAACAAGGCAGGAACCTGGGAGGCAGGAGCTGATGCTGAGGCCATGAAGAGTGCTGGAGTGCTCCTGATGGCTTACTCAGCCAATTACCTGTTGAGGGCTGGCACCACCCACAATGGACTGGGCCTTCCTCCATCAATCGGTGATTAAGAAGATGGCCTATAGCCGAGCCTGCAGTCCAATTTTTTTTTAAGTTTTATTTATTTATTATACATTAAATTCACTATAGCTGTCTTCAGACGCACCAGAAGAGGGCATCAGATCTCATTACAGATGGTTGTGAGCCACCATATGATTGCTGGGATTTGAACTCAGGACCTTTGGAAGAGCAGTCAGAGCTCTTAACTATCGCACCATCTCTCCAGCCCTGCAGTCCAGTATTATAGAGGCGTTTTCTCAACTGAGGCTCTCCTTCCTCTCTAGTGTCAAGGCAACATAAAGTAGCCAATACATTTCATTAGCAAGAAATACAAGGCAGTAATAAAGAATGAATTGGTTTACTCATTAGTCCTTGCTCATAGAAGGCTGAGGCAGGAGGATTGCTCAGAGTGCTAGGTTAGACAGGCCTATATAGTAAAACCCAATCTCAATAAAACAAAAAACCCAAATAGACAAAAGGAGAAATAGATATAACTCGTATAAAACCATTAAAGTGAGATGCCCAGACTTGCCTTTCCCTTTCATCCTTTTGCTTACATTGATGGGAACTAGAGAAGAAAAGTAGGTAAGAGGGATTTTCCACACACAACATATTATGTACTCATGCTGTCTCTTGTGTTTCATTTTTATTCATGATTCGTTTCAGACATAGTTCTTGTCCCAGATTGATATCAGACTTATTAGCAAAGGATATTTGCTAATGGCTTCTAGTCAACAGTTTTTGAATTATAAATAGCTGACTTTTTTTTCTTTCCCCTCGAGACAGGGTTTCTCTGTGTAGCCCTGGCTGTCCTGGAACTCACTTTGTAGACCAGGCTGGCCTCGAACTCAGAAATCTGCCTGCCTCTGCCTCCCGAGTGCTGGGATTAAAGGCATGCGCCACCACTGCCTGGCTAAATAGCTGACTTTTAATGAGCACTATAAAATACCATAAAGGTTTCTCCTACCAATACTGTAGGGAACCTAGTAGTTCTACAAACAATCTAGAGCTCTGTGACAGAGATCACTACTCATGTCCCTGGACTGGTGTACCAGGCCATTACTAAGGCTTTGTATTATGAAGTCATCAAGATGTTTCTATATGTTTTAATGTAAAACAGTGGATTTTTTTTATTTGCTTATATTTTCTATTTATCAGGAACTTTATTTTAAAAAAATTCTTTATACCTCTACTGATTGGGACCAAGACTTTATTGTCATAATCATTGAGGGTGAAGAAATGGTAAAAGTGGTATAGTTAAAACAGAATAAAAGGCAGGTTAGTCAGATCTGGATCCTTTCTAGAAGAAAATGAGCAGAAGCTGCTGACAAAAAGAGCAATATGGGAAAAGTAGACGACTGCCTCTCTTTCTGACATAGAATACAGCTTTTTATTTAAAAAAACCAAAACTTCAGGGACACCGATATGACTCAGTGGTTAAGAGCACTGACTGCCCTTCTAAGACCAGGTTCAATTCCCAGCACCCACATGGCAGCTCACAACTAACTGTCTGTAACTCCAAGATCTGATACACTCACACTTTCACACAGAGATACATACAGGCAAAACACCAATGCACATAAAATAAAAAACTAAGTTTTTTAAAAAGCAGGCAAAACAAAAATACTTGGAATTCACCTTTGTTTGTTTGTTTGTTTTTCCGAGACAGGGTTTCTCTGTAGCCCTGGCTGTCCTGGAACTCACTCTGTAGACCAGGCTGACCTAGACCTCAGAAATCCACCTGCCACTGCCTCTCGAGTGCTGGGATTAAAGGCGTGCACCACCACTGCCCAGCCAGAATTCACCTTTATTAATAACATAACTGAGATACTTATTTTATCCACTTAAACTATTTTTGAGTAGCAGTAATGCCTTTGTGGTCTAGAAATGAAAATATATAAAATTTAATACACTGTATTTCTACACGGTACACACATAAATCATAAAGCAAAAACTGAAAATGAAACTAGTTCATCAATTTTTTTTTTTTACCAATAGATAACAAGTCTTACAGGAAAAAAGTCCAAAGCAGAAATTTGCAACTTAATTTTGTAATTTCTTAAAAGATCAATTTTCTTCCTCAAATCACTGTGTCTAAAGATGACAGTTTTCCCTGTGTATTTTTTTAGAATAAAACACAAAAAGTACTCTAACACGATATATGGTTTTTCAATTTCAAATAAATTTCTTAATACAAAGGGTAACAAATCATGTTTTATGTTTATATTATGCTAAAATTATATTACATGGAGGAAGAACTCTTTAAGGTTTATTATTTTGTGTGTGTCTAAATGTGCACCACATTTATATAATGCCCACAGAGCCCTCTGAAGAGGGTGCTGTGGATTTTCAGAATCTATAGTTACAGATGGTTTTAAGTCATTTTGTGCTAGGAATCGAACCAGGATCCCCTTTGCAAGAGTAGCAAGTACTCTCAACCACTGAGCCAACTCTCCAGAAACCCATTCCTTTTGATTTTCAAAATCTACATTAATGGATATTACTCAATTCATTTTAAAAGGTTTCTGTAATATACTATAATTATCTAGCACAATTATACCTATAATTCTTTGTTTTTGAGATGAAAGTTATTCAGTATTCATTATACTTTAAGGAATAATATTAACAGTATACAATAACCTTTAAGAAATAATACTAACTTTAAAAAATTTCACGTCAGTCACTCATAGTTCTAGAAAAATCCTATTACTTGACTGTTTTGAACCTTTTTAAATACAATATTGCTTTGATCTGAATGTGGGAGAGCTGGGAGTTTAGCTCTTGCCTAGCAGTACTGTCCTTTCCTTACCCAAGTGTGAATGCCTGAGGGACTTGATGCTATTTTCTTATGTTTTCCAGTTAAATGGATTGGTGTAGGTAAATCCAGAGAGTCCATGATTCAGCTCTTCTAAGGATTGCCAGCAACGCATGAGACACTCCTTAAGAGGAAGGGAAAAAGACTTAAACATTTCTTTGTGATCTGCAAATTCAAGAATAAAGACATTGAAATGAGTTTTCAGCTGGCGTTGGTTTGCAGTTTCTGATGGATGGCTGTCATGGCCGGCCTTGTGCTCTCATCCAGCTTCCCGGCTGGCATGGCTGCCACATCTGTTGCTCTGCTTCTCATGGTGCCGCACAGTCCTTGCCATGGTTAGAACTGTATAATCCCCAGTTGACATCTAGAACTTCCAGTGTAGCTTTTCTTCATTATGGCCGTTGTGTTTGAGGTTGTACCCCGATTAGATGGTGAGAACAGTTAATGCAATTTTGCACAAATATTTTTACATTCTGATCATTCACTTCTGTCATTGTGATCTTTGCTGTTAGAAAAAGAAATGATGGAAAGATAAGGGTTCTGTCAACATTTGTAAAGCTAAGAATTCTGTTTAAATTGTGAACTGCTTTTTTTTTTCCTCTGCTGAAACCATTGCAAAATTGAGCTTTGGTAGGGTAGGGGGAGTATGTTCATGAGACTTTTAATTTGTATAAAACACAGAACTTAGTTCTCTCTGCAATTTATTTAATACAGTCAACATTAAATTGAGTGTTCAAAAAGAAGAGATGTTTCCCTACAATAACAACCTTAATGTGAGAAAATAATTATTAAAAAAAAATCTGTTGTGATATTTGATGGATATTTTTCTTTGTTTTCAGATATGATCTCAAATGTTTGTCTTTTCTTTTTCTTTTTTAAGCATACTGTTGTTTCTAAGAACAGTGGGTTTGCTTACATTTCGCCTGCCAGTATACCTACAAAATGACCCACAAGTAACCCGCATGAGTCCAAGTTGTCAGCCATATTTTGATCATGCCCTCATCCCTCCTTTCTTGAAAAAGCAAAGAGGGATCACCTGGCCCTTGGCTTTACATTGTGCTGAGATTAGCCTTCCCTGGACCATTAAATGTTTAAATTAGGCATCACCTGAAATTATTTTATAATACCACCAACAGCTGATTAAAAGCAACCAAATATTTCCAGTATGCTTTGTGTGTTGTTTTTCTTCTGTTCTTGATAATGCTAGTGCGGATGAATGGTTTCCCATGCACTCTGGGGCTAGCTGGGTAGAGATCAGTAGAATCTTTGGGAGGATCTAATTTTTTTTTTTTAACTGAAATAGTTTGATTAATACTGGTTCAAGAAAAATTCTAAAACAGGAGCGGTTTCATTGGATTCAATAAATAATTAACACAGGTGATTCCTAAAAGACCAATGGCAGTAAATCCTGCTGCTCTCCTCGTGGAAACTGAAAGACCTTGGAAGATCTGTATTCTTGGCTATAAGCACTGCATTATTGAGACATATTTTCAGTAATGAACACATTTTCATTCAAGTCAGGATTTTTTTCCTGCAATACCCAGAATGTCTCCCATTGTTGTTATTTGATTTTAAGCCACTCTGGATAATTCAGAATTATCTCTTTGAATGTGAACTATCAGTTGCTTAGAAGAGATAATCTCTGTCCTTCAAATCATTGATAACTATTATAATTCTATTTAACAAGGCTGTATATGCCATATCCTGCTAGATACTGAATATACAGTAGCTGGGGCAAGTATGGTCTTATTGAAACTTATGGTAGCAACAGCATCCTAAACATTGATGAATGATGTTTTATACATATATATTCCAATGGTGAAATGAATGGAACCTAATCCAAAAATCTGATAAGGACCAGAGAAGGCTCTGAGGAGACAGCTAGACATACTAACTAGGTGAATGGGATGAGGGACAGTGCTCAGGGTCCAGACTGAGAAGATCTGCAGAGGTGAAGACATGGAACCAAATTAGGAAGGAGCTGGTGAGGTTGGTGGTGGATTCAGGAATGCTCGGCCAAATAACCAGTACTTGTTATGAGAGATTCCTATAGGTAGAAATATTATATGTCTGTTATAGCTGAGCAGCAGCAGAACTGCTGAATTGGAAAACCTGAACCAGGGGATTGAGAGATACCTCAGCAGTTTGGATCACGTGCTGTCTTTTCAGAAGTCCAGTTCAGTTTCAACACTGTGTGGCTCTCAGCTGCCTCTAACTTCAGTTGTGGGGCTCTGATGCTGTCATTTGGTCTTCATGAATACTTGCAAGCATGTAGTGGGCATACACATCTTAAAATTTAAAATTTAGTATATTGAGTGGGACTCACCACAAAGTTAACCTTACTCAGTTGTAGCACGAGATACTTGTGCAGGGAAGGTTGGTATACATAGTTGATGTTAATCGAATACTATAGAATCAGGAGAGCAGACAGACATATTTGAAAAGATAATAAGAGAGGTTGTGTGTGTTTACTTTAGACTGAATCTTATATGTCCCTGGCTGGCCCGGAAGTCACCTTATAGCTCAGAATTACTTTGAACTTTCTGGACTCCATTCCTGTGTGTGTGCTTCCACATCTGACTCAAGAGGTTTGCCTTAATCATTTGGCACATTTGCTACCGTAATCAAATATAGCATTATGGGGGAAGTTAAAGACTTTTTTTGGGTTTTTTTGGTTTTTGGGGTTTTTTTTGGTTTTTCAAGACAGGGTTTCTCTGTATAGCCCTGGCTGTCCTGGAACTCATTTTGTAGACCAGGCTGGCCTCAAACTCAGAAATCCACCTGCCTCTGCCTCCCAAGTGCTGGGATTAAAGGCATGCGCTACCACGCCCGGCAAGACTTTTTTTTAAGAACCTGAGGGGGTTGGAATTTGAAAAGCTATTTTAATACAGACCCTTAAAATACTGAGGATGCCACAAACAAAAACAACTAGTAGGAAAACGAATAAGTCTACAGGAAGTATAAAGGGCATGAAACATGAAATGTACTCAGAGACCCTCATGAAAGGCTACTTGATAACTCACATTCATGTTTTAACAGTTTATGGTATTTGGTGCATTTATAAAATGTAATCGACAAGAGCAGGGACACCTGCTACTAGGACCAGAATTTTTTATGTTATCGGTGCTAAATTGGTATTAAATAGAGATTTAGAACAGGAATTTATACTTTCTATAATAATAACTTTAAAACCTGAAGTCAACACTTGGGAGGCAGAGGCAGACAGATCTCTGAGTTTGAGACCAGCCTGATTTGTCTACAGAGTGAGTTCTAGAACAGCCAGGCTAAACAGAAATCCTGTCTCAAATAGAGGCAATTGTTGCGCGCGCTCACGCGACCGGCCAGGAAGAACGACGCTGCTACAGGATCCTTCTGCACACATTTATTCAGTCCTGTTTCTTCTTTCTCCATATATCTCCCTTGTTTATATCTCCCTTGTTTATATCTCCCCTGTTTATATCTCCCTTGTTTATATATCTCCCTTGTTTTTATATCTCCCCCACTAATAGTAATCCTCTCTCGAATAATAATCCTCCCTCTAACCCGGGCCTCTCACTCTTATATACTCTCAGTTCCCATCCACGCACAGCAGGCCACGCCACCTCACCAGGCACGCAGCTTCAGCTAATCAGGGCAGCAGGGGCAAATCTCCACCAAATTGGATTCACCTGTATCCTGGTACACCTGCGCAGCACTCAAGATGTTTGTGTCTTATATGAGGAAGTCAGGTGCAAGTCATATGACTTAGCTGCAGTCCCTGGCGCCTTTAGGACTGCCGCCACACCCGCTCCCCACAATTCCCCCTTTTTTCTTTTTTGGCAGAGAGAATGTCTGTAGATAGCCCCTCGCAGCCATGCCCCTTACCCGTCCTTGGGTGACAAACAGCATTGGTTTGATCCCTGTCTTAGGTTGGTGACATGCCCAGGGAGTCTTATCACTGACTACCTCTCTATCATGCCAAGCCACACCTGGGGAGATTGTGTTTTGCTTGCGGCAGGTGCATCAAAAGGCCAGGATGTTAATTAACCTATGGCCAGATCTTAATTGCTGCAAGCAAGCCTCATGGGTGAAGGTAGAGGTCTGATCCCCAGTGTGCAAGCATAGGGGCCCTACACAAAACCATCTCTTAGGCTCATCACCCAGAGAGGTCTTGGCCAGCTCCCGTGTCGTTTTTCCTGGGGGAAGGGAACTAGGACACTGAACCTTCATGCAATCAGACGTGCCTTCCACAGGATGCCAACAGCAAGCTATCCTCTGTGCAGTGCTTAGCCTCGCAACCCATGGCATAAAGCAGCATTATTTCTTTTAGAGCGGCAAACCGAATCTGAGGAGATTGTCCCGCCTCCACTGCAGCAAAAGCCTACGCTACCATGGCGAAAGTGCAGGCCCACACACTTTGCACCTAACACATGTGCCAAACACACAACACACACACACTATAATAAGCATACATCCCAGGGCTCTCATCCCTACTCATCTTCCCTGAAGCAAGGGATAGATAGCCAGAGGGGATATCTCTTTAAGGGGAATTCAGGGATCAAAAAGGCATAGAAAAATTTGAATGTCATGTCGAGCTGGTATCGGCTTCTGGAATACCGAAAGGATCTCTCATCTCGGCTCCATTGTTTGTGCTTGTGGGACCATCCACCACATCCACAGGGGCAACTGGATCAGGAGCCTCATTCTTGCAGCGTCTCACCAATCTCTCCAGCACCCAAAGAGGTTCCGTCTGGTCCTGTGGAAACACACAAACAGACCCTCTCGCCCACATCAACACCTGATCTACTCGATCCTCTCCAAATCTCCGGACAGAAGGTCCACCTACAGGTGGATGCTGAGGAGGCATAGGGAGGCGGCGCAAAAGCTAATTCGCCTTCCTCCTCCACCTCGGCTCTTTTATTTCGTCCTTTCTGTCCACCTGATAACACTGTGTCTCCTTTCTTTTTCCTTTTTCTTTTTAAGCCCTTCTCCTCTTCCGACATACTTTCTTGTTGCTCTGTAAGGATTTTCTGACCTGTCTTGACTGCCTCTACACACAGTTTCAAACAGTAACAGAGTCCATATATCAGAACAAACAAGACCAAAACTATCAGACCTACCCACAAAGGGTCAATGGGAGAAAAAAGCATAACTACACAGCGAGGATCTATTGATCACTACACTGAGGTTATCATAGTTCCTTAACTTGTCCCCAAACCGGGAACCTTAACTTGTCCCAAAGCCAGGAACCTTATCGTTACTTTGTGCCTCCTTCCTGGCAACTTTATACTTGCCTCTATTTTATCCGAGGTCCCTCCCAAACTCCTGGGTTACTTTGTGCCTACTTCCTGGCAACTTTATGCTCACCTCTATTTTATCCGAGGTCCTTCCCAAACTCCTGGGGTCGCAAGTTTCACTCACCGTGAACTTACCCTGCCGGCAACCACTGACTGCTGAAAGTTCTGAACTCGGTGGGGGAGTCGGTTCCCCGTATGGGCCACCAATTGTCGCGCCCGCTCTCGACCAGCAAGAACGACGCGACCACCAGTCCTTCTAACAGCAGTTTATTCAGTCCTCATCTCTCTTCTTTCTCTTCATCAGTACCTTTCCCCAGCTGAAGAGTTCTGAATCCACGCCAGATCCTTCTCAACAGTCTGTTTCACAGGAACCTTTATTAACCCCTTCTTCCCCGTTATGCAGTTCTGAATCCTCCCTGTAGCAGGGGGTCTTCGCTCATGCCTGAAGATGTTTCTTTTCCCGGGTTTCAGCACCACTGTTGCGCGCGCTCACGCGACCGGCCAGGAAGAACGACGCTGCTACAGGATCCTTCTGCACACATTTATTCAGTCCTGTTTCTTCTTTCTCCATATATCTCCCTTGTTTATATCTCCCTTGTTTATATCTCCCCTGTTTATATCTCCCTTGTTTATATATCTCCCTTGTTTTTATATCTCCCCCACTAATAGTAATCCTCTCTCGAATAATAATCCCCCCTCTAACCCGGGCCTCTCACTCTTATATACTCTCAGTTCCCATCCACGCACAGCAGGCCACGCCACCTCACCAGGCACGCAGCTTCAGCTAATCAGGGCAGCAGGGGCAAATCTCCACCAAATTGGATTCACCTGTATCCTGGTACACCTGCGCAGCACTCAAGATGTTTGTGTCTTATATGAGGAAGTCAGGTGCAAGTCATATGACTTAGCTGCAGTCCCTGGCGCCTTTAGGACTGCCGCCACACCCGCTCCCCACAGGCAATAATGGGAGGTACAATTATTTAACAAGGCATGGGACATACAAAAGACAAATTAAAAGTGGTGGAAATTGTTGGCAATCTGTAAGGATTAAATACAAGTAAAAGGCAAAGAATGGCAAAAGCCATTGAAAAACAGTCAAACTTCATTGAGTGAGGAACTTAATTTTAACCAAAAGAAACAAGTCGGGGTTGAGGATATAGCTCAAGTGGTGGACTGCTTGCATGAAGTGCTCAAGGCCCTGGGACTGTATGAAGGGGGATCGTGATCTCAATATCTCATTACCCAAACATGTGCTGATGTTATTTCTTCTTGCTTTCCCGAAAGGTTTATGTGGGTCGTTACTAATGTTTGTGTGCCTTGGAGTAAAAACTGATTCACCTTTGTGGGGTCTGGCTCAGAACTCGCAGATTCTACATCTGAAGCTGGCCTTGCAGAGCTTACAGAGACTGGAATCTGTGGTGGTGTGGGTAGTCAGTGCTGTGCTTTCAGGCTGTAAACCTGTCCTGTCTTTTTTTTTTTTTTTTTTTTCTTTTTTTTGGTTCCGAAGGAGTACTGAGAATAATACTTAGCATCTGGAAGAATTCCATATTGGTGCTTTGACCCATGAGCCGAGGGCTAGCTGGAGGGAGAGACCACCTGGAAGTCATTAGAACTGCTTCTGCCTAAGGAAATAGTAAACCCAAAGCATAAGTATCCTTGGGGGACTGAAGGTGGTGGTTCTTATGCTAAGATCCTGTTTCCCAGTTGGTTCTTGATTTGTCAGTAAAGAAAGCTGGGGGCCTAATTGCTGAGTCGAAGGTACAGGCGGGAGTTACGGGGTCCCAGGAGGAAAAGGGAGATGCAAGGAAGGTAGAGGAGTTTCTGCCATGCTTTGGAGGAAGAACACAGCAACCATGTGAGGACTAGTGGGGAGCTGGGTCCTGTGGCCACTACTATAGGTGGGTGGCCAAGGATGCTTGATTAGGGGCTAGGTGGGACTAGCCACTAAAGTTTAGGGCAGATGGAAGAGATGGAGATAATAAATTGGTAAGGGTAAGCTTTTGCAGGCAGGAGATATCAGCACCCAGTAATTGTGCCAAGAAGGCAAGTTATAAAGGAAAAACTATGTCTGTCTTTTACCTGCAGATTCAAGAAAGCTGGGAGGGAGCTGGTAGTGCGGCCACCTACCAGAGCAAAAGGCAGCATCTTTAAAACTACGTTCAGTAGTGGGTTGGGGGTACCACATTAAATTACAAGAGTAGTGGTTCCTTGCACTTCTCCCTATGGGTAAAAGATGTGGGTTTTTGGAGTCAGCAGATTGTCACAAGCGTAACCTGTGACTACCCTAGTTGTATCTGGGTGTGCCATATGTGATCCATTGCTTAAGCAAATCCATACATTCCTTCCTAGATGGCATGCAGCTTCTGAGTGACCTCCCCCCGCCCCATCCCTATTTTTAAAGGCTTTTAGAATTGGTTCCTGCATGCACTTTCACTGTCCTTCCACAGGAATGTCTTGACACAAACCCTGTGTCGTCATCTGTCTTGAATATTGATCATTGGCCCTTTATGCTGGTGGAAGTGTGCTTGTTCATCCTACTAATCAAGAAGTAGCAACCACTTGTGGTTCAGTGAGATGGCATTTGTATGCCAGTAATTAATCCAACCAAACTTCAGGGGCCATCTGTCTCAGTGAAATGTTCTGTAGTACAGTGGGAGAGAGTATTAAGATAGCCTTTGGGCTAGTGAGATGGCTGAATGGCAAGGGTTTAGGGGGCAATTCTGATGCTAAGATCCTGCTTCCCAACTGGTTCTTGATCTATCAGTAAAGAAAGCCATGGGCCAATTGCTGGGCAGAAAGTACAGGCGGGACTTCCGGGCCCCTGGGGGAAAAGGGAAACACAAGGAAGGTGAATGAAGTTTACCATGTGTTGGAGAGAGGAGAACCAGACAATCATGTGAGATCTCAAGACAGAGTGGCCACATAGGGTGCTTTTACAGGTAGGTGGTCAGGGGAGTTGAGCAACTGAAGTTTAGGACAGCTGATCGGACTGAGATAAGGAATTGATAAGGGCACGATTTTCCAGGCGGGAGATAGTGGTGCCAAGCAATTGTGCCAAGAAGGCAAGTTGTAATTGAAAATTGTGTGTGTGTGTGTGTGTGTTCTAAGAAGTGTGTGTGATTTAAGGAAAGCTGGGAGGGGGCTGGTAGTGCGGTCATGCCCAGGAGCTAAAGGCAGAGCATATAAAACTACACGCTAGACAAGAGCTCTTGTACAAGCCTGATGACTTGAGTTCAATCCTTGGAACCATGTAAAGGTGGAAGGTGAGAACTGACTCCACAAAGTTGTCCTCTGACCTTGATATATGTGCCATGCACACAACATGCATGCCCCCCGTGTGTATGTACACACAATAATAAATAGTAAAATGCAATAAAAGTAAATTAAAACTTCAAAAAGATAGCCCTCCTAAAGGAAAGGTTATGTTGTTGCATCAGGCTCCTCCCAGTAAGCCATTCCTAATGGGCCTCTTTGTATTTTATATGTAACTTATTCCTCATTTGGTCTTGTTATTCCAAGCTGCTAATTTTGCCAAACAAATTATTGAAATAAAGGAATTCTCGTCTTATAGACCAGCATACTACCAAAAACTAAGGGTTCTAAGTTGGGCTCATGACAAGAAAATGCTCTATAGGCCCAGGCTATTCTGCAAGCTGTTCCACCACTAAGGCCACGTGATTCAGTGGACTTGTTTGTGGCAAACAGGGATGCTGTTTAGAGATGTTGGCAGGCCCAGAATCACAGAACAGGTCTTTAGAACACAGAGCCAGACCCTTCTGTCTTGCAGAAAACTACTTTCCTTTTCAGATAGTTTTTGGCCTGCTGTTGGGCCTCAATAGAGACAGTGTTTGACCTTAAGCTACCAAGTTACCATGCTACTTCAGTTATCCATTATGAGCTGTTACTGACACAAAGGGATGAATCCTGATGGGAAAGCATGGCAAGCAAGCATGGTGGCTGAAGCAGCAAGCTGAGAGCTTCCATCTTGAACTATAACTACAAGTGAGAACACTGGGAGTGATATGTGGCTTTTGAAATCTCAGATCCTGTCCTTAATGACATTTCCTCTAGCAAGGCCACATCTTTTAAACCTACCCAAACAGGGCCACCAATTAGTGACTAAGTATCTAAATGCAGGAAACTCATTTGGACTGAACCAGGCCTTCAGACTTGGACCAGGACTTAACACACTAGTACTCTCCATGCAAGTTCTCAGAACTTTGGGCTAGGACTGGAACCTCACAGCCTTCAGGGGAGCTTGCAGAGGGTTGGCCTATCACAGTGCTTCTCAACCTCTGTAAGTACATGAGTCCGTCATAAATCTGCATATATAATGCCCATAATATTGATTCATATATAATATTCTATTTAATACAAGAAGTTACACTAGATTTCTTATCTTTGTATCCCCTGAATTCTATTCTAGATGGACTGGCGTTTTATTTTGGCCTTATTCTTTCCTGTGTAGATTTTCAAATCTTGGTGATGCCTAGTTGACCATGTTAAGAGACTAAGAAAGGCAGTTGAAATTATATGGAATTCCATATTCTTGGAGGAAATTTATTCACAGAAAGGCTACAATCTGGGGGGTTGAGTAAGAAGCCAACTGATTGTCAGGTGTTAGATAATGTCTCCCAGCACCCAGAATGCAGGATTCCTTAATGCAGGATTCCTTTCCTTGGGATTATTTCTTTTCTTTGGGACACTTTATCTCTTTTCCTGAAGAGAGATGCCTAGTTATCAAGGCTTCTTGAGAAAGATGATGTGCTGGGCTGGAGAGATGGCCCAGTGGTTAAGAGCACTGACTGCTCTTACTGAGGTCCTGAGTTCAATTCCCAGCAACCACATGGTGGCTCACAACCATCTATAATGGGATCAGATGCACTCTTCTGCTGTGTCTGAAGACAGCTACAGTGTACTTATATATAATAACTAAATCTTTAAAGAGAGAGAGACAAGGATGTTGTTTAGTATAATTATTAATTAATAAGTCCTGGTTGCAGGTTCTGCTACCCACTCCAAAGGTCTATAAAACCTTTATATTTGATAAGACTTAATCAGCACAATAGCTGGGCCACTGCCTAAACTCCATGCAGTTAATCCTGAGTTATTACTGATTCTGTTGTTCTATCTTGGCTTCTCTGGATCTAGTTGGGCAACCCTCTAGGCCATGCTCTCCCAGCTCCTTCTCATGATGGTGATGCCTCTCTGTCCTCCACTCTTCAGGCATGACATCTCTCCTCTCTTCCACACTCTACCAGCATGGCAGATCTCCCTCCTCCTGTCCCAAGCCCAGGAATCCTAAAATCCTGCCTCTGTCCTCTCCAGCTATTGGCTGTGGGCATCTTTATTTACCAATCAGAACCAACTGGGGGCAGGTTTCAGGAAGCTACAAGCAGGCATTCTTGTGCAAATAGTTTTCTAGGGAACGTAATTAGCATTAGAGCTACAGTTAATTCTGTAAACAGATGTCCATTAACCCCCTCTCTTTACTGGTCCTAAATCCCACTACAGATCATCTCTTAGTCTTCTTCCTTGACCAGTTCCCTCTGGCTCTCTTCCTCTCATTTCCTCCCTCTCCCTCTCTTCTGCTTTCTCTCCCTCTACCCCCTCTCTCTGTAGATATAATAATGGCATAATCATAAGTATAGGAAGTTACTGTATAATCTCTGTCCCCATGAATGTACTGAGAAGGTTAGGTGACTAGAAGCTGGGTCAGCATCATCAACAACAAGATGCTAACAGCTTATGAAAAATTATGACATTGACATTGTTTTTATTTTCCCGTTTATGTGGTGGTATTGCAGGCAAGCACTGTACTGCACAGCACAGCAATTCCCTTCAACAGATGACATGTTCTCAAGGTTGGATCTTGATTTCCCAAGCAATTTGCCCTGAAAAAAAGAATTTGCAACACAAAATTTGTTTAGGATTAGATCCATCTGTATACACACTTAAAGGTAGTGCTGTTACTATTAATTTAGTCACTAAAAAATGCCCAAAGTTGTTTTCTTGGAATGCCATGCTTACTTTAGTTTTAAAAAGTGCTTCTTGCATAGCTGCTTCTCTCACCACCACAGCAGTAGACTTCTGGTACTGAATTAACTGGTCTAGGATGCAATGAAATCGTGCCTAATTTCCGATCCCAACCTGGAATTTAAAAATTAGTGATTTGTTATAGGGCTACTCACTCTGAAATTTTAACACACAATCTTTTAAGAAACTGTGTACAATGAAAGTATTTTAAGACACTTAAAGGGATATAATTGAAATATGGGTGCCAGGGAGATGGTCAGCAGGAAAAGGCACTTCTAGCCAAGTCTAACAAATTGGGTTCAATCCTCTGGACCCAGATAGTGGAAGGAGAGAACAAACCCCATCAGTTCACTGGTGACCTCTTCATGAGCACGTGTATGAGCACACATATAACAAATAAGAATGCAATTAAAAACCTTTTTAAATGTAGAAAAGGGGGATTGAATGAAAGTTCCTTTCTTTAGTTTACAATTAATAGATATTATTAGATCATATTAAAATGTAATAAAAATCATTTGATGTTTAGTTTGATGTCCTAACCCTAGACAACTGTTCTTCTTTCCTATATCATCTGGAGGAAAGTCTGTGCCAACTTTGTGTCTGTAGTTGTTGACATCTTGAAATTCATGCCTGCTGGCACCCCCATCCCAGTCATAACTCGAGCAGGTCCTTGTACGTAAGAGGAAGGGTTCAAGGAAGGTATGGGTTGAATGCAATGGCCTTTCATAATGAGGCAAAGCATTTTAATAATGGCATTATAACAAAACTTTAATATTTGGTGTTTTAAACACACTATAGAAACAAGCATGTCATAATACGAAGAATGAAAAATATTTCATTAATCTAGGGAATATGACTAGAAATGTTGTAAGTAAGATACTAAGGAAGGAGATAAAGAGATTTAGGGAGTGGTAATTACAGAGCAAGATTTCCCCGTCGCCAGCTAAGTTTTTGTTGTTGTTGTTGTTTATGCTTACTAATGCAGGCAGATTCCTAAGTTCCAGGCCATCCTGAGACAGAGCTAATTTAGATCCAGGTGTAGTCAGAATAGTAATCTCAGGACGTGGGCTTACCCGGTTAAGTTTACAAAGGCAGGAAGATCTCTGAATTCTTTTGCAATGTTGAAAAAAGGAAAAAAAAAAAAAAAACAACAACAACAACAAAAAAAAACCAAAAAAACAGTACTTGCTACCCTTTTCCTAAGTTAAAGAATGCTAATTCATGGGATGGTCAAGAGGGAACCTGGAATAAATAACTGAATTAATATGTAACTAAAAAACCACTTTTGATCTGTGCGAGATGAGCCAGCAGAGAGCAATACAGTTCTTTTTAGAATTTTTCTCTAGCAAGAGCTGAGCTGTCTGGAGATCTCTAGAGAGAAAACACAGCTTTTCAAGAATGTTTTTCTAACAGGATTTCTGATTTCAGTTGGGAAATTCATAGAGAGTGAACACAGCTCTTTTAGAATTTTTTATATCTCTTTTAGATTTTTTTTTCTATCAGGATTTCTGACCTTAAATCCCAAGAATTACTTAGAGAGCTGACACAGTTCTTTTAGAATGTTTTTGAGGGACCCTAAGGGCTTTTTCCAGTCCCACACCCTCCTTACAGCTTCCCCCTCCCACCTAGTGTTAAGGTTAGGCCAAGTTCTATTCTCCACCCACAGGAACATTCTTGAGTAAAAAATCCTCAGAATGACCCTCTGGAAAGTCCCAGGTAGAGTTCAAGCTAGAGTTGCTTGCTAGCCAATAGATTTAAAGGTCAATATGCTTAGTCATTACATTTGACTGTAACCTTGCTGATGTCACTTGTGCCCCCCAAAAGTATAAAAACTGTAGTACCCATTCGGGTTCACCTTCTTGTCACTTGCCTCGAGGAACTGATTTGAGGGCTGACCTTGACATGCCATAAAATAAACATCTTGCTTTTGCATTGATCTGTGTCTTGGAGTCTCACGGGGGGGGGGGGGGGGGGGGGGGCGGTGTCTTACATTTGGGGGCTTGTCTGGGATTTGAAGAGATGCCCAAGAGACCCAACTAGGCTGATCGGAAGGAAAAAGACCGAGCTAAGCAATGGCCTAAGTAAGTCTTTGTCTTTCTTTCTTCTACATTTACTTTTGACACTCGAGCATGATGTTGGCTGGAAAGCCTCTGGTCTGATGCGGTCAATTGCAGTGGGCAGATGTGCCTTAACATGGTGACCATGGAAAGTCTGGAGGACGCTTCAGTCTCCCTGCCCCACTGAGTGAGTTGGGAGGAGAACTCTGCTCCTTTTGGAAATGGCAGGACACAGTATCAGCAGGAGCCGACCAAGTCTTGCTATAACCTAGGTTCTGTACCCATGACAGGGGTGAACTGTCTGTATAACCTGGTTTCTGTGCCCATGGCAGGGGAAAACTGTGTGTTGATTGTTTTTCTCTGTGTTTGTTGGTGTTGGTTATCTCATTCTGTGTTCTGGGACTTGGACTGATGACCTTTTTGGACATGGGACAGACTGAATCTACCCCATTAAACATCCTAGTTAACCACTGGAGGGAAGTGGGAAAGAGAAAACTTGTCAGTAGTAGTAAAGAAGAGCAAGTTAGTGTCTCTGCTGCTCTGAATGGCCCACCTTCAAAGTAGGGTGGCCACCTGTAGGGACCTTTCACTTGCAGGTCATCAAAGCAGTAAAGGAAAGAGTCTTTAGGCCAGGATCCCTTGGGCACTCAGACCAAGTTCACTATATAGTTATCTGGAAGGATCTAGTCGAGGACCCCCTGCCACACCCACTTCAGTGCAATCTGTGTGACAAACCCAAAAGCTTGGCTGCAGTCCTGAGGCAAAAAGTTTCGTGAAAACTGGTCTCCTGGAAGTGCTTTGGCATCCTGTAACACAGATGTGTTTCAGATTTGTCCCTGAGAGTTTTATATGCTTTCCTTCAGTATTGTTTTACAATAAGTGCCTCAAGGAATGATTTGACAAATAGCTAAGTTAGATTGACCTCCAGCAATGTTCCAATATCCTAGGAAATTGTTGAGCCGACCTTGGGCTTTGAATTTAGTAAGAATGCTACTCATTCAGAAGAAATGCCTCCAATGTAGATAGTGAAAGAAATCAGGCATTGCAATTTGCTGGATAAGAGCTAGAAATTTCAGGGCTAGTTCTACAAAGTAACTTAGAATAACAGCTGAGTCACTCCCATATGCAGAAATTTACAATGGCCTAGGAAGAAGGAAGGTTGTGGTCTAAGAAGGAACTAGAGTAAATACTTAGAATAACAGCTGAGTCACTCCCATATACAGGAATTTACTACGGCCTAGGGAGAAGGTGGATTATATAATAGACTAGAATTGGAACTATGCTTTATGCCCTTGCCCCTGGCTTCTAAGAATAAGCTGACTTTAGGTAGGGCTGATTTTTATCCCAGTTGTAAATACTGTCTGGTTCCTGTTAGCTTTTATGTATGCATTTCTATGTTTTGTGTAAAGAGTCATTTTGCATCAGGTAACCTCACTGTACCTTGCATGACCTTAATGTATCACCTAACTTCCTTGTTTTCTTCTGTAATATAAGTCGGATGCTCGCTTTGAGACATTACATTCAGATCCAACACTCTATCTGGTGTTCGTGTCTGTTTGTCATTTTTTTTGCTGACTACTTGCCCACCTGAGTACCAGAACCCTGATTCTCTCGTGGGTTGAGGGACTGACCTAGTCCAGTCCACTGCAACCCCCCACCCCCCTTGGATAAAAGCATTTTTGTCTCCAAGACTCTTGAAGGTCGTGGCCATAAAGGAGAAGAATCCCGTAGAGACCAAGGAGTCTGTGAAGAACATCCTCCAGAACCCTCCCACAGTGGATCTGCTTCTGATGGATCCCCCACTCCCTTAACCCCCCTACCATGGCCCCCTTCAGGAATCTTCCTTGAGCCCTTGTCCAGCATCCCTTTACCCTCCCCCCTTCCTCTGGCATCAGCAAGGGGGAGGGATTCTTGGAACCAGGACCAGCCATGGGGACCTACAGCAAAAGGGCCTCTTCAACCAATACAACAGTACTTACCCTCTCTGAGCCTATGGGCCTATAGATGAAGATGGCAATCAGGCCATGCAATATTGGCCCTTCTCTCTCTTTTTTTTTTTTTTGTTTTTTGTTTGTTTGTTTGTTTGTTGTTTTTGTTTTTTGTTTTTCGAGACAGAGTTTCTCTGTGTAGTCCTGGCTGTCCTAGAACTCACTTTGTACACCAGGCTGGCCTTGAACTCAGAAATTCGCCTGCCTCTGCCTTCCAAGTGCTGGGATTAAACGTGTGCGCCACCACCACCTGGCTATTGGCCCTTCTCTTTGGCCAACTTGTACACCTAGAAGGCCCAACCCCCACCCCCTGATTTTCAGATAACCCTAAAGGGCTGATTAATCTCTTTGAGATTGTTTTATTTACTCATCAGCCCACCTGGGATGATACCCAACAACTCATGAGAATAATCTTCATGACCGAAGAGTGAGAGAGGATAATGCAGGAAGCCAAAAAGAATGTCCCTTCAGACACGAGGGCATCATCGATTGACCAGGCTGTTATCTACAGCGGGTGTCTCCTGATTAGACCTGGCTGGGACTTTAACACAGCAGAAGGTAAGTGGCACCTGAAGGTCTACCGCCAGGCTCCATTGGCAGGTCTCAAGGAGGGCTGTACTACAACCCACAAATTTGACCAAGGTACGTGAAGTTAGACAAGGATCAGATGAGTCACCTGCTGCCTTTCTAGAATGACTCATGGAGGCATTCCGTCAGTATACACCCTATGATCCCAGCAGCAAGGAGCACAAAGCTACTGTGACTATGGCATTTATAGACCAGGCTAGTAGAGATATCAGGAAAATGCTTCAGAGGCTAGAGGGATGACAGGGTAAGTCACTGAGGGGTTTAGTGCAGGTTGCTGAGGAAGTCTACCATAACAGGGAGACAGGGGGAGAAGAAGCAAAAAAAAAAAAAAAAAAAGAGGAAGAGGATGAAAGGGAGATGAAAAAAAAAGAAAAGTGACAGGAAATGAATTTACAGAGAATCTTGGCTACAGAAGTTAGGGAAATCAAAGATGAGAGACTCCAACCAGAGAGAGACAGAAAACCCCTTGAAAAGGACCAGTGCACATATTGCAAGGAGAGGGGCCACTGGGCCCAAGAGTACCCTAACAAATAGAAGCCTGGGGTGGGAAATCCCAGGTCTTGGGAAAATTGCTCCTAAATATCAAAGGTGTTAGCCCTGGGTGAAGACAGTGATTAGGGGCGACAGGGTTTGGACCCCCTCCCTGAACCCAGGGTAATTCTGAGAGTGGAGGGGAAACCCACTCAATTCTTGGTAGACACAGTGGCTCAATACTCAGTCCTTCTCCAAGCCGATGGCCCTGTTTCCAAAAAAATAATCTTGGGTCCAAGAAACCACTGGCAACAAAATGTATTTATGGACTACCTGAAGAACAGTGGACCTAGCAATGGGCCAGTATCTCATTCATTTATGGTCCTCCCAGACTGTCTTTACCTTCTGTTGGGGTAAGACTTACTCTCCAAGATGGGGGCTCAGATACACTTCCTGCCCGGCAGACCACAACTAACTGGCCTAAAATTAGGAGAACCCATGGGTGGGGGAAAACCTCTCTGACTGCCCCCTGCTGGGGGCCGAGGCTACCTGGTTTACAGACAGGAGCAGTTTTCTCCATGAAGGTCAGAGACAAGTGAGTGCTGCTGTGGTGAATGGCACAAATGTCATCTGGGCTGAACCTCTACCCCACCCCCACCCCCACCCCGGACACATCTTCACAGAAATTGGAACTGATTGCCTTCACCAAAGCCTTGGAACTTAGGACTGGCAAGAAAAATAACATCTACATGGATACCAAGTGTGCCTTTGCCACAGCCCATGTCCATGGGGCTATGTACCAAGAGAGGGGACTGCTCATATCAGAGGGAAAAGAAATAAAAAACAAGCAGGAAATCTTGGATCTCTTGGATGCCCTGATGAAGCTGACAAGTGTGAGTATTATTCATTGCCCAGGACATCAGAAGGGAAGAGAGTGGCTCAGGGCAATAACCAGGCAGATCAAGTGGCTCGAGAAGTGGCTATGCAGGAGCCTATTGTGGTTATGGGCCTGCAAGAGATACCTGCTAGGGAATGGGACTGCACTAAGGGATGGCCTCACTTAAAATATATGGAAGAAGAAAGAATTCAGATTGCTAGCCACCCTACCAACTATTACCTAGAGAAGGAAGGACAATGGTGCACACAAGAAGGGAGAACTATGCTCCCCAGAAAGCAAGCAAAAGACTTACTTGGCCAAATGCACAGATGGACTCATTTAGGGGATAAAAAGCTTGTCCAAGCAGTCAAGGGATCTAAGGACCTCAGGGTTTTAGCCTGAGATACAATACAACAGTGTAAGGTATGCCAGCAAGAATAAACAGGGCAAAAGACCTAGGGGAGAACAGCCTAGAGTATATTGGTAGGTCGATTTTACAGAAGTTAAGCCAGGAAAATATGGTTACAAATACCTTCTAGTGTTTGTGGATACTTTCTCTGGATGAGTTGGGGCTTTCCCCACCAAGCAGGAAACCATGATAGCCAAGAAGATATTAGAGGAAATTTTTCTGAGGTTCGGAGTACCCAAGGTAATTGGATAAGACAATGGTCCTTCTTTTATCTCTAGGGTAAGTCAGGGATTGGCAGAGAGATCGGGGACTAATTGGAAGCTCCATTGTGCTCCAATGGTCAGGACAGGAAGAGAGAATGAACAGAACCCTAAAAGAGACCTTTAACTAAATTGTCCTTGGAGACTGGTGCTGACTGGGTGGTGCTCCTTCCCGGAACACCTCCTACCATTTTAACCTGACCCCTTTTGAGATCCTATATGGGATCCCCATTCCCTTAACCCTGGCTCTTGACCTCCCTACCCCCTAGAGTGACTTTTCAGGCCGACTAGGATCTCATGGCTTGATTGCAAGCTTTCCAGATCAGCCACCAGGAAATTGTGGCCTAGACTTAATGCCCTGTATAATGCAGGTACCCCAGAGGTTCCACTCGAGTACCAAGTTGGAGATTGGGTATATGTTAAGAGACATTGTGCTGAAAACTTGGAAGCAAAGTGGAAAGTGCCGTTCCTGGTGGTGTTGACCACCCTGACCTCCATTAAAGTGGATGGAGTAACTGCCTGGGTTCACGTAACTCCTGTCAGACCAGCACCTGCACCAACTGGATAGCAGCCAGACACTCGAGTAACCCCCTCAAGCTCAAGATCACCCCACCCTTCTGCAAGGCCTGAGAAACCATGAGATGGCTATGGTGTATCTTCCGGTGCTGAGCCTCAGCAACCCCAGCCCCCGAAACCCTACCAAAGTGACTTGGCAAGTACTCTCAGCCACGGGGGTAGAGCTTGGTCCACTACAGAGGAACACCCACCTTATATTTGGTGGCCCGACATTTCATCTCTGTAAGTTAGTGGTGGGCCTTGACTCCTGGGATATCCCCACCCTATAGACACAGGAGGAGGGACAACCTGAATATGGGGGATGAGGGACTTGTGAATCTAAACCATGTCCCAGAAGCAGCCCTAGAGGGTGGGGCTTAGGGTTCAGACACCTGAACTTGAGGAGTATCCTGCGAGAACCCCCCCCCATATATGTTTGCCCCCGAAATGGGAGAAGCCAGCAGCAGGCCCATCAGTGTTGGGGAACCAACCACTGTTTCTGTGCTACCTGGGGGTGTGAAACATCTGGAAGCACATACTGGAGACCATTCCAGGGTTAAAGAATCAATGGCCAAGGTGAGAGAAGGGCTAGCCAAGCAGAAGAAAGAAAGAGAACAGAGTCAAGGCTGGTTTGAGTCTCAGTTTAACTCCTCCCCTTGGTTAACCACCCTCCTATCCACCTTTGTTAGGACCCTAATTGTTCTCCTGCTATAGTTGACCTTTGGACCCTGCATATTGAACAAGCTTAGAGCCTTCATACAAGAGAGAATAGGAGCAGTGCAGCTGATGGTCCTGGGCCAACAATATGAGTTAGTTACCCAAGAACCTCGAGCGTAACTCCAGGGTTGGAGCTTGCACAAGAAAAAGGGGGGAAATGAGGGACCCTAAGGGCTTTTTCTAGTCCTATACCCTCCTTACAGCTTCCCCCTCCCACCTGGAATCAAGGCTAGGCCAAGTTCCATTCTCCACCCACAGGAACATTCCTGAGTAGAAAATTCTCAGAATGTACTGAGAGTCACCTGACCTTCTGGAAAGTCCCAGGTAGAGTTTAAATGCATGTCATGCTTGCTAGACAATAGTTTTAAAGGAAAATATGCTTAGCTAATCAGTTTGAACTGTAACCTTGCTGATGTCACCTGTGCCCCTAAAACGTATAAAAACTGCTTGTAATAACTATTCAGGGTCACCCTCTCGTTACTCGCCTAAAGGGACAGATTGAGGGTTGACCCCGACAAGCCAGAAAATAAACCTCTTGCTTTTGCATGGATCTGTGTCTCGGTGTCTCACTTGGGGGCATCTTGAAGTAAGTACCACTGACAGAGGGTCGGGGGTCTTACATTTTCTAGCAGTTATCAGAGAAGGCTGTCTGAAGAGGGAACAGGGCTCTTTTATAATTTTTTTTTTTCTGATTTTCAGCCTGGACATCTCTTCCCTCCTGACTCTAGCATCCCTCCAGACTGCAGCTGCCTTCTCTGGGGATAAGAGACAGGCGGGAACTCTTTCTCAACTCTACCACTCTTAAACTCATTTTGTAGCCCAGGTCAGCTTTGAACTTGCAGTCTGCAAGCTTCAGCCTCTAGAGTAGCTGGTTACACTTGTATCATCGGTTTTCTGTTTTTCAGTAAAAAGACAGGAATTTTTTAAAAGGAAAAATTAGCAGTGCAGGCTATGGCAGGTAGTAGAGCTTTGAGGTGAGCCATGCTGAAAAGCAATATGGGTGTGAATTCTGCCTCTTTCCTCCTGGTGTGTGATTTAGTTAGTTCATGAGACATCTTGGAAACTTGGCTCTCCCTGTTTAAAACAATGGCACTCAGTCCAGAGAGCTGTATAGGGACTAAATCTGTGCCTGCCAAAGTGTGAGATCACCCTATCCCTCAAATGTTGGGGACCATTCATTTAGAAGCAATTCACTCAATGAGCCAAAGTTAAGCATCAATGGCTATGGTGACATGGGAACATACTGTCTAAGTGTGTGTGTGTCACATGAACACCCAGAATCCCCTCTGCCCACCTTGGGGACCCTCACACAGGCCACAACATACAGATGTGCTACCAGGGGAGTGTAGAACTTCTAAACCATGGTGTTAATTATTGTTATGGGCGTTTAAAAGGATTCTTTCAGCAGAGCACAGGTGCACTCAAGAATCCGTTTCCAGTGCTCAGCAGGTTAGCATCTGAGGACAGTGAAGGGCCTTCACCCTTTTGGTCTCAGATGCAGGGAGCTAGAAAGAAAGGAAGAAGGCTTAGGTATTGACTTCTTTCAACTCCTAGATCTGCACATGTATTTCTGCTCCTAAACTGACTGGTCCCAGCCATGCCCTTTGAGGCTATAAGCCCCCATGACATGCTGATCTTGGCCCACTGGCAAGGTTAATCTCAGCTAGGTGATAGCACTTACCACTCTCATAAAATGGCAGGGAGTAGTCTCTTTGGTAAGATGTTTCATTATGCCACAAGTCTGTAGGCCTTGACAATCTTCTTGAACAAATGCTTCGAATGAGCGTTTGCTGGTCTAATTGAGGCTGATACGGAGTTGTGCTCTTGAGTGGAATTGTCAAGTCTATAAGGGGTCTATATTGAAACAAAAATAGCTTGCTGAGCACCTTTGGAGAACTGGCCCATGAGCTGCAATCTAGGAGTCAAAGCATTTTTCTTTTAAAGCTCATCTTGGTGTTGTGTAGAACAGTTGTAACCTTCCCATACTCCTCCCGAACTATCCTCCAAAAATGTAAGTAGACAAGAAATCTAAATGTAATGGCCAATAACTTCATCCACTCCTGGGCGTATTCATTTACAGACCTGGCATGCTTGAGGCTTGGATGTAAGTACACTGGGACACTAGGCAGCCTGCACTGAGACCTTGAAAATATACATGTATTTTGTTTTGTAATGAAGGATGTCAACAAAGACTAAGAAAGCTTTTCAAGGGACTTTTGCACTAATAGAAAGAATGGGAACACCTTCATGTTGAAAACAGTAAGGAGACATCAGAAGTGTATCCATAATGCATCTCATTGCTTCAGGATTCTTTTTCCCATCTTGGAATAAGATTGGATATAGTCAATATTGTTTTTTAAAAAATGTTCTCCAACAAGGCACTAGATAAACTGTGTAAGTATACAGGTACACCTGTCATTTCTTCTCTTGTTTGTTCTCTATTAGAGGACTCAGTTTTAAATAGCTTATTAAGTCATGTATGATGGCACACACCTATAGTTCCCAGTGACTCCAAAGGCTATGGTGGAAGGTCATCTGAGCTCAGCTTGAATTTTGAGACCAGCCAGGGTAATGTAATAGGACCTTATCCCGAAAATTTAAAAACAGAAGTTACTCTAAGCAAATAGTTGATCTAGTACCAAGAGCCCTGTACTGGGACTTGGAAGCTATGGATTGCATTTTAAGCCTCACATTTACAGAAATTGTGTGACCTTAGTTGAGACATGTCACTTGGCCCATGGAGATGACTCACTGGGCAAAGGCTAGTGACCTGAATTTGATCCCTGGGTTTTCTGAGTTCCACATGTGCTCTGTGGCATGAGCAGGCAGACACACAATAGCTAGAATTGAGAACTAATGACATACCATTCCTTTGTGCTGTGTTTCTAACAGGATCAGGATGAGTTCAAAGTTGCTTCCAGCTTCATAATCTAAATGTAGACTCTACACTGCTATAAATACAGGTGGTGTGCCAACCCCACCCCTGATGGGGGTAACTGGAGGTCGGTTAGACAGCAATCAACTAAGAGAAGGGAAATTGTAATATATAGGAGATGATGAATTCAAATGATGAGAATCATGCCAAATGCATTATCTGCCTTAGAATGTTACATTAATTCTTTTATTTGGGAGTGTGATACTCAGAGAATGTGAAAATTGCCCCAAATCAAACATTTTATAAGTTCCTCAAGTTGACACTTTTTTTTTCCTCTTATAGTTTCTAGCTTTTCTGAACCAGAAAATAAGGTCAACATGTCTTTGCTTATCATTTTTTGCTTTTCTTTTCGTGAAAACCACACATGGGTTGGGAGGAACCACATATACCAGACTTATAACTCTACTTAGAATGAAATCAAATGCTAGCAAGTTTCAAGTTGATTTGCCAATCTGGAATTCTAAACTACATGCTTCTTGAATTTCATAGATGATTTAATAAAAATCTTATATTTATTGCTGATTGTAGAAGAACTATGTTCTCCTTTGAGAAAATCTGTGAGTTAGATGAAAGAGTAAACAAACAAAAAAGGACAAAGTACTAATAATATCACTACTTGTGAAAAATACAAAGCAAGCCTGCTATTGTCAATGCTAGAGACACAGCTCCTTGGTGGAGCCCATGCTTCACCCACTTGGGCTTTGGGTTCAATCTCAACACTTGAAGTTCCACAAAACCAGAATCAAGAAATCCCAACATTTTAAATAGTTTGGTATATTGTCCCCCCTTCTATCTGTCAGAGAACACTTGTGATTCACAGTATTATTATTGTTATCATTACAACTGTGCAGCTAGGGACTGGAGAAACGGCTCAGCTCCTACTGAGAACCCGAGTTTAATTCCCAGCAGCTCACTTCTGGCCTCCATGGGTACTTGCACTCAGGTATACAGACCCACATACATACACATACATAATTTTTAAAAATGAATCTTTGAAAAAGATAATGCAGCCCACTTTCCTTTACTTATCATTTTAGCTATGATGATATTCTTAGAAATTAAGACTTAGGGCTATGTCTTACCTTGGAGCCTTCCTCCCACTGTAATCAAAATGGAGTCTTGCCAGTTGTCCAGGGTAATAGCCTTTGATGTCCCTTCCTTGGTGAGTGATATATAGCCTAGAGGAAGTAGGTGAGAAAGAAGTGATCACTACATTCTATTCTTCCCAGCTGGTGTGTGATAGATAATTTATCTGGACTTTGTGCCCTGTTCCAAGCGACTGAAGCCAGTGGAATTTTCCAGCCATGTTGGTTGTTATTCATAATAAGTGTCTTTCCACCAGCCCTGAGTTTGTGGTATTGGCTGATTTCCCTTCCCCAGTAACCTGTAAAACCTGTAACAGAATATCATTTTCTTCCAGGATTCACAAGGAAATACTTAGCATGTCATGTATTAGGTCAAAAGATTAGGGAAAAGAAAAAAGGAGGAGAGGGAAAGCAGGTGGAGCAGAGTGGGAAGAGAGAAAGAAGGGATAGAAGGAGATGGGGAGACAATCTGTAAAACCAGCACCAAGGAGAGACACCTCAGAGCAGGTTAGAGCACTGGCTGCTCTTGCAGAGAACACAAATGAGTGCCCAGAACCCACATCTGACAGCTCACAATCTCCTATAAATAACTCCAGTTCCTGGGATCTGATGCCTTTTAATGGACCCTGAGGCTACCTACACACATGCAGTACATACACACACACACACACATATATGTATGTATATATATATATACATATGTGTGTGTGTATATATATGTACACACACACACATATATATACATATACATACACACACACACACTCATGAACATACACATAAAATGAAATAAATAAATCCTTAAAGTCAGTGAAACAGATGTTGATAATTGCTGAAACATAGGAATTAAAAACATTTAAAAGATTCCATGGGGCTGGTGAGATGGCTCAGTGGTTAAGAGCACCGACTGCTCTTCTGAAGGTCCTGAGTTCAAATCCCAGCAACCACATGGTGGCTCACAACCATCTGTAATGAGATCTGATGCCCTCTTCTGGTGTGTCTGAAGACAGCTACAGTGTGACTTACATATAACAATAAATAAATCTAAAAAAAAAAAAAGGATTCCATAGTAAGTTTTTTACTTAACTGTAATAATTGGTTGTATAGGACCGCAGTGTCGAGGCATGTGGTAGTAGGTCAGGGGTGGGGGAGGGTTCTAGCCTCATCTAGGAGAGCTGTGTAGTGAGGACAGACAGGTCTGTCTCTCCATATATCCTTGGCTGGCCCTGAACTTTATTACCATCTTCCTGCCTCAGTGCTGGGATTGCCAGTAGACGCCACCACCTTGGTTCTTGTTTTGAAGCATAGCATGAACCACCTGCATGGGAAGAAGTACGTCTGGGGTGTGCGCTTGAGGTGTGTTTCTGCAACTGAAATGCAGAGGTATGTGGAGACCTCGGCCCCCACATGATGGCGTTGTAGGGAAGTGGTAGAGGCTATGGAGATGGTGCTTAGTGGAGGTAGGTCATTGGTAATACTGAGAGTGGAGAATAGGATGGACCCTTACACAAAAGCTGTAAGACTAACATACAAAAGGAACCTACTGACAGAGGTTAGAGGACAAGCTGATGGGACACTAAGGAGGGCTGGGGCTGGAGCTTGAGAGATGGCTCAGCGGTTAAGAGCACTGGCTGCTCTTCCAGAAGTCCTGAGTTCAATTCCCAGCAACCACATGGTAGCTCACAACTATCTATAATGGGATCCGATGCCCTCTTCTAGTGTGTCTGAAGTCAGCTAAAATGTACTCATATAAATAAAAGAAACTATATATATATACATATATATATATATACATATGCATATACACATACATACATACTAAGGAGGGCTGGGTGTCTAGGGCTTCCTAGGCTAAGAGTGTGGGGAAGAGCCTCGAGAGGAGGGAAGTCACACATAAACCAAGACTAAATCACAGCTGAGTTCAAGCAGAGTATGTGAGGATGTGTTAGCTTTTTGTTACTGTAACACATATCAGATAAATCTTCTTAAAAACAATAAAGGACCATGTGCATCCCCTCCCACTGATGCCAGATAAGGCAGTCCTCTCTTACATATGTAGCAGGAGACAGGAACAGGCCCATGTATGCTCTTTGGTTGGTGACTGAGTTCCTGAGAGCTCTAAGTGGTCCAGTTAGTTGATACTGTTGTTCTTCCTATGGGGTTGCAATCCCCCTTCAGCTGATGCCCCAGAGAAGGGGGATGCTGGAGGGATGAGGTGGAAGTGGGTGGATGGGTGGGTGGGTCGGTGGGGGAGCAACCTCTTAGAGGCAAAGGGGAAGGGTGATGGTGTGGAGTTTCATGGATGGGGAACTGAGAAGGGGGACAACATTTGAAATGTAAATAAATAAAACAATTAATAATAACTTGCAACTGGCAAAAAAGGAAAGGGAAGGAAAGAAGGGAAAGGGAAAAAAGGGAAAAAGGGAAAAGGGAAGGGGAAAGGGAAGGGAAAAGGAGAGGAGAGGAGAGGAGAGGAGAGGAAAGGAAAGGAAAGGAAAGGAAAGGAAAGGGGAAAGGAAAGGAAAGGGAAAAGGAAAGGAAAGGAAAGGAAAGGAAAGGAAAGGAAAGGAAAGGAAAGGAAAGGAAAGGAAAGGAAAGGAGAGGAGAAAGGAGAGGAGAAAGGAAAAGGAAAAAGGAAAAGGAAAAGGAAAAGGAAAAGGAAAGGAAAGGAAAGGAAAGGAAAGGAGAAAGATATCATTATAAATGATGCCAGCTGGAGTGAAGAGCTCTGACTGCTCTTCCAGAGGCCCTGAGTTAAGTTCCCAGCAACCACATGGTGTCTCACAACCATCTGTAATGGGATCTGATGCCTTCTTCTGGTGTGTCTGAAGACAGCTACAGTGTACTCATATATATATATATATATATATGTATATGTATATGTATGTATATATGTATATATGTATATATGTATATATGTATGTATGTATGTATGTATGTATGTATGTAAAATCTGAAAGAAAGAAAGAAAGAAAGAAAGAAAGAAAGAAAGAAAGAAAGAAAGAAAGAAAGAAAGAAAGAAAGAAAGGAAGGAAGGAAGGAAGGAAGGAAGGAAGGTTATTTTGCCTTATGGTTTCAGTCTGTGACTAATTAATTGTCCCATTGCTTCAGCCACACAGCGTCACGGCAGGAGTGCGTTCTGAAAGTTCCACCATCCCTCCCCTCCATTGCACCCCTGGCAGAGACCAGGCCTTCAACATCCCGGCCTTGGAGGACCATTCAAGATCTGAGTGATTGCAGGAGTCCGAGGGGGCATGGCTATCTAGTGTGACTCAAAGCAAGTGCTGGGCAAGACAGGTTCTGTCTGTGCAAACAGACCTCTGAGAGCTTTAATTTTCTGAATAACCACAGACTGTCTGAGCCTGCCTAATAGCTAAGATAATAGGAGAGGGAAGTTGACCCAAAATAGAGAAGAAATGACATTGCTGAGTGTGTAGGAAGTGTGTGTGTGTGTGTGTGTGTGTGTGTGTGTGTGTGTGTGTGTGGTGCCACTTAGGCAAACCTCTAGTTCTGAGCACTGGGGTAGAAGGTGTCCCCTAGAGTCAAGAGTTTTGAGGAATCACAGCCATCTGGGACACGGTCCTCAGGGCTGCAGTGCTGTCTGCAGCAGGCTGTTTGATCTTTTCTGACATCATCTGTACAACAAAGTCTGCTGAGGCTCTCAAGAAGTTCATCCGCTCTAGCCATTTCTTCGAGAATAGAGCCATCCTCTACTGGCTTCCAGTAGTATGACCCGCCGCAGTCCCTAGGAAGAGACCCCCTGGCCAGGCAGGCAGAAGTGACAAAGAGGTGGGGAGAGTGAGCAGCTTACATGGGGGTGGGCGGGGAGCAGGCTGAGTGGAGAAATGAGGAGAGATGTAGGGGAGAAAGAGATGGCTCATTTTATTTCTAACTTTCCTCTCTTCCTTTTGCATGTCCCGTTTACTTAGCCACCCCTTTCCCACCTCGTCAGAGCTGCCTGTTGAACCAGGAACTTAACGCATGCTAGGTAAGAGTTCTATCACTGAGTCTCAGCCACCCCCCTTTATTTTATTTAGGGTCTCTCTGAATTGTCCATACTGACCCCAAAACCCACAATCCTCCTGCCTCAGCCTCTTAGGTGTTCTCCACCTTGCCTGCCCATCTCCCTCTGATTCTTTAGTGTGAGTTTCTGGAACATGAGAAAGCTTCTTATTCAGCCATTAAAGTAGTGACAGAGACAAAATCAATCAATCAATCAATCAATCAATCACTTCAGGGAGAAATGTGTCTGGCTTGGCTAGGGGGCGGTTACAAAAGTACTCAGCTTCTCCCCTGGAGGCTTGGTGTGTGGGAAAGGATGAATGGATGGAAATGCCCCTTGTGTCAGGCCATGCTCACTGGCTACTGATTGCTGAATCAGTCATAGAAAGCCCTCCTAAGGTGAGCAGGTAAGCCCACTGCATCTGCTTACACTGTACGTTATTTACATGTCCCTGACAGCTTGGAAAGGTTCAACCTACATGAGACTAGCTCTGTCCCCTGGAAGGATGGTGGCAACCAGAACGGGACTTTGAGAATATTCAGTATACATGGGTGAGTTCAGGAGTGAGTTGGTCTGTCTATACAGTACCGCCGCCAGAGGGATACCATCATGTGCCCTTCTGAGCCATCTGTGCTGGTCCTCCAGCCTCAACGATAGGATCCCATTTAATTATCAGGCACCTAGCAAAGTAAACACAAGCTCCCTGCTTTTATAACAGTAAAAGGAAGCTCAGAGAGGCTAAGCAAGCATTCTGGATACTACGCAGCTAATAAATACCAGAGCCATAAAATGAACCCAGTCCCTAAATTTTGTGCCTTATTCAGAGCCATCTATGGCGTATGTAGGGTTAATATTTTCCAGAGAAGTTCAGCACTATTTCTGTTTGGACTATGTAATTTTCCTGCTTCTAGGCAGACAGCAAGCAGACATAATGTACCAAAGGGACAGAGAAAGCTGGTTTGGGTTCAATCAGAAGAACTGATAAGAAGCTCGGATGTATCTGCAGTGTTCTGGCATGGGGGTGCTCTCGAAGTTCATCTCATGGTAAGGACAGCCATATCTAGACAATGTCATAACGACAGCAGTGAATGCTGCAACATGTTCAAGGAGCTTGGGGCTAAATATCTCAGCTAAGGATATGAACAAGTATAGAAAATGAGATTAAAGGCAGGACTGGAGATAGCCAATGTGCCCTCTTACCACCCAGGATGAACTGTCCCTATGGTATTTCCTCAAGGAATGGCAGGGGAGGTTCCGTTTGCTCATCAGTAAATCGGAACAATAGCTACTATTTTCATCAGCGATGGGACAAGAGTAATGAGACATCTGTAGCTGGAGACTGAAAGGTGCCTTCTTTGTTAGCTGTCTTTCTAGGTAGAATGAGCTGACCCTGCAGTGGTGTCTGAATGTTTCAGACTGTCAAGGTTGATATTTGTCTTAGTCACCGTTCTGCTGCTGTGGAGAGACACCATGACCAAGGCAACTCTTATAAAAGAGAGTGTTTAATTGTAGACTTGCTTGCTTTTTTAGAGGGCTAATCCAGGCCATCATGGTGGGAAGCAGATAGGCACAGTGTTGGAGCGGTAACTGAGAGCTTTACATCCTAATCCATAGGCAGCAGACAGAGAGAGACTGGAACCAAGCCCAAACATCAAACATCTGAGCCTACAGAAGCATTCTTATTCAAACCATCACATTTCACTCCCTGGCACCCACAGGCTTATAGCCTCGTCATAATGTAAAATGCATTTAGTTTAGCTTCAAAAGCCCCCCATAGTCTATCACAGTCTCAACAATGTTTAAAAACCCAAAGTTCAAAGTCTCTTCTGAGACTCATACAATCTCTTATAATCCCCTATAAAATCAGCCAACGTAGACCAACCAGATCACATACTTCCAAGTACAGTGGCATGGAATATACATTACCATCCCAAATGGGAGGAAATAGCCATATTAAGGAACTGCTGGACCAAAGCAATACTACAGACCCCAGATTCTGTTATCTCTGTCTGACGTTCAAGGGCTTAGATGACTTTTCATATATCCCACTCCCTCCAGGTTTTTGTTTGTTTGTTTTTTTGATTTTGTATTTTGGTTTTGTTTTGTTTTGTTTTGTTTTTTTGTTTTTTGTTTTGTTTTGTTTTGTTTTGTTTTGTTTTGTTTTTTGAGACAGGGTTTCTCTGTATAGCCCTGACTGTCCTGGAACTCACTCTGTAGACCAGGCTGGCCTCAAACTCAGAAATCCGCCTGCCTCTGCCTCCCGAATGCTGGGATTAAAGGCGTGCGCCACCACGTGTGTGGCTCCCTCCAATTTTGTTGACTGCAATACCTCTCTCTCTCTCTCTCTCTCTCTCTCTCTCTCTCTCTCTCTCTCTCTGTCTGTCTTGCACTGGTTCTACTTCTGGCGTGGCGTTCAACTCTCCTTGACAGGAATTCCACCACACTGGCATGGCCAACAGCTTTGGATCTCCGATATAATTTAGGCTTACAGAGCTTCAAGCAATGGCCTCTCCAGGCCTCTGTGCCAGGACTCCCCTGCTACAAGCCTGTCCTAGGGTGGCCTTCCTTAACCATGGAGGAAGAGTCCACATCCCCTTTCCTGTATCCTTCTTGACTCTAAATCTAGAACTCATTTATTTTTATAATAACTTAAAAACAATAAACAATTCTAAAATTTTTAAAAAGAAGCTAGCCCCCAGGGTATGAAGCTTGCTGCCCCAAACTTCTTAGTTTCTTAGTCTCTGCAGGTTCCATAGCAGAGACAGATGGGAGAGAGGGCTTAGGCCTTATGGATGGCACCTGCTGACTCCCAGAAAGATAAACCCAGCACAGTAAAGTGTACCTATAGGGCTTATTACCCCATGTGATAAATGGCCTTGGAGAATGAATGAAAGCCCACCCTCAGTCTCACTCTATGCAGTCAGCTCTCATATTGCAGAGAAACATGGTGGTTTTATTTACCCCAAGGACAAATGGTTCTTGTTCAAAGTTTGAGCTTTGAGTTCCCCATTCTTCCTGGTGAAGCCCATTCCAGGAGAAAACCAACATCTGTCTCATACTTTGGGTATTTGGAGTTCCCTGGTTGCTTGGATTCTGCAAAGAAGGTATTCTTATCTCACAACTTTCAAAAAATTTGGAGTTGGAGATTGGTTCAGTGGTTAAGACTCCTGAATGCTCTTCCAAAGGATCCTGGTTCAGTTCTCAGCATCCATATAAGATGTCTTACAACCACCTATATCTCTAGCTCCAAGACCTAATGTCCTCTTGTGGCCTGCAGGGGCACTTGCACACACACACACACACACACACACACACACACACACACACACCACATGCATGAATATTGTTTATGTCTTTTTAAAAAACCCTACAAACCCCACAACTTTCTCTAAACTCAAGGACTCACTTGACACAACCTCCCGCCCCCAGCAGCAGTTGCTCCTCATTGCCTGCGAAGCAGGGTAGGTGAATCTCGTCCCCTGGGCACCTGCCTTCCTCAGCCTGGTGGTTTCTGTATCCAAGAGAACCTTACCTAGGTGGAATCGATGGGCGACGCTCTACAAATTCTCGTAGTCGGATGGTCGACATGACTGAGGGGCACCTGAGAAAGCTGTGGAGAGAAATTTCACATTGCCAGTTTACATACATTCTCAGGTATTAGCTATTGCTCCAGCTCAGATCTGGACTGTCTCCAAAGGCAAGCCCTTGATAGGCAGGTAAACCTGGACTGTATAAGACAGGTAGCTGAACCTCAGCCTTTTGAAGCAAGCCAATAATAATCAAACAATACATTTAAACATTCATGTGAACAAGTTCATAATGGGGAGGGAAAGTGAGTGGGTGGGAAAGAGGCCTACTGTTTCTAGAGCACCTCATAGACTGCCCATGCTCTGTGTGCATAGGTTGTTTACTCTCTTCATAAAGAGAGCTGAGTTGCTAATTTGCATGAGCATGGCAACCTCTAGGTAGCCAGAGAACCCTAGATGGAGACTCTTTCGGCCTGTGTAAGTTACTTCTCGGCTCTGTGAATTGACTACAATAATTCTTTGTAGGGTCCAGTGAGGCAGTACTGTGTGTGGGCATGGTCTGTGACTTAAAGGCACTCTTGAGAAAGGAAAAACATGAGTTTGTGAGCCTGTGACATACAACTGGCAGCACACTCTAACTAATAGCATTCTTGGGGTAAGTCTGCAAATCATTGTGACTATTTGACTCACAAGAAGTTAAGTAACTTGTGCAAGTTACAAGGGAGCCAGGGATGGAGTCCTGAG
The DNA here is from genome assembly GCF_000001635.26 of Mus musculus. NCBI lineage: Eukaryota > Metazoa > Chordata > Mammalia > Rodentia > Muridae > Mus > Mus musculus. The sequence continues at coordinate 177,732,813 of NC_000067.6, read as the reverse complement.
ACTCAAAGACCATTCATTCTTATTACTGAGTTATACCCAAACAACCCAGGGCACCAAGAGACCTCAGCTAAAACAAAACTGGGACTATTCAATAGGAGCCAGAAGGGAAAAGAAGTAATGGGGAGGGAGAAAGGGTTGGGGGAAAAAAGGGATGTGAGGCCGAGGCTGCCCCTCCTCCTTTTATAGTCAAGTTTAACTCACCCTCAGGGTCCCTGGCTCCTCTGCTTTCCCTCTCAAAATTTGTTTCAAAATCCCATCTTTTCAAAAATCAGTTTGAAATTTCCCAATAGCAACACACTGTAATAACTAGAGTGGTTAGTGATAGATCCCAAGGAGCCTGTTTATCACATAGCATATCCTCCCCTTTATGGCTGCATGGTGTTCCTATGCCATATTTCTTCATTCACTCCCTGCTGCTGGGAACCTGGGCTGAAGGGGTGGTGTCTCAGCTACTGTGAACATGGCTGTGTCTCTTCCACATGTACTTTTGCCTTTAGTACTGCTGTGCTTTGTTTTGCCTTGGTTCTGTTTTTGGTGGAAGAATGAATAAAAGAAAATGTGGTTAAACACGATTGAGCTCTTGAGAAGTCAAACCCTGAATGTTGAGGTTTTTGCACGTGATGTGGAAGAGGAAGCCAGCATTTAGGACATTTGCTCTAGCACATTGCCCTCTTCTCTTGATGAGCCAATGCTCAGTGCCTAGAAGCTGTGGATGAGTGACATAGGAAGCAAACCTGTCATGGGTTGCCTCTCTTTGACCGGGCCACTCAATCATTTTTGAAGGGACACATTAAAATCTTTGAGTCACAGGAGGCCTGGAAAGGGAATCTTGAGATTGTGGCTACATTTCCATTTCTCTCCTTTATCTCTTTTTAAAATTTATTTTTATTTATGTGTATGTGTGTGTATGTGTATGTGTCTCATATATTTGTGTGCCTGTGGAGTCCAGAATTCGGTGGCAGATTTCGTAAAGCTGGAATTACAGGTAGGTGCCAGGGACTGAACTTAGGTCTTCTGCAGGAGCAGTAAGCCCTCTTACCCACTGAACCATTTTCCCAGGCCCAAAAGCACACAGCTCTGTGCTGTCATTCCAACACCATTTACCACCAGAGGCCCCAAGCAATGAGGCCCCAAGCAATGAGGCAACCTGTTCCAGAGTAAGGCCTTTGCAATTGTGTTTCATTTACTGTTCTATGCAGTGAGGAGATACCATGACCAAAGCAACTCTTATTTTTAAAACAAATATCATTTAATTGGGGACTTGCTTACAGTTTCAGCAGGTTAGCCCATGACCAATTATGGCAAGAAGCATGGCAGCAGGCAGGCTGGCATGGGCCTGGAGCAGTAGCTGGAAGCTCACATGTTTTTCAAGTTGCAGGCAGAGAGAGAGAGACTAGACCTGATGTGGGCTTTTGACACCTCAAAGCCTATCCCTTCTAACACACCTCCTCCAAAGAGGCCACATCTACTCCAGTAAGACTATGCCTCCTAATCCTTCCTAAATCGTTCTACCAACTGGGGACCAAGCATTCAAACACTGAGAGCCTATGGAAGCCATTCTCATTCAGACCACCACAGTGAGCCAAAATACAATTCTTATAAGTTGATTATCTCAGACTTTGTTATAGTAATGGATAGCTGACTTGGACATCATAAAACATTTTTTTTTAAACTGAAAACATAATATGCTCAGAAAAATAATGCTATAATAGAAAAGGCATCCATAATTTATATATCTAAAGCGGCATTATTTATTTTCTAGAAAATAATCTTTGGTTTTGTTTTTTTTTAATGTTGTGAGATAATTTCTACATTGCCACAGTTATTGTAATTCTTAATCTTAATATTTAATAGTTATTAATATTATAGAATATTAATATATTAATAGTTACCATATATTAATAGTTAATCTTAATGTTTAGTGTTCCCAACACCTTCTAACACCTGAAACCCTTTGGTGACTGATTACATCCAAACCATAGCAATCAGCTGTGTAGGGTTATCAGCTGTGTGTAGATAGTACCTGTTGACTTTCTAGATACATTTTGTAAAGCCCTTTCTCCTTGGAAGAGCTGTGTCTGTATTCAGGACATTCAGGGTAACATAGTCACATGACAACATAGAGACAGCATAGGGGTGTTAGACCTGCTTAGCCCCGTGGCTGCAGGGTTGCTCTGCAGCTGGGTATACCAAACTTTTATAAAATACTGAGAAAAAAAATATTCAAAACATCCCAAGTAGACCACTGTTCACATTCTAAAATAATTTTTAGGGGCAGAGACATAGCTTAACGGTTTCAAGAGCTTGCTGTTTTTTCAGAGGACGAAGTTCAGTTCCCAGTACTCAGGCAGCTAAAACTTCCTGAACCTCCAACTCCAGGGGATTTGCTAGCTTTCATGGCAGGAAGCATGGCAGCAGGTCTCATGTACACATACCCGCACGCAGATATATACACATACCTAACACCTGAGTCGAGTTGGGGGGAAGAATTCCTAGCTTTGCAAAGAATTCCAACCATAAAGTTGTAAGTTGTAAGCACCTATTCAAAATGTGCCAGGTAGTGATGGCTTGTGCCTTTAATCTCAGCACTTAGGAAGCAGATATCTGAATCCGAGGCCAGCCTTGTCTATGGAGTGAGTTCTAGGACACCCAGGATAACACAGAGGAAATCCTGTTTTGAAAATCCAAACCAAACCAAACCAATTAACCAACCTACCAATCAACCATCCAACCCACCAACCAACTAACCAACCAAGCAAACAAACAAAAAGCAAAAGCAATCCTCTCATTTAGCCATGTAGCCACGGAGTGAGAGGAGAGAGGCCCAGGCAGTAAGAGCCTTGCTGCATTACCGGCTTGGCTTGGGCAGCAGTGGGCAGGGGCCTCCTTCTTCAAAGAAGTTTTCCTCTGAGGGCAGCAAGAAATTGAGCCACCTCTGTGTGGGGCATGCTGTGAAAAGTACAAGGCAGAGCTGTGAGACCTGATCCCTTTACATCACTCAAAGGGGATTATGATGCACGGTGGAGTGGAAAGTTGTGCTAAGCAGTGCTGTTCAGGCTTAGAGAAAGCCTGTTTTGAACGTCTCTAACAGAAAGCATAGCTGCGCATAGAACGTAAGGGCAGAAATTGGTGTCAGGGAGAAACCATACAGGTAAGTGACCCAGACTATCAACCACTAAACTTGTTTTTCTACAAACATTGCTTCAAGGGGAACGTAAGGTCAGGGATCTGGTGTTGCATGTGTCCTTTGCAAGTTGGAACTGAGAAGGGCTGTCACAGGGACAAAGGAATCCAGCACTGCCTGGTCTAAAATGACACTAGTCTATGGAAGGCCGCTGCTACTAAAGCCATTGAAAGAGGTTTTTAATTGTTCAGGAATATGATTCAAACCAAGCCACCAACCATCACTGTTGCACAACTACACAGAGAAGCGAGTCTCAGCCAGGAAAGAGAATGGCTGTAGAATGGTTGTTCAGATACCATAGCAAAACTAAGCCCAAAACAAACACTGGCATTGTCTACAAGAGGCTGGCCTGGAAACAGGGCAGGGCTCGATCAAACAAAGTTTGCAAGTAGGAAGAGAAATATTCATCTGCAGCTCCTGATGGCATGGACAGGAAGCCTGGGCCAAGGCTGTTTTTTTTTTTTTTTTTTTTTTTTTTTTCCTTTCAGTCTGGGTCCCACCCTGTAGAATGATGTCACTCACAACCAGGGTGGTTTTCACACTTCCGTTAAGCCCCTCTAGAAACACCCCCTCAACATGCCCAGGGATGTGTCTCCTAGGAGATTGAAGTTGACAGTGAAGATTAGCCATCAGGACAGTTATGACTTTTCTTCTTCAGATTTTCAAGTTTGGAAGTATAATCCTTAAATAACTCTCTCCAGTGTCTGCTGGGGAGTCATGAGCTGGGGACAGCATCTCTTCATTATCTTTCCTTCCTTCTGTGATGATTAAAGAGACTTCTCTCATTTGCATAGACTCTCTAAACATTCCCTTAAGCTGACAGGATGGCTCAGTGGACAAAGACACTTGCCACCAAGCCGGAAGACCAGAGTTCAATTCCTGGGACCCACGTTAATTTTAAAAAGTGAGAACTGACTCCTGTAAGTTGTCCTCTGACTTCCACATGTGTGCTGCATGCTGCTTCCCCCCCCCCAAGTAAACAGGGGTGGGTTGTTTTAAAAATAACACCTGTTTCCAGAATTCAGGTAATATAGAAAAACAAAGAATATTTAAAGTAATATAATCTTCAACCCAGAGAGACTAGTATGCATATCTAATTAATCACTAATTAAATTATGGCTACTACTGGGGCAGTGTGTAGTGTCTTGGTGCCTAGCTGATCAGAATTCCTTCCAGTATGGAGCAATTGTGCTCAGGATCCCTCCCCTGCCATCTACAAACATCCCTTGTAGTCACCAACTTGGAAAATGCAATCCGCCAGCCGGCCATGACACTTAACACTCCTCAGGCCTCCTCACTGACATCTCTCCCTGCCTCATGGAAAGGTGACTTTAAAGATGGAGGAGTTTCTAGTCACTGGTGCAGGGGCCCTGTACAGGAGAACATAGTACATCTCAGATCCTACCATCAACACTGGACTGTCTCCACATCTACAGAGAGTGTGAGTGATCTTGATCTTGCTAACCCATAACTTCCCTGGGCCAAAGAACACTAGAGTCAAAGGTTTATGGCCCCACGTGCAGGTGGCCTACAGTCAGGACTCATCATTGTGAGGAAACCTCTGTCCTTGACTACTCTCTCCCTCCCTCCCCTCCCTCTCCCTTCTCTTGCTTACAGACAGTCCTAGGTAAAGCTATGACCACATTTACTCTCCTATGTCTCCCTCTCCTATGAACCTCCCTTCCCCACTACAAATCTCTCTCCCTGTCTGTTTTGCTTAGGAGCCACTGGGTTTTTAAAAACAATCTGCACTTAGAGATTGTTCTATAGTCAAATGCTATGTCTTCTCTCTCCTAAGCCAGTGTTGGTTTGTTTCCTATCGCTGTGATAAACACCCAAAGGCAACTTGGGGGATGAGGGTAGCGGTGAGGAAAGAGTGCCACACTGGGAGAAAGTCTTTGGGGAGACTGAAGAGATGAGGAGAAGTTCCTTCCTGGTGATTCAGCTTGCTTCTCTAATTTCTACAGTTTTGAAATCCTATCTTCAAATCCAAACTTTTCAGGCTTCGCTAACATTGTAGTCTTTGTCTCAGGTTTTAACCTTTATCAGACAAATACTACACCGTGTTTAAGGAGAACATGTTTGGTGTTGACCAAGCTATTGGCCAGTGAGGCAGGAAGAAATCCTAGGATGTGAAGTTAAACAGGCCGAGGCTTGGGATGGGGGTGGGGTGAAGGAAGGGGCTGGGGGTAGGGTAACCTCAGGGTAGGTCACGTACTGCATGCACGAAGGCCTGGGCTCATTCCCTGGAACAACCAAAAGCAACAACAAAACCACAAGCTCAGTTGTAGCCTTCCTTGTACTTCACTTACAAAACAGGACAATAAAGTCATCAAGGGCTAGGACCCTAGGACTGATTGGCACTGCCTGTGTCCACACTCGGCTCTCAAATGTTTGTTATAATCACAGAAGACAGCAGCCTCAGAATTCACACAGACTGGAGGCCCCACTCCGACTTAACAGCAGAAATCTGTCTGTTGTTGGCACAGTGTTATCTTGAACACACTTTCCACATATTTTATGTAGAGAACGTCAAACTCACAGAGAAGTTGAAAAGATAAAAAGAGTATGGTGGACACTTAATGCACCTGCTTTCTCCAGTCTTTAATATTCTGCCATGTTGCATAATTTGTCTTTTCATGCTGGAAGTCCAGTCCAGGGTCTCCCCAGCCCCACCCCACGCCAAGCATGCGCTGTAGCAGCATTCTTCAGGTTCCTCTTTCTCTGTTTTCATTGTTTAGATCAAACTTATTATCTGTCAGTTTTGTACATGTATGTGACACATTGAGATTATTTAGCTTCACCCCCCAGCCCACCCCCAGCCCCCTCCCCTCCCCCATCCCTCACTCCCCCCACTCCACCCCTTACCTCCCCCCCAGTTAGTCTCCCCTCCTACAAGTGTCCCTTCCACTTTCATTTGTTTATTTTGTTATGTGAGCCAGTGAGTTTTCTAAGACGATGAGTACTTAAGGTGAGTACTTTGTCATTGCCTGCTCTGCTATTTCTGGGTGGGTTATTGGTGACAGTACTCAGAGATCTCAGGGGAGGTCTAGTGTCCTGAAACACTCCTGCAAAAGAGGAGAATGTCATCTCGACTCCAGGACAAAGTGTTTAAGTCTTTGAAGTCTGCAAACACTTCTACTGACAGAAGAGAGGTGACCTGAGTTAGTCAATAGACGGGCAGATCCCAGCACAAACACACCAGTAACAAGAAAAACCAAGACAATAGGTCTTCTCCAAAAATCATCACTTCAATGGTAACTCCAGTGGGGCTCCCTGAAGTGAAACTTTAGACGGTCTGGTTCCCTAATTGGTTCTTGTGGGACTTCCAGGTTCCAGGAGGAAAGAGCAGGGGCTTTTCGGCTAGGCTTTGGAAGGAGAAGCTCGATACAACCCCCTTGGGGAAACTAGATCTTGGGGAAACTAGAACCAGTGGCCTCTGCCATCATCGGAGGCTGGCTGATGTAGGCTAGCTGATAAGGTTGGGGCAGGGACTCTGTGCCCAACAATTGTGCTATCTGGCAAGCTCTAAAATAATAAAGCTGTCTAGGTGTTTTTCATCCGAGGAGCAAAGGTAGGCAGAGAAAGAGAGAAGCCAGGGTGGTAGCTGGTGGCTTGGCAAAGCTAGCCAGGGAGGAACTAAAGAGAAGTCCAGAGGGAACTGGTGGAGCGCAGACAGCAGCTCCCAGTTTTCCCAGGTTGGGGGATAGTTGCAATCAATCCTGGGCTAAGCTGGATGGAGCAAAAGAAATCAGGAGAGGTCAGAGTGAGGGCTGAGCTCCCAGGAAAGGTGTTAGCATGTTTTAAAAAATTACACACAACAGTCTTCTCCAAAGATCATCACTCCAACAGTAACTCCAGCGAGATTCCCTGAAATGAAACTTTAGACAAGGAAAGAAGAAAGACAATTATAGGGACTGGAGAGATGGCTCAGCACTCACTGGGCTTATACAACACCTGGGTTCAGTTCCCATCGCCCACAAGACAGTTTGCAGCCTAACTCTAGTTCTAGAGGATCTGGTGCCCTCTTCTGGCCTCCTCCTGCACCAGGCTGGCAAGAAGTGTACATACACACATATAGGTGAAACACTCACACACATAAACAAACAAACAGCAATGGGATTGTCAAGCGCAGCCAGACACACAAACACATGTACAGAAAAGCTTGGGTCAGGTGAGCTGTACACACTCTGAGGGGGTGGCACCAACTGGGCAATAACTGGGCACTTAGGCACAGGGGTAGGGGTTGGCTAGTCTCAGGAGGTTTTGGTAGGCTACAGGAAGAAGTTAGTTTTTGGACACACTGGTTAGTCATTTGTTAACACTGGTACTTGCATACACTGCCACCATTTACACTTGGGCCAGAGCAAGGCTTTGCCAATGCAGAACCTGGCGCACATGGAGAGGCTTAGTTGATTTCCCATGAGTCCGAGGCCTTGGTCCTTGCCATGGCTGTGCCCAGGTTAACAGTATGCATTCCCTCAGGACTTCATCTGCTCCCCACGAAGCCCAGCTATGAATGTATTCAAATAAGTTAAAGACAAGAGTACAACCTTGAGTGAATTCCGAGAGAATACAAACAGCTGAATGAAATTAGAAAGTTAACTTTGGGATGTGAAAATAGAGTTCAACGGAGAGGAGCAAGGAAAATCCAACACACTGTGATGATAACAGAGGCAAAAAGCTTAAAGGAGAGCATTACCAGCAGAATGGACCATGCGCTGGCGTAATATTAGGGCTCAGAGAAAAGAAAGAGGAGTTGGATCATTTTGTTAAGATAAATGATAATTTTTTTAAAAAATGTATGAATGGAGCATGAAGACCTTTGGGAAGACATAATGGGAAAAATCTATGAATATGATTTTAAAGAAAGAAAATAATTTCATGCCACAGGCATAGAAAATACTTTAAATAAAATCATAGAAAAAAATCTTCAAGTAGGAATGAAGTACACAAAGATGGCGGTGGCTGCTGGCATCTGCTGAGGAGTCTGAGAGACCCATGGAGTCTCCGAGGGGTGACAAGGGAGTCTGCAGGGCTTATAATAGCTCCAGGACAACTAAGGAAAGAAAAAAGGCAAGTCTTATGGGAAGATGCTCTTAAAATGTGAACTCACAAGATTGGAAGGGAAGATGGTGGAACAGAGCTCTGTGGAGAATGACTGTACCCTTTGCTGCTGTAGCTGTGCAGATGTCTCAGGGAGATGTGTGGTCCCCTGAGCTCCCTCAGAAACAGGTCTTTGCTGAGTAGGTCAAGCCTTAGGCCCACCAGCTGGTCAGACACCTACACAGAGCCACTGTACCTGCAACTTGTCCTGCTGCTGGGTAGAGGGAGCTGGACGTTGGTTTGGCCCAGTTGTGCCTGGTGTACCGACCGTGGGGAGGCCAGCATCAAAGACAGGGTGGGTCACAGTGGCCTGGAGCTCCCTTGGAAACATGCCACACTGAGTAGGGATGGTCCTAGACCAGCCAGCCAGCACCCAGGATGTTGCCTCAGCACCTGCCTGCCCTGCTGGGAGATGGAGGATGCAAGACAGCAACGCTGCCTGCCTGCCGGTTACAAGCACAAAGGTGGAGCCTGGTGAGCCTTGGTGTGGCATACACCGAGGTCAGGGAGGTGTATGGCAGCCTGGAGCCTGCACAGAACCTGTCCCTGGATGCCCTGCCTAACAGCAACATCACCCTGACTCTGGGCAACAGCAGGATATCTGAGACGAGTCTCAGAGATGGTTCAGTATTTATAGTGCTTCAGAAACCAGAAACCTTGAACCAGAGCTAGCACTAGTTGCAATGAATCTTTGTATACAAAGCTGCCTGGTTCCTAATACACACACACACACACACACACACACACACACACACACATACATGTGTATATGACATATAATATACATATATGTCACATAATTATATATTTTATACACACACACACATATCATGTGACACTTAAGTTTCCAAAGCCACTATGACAGACAAATATTTGATGGAGAGGTTGGGAAGATAGAGGAATGGAGGCATGAGTGAATAGTGGAGAGGTAGAGCTACAGACTCAATGGTGGTAAGAGATGTGAGAAAAGGCTGCAGTGGATGGGGTAACTCCTCGTTGGCAAATAGGTCAGACACAGTGGTGTTCAGCAGTCCAGAGCTTATACTCTGACTCAGCCCCCAACCACATTGCCCAGTCACATGATGGTCCTGGTTCTAAGCAACAACTGGGTATCCAAAATGAAGAAGTTCACTTTCTGAATTGGACCTCCTTGAAAGGCCTCTATGGTCTTTGCTGCCCTTGGACACTATGTATGGTCAATTGCTCTAGGTGTATTGAAGCCAGAGGTTCATGTGGATGTTTCTGGTCCTTCAGCAGCTGGAAGCCATGTTGATGTCCCTGACTCAAGTTATCACCAGAGGTCCTACAGATGCCCTTGGTCTGGGTCACCACACGAGACCATGTTGATGTCTGTGGGCTGTGCTACCACCTAGGGCTATATTGATATGTCTTGTGATTCTGTTCAAGTCCATGGCGATGTCTGAGCTCATGCTGCAGCCGAGGGCCATGTCTGGGCACTGGTCCTATTGTAGCTGGGGCCTGTGTTTCCACCAAAGACCATGCAAATGTCCACGGTCTGCACTGCCTCCTAAACCTATGTTGATGCCTATGGGCTATGATGCCATCTGAGGCCTTGTTGATGTTCTTGGCATGGGCTTCTGCTAAAGGCTACGATGTTATCTGCAGTGTAGTGGCAGAGGACTGTATTGATGTCTGTGGGCTGTTACTGATGACCATGCTGAAGTTCATGGCATGTGCTGATGCCTGAGACCATGTGGATGGATGTCCACAGTTTGTGCTGTCACCAGAAACCATGTGTATGTTCATGGTCCATGATCCTGCTGAAACTCATAAAAATTGTGAAAGGATGTGAAATGTAGCTCTCCACAATTGGTGGGTTCTTATAGTGGGTGGGGTAGGGAAGGGCTCTGTTTTTTTAAGGGGCTGGCCACTGGGAGTTTGACCATCCTCCAGTGAGCAAGGGGGCAACGCTGGACTTAAGAATAAGAATTATTAAAAGAATAAGCTGGACTTATTTCTTCGTCTGTTTCTTCTTCCTCCTCCCCTCCCCCTCCCCCTCCCCCTCCCCCTCCCCCTCCTCCTCCTCCTCCTCCTCTTCTTCTTCTTCTTCTTCTTCTTCTTCTTCTTCTTCTTCTTCTTCTTCTCCTTCTCCTTCTCCTTCTCCTTCTCCTTCTCCTTCTCCTTCTCCTTCTCCTTCTTCTTCTTCTTCTTCTTCTTCTTCTTCTCCTTCTTCTCTTCCTCCTTCTCATTTTCCTCTTCTTTCTCCTCTTCTTCTTCTCTTTGGTGGGGCAAGGGGTCCCAGGGGTGGGAAGCCAGACCTGGGAGAACTGGGAAGTATGTGTGCTTGAGGTTCATGATGTGAAATTCCCAAATAATCAATAAAAACACCAAATAGACAGGACCAGAAAAGAAATTTCACCTAGTTAGGATATTGTGCTGCATGCTTTTGATCTCAGTACTGGGGAGGCAGAGGCAGAGGCAGAGGCAGAGGCAGAGGCAGAGGCAGAGGCAGAGGCAGAGGCAGAGGCAGAGGCAGAGGCAGAGGCAGAGGCAGAGGCAGAGGCAGAGGCAGAGGCAGAGGCAGGTGGATCTCGGTGAGTTCGAGGTCAGCCTGTTCTACACAGCGAATTTCAGGACAGCCAGCCCTACATAGTGAGACCCTGTCTGAAACAAATAAAGAACCCCCCCAATAAAGAAAACAGCAAAGAAGAAACTTCATATGTCATATAATGGTTAAAACAGTGGATATTACAGATCAAAAAAAGCAATATTGAAAACTGCAAGAAAAAAAATCAGTTTCGTATAAAGTCAAGCCCTCAGAATAATAGCTGAGTTTTTAATAGAAATCTTAAAACTAGAAGGGCTTAGAGAGATGTTGCCAGTTTTCAACAAGATCATAACTGTCAACCAAGTCTGTTAAATCCAAGTGCAGCTATGATCACAAGCAAGATCTGCATGTCGTCTTCTGTGCCATCTGCCAGAGGCTTCAGACCTTGTATGGGGAAGACAGGTAAAATGTGAGGTTCAGGTGGTGCTGGGAAGGTGTACTGACAGCCACACCCCTACATAATGGTAAAACAGTACATTTAAGGACAGCTGTCTCCCTGGTGATGGCTTTCCTCTGTACTGTAGTAGACAGATGGGTGAAGCTTCCTTTTTTGTTGTTTGTTAGTTTTGTTTTGTGTTTCGAGATAGGGTTTCTCTGTATACCTTTGGTTGTCCTGGAGCTTGCTCTCTGGACCAGGCTGGGCGGGTACTCACAGAGATCCACCTGCCTCTGCCTTCCATGTGCTGGGATTAAAGGTGAGCACCACCACCTGGTCTTTCTTTGCTATTTACTTAGGAAAGGGCAGGTGCTCTGAGGAAAACATGGTCATTGTCACTACCACCTTTTCTAGTCTGTCAGCCTGTGTACCCTTTGAGGAGCAGGAGCAACTAATAACACAGCTGTCACAACACAACCAGAGTGATGGTCTTATCACTATTAACATTGTTTCTACGCCTACCCCCACCCCTGACTCACAGGGAGCCAGTGAACACTTCTCCAGGCTCCCAGACTTAGATCTAGTGTTTCTGATGACTGCTTCTACCCGGAGTTCTTTATATGCTGTCACTGGAAAGTGGTAAATCTCTGTCCAGAATGTAAATCATGATTCCCATAGAATTAGGTCTATGAAAAATAAAGAATTGTGAATAATAAAGGAGTAGAAACAGGTTTACATAAAATGTGGAACAATATTGCTTGCTGTATAACCTCTATTTATTGAACAGTTACTACAAACACAGCACAATTACTTTTTTCAATTTACATCCTAAAAATCCACTTTGGGGGCTGGTAAGATGGCTCAGGGGTTAAGACACTTGCCATCAAGCCTAGTGGCCTGAGTCTGATCCTTGGAAGCCACATAGAGAGGGAGAAAACCACTTTGTACATGCACGTGCTCAAACACACACACACACAGACACAAACACACAGGTAAATAAAATGCAGTTTGAATTCTTTTTTTCTTTTCTTTTCTTTTTTTTATTACGTATTTTCCTCAATTACATTTCCAATGCTATCCCAAAAGTGTAGTTTGAATTCTTAAAATACTATTTTGTAAAAGTAATATTTATTTGCCAGATGTAATTGTCATCTCAGTGACTTACTGCTGAATAAGCTCACCCTTTCTAGTTCTTTCTAAAATCTGGCTGGCTGGTTTAAACCAACTATTCTGGCCCAAATGCCTCTTCAAGCTGACTGATTCAAGAAGGCTTCTCTTGGCTTTTGACTGAATGACTCTGCTCGGCCTCATACTAACTTTGGCAATATGTTCTAATCTTCTGGCTCCTTTTCATTATCTGGCCCATTCTGTCTTCACCTGCAACCTACACCCACACCACACACCAACACTTGAGTCTCATCTTTCTCTCTCCCTGTGCCACTCTTAAGTCTCCTCGCTTTCCTGTCTATTCTCACGAGAGTTGGACGTATCCTATTGCTGACTTGTCCTTCCAACTCTTTCTCTGATTCTCCATTTTTCTGTCCCTCAATTAGACATCACTTTCAAACATGACTGCTTCCTTCTACAAATGAGTTTTACCTTCATTGTTTGGGATTAAAGGTGCGTGGTAAGGTCATGGCTGTATTCCAGCCAGAGAGATTAAAGGTGTGTCATTCCAACCAGATCACACAGACCTAGATTGTATGTGATCCCTTGCCATAGCAGCCATGTTGTTACATTAATATTCCTTTATACTATTTGTCATGAAAGCGACTGGGTTCTGGATACATATAGTATCTGACCAATCAAGGTAAAGTGTTGAGAGCTTGATGCTCTGGGAAGTGGTGGATCACCAAGAGGTGGATCAGGTAGAGGGTCCTGGGTCATTGGCAATGTGGATGTGAGGGAGACAGTGGGACTCTTGATTCCTTCTTCTGTTTCACATTTTGGCCAAGGTGAAAGTTTCCATTCCTACCCACTCTTGTCATGACATGCTGATCATTACAGGCCCCACAGCAACAAGCCAACTGACCAGGATTGAAACCTCCAGACTAAGACAAGACATACCTTTCTCCATCATAAGTTCATCATGTCAGGTCTTTTATCATAGTAACCAAACAGTAACTGGTACAGCTCTGAACACATCTTGTGTGACCCCTAATGTCTCTCTGCCTCTGTAGAACGCTCTTTGAGACCAGTGGGAAGACTATGAGTAAGACATTCTGAGCTGAGTTTCCGGCTTTGCTCCTGATTTTGGGTGTGTTTTCTGGTTTCCTGCAGTGAAGGAGATGGTTGCTGTGTAGTGGAGGCTTCCTGCGTCTGTGCATTCCACTGAGTAGGCACAAGTTTGGAATGTGGAGACACCCTGTGGGGTGGGGCAGTGGAAGAAGCTGTGCTGGGTAGGCTCTAGCAGAGAGACAAGTCTGGAGGTGAAACAGCATGCCAACCTTCCCATTCTTTTAGGTTGGACTGCACCCCTTTGTCCCAGAGCTGGGGGACTCTGCACTGGCAGAGGAGAGTTGACTGAGGCTGAAGTTGCCAGAGGAAACCAAACAATTCTTATTTACCAAACTGTCAAAATCCTATCATTGCAATTAAGGAGACGGGCAATTAACTGTGTCTTAATTACAGCAGCTGCCACTTCTTCTGAATGCTGTAATTTACGGAGAGAATGGGAGGAGACTCTAAATTAATGTGTGTCTTTAAACAACGAAAAACATTGATGAGGCCTGAAGGAAATTGTCAGCGGTGGTCTTGGGGCCCCTCCTGAGAGGAGGCATTGTTGGGAGATGCCTCCAAGTGCAGTCATGATTTCCAGAGCCTTTGTTGCCTAACGGCTGTGATTTTGATAAATGCCCAGTGACATCGTTACATCCTATTTTGTGTATAATGCAAATCTCCACAGCCGCAGCATCTGTGGCAGCCGCCGTTAGCCCATTTCAGTTTAGTTGTTTTAAACTTAGCTTTGAAACAAAGGCATTTAAACAATGACTCCAGACTCCCAGGCAGAGAGAGCTTTTCCATGGAAGCTACTAAGGGGTAGATCCACAACACTGAATAGGAGAGCAATGAGGACCAGGCCGCAGCACAAGCTATCCATTGGCCACGTTGCCTTTAAGCTTGTGTGACCCCCAGACTTTGCTTCTCTCCAGAGGCTGACTTGCATCATGATGTGTAAGTAAGGGACCCCACCAGGGGAGATGGCAGAGCTGTGACCCTGAGGTTGGTGAGCAGCTCTGGGAAGTTCCTCAGTAGCCCTGGGCCTCTGTAGCCTAGTACACTCAGCATGTTGAAGGCCCTGTGTTCAGTCCCCAGCATCAAAGAAAGAATACGGCTGGGGTTATAGCTTGGTTGGTAGAGTGCTTGCTTGCTTGTTTGCTTGCTTTTCTTGCTTACCATCCACAACATCCTTGGGCTCCATCTCCCGTAGCTCCTCAGCTGGGTGTGGTACACGTCTGAAATTCCAACTCTTGGGAAGTGGAGGCAAGAAGATCAGGAGTTCAAAACCATCCTTGGCTACCTTATTAATTTGAAGTTTTAGGTACAGGAGACCCTATAGAAAATGGGAAGAAAGGAGGAAAGAGGAAGGTGGCTGGAGAGGAGAGAGGGAAGGGGGGAGAAAGGAAGGGAGGGAGGGTTTCAGAGCAACAGGAAAGGCAACTGGAAGTTAGGGCCCACACTCAGCTGTGGTCTGGAGCAACGCTAGAGTCCCTGGGAAGCCTGGGGACTCGGTGGTGACAAAGCCCTCAGACTGGACTGAGCAGGCTTCAAACCTGTCCTCTTCCTGCTTCTCAGTTAGGTGACCTTGAGAAAGGCCCTTGTTTAGGAACCAAAAAACATGTGACCTTTTACTTGAGTACTGGGAGGTTGTATCAGTCTTTCACAACTGCTGGAGAGATAAAGGGACAACGCAGTCCAGGGCCTGGACCAGCGACTGGCATGGGAGAGGCCTAGGGTGTATGCTAACACATCTCCTCTTCTTTTCTGGAAGGTAACTGAGGCCCTCAGATACTCAGGAATAGGGGGTGCTGGTGACTCCCAGAAGAGAGAAGAATGCAGCTGCTTTTGATAAGAACTAAGTACATGTTGGGAGAGGAAGACTCAGTCTTAAGGATGAGGGTAGGTATTCGTTATCACCACCAAGGACCAGACCAATGAGGGACGACTGAGACCACAGACTTGGTGCTGAGTCCTGGAGAAACAGGCTTTGAGGCTGTCCAAAATAAAGTCCAGGAGCTGTGTGAGAGACTAAATAGCTCAGAGGCTGGCTCCACTCCAGGATGCTGTAGAGAGGACGTTCTCTCTCCTTTACTGCTCCAGAAGCCTGAAGCAGAACAGTGTGAAAGCACAGCTCCTCCCTCCCCCTCCCAGCAGGGTTTCTCTCCTGGCTGGCTTGGAACTCATTTTGTAGACTAGGTGGTTCCTAGAACTCAGAGATCCACCTGTCTCTCTCTCCCGAGTGTTTCAAGTAAAGATGTGTGTGCCACCATGCCCAGCCTACAAAACCATAGCGCTTACCTTAAAGAGAATAGGAGAAGAATTGATTCTGGAGCTAAATATGAGTGCCCATGCCCTGGCCACACAGATATGAGCTATTCCAAATGCCACATTTCAATATGGCAATAACAGTTCCATGAGGATTTTATAATTAGAGAATGAAAGAAAGTCATAAATCAAGGTAGTTTTCAAATAACTCTTATGGGAACACCACATAGACAGGTTCTGAAATGCGGGGAGAGCTCTGCAAGTTCCAAGGCTCTGTAATCATCACTGTTCTAGACAGCCTTGTAGAATTTTTAGCTCAGGCGAGGCTTTGGAACTTCATTTCACAGGGGAGAAGGAAACAGCATTGGGAGCACTCAGTAAGGGGTACAGCTCTGCCCTGCCACACACTCCTCAGGCTGCTAGATATTAGATAATGTAGTTGAGAACTGTTTTCTCGGAAGTTGCACCAGATGTGCCCAATCCCATGTAGGCAGGAGATATGCAGGCAGGAACTATATCAGAATATAAGCTTAGCCCGATTGGATGAAGGTGGGACATACCATAGCCTTGTGTGTGTGTGTGGGGGGGTCACCTTTATGAGCACTTGACTGGCCTAAATTTGGGTCCATTTTTCAGGAATTGGGAATGTGGACCTGGCTAGTGGTCATCTTTCTGGTGAGTACTAAATAAAGCTGGCTTTAATTGGATAATTGTGGGACTGGTCTTTCTCCTCGAGATTCTCGGGTTTAACATGTGTTTGTTCTATGCTGCTGTAACCAGATGCGCAAGTCTGGGTAATTTACGAAAAGTTCATTTGTTGGGAACTTTGATATCAAGACTGGAGAGGGAGCTGTCTGCTTCCAAGATGGTGACATCTTCTGGAGGTCAGGCTTAGGGAAAGGGCTCCTGAAAAGCCATGACCAATGGTTGATTATGAGTAAGTTCTTCCTAGATCTTAGGGAGATTTTAAATTTTCTATATAGTTCTTCATAAGAATATTTTAAAACTTATTTTGACCCAAATGAAAGTTATAGTTTCATAAGAAATAAAATTGTAGAGATGTAAACACAATAATTAAACATGGCAAAGAGGAAATATGAAGTAGAAGAGTCTCATGGGACTGAATTGCTCACCCTTCAGGATCTGATGCTAACTCTGGTAGTATTAGAACTGAACTAGTGAAAAGGCAGAGATTATGAAATAGAAGAAAACCACATTGTCTTTTCTTATTTTATTCTCAGATACAGATCACTTCTTTTTTTAAAAAAATTATTTATTTTATGTGTATAACTACACTGTTGTTGTCTTCAGACCACACCAAAAGAGGGCATCAGATCCTATTACAGATGATTGTGAGCCACCATGTGGTTGCTGGGAATTGAACTTAGGACCTCTGAAAGAGCAGTCAGTGCTCTTAACCGCTGAGCCATCTTTCCAGCCTCATTGCTGTAGTCACCAAAATGTTTGTGGATTTTTTTTTCCTACCAGCAATCAGGTTTTGAGGAAAATTCTTCCGAGAATACCAGCTCAATACTTTGTGATTCAGTTCAGTTCTAATACTGCCAGAGTTAGTATCAGATCCTGAAGGGTGAGCAATTCAGTCTCATGAGACTCTTTTACTTCAGACAGCATTTATACTTTGTAGGTTCGCACTGTGAAAATAAAAGAAAATTTACAATGGGAATAACATTGAAAGCTTTTCCAGTGGGGCCTGGAAGCTATTAGGCCCCATTTTATGCAAGATTCCAGTTGTTGCTTAGGAATGAGAACGTGTATTACCTCTAGCTTTTGATTGCAGGCGACTGGGATCTGCATGGTTGACATGTCTAGGTTAGGATGCACGTAACAGTATCCTGAGATCCCTCTTTTATGGACACATCCATCTGGTGTAGATATTATTTTTTCCTCTTCTGATATTCACATGGCCTGGTCCTTCTCAACATTCAACAGACACTATAAGCTCCCACTCTTCCTGCCTACTTTGGGGAAATGGCTCTTTGGAGCATTCCATGATCCTGAGTCTCATAAGTTGCAGTTTCTAAGACCCACCATCACTAGTAAAGTCTTTTTACTTCGGCAGTTTCTGACTTTGGGTTGATTGATATCACCTACATTTCTGATCAGCTAGCTGCAAATTGGGGTTTACCAATCCCTCTTTGAGTTTCATTAATTTGCTAGCTCAGCTCACAGTACTTGGGAAACCACGTGTACCTGCATTAACTTATTACAAAGGATTTTATAAAATGTACAGATAAATATACAGAGGGCATGTGGGAAGCCATGCAGAACTTCCATCTCCTTCCAACGGCCCACCCTCTGAGTACCTATGTATCCAGCTATGTAGACCCTCTCCATACCTGATACTTTTCAGTATGTATGGAAGTTTTACTACAAAGGCACAGGTGATTATATCATTGACTTTTGGTGATTCTAGCCTGAACCTTTCTCCTTACCTGACAAGTTATATAATGGGAAAATGTGAGTCTGAAACCAGGGCTGCAATCACAGTTGATCCCCCTGACAACCAGCTCCCATCTATTCCTAAGAGTTCCTGGCTATCAGTTAACTCGCTAGCACACAGAGACACCGATTAGAGATTTCAAGGGTTTTAGGCATCGTGGACTGCATTACTTTTCTTGTTATGATGAAATACCTGACACACCCAGAAATAAGGAAGAAAAGTTTTGTTCTGATCACAGTTTGGGGCTACAGTTTATCTTGGTGGGGAAGGGGTGGTGGCCGGTATGAGAGACACCTAGTCACATTGCATCCAGGGTCAAGAACTGAGAGAAAGGAATGTCCCACACCCAGTTCATGTGACAGTACCTCCTACACTGAGGGTGGAGTCCCAGACCTGCACAGAGTTTCGTTCTATGATGATTCCAAATCTTGTCAAGTTAATAATGAAGATTAAGTATCACAAGAGCCAAGAAACAAAGACAAAGTATCTGTTTCACAACTCTGAACTCTTTACAGACTTCCCTAAAATATAAATACACAAAGAGAAGTGCAAGAGCCTATAAACATATATAGCACACCAACAGTTAGCATAAGGAGGTTAAAATAGCCATATAAATATCAGATAAAATAGGTTAAAAAACTGTATGTGTTATCAATAATAATGATAAGAGGGTTAATAAATCGGGAAAGATGTATTTGTGTGTGCTTTGAGTAAGAGCATTTCAAAGAGGAAGCAAAAATTATCTATTTGAAATAGACACTGAAGTAATGTTGAAATTGTTGCTGGAGGTTTCAATATCCATCTCTTGGCAGTTGATAAACAGTTAGTCATAACCATCAGCAAGGACTCAGAAGCTCAAAACAAATTACTATAAACAGACAGAACACCATGCTTAACAAAGATAGGATAAATCCAGGAGCAAATGATGCATCTAGCAAGATAGTTGAGGTTCTAGGTGTGTTAAGAGCAAACAATACAACTAGCAAGACAATCCAGGTTCTGGGTGTGTTAGGCAGCTTTTAGTTGCTTCGGTAAATAAAGTAGAGAGTTCAGTGTGTGGTTCAACAGCTTCCCTGCTGTGGGCTCAGGAATTGACCAGGAAGGGGAGAGAGATCTCTCTTGAGCATCACTTGAGCCCAGGAGGTGGAGGTATGCCTGGGCAGCATAGCCAGGTTCTTTCTCAAAAGTGAAATTACAAAAATAAAATTGAAAAGTTTGAAGAGGAAAGAAGAAAAAAAAAAAGAACGGGCTTTCTTCTCCTATGAATGTGTATGTTTTCAAACAACCATAAGGCGGTTGTAGACCACACGCCTGTAGTGCTAGGAAACTGATCTGTCTTACACATACCAAGCATGCCTCTGCTACCAAGCTATATCCCCAGCCCTGACATTTATCTAAAATCAAGAATACTTTTACTGAACATTACTGAATGTCCTAGCCAATGCAATCAGATAAGAAAAAGAAATGAAAGATGAACACATTGAACAAAGAGAAATAAACAGCTACAGTCACAGAAGACTTTGTCTGCCACATAGCCAAGCATCATTCAGGGCGTCTGCCTGTGCTGATGGGGCTCCTTGAAGGCTTACAGGAAGCTTAGATTTTCATTTGAAGTCCTGAGAGTAATCAAAAAGACAACACAGAGTAGTGCGTCATGGAGCTTGTTTACAAAACCAAATGCAATAGTGTTTTTTTTTCTTTTTTTTTGATGAGCACAAAGTACACAACCAAATCAAAGAGTAGATGGAGAAAGATTATTCCCTGTACAGTGTTTCCCTAGGCAAAGGGAATCGAGGAGCTTTTACTAGAGAAACTCCCACAGACTCATGTAAGAAAGGCTTGTCATCACACTTACCATCACACGTAGAAGCAGACACATTCCCAAGCATGCTCAGTTGGAAATCATGCATTGCGTTTTCATAAAACATGGCAGAATGGAAACTGGATGGAGAAGTTTACACTATAATGAGCAAAACTGGCGGTAGATGCCCTAAGGAAGTTGGTAGGTACCTGAGTGTTTGAACTGGAAACAACTTTGTGCAAAAAAAGGGAAGCCTGTGTTGGGGCTAGAGACAGCTCAGTGATTAACCATGTTTATCACCAAGTGCTTGATGCTCTTCCAGGGGACCATAGCTCAGTTCCCAGCACCCATGCCAAGTGGCTCAAAACCTCCTGTAGCTCCACTTTTAGGGGAATATTATGCCTGTTTCTAGCTTTGGGCACCTATATTTCTGGCATCCATTGACTTCAAAAATTGGGTTGTGATTTATAATCTATATAATATAAATTTATTTTAAGTATAAGAAATACAATATACTCTAGTGAGTAGACAGGACTAATCGTAGCTGAAAATTGTGTTAAGAGCTGTCTATCAAGGGCAAATATAGGAAGGAATGAGGATGGGGAGGTTGGATTTTTCACTTTGTTTCACTGAGGTGATCTGGAACTCATTACACCCTGAACTCATGGTGATTCACCTGCCTCTGCTTCCCAAGTGCCACATTACCACATGTTTTCTTCCTCCCTCCTTCTTTCTTCCTTTCTTTCCATTTCCTTCCTTCCTTCCTTCCTTCCTTCCTTCCTTCCTTCCTTCCCCCCCCCCTCTCTCTCTTTCTGTCTGTCTTTCTCTCTTTCTCTGTTGAACCAGAGCCACACAGTGCCTTTCCAGCACTGAGTAACTTTGTTCTGACTTCAGATAATCCAAGCAGTTAAATAGGCATTTGAAATATAGAACTGTCAGAACACAGAGATGGAAAAGGTCAAGCCATGTGCCAGCAGATTAATTTCCTAACTTAATGTACCAAAGTACCTTATCTGAGGACTTACCTAAGGGAAAGTTGTCATTTCACAGTTCTGGAAGTTACAGTTGGAAATACAACTGGTCCTGATAAAGGCAAGACTGATACTGATAAAGGCTTCGGGGGGAGTCTGCCTGACTTTCCTTGGGGGAAGCATTTATCTACTTATGCCCTCTCCCATACAGGGTGCCAATACACCAGAGACAGGACTCCCTCCAAGTCCATCTGGGTGTGCATAAGTTCTCTGCGGTTAATAACAGAAGTGTGGGTGACTCACAGATGACTGTGCTAACAGGGAGCTCCCTGAGTAACAGCTACACTTCCAGTGAGTCCACCCCAGTTAGCTATTAACCCCTTCTATAGCTCTGATAGCTTTTCTAAGGATTGCATGGAGGCTCATGAGCACCAGGAACTTTGTGAGTTCGGTAAACCTTGTGAGCCTCCTCCCTCTCTCCTTGAGTGCTGAGGTCCAGCCTCATCCTGAGAGAGGGTCCAGAGGAAGGGGATGAATTGGAGCAGTGGAAGAGTGACTGAGAGTCAGTGATGGATGCAAGCTGACAGCTCTGTAATCTGCTTGAGAGAGCTGTGTCTTACAGTCCAAAGCCCAGCCTTTTATTTACTATGATTGCATAAACTACTTCCTTAGAAATTGCATAACATTTTAATCACGTACCCAGGTTCCCCTTTGATCATTCTACAAATCAGCCGTTTATGACCTTAGCCCCTTGACCCTTAGAAACAGAAATAGAAATACAGGGCACATTCAAAGCAAATGAACCAGAGAGCAAGTGCTTTTTTTTTTTTTAAAAACATAGCAAGTCCTATGTGGTTCTCTGGGCACAGCACTTGTGGTTGCCAAATCTAGACATAGAGGCTATTTTTATGTGAGAAAGTTAGCTTTAAGTATAGCACCTTTTATAATTTTCCCCACAATTTAGTGAGTCTTGTTTATGCCAATGCAAGCAACATTAAAGCTCATTTTTTATAGTTCTTAGCTACTTCAATATACTCTTTTTAAATTTTAATTTTTTTCTTTTCAGTCTCAGCAACTCCAAGTCTTATTATTGGAAAGTATTAAGCAATCCCAGAAAGTAGCAATATCATTAAACCTTCATCTTTTTTCTTGATATCAGACTTTTGTCCATCTCCAAACTCTCTATTTGGATCACACATACAACTACCTCCTTTAGGGAGTAGAATACCTGGATCAAATTTAGTTGTTGATGGCTTCAATGGAGGAGACCACCATTTTGTCACTAATACTATCTAACCATCTACCTGAGCCTTGTTTGTTTTTTTTTTTTTTTAACTATTCCTTTCTCTTTTGTGATCCAGGTTTTTCCTCTACTGATCAAATTATATCTCCTTTAATATCTTTCTGATTAAACTTCTTCTCATTAGTGCAGCTGCATCTGTTCTTTCAGGTCCATGAAGCCTTTCATACAATTCATATTGTATCCTTATATTTTGCATAGTTGAGAAATCCTGTAAATAACAGTTCTTACACTGATTTATGTACTCTTGAACCTCTGATGAACTCATGTTTTCAGAGTTCTTTCCCACAGCCTTAATGGCTGTTCCGAAGGTCACAGCATCACCTTATTGCTGAGGGTCACTATACACATTCTTACTTTCTAAAATCCTGCTGTCTCTGATTATCGTGGAATCATTAACCTTGACAGGGAGAACATTCCCTGAAGGATGGATGAGAAGCAAAATATGTACATTACTATGCAAACAAGTGTTATGCCTACAGCAGGAGACCCACATCCTGCTGGCTCTGCTCCAGGGGTGGGACCTGGCACATGAGGTAGTTAATAAGGTTCTTCCTGGATGAGTGGCCACAGCAGTACTGATTCAAGATGGCCATAGTCATGCACAACCCAGTGGAAACAGCTACACAACACTTAATAGACATGTCACTTTGATTTCTGCCTTCCTCTTCAAAAATGTCTAGTCAGAACCTGTGTGTGTGTGTGTGTTTGTGTTTGTCTGTCTATCTATTCTCTTCTTCTCCTTCTCCCCCTCCCAATGCTTTTGTGTTCAGATTTCTCCTTTTAACGACACTAACCATCTTAGATTAGGGGACCACCCTACTGACTTTATCTTTATATCTTCAACAACCCATTTCTAAATGAAGTCACATTTTGAAGTATTTGGGGTTAAGACTTCAACATAAATTTTTAAGAGACATAATTTACCTCTTGTTACTATATGTGTGTGTGTGGCTGATATGTGAGAAATGTAGGGTGTAAAAGAGAAGGAAGTTAGGTCAAAAAGCAAGATCTTGGTAGGCCTTTTAATGTGATGATTGTGGTGGTGATGGTAATGGTTGCTATTGTTGATTGAGCAGCTGTTTTATAGCAGATATTACCCTCTGTATCTTGTATGGTTTAGGATGAATATTATAATTTCTTTGTTGGAAATAGAACATTGTTACATTGCCCAAGAAATTGTGATTCTCGTGCTTCAGTCTCCAGAGTGTTGGGATTGTAGGCATACACCATCACACAAGGCTGAATTAGTATATCTAATTCTTATCTTCCCCAGCTCTGGTGCTGATGTTGGAATCCAGAGCTAAGTACATGCTCTACCACTGAGCTACATCCGAAGCCCTAATCTTCAGCATTTTTTTTAGATGGAGAATTTGAGGTGCAATGATCTCTTAGCTCAACTTTGTAACTACCAAGACATTTCCCTCAAAGAGATTGCCTTTTCTGAAAAGTAGAGAGAGGAAAGGAAATAATGTCTGCTTACATTTTCTGTGGTGCAGGAACGCTGACTCAATGGGACTCCTAACTAGCCTTCTTGAAAGTTGACTGGTCAGTGTGAGGATTGAGTCACTGCTGTGGAATGTTTCCTGGCAGGAAACACTGTTTTTTAAGCCTCCAAGGGAAGGTTTAAAGAAGCCAAAGCCCTCCAGTAATCTCTGACTCATGGCTCCTTTACAGACTCACTTGTGAACGTTTCCCACAGTTTCCTGATGTTCCTTACGCTTAAGCTGTCTTGTCCTATCCCTTTTCAGTATGTGCCTTTATATCCCCACCCCCACCCACCAGCCCTGCCTACCCAGCCCTGCCTTTACAGCCCTTCCTTCCCAGCCCTGCCTTCCCAGCCCCACCTCCTCAGCCCCGCCTCCCCACACCTGCCTCCCAAGGCTCAAGAAGCACATGGAAGAGGATGTGGAAGGCTGATCAGAGCCAACAGCTGGAGAGGATGAGAACGAAACAGTGCCTTCTAGACCTGACAGAACTGACACACAACTGTACTTTCCTGCACAAGATCATGAAAGTAGGGAGTCAGTGAGCCTCTATCCAACTGAGGAGCTATGGACAGTTGATGGCTTCTAGGGAGAGTCAGTTTTCTATGAGGTCATGGCTCCTAGTGTCAACCATGTCCCTGCGATGGTCCTACATCCAGGAATATACAGATAGCACAGATTTGAGTTGATGGCTTACTAACAAAAAAATGACCAAAAAGAGGGGATAGGGAAGTAAGAGGAGTCAGGGTGACTATGATCAAAATAAATTGTATGAGATGCTCAAAGAGTTGATAAATATATTTTAAAATTTTGCAGTAACTCCAGTGGCAGTTAAACTGCTTCAACGGGTCTTCAAGATGCAAAAGGTGAGTTGTGTCAAGTCTGAGATTATTATGATTATTAATGCAGGAGCTTTGCATTAATACTGACTCAGGTCTGAGTTACTCCTAAAATGTGAAAGACCTACTATGCTTGAGGACAGAGAAAATTTGCAGGAGGGAGGGACAGAATTCCAGGTCTTCCGAGGATTTTAAGATTTTGTTCTGTTTTCTGAGACATGGGAACATAACGTTGAGATATTAATGATAATAATGAATCTATCTACCTATCATCCATATAATAATTCACTTTTTCTGCTGGGGAGGGAACCCAGGGTTTTGCATATGGTAGGTAGGTGGGCACTCTACCACTAACTGGCACTCCCACAACTTCACTTGAAATGAAGGCCTTGGGCAGCCTCCTCAGTGTAGAACTGTCTGTTTAATGACCCAACCTCAATGAGTCAGAGAAGCACAAGTTAGCAGCAGCATGGAGGTCAGTTGGTCTTTCCAACCTCCCTATGTGATAGGGGGAAGGGCAAGGAAGCAACAGTGACTTCCCCAGGCCACATGGTTCCACCTGAGTCAGAGCCTACATTTCCTTTGCTTGTTCTAAAATTTTATCTATTTTTATTTTGTGTATGAATGTTTTGTCTGCACACGTTCATGAATACCACATGCATGCACGGTACTTTGCGAAGCCAGAAGATAGCATCAGATCCCCTAGAACTGGAGTTACAGATGGTTGTGAGCCATCTGCTGGGAACAGAACCCTAGTCCTCTGCAAGAACAGCCAGTGCTCTTAGCCACTGAACCATTTCTCCAGGCCCTCAGATCCTATATTCTTGTCTGCATTTAAGTAACATAACACAACACAGTGGAATGAGATTTGCAAACACTGAAGTCTTAGGTCTATGAAATCTTTAAGCAACTTCATGTATTCTTGTTTTCCTTGGGAAATAGATACCATCTAGAGAGAGGGAATACCACAGAGGTATTTGGGAGTCAGACTGCCCCTTGATATGTTTGAATATACTTTAATATTTATTGATTGATTGATTGATTGATTGAGAGGAATTTTAGGTTGAATGCAGTTGTTTTCATTCTTTAAAAAAAAATGAAAACATAAAGGAAGAAGGAAGTTGGGTCTTGTACTGCCAAGACGAGATGAGACCTGAACCCCTGCACTCATGGATCCTCCTGTCTCACACTCCTTAGTAGCTGGATCCTGCAATCAGTTTTAGTTTTGCACTGTGGTGCTAGGGATGGGGCCCCGAGCCTTGGGCACCCAGGGTGAGGTCTCTGCCATTGGTCTACACCCCAGCCTCTAACCTTGCAGCCACCATTTTACCTACTGTGGTTTGATATTACCCAGGTGGGCATAGTGAAACATGCTGTGCTGCCCTAAGAGACCTGCTAGCACTTGTGTTTGGGACCTGCACTGGGATGGCTTTCTCTGCTTTGACCAAGACCAACTGTTTGTTCCGGACACAGCCAGCTGAGACAAGAACCTAGCATAACTGTCCTCTGAGAGGCTCTACCCAGCAGCCAGTGGAAAGAGATGCAGAGACCCACAGCCAAACATTAGATGGATTTTGAACAGTCATATGGAAGAGCTGAGAGAAGGATAGAGGAACCTGAAGAGGACAGGGACTCCACAGGAAGACCAACAGAGTCAACTAACCTGGACCCTTGGGGGCTCCCAGAGACTCAATCACCAATCAAAGATCGAGCATGGGCTGGACCAAAGTGTCCCCTCCAACCCCGCCTCCACATATGTAGCAGAAGAGTAGCTTGGTCCCAACAACAGGAGTGAAGGGCTTTCTGAATCGATTGCCTGCCTACCTGCCTGTGGATCCTGTTCCCCTAAATGGATTGCTTTGTTTGGTCTCAGTGGGAGAGGATGTGTTTAGTCCTGCAGTGACCTGATGTGTGTTCTTGCCTCTGTGTGTGTGTGTGTGTGTGTGTGTGTGTGTGTGTGTGTGTAGCATGGTGTTATCTAGAGGGGGCTCCCTTCTCAAAGGAGAAGAGGAGGGAGGAACTGGGAGGGGATGTTCTATGAGAGGAGGTGTTGGGAGGAGAGGGGGAACTGATATTGAGATACCCTGCCCTTTCTCTACAGGTGTTGACCTCAAGAATTCTGTAACTAGCTTACTTTCTGTCACTCTTCATCTCGGTCTGTTTCCCAGACAACCCGTCTGTAACTGTTGACACCAGGAGTAGCCCAAGAATGGGAACGATGTTGAGATGAAGTTCTGCGATCGGCGGCCTGCTCTTGGGCTGATAATGAGGATGCTGTACCTGCTTCTAGATGAACACAGCTTAGGCCTGGTCAAAGAGCAGTACAGTTGGCAAATCTTAGCCAGTAGTGAGTGTAGACTGTGCTTCAGTGGGAGGAAATGCAGTAGCAGAGAGAGGAAGTGCATTAGGCCCTAGGGAAACGTGGCCTGGACTGGGAATTAAGGTGATGGGATTTGGTGACTGTTGGACCAGACAATTGATGCCGTTGCACAAATTCCAAGCTCGGTGTGAAAGCCAGGGCTGGATAAAAGGAATTCCCATTTGTAGTAGCTAGAAAGCAGACAAAGTTTGGGGTAAAGCTCATTTTACCTAAAATGAGAATTCTTAAAGGAGTTGAGCTCTCAACCTGGGTAGGTGAGCCATTCCCTGGTCTAGGCTCTGGCTATGTAAGGATGGAATCTGGAGATGAGCACATGGGACTTCAAAATCCCAATTCCCTGCAACTTCCTAAGACAGAAAAATCAACTCTCTACGTTAGCAGTTAGCATCTACCTGCTGGTTAAGAAGATACTGCAGTAGCCATGTTTCTGAAGACAACAGGCACCTTAGTCAGGAACTGCCCTCTTCTGCCCCCTTGAGCATTAGGCAGATAATTACATACTATAGCTCAAGGGGGAAGAGCTGGACCTTCAGAGAAAGAGAAGGGGCTACATAGCCTCTAAGGAGTTGTGAGATCAAGCCAACGTCATCTTTCAAGAGCCAGCACAGTGCAGGTAGGCCTGGGGTGAGGGAATAAATCATAGAGTGGGGTAGGTCAGTGGTGGGGGCTGTGCTGATTATATATTTTTTTCTTAATTTTAAGGGGTTTAGTGGCTTTAATTCTCTGTCTTTCTCTCGGTCTCTGTCTCTTGTGGTTTTGGTCCTAATGAGCTATTTCATGTCTTGCATTTTTCTGTGTGTATGTACATTTTGTATGCGCACGTGTGTAGTATGTGTGTGTGTGTCCACATACACGTGAGCATATGGAGACTAGAGGTACAATAGCAAGTGTCTTACTCTCTCTCTCTCTCTCTCTCTCTCTCTCTCTCTCTCTCTCTCTCACTGTAGAATCACTTACTGAACTTAGAGCTCACTGAACCTAGAGTTCACTGATTTGCCTACCACGCTCCAGGGCTCCTCCTGCCTCCCACTGCTCTCTGAGCTGGGATTACAGGTTTGCACTGCTACACCCGATTTATAACATGGGGGATGGGGATTGGCTTTTACTTGGATGCTGGGTATCTGAACTCAGGTCTCTAAGTTTGTGTTGCAGGGACTTTACTGACTAAGCCATCTCCTCAGTCCCCTCCCCCCTGTATTCTCCATGATCTGTCCTTTGAAGCTTTAACCTGCAGAGAGTACAGAGGAAGCTAATGTTTAGAGACAGTGAAGCTCCCTGGTAGCACAGCCTTGATGCCTAAATCAGCCAATCCAGAGCCCTGAACCATCTCCTTTATCACACCTTAACACATCAGGTCAGTGTGCCCTAAACCATCCCAGGCCACAGGAATTGGACAGCTAGGAATCACCCATACAACCCAGAGCCTGCTGATGCCATTGCCACTATTCAGTCCTAAGCTGTCCCTGCCCTCTCCTGTTCCTGCCAGAGAACAGACCCAGTCAAACACCTCTCCCTTTACCCCACTGCTTCCTGTTTCTTGAATCTGTCACAAGAAATTTCTTAGTGATAATTGTTTCCAAGCTTGCTCTCTCACCGACTCATAGGAATCCTGGTGTTTTGTTTTGTTTTGTTTTTTTCTATCTGAACACTCCCCTGGGTTATGATTGGGTACTCTGGGTGAGAACCCCAGGAGAAAGAGAGGGTGCATTGCTACTGAGGCTCTGAGAGGCAGAGAAAGCAGCATCCTATGGAGACAGGATGTGCAGGACCCAGAGGAAAAGATCAGAAATGTATACAGTCCAGAAGGCTGGAAAATGTGCAGCTGCCCTGCAAGTCTGCAGGGATCAAACCCCAGTCTGAAGGAAGGGCCTGGTTTAAAAAGACCCACCTATGTGTCAAAGTAGGGTTTTACACCTGTCTCCTGGAGATCTTCTATCTGCATGCTGTACTGTGCTTTTACTGGGTATTATCCAAGAAGGCTTGGAAATCTATAGCATGAATACAGTGTGTTTTTCATTTGGAATCTTATAGATGTATTACACATATTGCTCCTTAGCCCTGTAGAGTGTGCCAGCGGTCATATTCTTCCACCTTTAAGGGGGTTCTGGGGACTGAACTTAGTCAGGCTTGTGCCACAAGCACCTTCACCTGCTGAGTCATCTATCCATCTTTGAAAACTTTCTTAAGAAAGTGTTAGTCATTAGGAAGGAAGCAGAACTAATGGTAAACTTTCCATGACTCAGTGACTCAGGGAAAACTGCTCAGCGTACTCCATTTTTGGAAGGAGAGAGAAACAAATTATGTAATATTACAACAATGAATACTTAAATCCTGTTCTCTAGCGGCTGCTGGCAGAAGTGACTGGGGACTCAGAGGAAGGCCAAAGCCATCCTCATAGAGGTTTCTATTTTCCCTATTCATTTGCTCCTTGGAGTATTGTGAATCCCAGGGCCATTAGGGGAAAACCTGTGCAGACCAGCAGGGCAGGCTCTGACAATCCCAAGACAATCTCTCTCTCTCTCTCTCTCTCTCTCTCTCTCTCTCTCTCTCTCTCTCTCTCTCTCTCTCTCTCCTCTCTCTCGTCCCTGTGTCAAATGCATCCCTTTGTCTCCGAGTCATCTTTCCTTACAGAGCTACTGACTCTCAAGTCTGTTGTAGACTGTTGTAGCCACAGATTCGATGGCTGGATGAGAGACAGGGATGCCTCCTGCTCGTCCTGGAAATTTCATTACTGACTTGTCTGGCTCCCAAGGGAGGGCTTTCAAGCAAGCTTGGGCTGGTCCAGAGTTTCTGAATTTGAGGCTGGTTGCCTCTAGGTGGCAGCAATGTCCCATTTTCTGCCGCCACTGCTGCTCGGATTCGTTTCTCTCCCACCCTGTTAATTTGAGAAACTAGTGCTCAAGGGACTCTTCCAAGAGATCTTTCTTCTGTGCCCAGGCAGACTCGAGGCTTCTTGTGGTTTGCTGCCCGAGTGGAGACCCACATTTTTCGGAGTCAGCAAAGGGTGGGAAGACAGGCTAGTTGGAAAGAGAAGAGATGGAGCGACTTAGGGAAGAACGGAAGCAAGTGAGGTGGTGGCGAGGAAGGAGCCCCTGCAGGCATCAGTCGCTGACATGGCCTTTGTAGAGGGGCCACTGCGGGTGGGAGCTGCAACGCCTCGCAGAAGCTCCTGGGCTCCCCTTGGTTCATTGCCCAGGGTATAAAACCACAGAGGGAAGCAAGGAGAACTTTACTCTCAATCATGACCTGACGCCAGGCTGCCACACAGGGGCTACTGTGGCTCATTGCAGTTCTTAGATGGCTTCAGGGACAGAGCATAGAACTCTGTGTGACCCTGTGAAAGCCCCCTTCTCACAGGATCCCTTGGAACTTGGAGAGGATTTAGTAAAGTCTTATCCTCCATGCAAGATGTCAGACTAAGGGGGGAACAGGGTCGGTTGGGCTGTCGTCTGCCCCTGCATGCTGAAGATGTGGTAGCCATCTTCCTTAGCATTTTGGGAAGTTTCACTATCAAACGAACTCAAGACCTTAGTAAAACTGGGCTTGCCTAACACTTGTCACTTTAAGATTAGGAAATAGCTTTCTTATTACTTGCAACAATTACTTATTCACCCTGCCCCTTTTTCCTATTTCTAAGAGTAATGTCTCAATGTGTAGGCTAAGATGAGCAGCCGGTCCCCTGTCTCCATCCCTAAGCTGGGGTATTCAGTCCTGTCTCATGTCACACCCCTGTATACTGTATATCATATGCCCTCATGATTCCGATGCTGCCCACATAAGGATGTCCCCTCCAAAGCTCATGTCTAAATTTGGGTCCCTGTGTGACAGGCCTGAGGTGGTGATGTCATCAGTGGTTAGGGAACAGGAGGCATGTATATGTCTATGTTGTTGCTTGCAGCAGCCATGGTGTTCTTTTTCACACAGAGCCTCACTGTAGAGCCTTGACTGACTTGAAGCTTTCTGTGTATACCAGGCGGGCCTTGAATTTACAGTCATCTCCTGCTTCTGCCTCCTGAGGGCTGGGATTTGAGGAGTGAGCCACCACGTCCTGCCGCCAGGCCTCCGGAGTTCTTTTCAGAGCTCTGCACACAGGTGAGGCAGTACTATTGATTTCGCTGTAAAAAAGATTTCATGCAGAGCAGATATGTCTCCGAGCTGGGGTTTATAAGAGGAGGAAAGTATATGGCCCACTGGAATGTGAGTGTCTCAAGAGGGCGCTCGGGGGTGGGGGGGATAAAAGCTGGAGTGTAAATAGATAGATAGATAGATAGATAGATAGATAGATAGATAGATAGATAGATAAATGGAGCTCAGTTTTACTTTACAACGGCCATATCCAGAGTTTTGGTGGGTAGTGAGTTCCTGGAGGACATGAACAAGATTACAGCTGACAGGGTGACACCCTGAGTCCCAGGCTTGCATGGAAAATGAAGATGCTCTCACTGTTAGCAAAAGTTACTGGTTTGTGAGATTCTCAGGAAACCTCTGGGAAAGGAGAAACGTCATACTAAGGTCATAGGTTCTCAGCCTTAAGCATGGTTTATTGCTACCTTAACATCCTTATTTGAGTAACTGTATAGAAAACAGCTTTATTGTCTATATCTATATAAAAGAAGTAGCAGGAGCTGTAGAGGTGGCTCAGCAGTTAAGGTTTCCTGCTGCTCTTAGAGTTTGGTTCCTAGCACCTCTGTTGTGTGAGTCTCGACGACCTCCTGAGCACTAGGGTTACAGGTGGACTCTGGGACCCAAACTCCAGTGTTTTGTCCTCCAGTCCCCATGCTAAAAGTCTCCATTCTCAGGGACTGGAGGCTTCAACAGACCCCAGAGTCCTGAGACATGTTCTTTCCCCATGCTCTCGTCTACCCTGGGGTTCCCTTCTGAGGTGATAGGTCAAGAGGGATCAATGGACCTCTCATGGCACTAGATCAGTCACCACCGGCAGATACTCAGGCAGCAAACTGTGCCTGTGTTTGTCCCTTTGGTGAGTGCCCATTTGCTCCTCTGCATTTCTGTCACAGCAGTATGGCGTAGCACGTGGCCAAGGCCTGTGCAGCTGCCTGATTGTGCTCTTACAGCTGCTGGAACCAAACAAAGAACTCACAGAGGAAACAGAACCATGAAAGGAGCTCGAGGAGTGTGGGGGAAACCAGGCGAGTGTTTGTCTTGTCTCTGTTTTCTAGAGGGTTCATAGACTCCTCATGTCTCCATCCGCCCGAGTGGGAAGGCTTCCTTCCGGTGGCTCTCTGAAGCTTTGCTCAGTGGCCTGAGAATGCACACTAAGTCTGGCTTGTAAGGAGGAGCCCAGTAAACACCTGCCAAATGTGACTCTATAGTAAGAATCTATACATATAATCCAGAATCTATCCATATGCACTTCCAGCCTCAGCTACTCCTGACTCTATCAGGGACTCACCACTGTGGGTCTTATTCAAAAACATAATTTTTGACCTTTGAACAGGTACAGGGCCCTGCTGAAGGGGAGGCGGAGAGATCAGAGATGAATAAGGATAACAATCTTTAGTAGTCTACAGGGTCGGGCTGTGCTGGTGCAAACCCTTCATCCCAGCACTCAGGGAGGCAGAGGCGGGAGGAATTCTGACTTTGAAGCCAGCATGGTCTATGGAGTGAGTTCCTGGGTAGCCAGGGCTACCTTGTCTTGAAAAACAAAACCAGATAAAAGTCTAAAAGGAAAGGAAGGCTATATACATGAGTAACTGAAGCCCTCTCCCGTGCTTTCCCAGATGAGGAAACCCTGCAGATAGCTTAGTGCTTTGGAAACAAACCAGCATGGTGCTTACTGACGTAGCCCTCATTTGGAAACTCTTAATTTTGCTTTTTAATGTTTTTTCTTTCTGAGCTACCTAATGCAGCCCAGTTTGTAACTTATTTCTAATTTCCTGACAGGAGTCCCTCCTAATATAAGAGGCACCTGCTTCTTATATTCCTGTCCTGGAATATGAACTAGTAGTCAAGATTCTTCTGAGGATGATCTCACAAGGCCCCGAATTTAATTCCCAACAACTGTCCCACCCCCACTCCCCTACAGCTTAAACAGACACCTAACTCAAAATGGGAATTATGAACAGCCAATTACCCTGGCTTCCCCGGGGGGGTAGTCACCTCCCGTGAATGGCCTCTCCTAGCTCACTGTGAAGACGGAATAGATAGAAACTTTGAGCGGAAGACAGTGCTCATTTTGTGCCTTCAATGTAAATGTGACGCTCATACATGAAGACCCGTAATGGATAGGAAATTGGCTGGAAGTAAACAGACAGAGCAACAAGCCAACCTGCAGGATAGGTGGGAGAAACGAGGCGTGAAGAACAGCTAGGGAGGGGACTCAAAATCAGCCCGGTGCTCGACAGGAATCACAGAAGAGACGTCTTGACAGTGAAGCCATTGGGACATTCATGGGAGTCAGGAAGGCCTGAGGACATCCAGCCTGGGGTACCAGGCAGATGACTGAGGCATCTGGGATTTACTCAGTGACCAGGCTCTGGGGAGGCTAGAAAACACAAATCTGCCAATGACATCGAAGGTCACTGCAGCTTCCTGGACCCCAGTGTCTTCTACTGCCTCACAGAAGGTTAGGCTGGGCAGTGGCTCTCAGTTACTGCTGCAGACTAGCATGGCCTGGGGGAAACACAAACACAAACACAAACACAAACACAAACACAAACACAAACCAAAGACACTTGCAGAGATGCTCCAGCCCCTGAATTCACCAATTTAATTGGGGCGGGGCCCAGACTGGATACATTTTAACAGCTTTCTTGAGTTTTAGTTTACATGTCATAACTTACTCCTTGGAAGTATAGAACTTGACACCTCTAGGCTGCTCAGAAAAACCATCACCTCTAATTTGAGAATATTTTCACTGCCTTATAAAGAACTGAGTGGGAACTGGGGAGATGTCTCAGTGGTTAAGAGCACTGACTGCTTTTCCAAAGGTCCTGAGTTCAATTCCCAGCCACCACATGGTGGCTCACAACCATCTGTAATGGGATCCGATGCCCTTTTCTGGTGTGTCTGAAGACAGCAACAGTGTACTCACATATATAAAATAAATAAGAACTGAGTGTACCTATCCACAGTGGGATATAATAAAAAGTGGCACCATCCCGTGCTATACCCAGCTACTCTCTGTCCGAGGTCTCTTCACCTCTAGGCTAGCCCCATGTGGTGGTCTTCCAGCTCCAGCTTACCTGCCTCAGAGTCGCTTGTACCTTCTCAGCCATCTACCCCCTTGGGCTAGTTGTCACAAATCTCCTTGACTCAGTAAATAAAAACTCTAGAAGCTTATAATTCATCAGTCAGATTTATATATCAATAAATTCTCAATTCACAAGATGCCCACACAATAATTCCAGCCCCAATTGATAGTGATATAAACTGCCCACCTAGATAAGACAAATCATCCTGTAATTATCCATCTCTTATGTGATACTCATAGCTACCTGTGGCTATTTAAAGCCACGTGGAATCTGGATCGTCTTTCTGTTCCTCCATTTTCTTCCTTCTTCCTTCTGTCCGCTCTCTCCTGTCTCCAAAAATCTCCGCCTGCCTACCTTTTCCACTGCCCAATCACAGGCTCTTACCTTATCTTGTGCCTGCCCTCACCTCCATATAGACATCAGTCCACACAGTCCTCACTCCCTATCGCCCCCTCCACCAAACTCTAGGTGATCTATTTCCTGGCTATAGATTTGCCTACTTTTAGTATAAATGGTCAGATAACACACACATTTTTTCTTTTTCTCTTTCTCTTTCTTTCTTTCTTTCTTTCTTTCTTTCTTTCTTTCTTTCTTTCTTTCTTTCTTTCTTTCCTTCCTTCCTTCCTTCCTTCCTTCTTCCCTTCCCCTTCCCCTTCCCCTTCCCTCCCTCCCTCTCTCTCTCTCTCTTTCTCTCTCTCTCTCTCTTTCTTTCTTTCTTTTTTGTAATTTTTTTTTAAGTTTCAGATATCCATGTTATTCCTAGTTAGCATCCTCCCCCAACTCCTGCCCCCCCCCCCCCCATCTCCAACTTGTGGATCAGGATGTAAGCTCATAGCTGCTGACCCAACACTGTGACTGCATGATGATTGTGGACTCAAATCAGCTGTGAGCCTTTAAATGCCTTGGTCTTGGTGTCTCTTCACAGAGATAGAAAAGTAATGAAGACACAGTCTTCCATTCCTTTGTATGGCCAGCTAATATTCTCTGCAATGGAATAATTTGACTGGCTTTGGAACCTGGTAGGAGACACACTTATGGGTGTGTCTGTAAGGATGTATCCAGATAGGTTTAACTGAGGGGGAGGACCCACCCTGGGTGTGATGGAATCGTCCCTTGGGCTGGGGTCCTGGACTGAATACAAAGGGGAAAAAGGAGAGAGTGAGCTAAAGGCCAGCATTCATTTCTGTCTGCTTCCCAACTATAAGCTCCTGACGTCATGCTTTCTCTGCTATAATGCATTGTACCCTCAGACTGTTAGCCAAAAGGGACCATTCTTCCCTTAAGCTGCTTTGTCATGTTTTATGTCACAGCAATAGAAAAAGCAACTAATATATAGTTTTATAGAATCCCAGGGCTGGAAATGCAACTCAGTGTTAGAACACTTGCCTAGCATGGGTAGGGCTCTGGGTTTGATT
The DNA here is from genome assembly GCF_000001635.26 of Mus musculus. Lineage (NCBI taxonomy): Eukaryota > Metazoa > Chordata > Mammalia > Rodentia > Muridae > Mus > Mus musculus. The sequence goes on along the minus strand of NC_000067.6, from coordinate 177,697,225 downwards.
CTGAGCAGTTGGGAAAAGCATTCCAGATAGTTCTAATGTGACGCTGTGGTTATGAATCATAGGTGTGGGGGAAGGGCTGGAAGGCTGGCTTAGCGGTTAAGAGCACTGACTGCTTTTCCAGAAGTCCTGAGTTCAATTCCCAGCAACCATGCCGTGGCTCACAACCATCTGTTATGGAATCAGATGCTCTCTTCTGTTGTGTCTGAAGACAGCTACAGTGTATTCATATACATAAAATAAATAAATCTTAAAAAAATAAAAAGAACCATAGGTAGTTTTTATTAAGACCCCACCGAGCCTCTTAATATACATGGGCAGGACAGGCTGGAGTTGAGCAATTGGCGAAAGCCAGCTTCTAGCAGTACTGTGTGGCACTCTAGTCAGCTCGGCTTTCAGCAGTACTGTGTGGCACTCTAGTCTGCAGTTCCTGTGTGGTGAGGATTGGTTATTTCTTTCTGAGGACTTGGTGGTATGTGAGGCTGCAATGATACACCAGAGAAAGATGAGAGAGACTGAGGTCCCAGGGGTCAGAGCCCCAGGGCGAATAGCATCTGGGCCCAAGAGGGAGGGGGTCATAAGGTTGCAGAAGTCGGGGAAGTCTTTTCTGGTCTCCCACCCCCTCTCTGTAGCCTTCCCACCTGTATTGAGCAGAAGGACCCAGCTGGGTCCCAACCAATCAGACAGGTTGGCATTAACCCTCTGAAATGCCATTTGCTGGGTAAGGAAAGATGGGCCCACCTGTTCTTCATCCTGTTCAGAATCTTTATTGCACCCTGGGGCTGCTCGGCAGCTGTTTAGGCCACTGACAGGAAGCAGACGGACACTTCTGTCTGTTTTATTTGTTTTTCTCTTAAACTTGTGAAGACACTGATTTCAACAGTAACACAGGACTGGACTTCAGAGATGAAGACAAAATCGCCAGCAGTATCTGCGCTGAGCTCCCTGGTTCTGCCAGAACTTATACTTGCTGTCGATTGTTTCCCTAACCTTCACAGTCATGTCTGCCTCAGTTTCCCCACCGCCTCTCTCTCTCTCTCTCTCTCTCTCTCTCTCTCTCTCTCTCTCTGATACACCTCTTTCTCCTGTACTTCATCTCACTTCGGGGCAGCCTCACTCCTCACGTGGCCTGGAATCCCCTCATCCACCCTAGCGCTGCTTGCAATTCCAGGTCTCTCCATTCCCTGTGTTTTTAACTCCCCTCTCGCCACTAGCTGGGAAGTTCTGTGCTGGAGATTCTCGCCACTGTTTCCTCCCACAGAGCACCTGGCTGGGATGTCCTCAGAAGGCCTGTTGGGCACTGTGAGTGTGGCTCAGGGGTAGAGTACCTGCCTGGTACATGTAAGAGCTCATGGGCTCCATCCTTACGGCTTCAAATCCATGTGTGCATCCATGCACGCAGGCTGAAGGAGTGATCAGACACATGGATAACTGGAGGGGTTCCTGTAGCCATTCTTGTGTCTTACCAGCCACTCCCAGATGTTGCCCATCTGTAGCTACCTCCACGGCCTCCCTGACATGCCCGAGTCATGTCGGGCAACACACAGACAGTCTGAGGGTCAGCTGACCCTGGCACTTTTGCCACTGGGGACACAGGTAGCAGGTATGCAGACGGAGACTGGGCTTAGGCTCTGGGCCTCCAGGGAACACAGAAAAAAATGAAGCTTCCAGCTCATGGGCACATGGCCAGTAAGTAGCAGAGCCAGGACCCAAGCTCATGTTTCTTAACCTGGGCACCTCTGCTCCTTTTCCATGGCCCTTGGTCACCAGAGCATGACACAATGGAAAATAGTGGTGAGGGAGCCCAGGGACACCTGGGTGGCCAGGTAAGACACAGGCCTGTCTTCATCAGGAAAATAAGGTACAGAAGTTGAAAGCTGTCAGTAGAGTCCCCTCTCTTTTTGTGGCGACTGGTTCAGAGAAGTATAAGGATCATTCAGATCACAGAATCTTTTCTCATAGACCTTCGTAATTCTACCCCTACCCCATTTAGCTCTAGGCACAGCATCTGATTAAGCACAATCACTAATGCATGGTGTGTCCCTACAAGGCTTTATTTATTTATTCATTCATTCATTCATTTATTTTTGGGGTGCTGAGGATCGAACCCAGGGCCTTGTGTGTACAAAGCAAGCACTCTACCCTGCCCCCCATGTTACATCCATAGCATCTAAAATAATTATTCTTTTCCTCAGAATTATCTGAGACCCCATTGCCTCCCCCCCCCATTCCAGAAGATCTAGACTTACATTTTAACATGGTACTTCCAATCCACCTTCTACTGCACAAATGTATGTCTATTGCCTCATTTCTTTGCATAATTGTTTAAAAATTGTTATAATGTATATACACATACATATATGTGTGTGTATATATGTATGTACATACACACACACACACACACACACACACACACATATATATATATGTACTGTAAGGGTTCCATTTCTTGTCTGTTTGGCCAAACATAATTTTGAGGCTTATGTATGTTCATGTGTGTCATATTTGTGTGTTTATATAGAGAATGCACACACGTGCTTTAGGAACCTGCCTGTTTCTGCTCTCTCCCCCCTCCCCAGCACTGGGGTTATAGCTGGGTGCTATAGCTGCTGCTGAGCCTGGGGTTCACAGGGGTGCTGGGATCCCCTCTCGATCCTGCACGTTTGTGAACGGGAACTTTATGGGCTGAGCTCTCTCCTCAGCCTCGTTTTGGTGTTTTCTGGGTTCTAAATGTCTCCTCCTTCTGTCTATCATAAAGCATTCTGTCAGATACAAGTTGCTTGGTCCATTTTCCTGGTTGCCCCAACTCTAGTATACTACACTGAAGTCTCCAGTCCCCTTCATGCATAACTTCCTATAAACTTGGATAATCTCCCCAGGGCACATGCCCAAGAACACTTTTCAGAGCTCTGGGGAATACTCTGGACAACGCTCTTCCCAGCACTGCCCTAGCACATCCTATGGACGGTGGCCAAAGGTTCACATTTCCCATGCTCTCATCTCCAGTCTGATAAACTATGGACAATGTATTCATAGGGTGGCGGGCTATCGCAGTCTTCCTTTGCAACTCAGAAAAAGGCCAGCCTATGGAAGAGGTGGGTGTATTTGGTGAGGGATAGCTGAGTATTCATTGGTAAGGCCTTGACAATTACATTCCCAGATCAGAGAAACTCACCCGTCAGGTAAGACCGGATCTCCAGCTCTGCCACTGGGTAACTGTGGGACCCTAGCTGAGCTCTTTGCTTTAGTTTTTAAGTCTCAGGCTTATCCTACAAACTCCCTCCTAGGATTATTGTGGGGATTAAACCGGTGCATGAAAAACCACCCATAAGCATTCTATTCATGCAAGCTAAAGAATTATGTAAGAAGAGCTGTGTGGCTTCCTGAAAACATTAATATTCCTAATGGCTTTGGAGGGTGTGAGTCCTGGGAGATGTCACAGCCTGAGAAGGGCGATGTGTGGACAGCTACATCATTCAGAGTGCTAAGACTCCAAGTGGTTGGGAATAATCTTGCCATCTGCCCTCCCCTTCCTGCTGGCCAGTCTGGCAAAGCGTCAAGAGGTGAGGTGTTGGGGCCTAACTGTGGCCAAACCCTCTTTGGCTACAATATCTTGGTGACCCCAGCATTAGAGAAGATCCATCCGGACATGGAGAAGGGGGGGGGGGAGAACAGCAGAAAGAAGCCCCAAGAACAGGCCCCGGCCTGTCTCCTCATCACAGAGTTTTTCATTTGTTTTAGACAGTTTTCCGTAGCTCAGGAGGGTCTTGATCTCACCACATAGCTGAGGCTGGCTTTGAGCATCTGATCCTATGGCCTCCACCTCCCACGTGCTGGGATCAGAGGACTGTATCACAAGGGCTGCTTTGAAGGTTCTGGGGGGGGGGGGGTCGACAACATCTACTTTCCAAGCAGTGTCTGTGGTTGACTATTTTGCTCTTGGAGAGTTGCAAACAGTTGTTTGAAGGGTAAGGAGGTTAATTGTTTTAACTTGAGCCGAGCAAACTTGGAAAGTGAGAAATCCTCCCCATTCCAATAGGTCTCTGGTCCAAAACCACACCTGGCCTCGCATCCTTCTAATGATGGTCCCCACAGAGTTCCAGGTGTTCAGCCCAGTGACTGATTACCAAGCCTGCAGAGTTCAGAGGGACAAAATGGAGGCTATATATAAACCTTACAAAGTTTCAAAAGGCAAAAAGACGCATGACCGATTATGAAAGCTTACCTGGCTCCAGGAGCAGCTTTTATTTCTGCCCTGGTGAACTCCTTGTCTTTGTTCCCTCTTGGAAGACAAGGAGATTCTGGGGCCACAGTCCCTCATCTGTGAAATGGGGTGAGATTATCTACCCGGTGGGGACTCGTCTGTGCAAGGACCGAGGGGAGGTCTAAGAGCAACCTCAGTCTGCAGACAGTGGTGCCAATATTCCCAGGCTGAGAGGCTGTGGAGGGAGCTGAAGCTGGGTGGCACCTGTGAGTGTCTGGCAGGGTCATGGGCAAGGCTGCAGCCCAGTGACAGTTGGGGGAGTTCGAGGTCAGCAGGCAGCCCTGCAGCAGGCAAGGCTGTGGGCCTTGGAAGGCCATGCCTGGCATCCGGCTCTGATTCGTCTCGGCTGTATTTACTGAACCACGCAGACCGGCAGAAGGAGGCTAGCACAAGGTAATGCCAGGAAACAAACTCGCAAAAGTCAGGCAAGGTGAAGCAGCTTCCCCTGGAAATGCAGTCTCTGCGATGAAGAGGTGACCTGTTAGAGTTTGTAGTGCACCGGCTGGGGAGGCAGAGATAGGAGGACCCTGAGGCTCACCGGTCTGGCAGTCTAACTTAATGAGTTCCAGGCCAGTGAGAGACCCTGTCTGGAAAAAAAAAAAGGAAAGAGGAGGAGGAGGAGGAAAAGGAGGAAAAGGAGGAGGGGGAGGAGAAAGAAGGAGGACAAGGAAGAGAAGGAGGAGGAGAAGGAGGAGGGGAGGAGGAGGAGGAAAAAGAAGAAGAAGAAGAAGAAGAAGAAGAAGAAGAAGAAGAAGAAGAAGAAGAAGAAGAAGAAGAAGAAGAAGAAGAAGAAGAAGAAGAAGAAGAAGCAGCAGCAGCAGCCTCCAAGAAACTGCACAGGGCACTTGACATGGTTCTTTTGGTCTTCACACTCCAGGTGTATACATATTTGCTCACCACATCCACACTTTCACGTGCAACACACACACACACACACACACACACACACACACACACACGAGGAGGAAGTATATGGATGTATGTGGGTTTATGGACTGTGCTCATGGTTTGAGCACACAGTCCATTCTAGCAAAGAGAGAAGGGCAGCAGGAGTGTGAAGCAGCTGGTATCAAGAAGCCGAGATTTGAGACTGGAGAGGATGCTCAGTGGTAAGAGCACTGGTTGCTCTTCCAGAGGACCTGGGTTCAATTCCCACCATCCACTAGTGGCTCACAACTGTCTGTAACTCTAGCTTCAGGAGTCCGATGCTCTCTTCTGCTCTCTGTAGGCATACATGTGGTATACAGGCATAACACACAAAATAAAATAAGAAATGAAAGAAGCAGAGTGCAGTAAACACTGGCCCTCAGCATCTCTCTTCTCCTTTTAACTCACTTTAAGACCCCAGGACTAGTGCCCAAGGATTAGTGCCACCTGTAGGTGGGTCTTTCCACCTCAAATTCAGTCTAGAAACTCCCTCCCAGACATGTCTGGGGGGTATCTCCTAGGTGGCTCTAGATTCTGTCAAGCTGACAATATTAGAAGTCACAATATAACTTTTGGAATTTATTTTCTCCCAGATAAAATGAGAGGGATGACGGCTTGGGCGTGGTGCAGGGAAAGGGGACGGTGGTCTTCTGGATACCGGTGGTCTTCTGGATACCGGTGGTCTTCTGGATAGCGGCCCACTCTCTGCACCTGTGTCAGCAGCACAGCCTTGGGATTGCCATTGTACGAAATAATGGCAAGCTTGAGTTAATTTAGTCTTCCTCAATCACCTGGAAACATGGTGGGAGGGGCGCTTGCCTGGGGATGCTGCAGATCATGCTGAGCTCTTGGTCCCCAACAGCAGTGTGCTGGGGAGCCACAGCTGTGCCTCCTACTGCCTGCTGAGCATGAGCAAGGCCTTCTTTCTGAACTTCAGTTCCTAGACCAAAAATGTGTAGAAGAGTAATTAGGTTTTCAAAGGAATAAAATGAAGTAGTTTCAAAAAAGAGACCCAGAGTTGGACTGGCCAGAGCAGCCAATGAAGAAGTCTGGGGAGTTTGGTCCTTTGAACCCAGGTAAAAGTGGAGGGAGAAAACCAACTCCACAAAGTTTTCCTCTGATCTTCACATGTGTGCCATGGTGTGTGGGTGCTACATATCATATACGCATCATATATATGTCACATACATCATACACATATGTACCATACATATCATATACACATCATATATGGGCTACACACATTATACACATATCACACACACACATCATACACACCACGTATACATATTATGATTCCCTTCCCACCATACCACACATACAATGCACCACACACACCACAAATACCTTTCCCTACATGCACACACACATGCACTCTCTTACCCTACATTCACATGATCAGTCTGTCTGTGTTCAGAGGCACCCTGAACTCCCCAGGGTTCTTTTAACACAGCAAGGTTCTGGCAGGTGAAGACATAACTGCTTTAGTCTAACTTATGTGAATTCTGTGGTGACCTGGTTTCCAGTGTTGCCTGTGTGATGTTCTGGGAGTGTGATCCTATTTTTTGGCAGTCTAAATTGAGAGGATGAACTGGTGTGTGTGTGTGTGTGTGTGTGTGTGTGTGTGTGTGTGTGTGTGTGTGTGCGCGCGTGTGTGTGTCTGTGATGGGGGCACTAACCTTTTGGCTGACCTTTGGGGTCTAACAGCATTCCCTCCTCAGATTTTGGATCACAATGTGTCACCAGATCTCAGCTTACTTTAAACCTGCCACCAGGGAGACTTAAAAACCATTGTATTGCTATCTGCAGTGGCTCTTCATCAAAATTCTTTATTTTCCGGAGACTTCAGGAGGAGGAGGAGTCAGAGCTCATAATTTAGGGATGACCCAGACGGTGGCTACCACTTTCTTCTACATGTTCACACAACCGAGTTCTTCCCAGCATGGCTGTCACTTGCCAACGTCCACCTCTACCTCTTGGTATGAAAACTAAGAGTATGTAAAGTTAAAATAGGAAAAATGGCTTAGCAGTTTTAAGCCTGTTTCAGAAGAGATAAACCATTCAACAGCTGTTTCCTATCTTTTCCCTTTTTCTCTTTCACTACCTCTCTTTTCTTTCTTCTCTCCCTATTGCCCCTCTCCTTTTCCTTCCTTCCTTCCTTCCTTCCTTCCTTCCTTCCTTCCTTCCTTCCTTCCTCCCTCCCTCCCTCCCTCCCTCCCTCCCTCCCTCCCTTCCTTCCTTCCTTCCTTCCTTCCTCCCTTCCTTCCTTCCTCTTTTCCTCCCTCCCTTCCTTCTTCCTTCCTCCCATCCCTCCCTCTCTCTCTCCCTCTCCTTTTCTCTAACAAGACCTGAAATCCCCTAAAAATGGTAATCAGAGTTCTATTAAACAAATGGTGGCTATGCCTAAGCAGGTGTAGATAAACTCTGAAGGGCAGAGCCCCTCCTGCTCCTCAGCCCTAAAGCAAGTCAACTCAAGCCCAGACAGACCACACTCCCACACCTCAAAGCATCATGGTTTTAAGAATGTTTTCTCGTGGCAGAAGGGTCTGAGATCAAGTGGAAGCAAAAGTGTTGTGCCTGTTTCAAGAACCCCAAAAGACCACCAAGGAACCAATTCCAATACAATTGCACCAGGGTCTTTATTCAAGCTCTAGCCCAGGCCACACTGTGGATGGAGGAGAGTGAAGCCCCGAACCCAGTTTCAAGCAAGCATGTATAGAGGCAAGCAAACAAGCAAGGGGTGTCCAGCTTGGCACACATCTAATTGAGGGGGGCTATTATGGAATTTACTGCCCTTTAAAAAGATTGGCTGGTGCTGGGAGCCAAACCATAAACTTTCATAAGTAAATATCTTTAGGTTCAGCTGTAGCTTCTGCTTCCCTCCCAGTTGGTGGTTGTTAGGGACTTGAAGAGCAGTGCTAAGTGCAGGCCTGGTGTTTAACTCAAGTTCAGCCTTAGGCCAGGTTCTCTAAGATGGAACCTGAACCTAAGATGGAGTTGGTCTGGTTTCTCAAAAGTAGGCAGATAAAAGGGACAGGCCTCTTAGACTATTACAACTTGTGGCCTTCTTGTCCATAAGAGCACTGAGTTAAAACAAAAACAAACCACCACAAAATCTAGTGTTAACGGAGACATTTTGTAATTCTTTTCTTTTCTTGACTTTACAACAGGAACTTTCCCAGGTCACAAGTTAGTCTTTGAGAACAGTTTTTACATATCTATTACATATGCTTTTTCTCTTTAGTGGCAGTTGGGTCTCATTGTATTTTCACACATGTATATAGCATACTTTGACCCTATTCTGTCCCCAGTTGCCCTCTTGCCTCCCCTTCTCCTGACTCCAGCATTTTCTTTTTAATTAACACACATATTTATGGACATATTTATAGGGTACCATGTTTGTTTTTGAGACAGTTTTACCACATTATCTCTGGCTGACTTGCAACTCACTGTGTAGATGAACTCACGAAGATCCACCTGCCTCAGTCTCCAGGATGCTGGCATTGAAGATGAGAGCCATTATATTTGGCCCACATGATATTTTTGAGACACACATATACATTGCAAAATGTTCAAATTAGAGGAAACACATTTCTCCTCAAATTTCAGTATGAAAATATTCAAAACCCTTCTAGCTTTCTTTCCTTTAACTAGGAAATACACAAAAATTTAAGTTTCTCCTTTTTTTCTCCCCCACCCCCAGGTTTTTTGAGACAAGGTTTCTCTGTGTAGCCCCAAGCTATTCTTGAACTTGTACTGTAGACCAGCCTGGTCTCAAACTTGGAGATCTGCCTGCCCCTGCCTCCATATTGCTGGGATTAAATGTGTGTGCCACCACTGCCCAGCTGTTGGAGGGGCTGTGGGTGGAATCGTGGGCTTTCCATGTGTTAGGAAAAGTGGTCTACTTCTGGCCCGAAGACATATTTTTGATGTTGACATGATTACATAGTATCTTCTCATTTAGCTCTCCTTGATGTATCCAACAGGATCCCTACTGTGTGTACATAGGTTTCCAATTTTCAGTGTGATGTGTAGTTGTGTGATAAACACTCTTTTTTTTTAATATTTATTTATTTATTATATGTAAGTACACTGTAGCTGTCTTCAGACACTCCAGAAGAGGGAGTCAGATCTTGTTACAGATGGTTGTGAGCCACCATGTGGTTGCTGGGATTTGAACTCCGGACCTTCGGAAGAGCAGTCGGGTGCTCTTACCCACTGAGCCATCTCACCAGCCCGTGATAAACACTCTTGTAGGTCATTTCTAGTTTCAAATGTCACCTGAAACTGCTCAGGTGACATTCTCTCTAGCCCCCAATTCAGAGGCTGGTGGGAACCAAGGAGCCTCAAGCCACTGCCAATGGACCCAGGGCATGGGTCTCTTGACTTCCAATGCTATGGGTCTGCCTTCTGGGCTGTCTCCTTCCTGGACAGTGTCTGCCCCTCACTTCCTTTGCTTTCCACATAGGAAACCTTGTGCAGGGAGCTGAGGTGTGTTGGGAAGCCCTGGGATGCTGCCGTTTTGTGCCTCTTACTCCTTCTGAAGCTGCCCGTGCCCATCCAATCTCCCCTGTGGTCATACAGACCATTGCCTCCTGTAGTCTTATAAACCAATCTCCCCTGTCATACAGAGCCATGATCTTGTAAGGCTACAGGACACCTAAGTCCTTAAGAGCAGAGCTCATTTATACAACCATTTTTTGTTTTGTTTCTTTGGAAAAAAAATTGTGCTGACAACTGTCATTTCTCAGACTTTGAAAAGTTCACAGCTAGAGAATGACCAGGACTAAGGCTGATCATACCAAGCACTGGGAGGAGCTAAAGAGCAAGAGTCAGATGTAGGGATAAGAATATAAATAAAAAAGGTGGCACATGCCTTTAATCCTGGCACCGGGAGGCGGAGGAGGAGGCGTAGGCGGAGGTGGAGGCGGGCAGATCTCTGAGTTCCAGCCTGGTCTACACAGTGAATTCCAGGTCATCTAGGGCTACATAGTGAGACCCTGTCCCAGTGCCTATAACAGTGCAAGTGTTTCTGCTAATATTGCCAGACTTTAGAAGTCTTGTTTTATTGTGAACAACCAACCCTTTCCTATCTGCAGGGGATTTTTGCCTTTTCACAAGTTTTTATTTTTAATTTTTATTGTACTGAATTACATAATAACATTTCAAGACAAGCTTATAATGTTCTTTGAACATCTGCCCCTCACATCCTGTCACCCTCCCCTTTGCAGTGTCCCCCCTCCTGTTAGTCCCCTAGACAGTGTGGAGGTCTGGGAAACCCAGCATGAGGGAAGATGGCTGGAAGTCTGTGTCACCTCTCCTCACCATTCACCCAAGGAGCTGAGGTCCCTTTGGCTGGTGTGCTACTCTCTCTGTGTAAAGCTATTGATCTTGCTGTCAGAGGCACCCTAAGTTCACCTCATGTACCAGGGAGACAAGCAGTGAATTCAGCAAGTAGAGGACACAGAAAAGATCATCTGTGAATGGGAAGACACTCTGTGCTCCTGGGAGTGCTTAAATGCTGTCGGTAGGTGGGACACTACCTAGCTGGCCCACTGACCCTAGCAGAACTGAAATTTAGCACAAGAGGAGGTCTATGCAATGCACATTTCTTCATCAACCCCCTAGCTTTGATGAGTTCTTGGCTTCCTCCACACCACACGCTGCACAACAGCAATAGCCAAACCCATCTTGTATTCGATGAGTCACCCTGCATCACCCTTGTGGGACACAGACACCCAGGAGCTTCTGGGGCTGCTGTGTTGGACTCCTGCTTTTTCCAGAAGATGAGGTACAAACAGAGGTGTGACCTAGTGATAGAGAACATGTTTAGCACTTGGTACACTTACAAAACAAAAGGTTTAGGTCTGGAGAGATGGCTCAGCTGTTAGGAACACTGACTGCTCTTCCAGAGCTCCTGAGTTCAATTCCCAGCACCCACATGGTGGCTCACAACCATCTGTAATGGGATCCGATGCACTCTTTTGGTGTGTCTGAAGACAGCTACTGTGTACTCATATAAATAAAAAAAAATGGATACATCTTTAAAAATAAATCAAGACAAAGGTTTGATCTCTAACATCACAATCACACCAAGACCTTCCTCCCAGCACTGTAAACAGAAGGCACAGGTTCTCAAGCCCCACCGCCAGTCAGGCACCACGTGATCTGTGATGATTTAACTCCTCAAGACTCCTACCCCTTCCTCACGGTTCACTTGATGGCCCTAAGTGGAAAGACCAAAGAAAATGGCTGTACTTACATCACAAAAAACACGAGAGAGAATTTGGCAGTGGGTATATTTAGGAAAGCATATGACTGTGTGGATTTGTTCTCTTTATCTATTCTGAGGCCAGGGCTTTATGCTATATTGGGGTTAGGCATCAAAACAGGTTTTGGGTTTTTGAAGAAATTTAACCAAGTATGAGTTTAGACTCTACTTCTAGGAATCCTTAGTGTTCTCATAGTGTATGTAACGTTTAAATGTTATTATTTTGGTTTGGTTTTGGTATTGAAACTGAACACAAGACCTCCTGCATGCCAAGCCTGGCCTCTAGCACTAAGCTACCCTCAATCGTTAACAGTCATTTGATTTGCTTTATCTTATATAAGCCTCAGAAAAGTATAATAATATTTATCATGAACTCTATTTTACAGATGAGAAGCCAATCATTAGAGTGAAGTGATCTGTTCAAGCGAGAGAGAGAGAGAGAGAGAGAGAGAGAGACAAGTAGTTACTTGGTACTTAAATATCGTCCTGTGTGTGGTTTTCCCAAGACATACTACATGACTTCCTGAGATGTCTTAAATAAAACACCACGGGAAATATTTTTGAAGACCCTTTCAAACATTTTCTGTATCCCTTCCCTAATTTTATAAGGGGCTGGTTTGTCTAGACTTGTATATACCCAGTATGGCCACAAGATGTCAGGTTAATCTCGGTCTTTGAGAAACTGGCTTCATTGGGGCACCAGTAGTAAGGTCCTCTTTTGCTGAAGAAGACAAATGAAAGCTATGAATAAATAATAACAATAATAATAATAATAATAATAATAATAATAATAATAATAATAATAAACAACTAAGGAATAAAGGAAAAACAAAACAAAAGCCCTTAGGTGGCTACATAGGTTAAATAGCAACTTTTCTCTCTTTCTGTTTTGAATCAAGCAACTGAAAGTTCAGATAAGCCTGTGTGTCACTTCTGTTTGCTCTTGGAGGCAGGAGGTCAGGACTTGGGCCAGCCCCTTAGCGAACATTATTCATCTGTCCAGCTCTGGAACAAATGTGAAGAAATGAAGTCGCTTCAGTGAGGGGAGACAGTGTTGTTATTGTTGCTGGTGATGGTTCTATTTGCCAGCAAGCATAAAAACATACTTTGGAATCCAAACAGGCTTGTCAGAGGGAACTTTTGTTCCATGTTTGGGCTGGGATGCTTCCAGGGCAAAATCAGGCGGGCATTTGAACCTCAGGAGGCCAGGAGAGAGCTGCACACAGCAGCCACTGATGGAAAAGGCCAGCCATCAGCTGCAGTTTCATCTGGGTGTTATTTGACTGCAGTCTATGCAGCTTGGGCTGCCAACTGGGGTCACTTCTCTGAATGAGTACTAAGGGGAGGAGGGGGGAGCAGGGCTCTGTAGTCCAGGACGGAGGACTCGTCGGCCACAAACGGGGATAAACAAGCTTAGAAGCTTGAGCTTTTGGAAAGCCGCTCCTCACTTTAGGGCTTTGGAGAGAGAAAGTGGTCCTGATTCTGCAGGATTTATCTGCTGTCGGGTCTCAATTACCCCAAGATCTCTGGCAATGCCTATGGGATCCCTTTGCTACGTGGATTAACTGCCCTGGGGACAAAGCCATCTTTGCTGTGTGTGGTGAGAGTTTAGGGTAGAGAAACTCGTGGTAACGCTAGTCTCAAGAAGCCTAAATTGAGAAAGCCTCTGCCTTTCTCCGCTACTGTTACATAATTTGAGCTGACGGTCCCATCCGCAGCTGTCCCGCTGCCTCCTCCCTCTGCAGATGGGAGAAGCTCGCTGGGTGGACAGGCTTACACTAATCTATCTATTTGGAAGGCAAGATGGTGATAAATTACGACCATGGTGAATATCACTAAGACGCGGTAGAGCCAACAGTACTCTGAATTTTCAGTTCTTCCTCACAACCCTGCTGGACTACCTAGGGCATCACTGAATGTTTTATTTCACCTTGAGATCCTGAGATAAGATAGGCTCTTACTCCAGAGCCCAAAATGTCCCGGTCTGAAGTGGCAAGCTCCCCACAGGAGGAGCCCGTGAATTTCAATAAATGGAGGAGCCTCTTATTTTGTAAATAAAGTAACAGCTCAAGGAAATGAAGTGATTGCGCCAATTATACACCTAATTGGTGGCAGATTAGGGACCGGAGCACAGCCCATTACTTCTGCTTCCTATCCCACTTCTGCTGTCTTGAATTTGAAAATACCTTTCACTTTATTTTAACTTAATTAGTTAATGGACTATTGCTTGGCTGGGACTGGAACTCAGGTAGGCAGATGCTCTACCACGAAGCTGCATCCCTAGTTGGTCTTATTTACTTAAAAACATGCCTTAAGTTAGCCTTCAGTTTTGTTTTTATAGTCAGGCCAGAGGCCGCCACCCAGAGCTGTCTCTGCTTCTAACCTCCAGGTTCCTTCTCATCTCAACCACAACTACCAGGCCTTGTAAACCTTACTGACTCTCAAGCTGAAAGGATAATTTTCAGCATTTAACCTCAATTCGGGCCTTTAGGATGGAATGGGTTTCACAGCATGGCCTGGGGATGTTTTCTAGAAAGAGCCAGATAGTCAATATTTGGGGTTTTGAAAGCCATACCTTACATAACAATTTGAGATGAAAATGTCTTTGTCATAACTACTCAGATTTGAGTTCCCAGCATGAAAACAGCCAAAATACACAAGGCTCCTGTCTATGATCGCAGCACTTGAAAGGGTGAAGTCTGGGAGGACCGTGACTCCAAGATCAGCCAGGGCTACACAGTGAGTTCAAGACCAGTGTGAACTATATGACACCTGGAGTCAACAAAACAACAAATAACCGAAAAAAAAAATAGCCATATAGTATACTAGGTAAATGAGCACGGCTTCTTGAGAATCAATTTAGTCTCTGGGACAAAATCTTCTACTTTTACAATAACGAAACCCAATTTTGAGTTTCTATTCTTCAGCATATTATGGTCTAAGCTCTGTCTTTGTGTTTTGTTTGACCTGAGTGTATGAGATGGTGTCTCAGCTTGGGCTACTGTAAGGCAGGACTGGGTGCCTCAAACACCAGACATTTTTCACAGTTCCAGAGGGTGGGAAGTCCAAGGTCAAGGCACTGGGCGATCCAGTGCCTGGTGAAGATCTTGCCTGGGTTTTTAAAGGTGGCTGGTTAATAATTATGGACCCACATGGTGTGCGTGTGCATGTGTGTGTGTGTGTGTGCACGTGCGTGTGTGTTTAATCTTCCCTCTCCCCATCCTCATTTGTTTTTGAAGACAGTATCTGCTTGTGTAGCTCAGGCTAGCCTTAAACTCCCTTTATAGCTCAGACTGCCTTGGAACTTACTGTGTAGCTCAGTCTAACTTGAAACACACAATACTTACACCTCGGCTTCTCAAATTCCTGCTAGAATCACAGGCATGAGCTGCCATGGATTCAACATTTGTGTTTCTTATAAAAGAATATTAACTCCATTCGAGAGGGTGCCCCCTTTCATGGCCTGCTCTAACCTTAAAATCTCCCCAAAGTTCCTCATGTGACATATTTTCACTTGGAGGACCAGGGCTTCAGTGTGAACGTGGGATGCAGGAGAGTTGCCCAGGTCCCCTTCACAGCAGATGGTACAGGTAGCAAAGTTTGAAGATGGAAACAAACAAACAAACAAACAAACAAACAAACAAACAAACGATGGGAAGAGTCGGGGGGAGATTAGAACCTGAGACCTTTCTCCACTGTCTAGGGTATGTCAAACTCCAATGTGTAAGGCCTTGGACCACAGCATCTTTTTAAAATCCTCACAGCATCTAGGAGATAGAGCACTACAGTCAAAAACATGCTCAGGTCTTGTTAGCAGCTGGGCTGTCTCTAGTCCAGCGCTACTGTCTGTGCTTTCCCCAGCCTGGCAATGGCTTTTAAGGAATCTGTACGCAGGCGGGCATAGGGTGGAATGCTGAATCCCACTCCCTCAGTCGCTGCCTACTAAAAGGTTGTTGAATGAGTACTTGAAGGGATAAGAATTTGTGCGTTCATCTAATGCTCTCTTTAAAATTAACTATCCAGAGGGGCTAGGAATTAGGTTGGTTGTGGAGGGCTCCTCTAGCAACACAGAATAGAAGAGAAACTTCCAACCCCTGTCTTAAGTGAGCATGTGGCCCAGATTGAATTATTAGGTGTAGGGCTCCCCCTATTCCTCCAGACATCAGGAATCCCAGAGGCAGTGTGGGCATCTTCACCAGCTCAAAGGGACTTCGAGCCTCCCCATAGCGGGCGTGGTCTGCTGCAAGTGGGCGTGGCCCGTCTTTGGGAGGAGCCTGAAGAGTTCCCTCTCTGGGAGGTGTGGAGTGACTGCGGGTTTGGAGAAGTCCCACTTTCTCGAGGGAGGAAGCATTGGACTGTCCCGAGGGCCTTTCAGTTAGAGGAACCTGAGACTACAGTGGGCTCTCCTTAGTGAAGTCATTAGCTAAAACTGTGTGCAGGCCATGCTTCCCGGATGATCAGGATGCCTCTTGGGTGTGGAAACCTGGCCACTCTGCGCTGCGACTTCTCCTTTTTCAGGCAGAGCTCAGTTCACCCTCACAGAGGGATCTGGGTGAAAATTTCTACGGGGTTGGAAGTCGCAGTGTACGCAATACACTAGAGACTCCGCTCATCCTCTCCTTCTCCCCCCCCCCCCCCCCCAACCTGGTAGTGATGGAGACGGTTTTAGGTTGTATGTGTGCAAGGGTGGAGGTGGATGAGCACATGACTATCTTCCTGGTGCTTGCTTTTATGCCTGGAAACTGAGGCCAGGAAGTGACTTTTTTAAATACATGCTCCATTTCGAAGAGTCTTAGGGGCTGGAGGGCTGGGACCTGGAGTTTTGTTTTTACAATATAAAGGCTTCAAGCCCTTGCTGCACCTGTTTCTGAGTTATACCGGTTTTTTGTTTACCTTTTAATTTAACTATATGTTTATGTATACAGATCTCTTAATGTTGTTGATTACAGAAAAACTTTGTGTTATGATTGTTTTAAACTCCTTTAATGCTTATACAGATTTTCCTTTCTCATGTAGGGGTTTGGCATCCATGCATTATTTTTAATGTTTTTCTTCTTTTTAAAAATATTTACCAGGGACTGGAGAGATGGCTCAGCAGTTAAGATCACTGACTGCTCTTCCAGAGGTCCTGAGTTCAATTCCCAGCAACCTCATGGTGGCTCACAACCCTCTTTTTTGTCCTCTTCTGGTGTGTCTTCAGCTATAGTTTACTCATATACATAAAATACATCTTTAAAGAATTACTAGGTTGGAAAGTAAGAGCAGCAGAGTGCTTGCTCCTCACTTGGGGGTACCCAAGTTCAATCTGCAATGTCACCATAACAGAAGGTCTAGACATGTATGTATGTATGTATGTATTGCATGGTGCACAGGCCAGCAGACAACCCTTGGAGTCTATTCTTTTCTTCCACATGGAGTTTCCAGGGAAGCAGCTGATGATATCAGGCTTGGTAGCAGGCATGGTTAGCTGTGGAATCATCTCACTAGCCCAAAGTCTTCTTCTTTACATTCAAACTTAAACTATTTTTGCTTCGAAAATTCTAAGTTAACGGACACCCATTTTAAACACTTGGTCAGCAGGTCTAATATGTATTTAAGTGTGTGTGTGTGTGTGTGTGTGTGTGTGTGTGTGTGTGTGTGTGTGCGTGTGATGAGATGTTTAAATGCTATGCTGACCCTAATTCCATTCCCTTTCCCAGAGTCAACTGTTGTTAGGAATTGATATATGAATAGTTATTCTCTGAATTGTGGCATGTCTGTGAACACATGTACATGTATGTAGCAGTTTTATGATTGCTATATAGTACCCACCACTTAGGTTGTTTTTTTTTTTTTTTATAGGACTTTAGCTCTTGGTGATCTCTTCATTGCAGTGTTCATAGCTTCATGGCACTCTTCTTAATTGTGTCATATTGGATATGTTCCAGGTGGATATGTTGTCCTTCACTTACAACGGGATGACATAGTGATGAGCCAACTGAGAGCTGCAGAGGCATTTAACACATGCCTCACCTTTGGCCTACCGCAGCTTACTCAGCTGCATGGTGAATGTACTGTGCCCTGGAAGATCTCCGAGGTTCACCTTTAGGATCGTGAGGCTGACCAGGACCTGGACCTCCCTGTTGAAGGCCAAGCACTGGAGGACAGTGCCATACCACAGGCATTGAAACCAGGAAAAGATCCAAGAGCAACTGTACACCGCTTCTGTATCACCACAACATGTAAAAAACAAAATTCCCAGTTCTAATCCACTGTAAGTCAAGGATGGTGTGTGCTGTAGCTGACACTTGACTTTCTTCTAAATTTTGTTGATGCTGCAAGATAAGAATTCAGTGACTTCCTGTCTCCAAATGGCCATTTACCCAGTAGTGGCCCTTTCCCAGGTGTAGAGGTGGGCACGTTTTCTTTTACAGCCTTTTTTCTAAGTTGGCACAGCTGACCATACAGTTTAGAAAAAAGAAGAGCAAAATTGATATGTCTTCTCCAATCCAAGAAGAATTTCCCATGTGCACCCCATTGTAATCCCACAATATCTCTGGGACATGGAGAGTATTTTTCTCCTGTTTCACACCTGAGTAGGTGAGTGGGAAGTGAGAGGTCACAGATCTGCCCGGGCTCCACAGCTAAGAATCAAGTCTGGGTTTTGCCTGCATCATGACTAAGAAAGGAGAGACCTGTCTGCCTTCCGACCAACAGCTCTTTCCTCTCCCCCTTCCTTTCACCCAACAGTTGCTTATTGAGGACCGACTATGAGACAGCTGTTGTGTGAGGGCTTGTGGTAAGGAAATCTTATAAGCTTTAGAAGGCATTGCTCTCAGCTTGAGCCTTGTCCGAATCTATGAGGTACATTTAAGCTCAGAGTCTGCCAAAAAGACTCATTGGTTTAACCAAGAAGATGAGCTCACCAAAGAATCTGTTTCCTTGGTCAGGTTTTTGTTTTTGTTGTTATTTGTTTGTTTGTTTTTGTTGTTGTTGTTTTTTAATATCAAGAATTTGCTTGATGTTCGGCTTTTGAGAACATCATAGAATCCTAGCCCTTGAAAGGAGTCTGTATACATAGTCTTTTGATCGGTCTGGCTTCTTAGACAGGGAAGTGACACATTTTTTAGAGAATGACTGAATAGTCTTTCTCTTCCCCTATTATTGTGATAGATTGGAAACAGCAAATGTTTATGATCACAGAGTCTTGGTGGGTCAAGACACCCAGAGTGGAGCTGTCCATCTGAGAATCTGGCTGCTGGCAGGTGACATCAATTCCTGATGACCTGGGTCCCTACCCGGGGCAGTTTACAACATGGGGGCTGACTTCATTCACAGCAAGCAGGCAATGCTGAGTCAGGAAAGCCTTATTAGCCTTTTGGTATTCCCTGGGAAGTGAGGTTCCATCACCTCTGCTGAAGGAGATGGGGCCACCGAGAGTCATCCTTGAGGCTTTCGGACAATATAGTAGGAGCTCTGCTCCTTACCTGGAGTGTAGAGAAGGCAGGTAACTTAGGGGAGCTAACTTGAGAGGAAGGGGAAGTGTTGGAGGACAAGGCTGATAGCCTGAGCACAATGCCTCTGTGCATGCTGCCTTGTGGTGAGAATGAGAGGACAGACTTAGTGAAATGGGAGGATTGGGAGGACTGGGTCATGGAGATGGAATCTCCCACCAAGGGCGGCCATCTTAGCCTTTTCCTTCTCATTGCTGTTATTGTAGACTATGGCTGGATTAAAAGCTATCATTACTTAATTGCTGCAGTGCCTTTCCCTTGTCTTTTTTTTTTTTAAAGATTTATTTATTTATTATATGTTAAGTACACTGTAGCTGTCCTCAGACACTCCAGAAGAGAGCATCAGATTTCATTACGGATGGTTGTGAGCCACCATGTGGTTGCTGGGATTTGTACTCCGGACCTTTGGAAGAGCAGTCGGCGCTCTTAACCACTGAGCCATCTCGCCAGCCCCCTTTCCCTTGTCTTAAAGACATGCAAATCATAAGTAAAGAACAGCAACAAAGAATGCAACAAAAACCACAGAAGGATACAAAGCCAAGTGTATCCCAACCACATCCATTCCCTAAAGTATCCGCCGCATTCTCATGGTCGGGACAGTGTCTGACAGAAACAACTTACAGGAGAGAGGGTTTATTCTGGCTCGTGGTCTACCCTCCACTGACGCTTCCAGCTAGGTCCCACCTCCTAAAGGTTCCATCAGCTCCCCAAACAGCGTCATCAACTAGGGAACAAGTGTTCAAAGACATGAGCTTGTGGGGTCATCTCAGACTTTAACCATAATATCCGGGCTCTTTACTCCTCCCTACCCCCATCAGCCCTGCCCTCCAGGAATACATTTTTACATATCTTCTTGGAGATACTGTATACACATATATACTTGAAAGAACAATTTCTATGGTCTTTAGGATACAGATGCAAGAGTTAAAAAGTAACTATTTACCAGACTTCTCTAAAGGAGCAGAATTGATGGAATGAGTGAGTGGATAGTAAAATGAGGCTTTTTGTGTTGTCTTACGTGGTCTAATAGTCCAACAGTGGCGACAGCAACATTGTGCAATCAGGTTAGGTGAACTTGCCAGTACTACAAGAAGGCAAGCAGGCAAAAAGAAAGTGGTTTTCTTCCTCAGACTTCTATTTATCTGGCTTGCCAGAGGAGAGAGGTATGGCATGCTTAGGGTGGGTCTTCCCACATTAATTCAACTGATGTGTCCAAGGGCTTCTCTGGAAGTTGATTCCAGGTCCAGTCAAGTTGGCATCACTGATCATCATGGCACCCCACAGAGAAGATAAAGACCCTGTATGAAGTGAAAACACATAAACAAAACACATTCTATAAAGCCAAGGAGAATGAGCTGGGTGACTCACAGAGAAACTTGGCAGAGAAGAAAGCTACATGACTATTGGACAGCTCAAGATATGCAAATATCGTGGTCATGCGCAAAACCACGAGGAGATGCCACCACAACACACAGGTATGGGAAACACAGACTCCAGCAATGTGTGACACAGCCCTCTTAATACATGGAGCTGTTCCTAAATTTATTTCAGCCACTCTTGCAGGTATGCATCGATGGACCTTGGGCTGCCAACATGCTTCTCTCTAATGGCTAACGAAGTCTGATATCCCCTTAGATGTTCGTGAGCATCTGTAGACCCTTGCCAATGGAATGCCCTCACATGCCTTTTTTTTAATGCCATCAGATTATCTGCATCTTACACCCTTGAGTTTTTGAGAGTTTTTCATGTACCAGAGACTCAAAATGCCTTTGTGTGAAGAGTACTTACATAAACACCCAGTCTGGCTCTCAGCTCCTAGTCTGTCCTTTTCTGTTTGTCTATCTATGCCAGCACCATTCTGTCACAAGCACAGTAAGTTTATAAACATTTTAAGCATCTGGCAGTGCACCTGTTGGCCTCCTCAGTCCTTTATCTTCAAAGCTGACTTTATCTGCTCTCGGCCCTTTGTTCTTCTGTCTCTGTTCTGTTTTGACCAGTATATGGAGTTTAGTATAAGCAGAATTGTGATGAGTTTGTGGAAAACTGACATTTATAGAAATGAACCAGTTCTCTACATATTTAGAGTTTCTTTTATGCCTTTGGAGAATATTGTGTAACTTTATTTTTCAAAGGGTCCTGCAATGACTTAAGTGTTCCCAGAAGGCTGTGTGGTGAAGACTCGCTCCTAGCTTGCCTCTATGGAGCATGGTAAGAACTGTGAGAGGCTTTCAAGTCATGGAGGGCCTGCCTTTCAAGGGGATTGTGGGATCTCAGCCCCTTCTTTTTAAAACCCATTTACTTATTTATTTAACATTTTTGTGATGTGTGTATGTGTGTATCTGTGTATGTGTGTGTGTATAAAGATTTTGGATTAATGTTTACCCTCCTCCATCCTCTCCTATCTTCTTCCACCTACCATGAAATATTCTCTTCTTCTTAAGTCTCCTCTCTTCCCCCTCTCTCCTGGCCCACTGCCTTTGATTAGGGCCTCTTGTATGTGCATGGGTGAGGCTTATTAACTTGAGCAAGGGCTACACTTGTACTGAGTGACTGTAACTCCCCTATCCCCTCTTCCAGTGATCGTGAATTGCCTATTGCTCCTTGTGGAGGGATTTGGATCTAAAGGCTCCTTCCTAATGGAATGGTGGTGGGCCTGGTCTCCTGCAGGCCTTGTTGTGTAGGTAGCTACAGCTGCTGTGAGTTCATGGGTACAGCAGCCATGTCATGTCCAGAAGGCAAGGTTTTAATACTCCCTCTGACCCTCCTGCTCTCACACTCTTCTCCCCTCTCCTGATCGTGTTTGCTTTGGAGGGGGACATAGAGGTCCCATTCAGGCTGAGCACCCAACATGTTCCTTCCAGCACATTGAGCCATTGTGAGTCTGTATTTAAAAGCCCCACTGCAGTTAGAAGCTGCTCACACCAAAGATGAAAACAGCCTTCTCCTATGAGATCTTGTCTTTTTCTTTTCTATTTTTTGGTTCTTCAAGACAGGTTTTCTTTATGTAACAGAGCTGTGGCTGTTCTGGATTTGATTCACACACCAGACTGACCTTGAACTCACAGAGATCCGCCCGCCTCTGCCTCCCAACTGCTGGGATTAAAGGCGTGTGCCTCCACATCCAGCCCTTCGGCTCATGTCTTTTTCTAACTTCAGAGGAAAACATTTTCCTTTTTGGGGTGGGGGAGGGGATGATATCTTAAGTAGTGTTCATCTGTGCCTAGTTTATCAAGAGTTTTTTGTTGTGAAGAGAACGACATTTCTATTTTCTAATATATTTATG
This sequence comes from Mus musculus, assembly GCF_000001635.26. Lineage (NCBI taxonomy): Eukaryota > Metazoa > Chordata > Mammalia > Rodentia > Muridae > Mus > Mus musculus. The sequence continues at coordinate 177,674,990 of NC_000067.6, read as the reverse complement.
TATTATACATTTCTCTTTAGTTATATATCTAGCAGTCTTAAGTTTTGAATGCTGCATTTATAATTTAAAAGTACTATTAGCTTTTTGGGAGAATTTTCAACTCTTATGGACTCAACTCAATAAACTATGAACACATTTGTTTCTCTCCTCTAACCTCTCCCCAACTTCATGTTTCTTTTCTCTTTGCCTCTCTAAAACAACAGATCCCGAGAATCAACAGATACAACAAAAACCAGTAAGACAAAAAAGAAATACTAAAACAAAATCAAACAGAACAAAAAGCAGATGAAATACATGGAGTCTGTTTTGTGTCGGCCTACTTCTCCTGAGCATGGTGCCTGTCCTGGAATGAGGTTGGTGGACCCAGTGACATTCCATTGGGATGTTCCCTTTCCAGCAGATGTCAGTTGCAAATGGCTTCTTGGTTAGGGTGGGACTTCACATCCACTTCCCCTTCTCAGCGTGCTCCTGTGTGTGTGTGTGTGTGTGTGTGTGTGTGTGTGTGTGTGTGTGTTATTGTCTGGTTTGAAGCTGTGCAGGTCTTGAGCATGCTGCCACAGTCTCCATGAGGTCATATGTGTGTCGTGTTGTGCCTGGGCGGGATTGTTATACTTATGTATATAAATATCTGTTTTAGGTTTAATTTTGCATTTAAATTATTTTCTGTTGGGACTTATTATTTTTAACTTATGTATATATGTGTATCTCTGTGTATGTATGTCTCTGTGAGTGCAGGTGTTCTCAGAGGACTGAGATGTCTGCCTCCCTGGAGCTGGAATTACAGGCAGTTGTGAGCCACCTGAACCAAACCTGGGTCCTCTGCAAGAGTAATACAAGCTCTTAACTGCTCCAGCCCCTTAAATGTACTTTTAAGTCCAACAAAACAATGGAGATGATGCACAGTTATGGGGTTCTTTGTGATGTTTAATGGATGCAGTGTTCAAATCATGTTAATCATTGATTTCCTGAAATATTCATAATTTCTCTATGGTGAAAACTTAGACATATTTCTAGTTATAAAATTTTAAAATTAAATTATTTATTTCCTGTTTAGGTATGTATTTGGGATGGGTGTCATGCATGTGTGGAGGCCAGAGGACAACTTGCCGGAGTAGATTCTGTCCTTCTACTATGGGAGTCCGGGGATTGAATTTGGTCATCAGGCCTGATAGCAAACATATTTACTTGCTGAGAAATCTTTCTGGCCCTCCTCTAGGATTCTGAAACATACACTGTATTTTTGTTATCTATAGCCAGTTTATTGCACATATGTGTTTATATATAGATTTTTGAATATTTTGTCCTGTATGCTCTAGAGGATTCTTCACTACTCCCCTCTAGCTAGCATATTGCTTCTCTGTATCTAGTCTAAACTGGACTCACAGACAGACTTTAAAAAATGAGTCTATTTTTGTATTTCAAGCTTTCTGGTTGACTCTATATACATCTGTTCTTCCGTTGTTTGCCTCTCCACATAGCCTTTGTCTGTTCAAATGAAAGTTATTGCTTCATCTGTGTCATTATCACTTTAAACACACGCTATAAAATTGGTTTAATCAGAAAAAAAATTGACACTCAGATTGTCGATGTCATTGTCTCTCCGTTTCTCTTGTTTTGGGGGAAATGTTTTCTGCGTTCTTCTTCTCTTGCTTCCGCCTGCACATTTTTTTCTCTCTTTACTAGTGACTTCACAGCTGTGTATAATGGCTGATACCCACATCTCTAGAGAAACAGAGGACGGTGTATCTAGAATTACAAAGGACACTGGCCGTTGCTGTTATGGGGACAACAAGGCCCATGATTTGCCATCCATAGAGCTGAAAGAGGGAAAATGCTATTGAGCTTGTGTATTTGAGCTCAGGGGGCGATGGACGCCTGGCCCAGACAGGGGAGTGTCCGGTCATCCTCTGGTCCTTCCATTCTCTTTGGGTCCTCAGAGGGTTGGATGATGTCTGCTCACACAGATGATAACCACCTTCTTCACTTTCTTTTTCTGGTTGCTAATTCTTTTCAGAAACACCATCCTAGACACACCAGAGATATTTTACCAGCTCCCCCTTAGTCAAGAGACACATAGAATTAACCAACATATGTCCCGGCGGTTCCGGAACTACCTTATCCACTAAGTTGAATTTGGTTTCTTTGTCACAAAGTCTCCCTTTGTCTTCTGTCTCCCTGGGCTGTGAAGGGGAAGACCAGAGATGGACTGACCAGCAGCTTAGCTTTCAGAATTATTCAGACTCAGTTTCTTCCTCTACCAACTCCCCTCCCATGGAACATGAGTAGTTTCCCCATTCCATAGGAATCACATTCTAGAATATTCCTGCCTGAAGATGAGTGACTTCCATTGCTATCCCTGCTGGCCGGTCCTTTTCTGTTAATTTATTTATTATGCTGGGAATTGAACTTGGGCCTTACATGAGCTGAGCAAGCACTCTACTGCAGAGCTATATTCCCAGCCCGATCCTAATTATCTTTAGTTCAGCTACATGGCTTGTGTTCGGTTTTGTGCCCATCAGTGCTATGTTTTTGCAACAAGGATGTGTGAGACAAAGCAGGAACACACCGGTGTGGCCAGGACTCTCCTCATCTTAAGGATCCAATTGCTCTTCCTCCTTTAGTAAATGGACAAGCTTGTATTTCAGGGAGCCTTGATGCTGGGCTCTGACTGTCTCTGTCATGTCCCAAAGAGATGCCTTGAGTCAATCCATGGAGACTTCTGCCTAGGGAAGATGCAGGACAGTGGAATGAGTTGTCAGCTGTGAAGAGCATAGTCTACACTGTAAGGATGGTGTTGGAAGAGATGAGGCAGGAGGTTGGGGGTTGTTACAGTTTGACTGTGAAATATCCTGGAAGGCTCACATGTTGAAGGCTGGACTTCAGTTGTTGGTGTCATTGGGGGGTGGGGTGGTGGTGGCAAAATCTTTAGGAGGTGGAGCCTAGGTAGAAGAAGCATGTCATTAGGGTCATGCCTGTTTAGGAGCTCTGGGGACCTTGGTCCTTTCCTCTCTTTGTTTCTTGGTCACCACGAAGTGGGCAGTTCCCCTTATCACGTGTTCCTGCTGTGATGTACAGAGCTGCCACAGGCACCCAGACTACAGAGTTAAGCAACCATAGACAGAAATTGTGAGCCTATGTGGACCCTCTTATCCTTTAAAGTCTTTGTTTCAGGTGATTTGTAACAGTGACAGAAAGCTAGCACGGGGGTGAGGGGGGGGGGCGGGGAGGGCACTTGTTCCACTCTCCCTTCTCATCAGAGTTCACAAAGGAGAAAAGTTTTAACTTGCAAGAGCACAGATCTGGAAGTGTTGGAAGAACAAGAAATTTGAAGCCTCAGTTGTGCCATTTAAAAATTTTTGTTTTTAAAATTATTTATGACACTATAAACAATCTCAAATATTACCATATAAACAGAAACTTTACATGAAGACAAACATTTTCGTGTCAATGATTATGAGAAAAATCAGAACTAAAAGTTTTTACTCTATTTTTTCTATATTTTTTAAAAATACATTTTCTGTAAAAAAAAATCTAATCTTAAATATTAGTTAGATCTGGTACTTCTGTGTATATACTGTATGCATGTGTATGTGTACATGAGTTTTTGGGTGCAAGGACCTGTAGAGATCAGGGCATGTTGGGTGTCTTGCTCTATCATTTTTCTTAAAATAATTTTTTATTGGATATTTTCTTTATTTACATTTCAAATGTTATCCCCTTTCCTGGTTTCCCCCACTCCTGGAAACCCTCAACACATCCCCCTTCCCCCTGCGTCTGTGATGGTGTTCCTCCACCCACCTTCCCACACCTGTCTCCCCACCCTCGATTCCCCTACACTGGAGCATCTATGGAGCCTTCATAGGACCAAGGACCTCTCCTCTCATTGATGCCTGACAAGGCTATCCTCTGCTGCATATGCAGCTGGAGCCATGTGTACTCCTTGGTTGGTGGCTTAGTCTCTGGGAACTCTGGGAGGTCCGGTTGGTTGATAGTATTGCTCTTGCTGTGGGTTTGGTTGATAGTATTGCTCTTCATGTGGGGTTGGTTGATACCCTTGCTCTTCCTCTGGGGTTGGGTGATAGTGTTGCTCTTCCTGTGGGGTTGGTTGATAGTGTTGCTCTTCCTGTGGGGTTGGTTGATACTGTTGCTCTTCCTGTGGGTTGGTTGATACCCTTGCTCTTCCTGTGGGTTGGTTGATAGTGTTGCTCTTGCTGTGGGTTTGGTTGATAGTGTTGCTCTTCCTGTGGGGTTGTTTGATACCCTTGCTCTTCCTCTGGGGTTGGTTGATAGTGTTGCTCTTCCTGTGGGGTTGGTTGATACTGTTGTTCTTCCTATGGGGCTTGTTCTATTATTTTTAGTAAACCGGAAGCTTTAAGTTTGGGCTAGGCCATCTGGCTGGTGAGCTCATGGGATTCACTGTCACTGTGCTGAAGTACTGGGGTGACAGTTACATGTAGCTATGCCCAGCTTTTGTGTGTGGGGCTTGGGTCTCAGGCACAGGTACTTCTGTTTGCACAGTAAGCACACTTACCACTGAGCGATCTATCTATTGCCCTAGTTCTGAGTTCTAAAGGGAAGATTCCCAACACATTTGCACTGTCACCGAATCTGCCGTAGCATTGTTGAATTAATCTAGAAGACGTTTTCCCCATTATAAAGGGGGAATATCTCAGCTCACTCAGTGTGACCTTTCTCTTTATAGCCCATTAAAAAGCACAGCTGTAGAGGCAAGCTTAGTTTCCTGTGTACGAAGATGTAGCTCTCAGGGGGTTAAAACCTCAGTTTCTCTGGATTCCATGGGCATGTGGCGGCCAGCCCTGAGCCATGTTAATTTCCCAGAAGATTTCAAAGAATTATCTTTTGAAAAGGAGAAGTTTGAGCTAATGAAAACCAGGATAACCTCCGGCAGTCTTATGGAAAAGAATAGAAACAAATTACTGCTGGCTTGTTCGACATTGTTGCTGGGGGCTTTCTCTAACCAAAGCATTGGGCTTAGTTTTCTTGATTCCAAAGGGGGAAGTTACTTCAATGACATCCTGGGAGAGGTAAGATGGTCAAGTCATGTCAAGTGCTCATCTGGGTTCATATGTGTGTGTGTGTGTGTGTGTGTGTGTGTGCGCGCGCGCGCGCGCGCGCGCGCGCGCGTGCGTGCAGGCCAGAGGTATTGGATTGTCTGAAAAAGCAGTGATAGATGGTTGTAAGCTACCCCACATGGGTGGATGCTGGGAACCTGGGAACTGAACTCTGGTCCTCTGCAAAGGTAGTATACTCTCTTAATTGATAAGTCACTTCCCCAGCCCCATCCACTCTCTTTCTTAGGCTCAGCTCTTTGTGGGGATTATAGGAACTTGACATCTGGGTTTGAATTCTTGCTGAGGTGGTTTGAATGAGAGGGCCCCATACTCTCAGACATTTTAATACCTCAGGCCCTAGTTAGGAGGTGTGGCTCTACAGGAGGAACCACATCACTGGCTCCTGGCTTTGAGGTGTTCAAAGCTGTGAGCTATCCCCAGTGTACCCTCCCGGCCTCTTGCTTTGGGTTTAAGATGTGAGCTCACAGCTCTTCATGCCTGGGACCATGCTTCACTGTTATATGGTGATGGACTCATGGACCCACATTCCTCTGAAACTGTAAACACAAAACTCGTTCATAGGTTGCATTGTGTGTTTTAGCACAATAATAGAAAAAAGCAATATGCCCACTTTCCACTTATACCCAGGGAATCCCTGGGAATCCTGCTTTTCTACTCTGAGCTTCAATTTCTGTGACATTTAAGCAGGTGTCAGTATAAGGATGGAGAGGTGGATTATGGGAAAGTCTTTAATGTGCCTGGTACATAGTAGATACTGAAAATTTTATTCTGATCAGCTTAGCTCTTTAGTCTCAGGCAGCTATTCAAATACACCTAATTTTTTTTAGTTGTTTTTGTTGGTAGGGTGGGTGTTGGAGGGTGGAACCCAGGAATAAGCACATAACCAATCACTGAGCTGCACCCCTAACCCAAAAATCTTACCATTTTAATAAGTAGTTTTTTCTTTTTCTTTTCTTTTTTAAACAAGTGGTGGCCAGATGAGTCATACAGATTTTGTGTAAGAAGTCAAAGGAAAACATCAGGTATCTATTAGCTATAAAACAAGTTATGTCCAAATTGACAGCTTCAAACAACCATTTTATTAAGCCCCCCCGGAGTTTGGAATGAAAAAATGAGCTCTATGTGATCCATTACCTTATTGGGAAGAATGTAAGAGTTAGGGACTCACCAGCTCACCAACTAGAGTTTAAAGCTTACCTAGAAAAATCTTCCCTTGCCTTCCTAGCTTTCAGGATTTCCCACTAAGAACACATAAACATGGTGTCTCCTTAGGACTTGGGGTCCTCACCTTATGGTAGCTTCATGCTTTCATAGACAGCAAACATAGACACGAAGGGAAGTTTCCCAAGAGAACAAATCACATCACACACACACACACACACACACACACACACACACACACACGTCCAAAATTTGCAAGAAGTCACATAATGTCACTCATGATTCTCAATCCCTATTAAGTAAGGAACATAGACCATATTTCCAGTTGGGAATGCCCAAGTCATATGAAACATGAGGACTGGGGGTGAGTGATCTGGCATTTTTAGAAAATAAAATCCTCTATCAATGATGAGTCTAAAGTCTTCTAAAAAGGTTGGCCATGTTGGTGCATGCCTTTTGTCTCAGCCCTCTGGATGCAGAGGCAGGTGGATCTCTGTGAGTTGAATACCAGCCTGGTCTACATAGTGAGTTCCAGAACAGCCAGGGCTATCGAGAGAAAGAGGGAGAGGAGGAGGGGGAGGAGGAGGGGGAGAGGGAGAGGGAGGGGGAGGGGGAGGGGGAGGGGGAGGGGGAGAGGAAGGGAGGGGCAGGGGGAGAGGGAGAAGGAGAGACCCTGTCTCCAAACAAACAAACAAACAAAACCCAAGCAAAGCAAAGCAAAGCAAAGCAAAGCAAAGCAAAGCAAAGCAAAGCAAAGCAAAGCAAAGCAAAGCAAAGCAAAGCAAAGCAAAGCAAAGCAAACAGGACAAAAGTCCTCAAATGATTTGACTGGATTTGGTAGTAATTTGGTAATTTGACAAAAGGAAGATCAGATGAAGGCAGAGCTAGAGAGAATGGAGAGTTGGTAAAAGAGTCGACCTCACATCTAACACAGTCGAGGCGATGAGGAGGAAGGGGAGAAAGGAGAATCGAATGGCTCTGAGGTTTTGCCCTTGAGTGTCAGAAGGGTGGGACTGCCATGGTCTGAAACAGGGAAGTCACAAGAAAAAGCAAAAACCCCCTGTTCCCTCTTCATTGACCACACGCTGACCACCTTCCAGCAACTTACGCACACACAGCCTCAATCTATTTTGCATGTTTGAATCTTTTGGTTTTACAAATCCGTATGGTGGCTCAGATTCTGAGCCCCTAAGGAAGTCCCTAAAGGACTGAGGTGATGACTCCCTTAGACATGACATCAGTGGTTGTGGGTAGACATGAAGCCAGGAGTCTCACTTGGAATCAAAAACACCCATGCTAATGGCAAGTTTTCCCAGGCTGAATAAGGGAGAGGATGGACAGGCGATGTAACACCATCATGAAAACATGTGATCCAAGTATTTTCTGGAGGATGATCTTGGGCTCCTTTTCTGTGCTTGGAGGTGAGGTCCCCAGGTCTCCACCCTTGACTTTGCTGTCTTGGTCTCCTGTCCAGGGCAGACACAACTTCCTTACACAGCTTCACTTTCACTTTCCATAGTTTCTTTCACCAGAGAGGTTACAATGTAGTTAGGAGGCCGTTCAAATACATTCTCAACTAGTGTTACTCTTCTTAGTGGGATCCTTGGAGGGACACTAAGCATCCATGCCCATGAAATGGTCATTGCTTTAGCGTTTTAGAAACTAACTTTTGGGATGTGGCTTACCTGGCCGAGTGCTGCTTCAAAACCCTGAGTTGGATTTTCAGCACTACAGCTGGAGCATGATAGTGCATGCTTGTAATACCAGCACTACAGAGGTGGAAGTGGAGGGATCAGAAGTTTAAGTTCATGCTCAGCCTCATAGCCAGCCTAGACTACCTGAAATCCTGTCTCCTGTTCCCCGTCCCTCACCCACAGAATTTCTGTTTGGGTCACTGGGAAACATCACTGCATGCACGATGTACATCAGGGATCTTTGCGACAGAGATGAACATAATTAAAATGAAAATGAGTATTTCTGATACATACACCAAGCTCCAGTGTCTGGCATCAGACTACGACCAGTGTGTCTCTGCTCCTTTCAATCTCATTTTAGATTTGATGCACAAATCTGAACATTGGGAACATGGCTCCCATTGGAATAGATTCCTCCTGTGCACAGTCAAGTGGAACTCAAGAGATTTACATTTGTGGCTCTTCAAGAAAGGCCATCTTATGTTCTTCCGGTGACTTTTGTTCTCCCCTTGGAGCAGAGGACTAAACCCAAGGCCTTGTGCTTCTAGGCCTCTATACCACTGAGACAAATCTTCAACCCTCTTCTGGTGATCTTAAAACTAAGTTCACAACCACAGAAACAAGTATAGTGCTCCTAGCCTGGACTCCTGGGCTGATGTTACCAATGGGATCCCAAGTCCTGAAGTGTGAGGTTGCTTGGGTTCCAACCCTCTCTTTGTTATTTATTATATGAAATATTGGGGGGGGGGAGTAACTAACTTAGGTGTTCTTGATGATGAAACAGGGTCAGTGAATTCTTGGGACTCCAGCAGGACCGTAAGTTTATTGTGGAGAGAGGAGTTGTCTTCCCTGCTACATATTCTGAATACTTGCCGTGACATTTTCCTGACCACTATAACACGTCACTCTGTGCTCAGAACCTGCAGGACCTCTCAGGGATCAATACTATATGGTATTGTCTTCTACCTGCCGCCTGGTAAGCAGGCACATTCTAGTCACATAGGAGAAATACAAGTTGACATTATTTTAGTCTTGAGAACTTCATGGCATCTTTCTCTAAAGCTGGCTGGAGAATCCCAGGGGTGTGGAGGAGCATAAAATCAGGAAATGGTGTAGAGTTCATAGTGTTCAAATTGAGAATGTTAGTAAGAGCAGACCGCTGTTCTTCACTAATTTTTTCAGGTCCATGGTGCCCACTGGAACTGGCCTTGCCCTGTGCACAGCCATGCTGGACTCGGGACACTTGTGTTCGGGATTCTTTAGGAAAGGCACCTTTGCATCCATCCTTTGGCATTCTTAGAGATAAGCCCATGCTCACACAGGTACACATTGGATTCCCAGCTTGGGCTTATCTTTCCTTTATTCCTTGGTCACAGTTCTTGAGATGCTTATCTATGGCTGGCAGGGAGGTTATATCCAAGGGGAGATTAAAATCCTGGTTTTGTGATTTCTGCCTCTGCCTATATGTACTTGCTTGGGCACCCTAGGAAGCAGTATCCACAGTGTCCATCCCCACCCCTGTCCACTTCAGTCTTGCCCTGGACAATTCCCTAACAACTTGAAAGCCAAAGAATCTGCCCTCTGGATCTGAGTCTCCAGATCTTTTCTAGAACCAGAACCCAAGCACCAGACTCATGAACACACTCACAGGATTGTCTGAGCTTCCATCTCAGGAGCTCTGAAGCTTTGTGAGTGATGTCAGCTTGAGTGCACCAGACTTCCTGGAGGACTGCAGAGATCTAGGCTCCAAATGCTTGTTCACATGTTTCTTCACTGACATTATTTCCAGAGAATGTTCTTGGCCTTTCTTCTTCACTGAGTTTTCCAAGTGGAACTTCTCTGTCCAGGCAATCTAACCTGCACACCACAGGCTGCATGTGGCCAGAGACAGCTTCTAATGGAGCTCAACACAGAACCATACTGCCTTAGTTAGGGTTTCACCGCTGTGAACAGACACCATGACCAAGGCAACTCTTATAAGGATAATGTTTCGTTGAGGATGGCTTACAGGTTTAGAGGTTCAGTCCATTATCATCAAGGCAGGAACATGACAGCATCCAGGCAGACATGGTGTTGGAAGTGTTGAGAGTTCTACATCTTGTTCCAAAGGCAGCCAGGAGAAGACTGGCTTGCAGGCAGTTAGGACAAGGGTCTTGAAGCCCACACCCACAGTGACACACCAACTCCAACAAGACTACACCTCCTAATATTGCCTTTCCCTGGGCCAAGCATATACAAACAATTGCATTTTTCTTTTTTTTTTAAAGATTTATTTATTATTATATGTAAGTACACTGTAGCTGTCTTCAGACACACCAGAAGAGGGAGTCAGATCTTGTTACGGATGGTTGATTTGAACTCTGGACCTTCGGAAGAGCAGTCGGGTGCTCTTACCCACTGAGCCATCTCACCAGCCCTGCATTTTTCATTTACTTAAAACATTGGGAATTTTTCCAGCAACAAATTGTATGGTTCTTGAGCAAAGACTTTTTGATAACAATGTCATGTTGAAATGTCAAGAGCTTTGACATGCCTACTGGGTATTTTACACACCTGCCTCATCTATCTGTTTAATAAGGTGAATCTATAATACCAATGCTCTCCAAAGCTATTTTTCATTCTCTGCCTAGACCTGGGCAACCTCTCATTTGACCTAGCCTGAATCCATTTAGGCATGGGGGCTCAGGTTCCTATAGGGATTGCCTGATTGCCTGTATCTGTCCTGTCTCTTCCATGGTGGTAAGTTCCAATGGTGAGCTTTGTTAAAGGGCAGGGAGCAATCTGAAACTTGTGTCTCATGGTGTCTCCTGGAAGCTGTCATTTACTGGATGACCTTGGCAAGTCCATTATCCTCTCTTCATCTGTACCTAGGGGAGACTGGTCCTCAGCTTATAGAGCAAGCAAACCAACAGCCTGGTCCAGCATTTGATGCATACATAGTCCCTTCTTCACTCTCTGTGTTCCCTAGATGTTTACTAAAAAAAAAAAAAAATCCCCAAATAGTGCATTGATATACAGATCATGGAATGGTTTCCTTCTGTTTCGAAGTGTTCTCAGCCATGGCAATGTTTGTCTTCATTGATTTTGGCAACGTAACTGTTGATGTGAAAGACGACAGGAATGTGGACTCCATCTCCCCCTGGTATTAGAGCTTTAAGCAGGACCAGAGGAATTCAGCCTATATGAATGCTGGCTTTTAACTCTGTGGAGAGTTCCATAACTTGATGGGAGAAAAGGGAGGTTCCACTGTTGTTTCAGCTTTTATTTCTCTGGTTGCCAGTGATGGGGAAAGCAGTAGGAGTATTTGCACTGAAACTCGTGAACATCACTGAACGCCTGCGTGACACCAGGCATGGTGCTCAGCACGGCAAACTTGACCAATTCCCGCGGCTTCTAAGGCTAGGAAATCTCACAGATGAAGGCAGGTCAACTGTCTGAGAATGAGGGTAGCTCTCAGGAGAATCTGGAAAGTGCTCCTGTGACTCTCTGCCCAGCCCAAGCTGTTCTTTGTCCTGGTCAGCGACCATAGCACCTCACCTCTTGCCCCCCACACCTCCTCCCCAAGCCTTACCTATGGCCAAACTCCTGAGCTCAGCATATCTAATGTACTGGAGACCTTTGGAGCGTGTCTTTCTTGTCCAGAGTCACTTTGAAGCATCTATCATTGTAGAAAAGGAGTGCTCACTCATTGCCCTTGGACAGACTCCCAGGCTGAACGATCAACCATGACAGCAAGTGTGTATGTCCTCGGAGGGGAATGACCTTTCTTCAGCAGAGCTGGCCTGGCTCCGAGCTTCTCTAAAACAGCCCGGAGAACTCACTGAGCTTGGAGAACCTTCATCACGGGCTTTTGTGGAGTGATTGACACAGGCTTGGCCATATGTGTCTGCTCTTTGTAGGGAGTCTTGTCTACCTAAAGTGACTGTATTTTATACCCCACACCACACTTTCCTGTGAGCCAGTCCTACAGAAACCAACAGCAATAAGAAGTATTAGTCAATAACTGAAAATGGTCTTTGGACACTGCAGAGCAGACATAATTTCAAGAGATAAAGCACAGCTGTCTAGCCCAGGATCTTCTCCTGGAGCCAGATCTTAGTTCTACCTTTGCCTAGCTAAGAAGCCTAAGTGTTTGTTCCTAATATAAGGGAGTAGAGATTAATGGAATAATTTGCATCTCAATAAGTTAATGCAAAGTAGGAGATACTGCCTTTCACCTACTTTATAAACATCAACATTAGATATAGATAGATAACAGATAGACAGACAGATGGTAAGTAGGCAGGTAGATAGATGATAGATTGATTACTAGAGACAGATGATAGAGGTGTATGTGATAAATACAAATGGTGATAAATATGATAGAGATGGATGATAAAGATATGGTTTTAGATTGATGATATAGAAAAAAGAAACAGATATAGTGGCTATAGATGATAGCACATTGATTGAAAAATAGATGATAGACAGATGTAGATGACAGAGATAATAGATCAATTGATATAGATGATAGAGCCAGGTGAGAGCCAAATACAAATGATAGTGGCATAAGATAGATATATAAATAGATGGGTAGATAGAGCTGAGCTCCAATTGTACCTCCATGAAGGAGTCAGGAATCTTAGGAGATGGCTCAGGCTCACAGGATGGCCTCAGGATAGCACATGCCTGATCCTGTTCTCCAGGGCCTCACTTTATGGCAAATCTGTCAATCAAAACCTACAGGTGTCTGGGGCTGGAGTGATGGTTCTAGAACAATATTGATTGTCGCTCAAGCTTTGGGGTCTGATGACTTTTGGCCTCCAAGGGGCACCCACAATCATGTGGCACACACACACACACACACACACACACACACACACACACACACACAAGTTAAAACCTAAGAATTAGGAGAAATACTAAAAATGAAGGAATAACCGACACCTAGCATCACTGTATGTGAAGGAGGGCAATCAGTACCCTGTAGAGAAGAAAAGTGCCATAACCACTCTTTTATGAGAAGCCATGTGAACTCGGATCACCAATCAGACAAAGCCATTTAATGGAATATTAACTCCCTGGTAGAAACTCTCACTGTGTTACTAACTAGCTGAGCCATCTTCAGCACACTGCACTGCTCTGAGTCTCAGTTTCTATCGCTTGGGTTAGTGATAGCTACACCTTCATCTGCACAGGGCTGTGGAGAGGACCAAGCAAGATGATACCCATGCTTAGGATGCAAGTGCACCCAGGGGAAGCACCTCAGCCGCGATGACTCTGTCTTTGGCTGTGGGCGTCAGGTGATGCAGACTCTGACCTATGTGGGGAGTGCTAGCAAAGGGCGGTTGTGACTGGTTGGAGATTATGTAGTACTTTGCTGCAGGATGCCAAGGAGCTACCAGGCTGGGCTTTTCTTGGAGTTATTTTGTTGTAAAAATGTTCAACATGAAAAGCCAGAGAAAATGTGTAATAGACGTGTGTCAATCAGTTACATGGACATATCAGTTGTTAACATTTTACAGTATTTGATTTATTGTAGAGGGTCTGTTTGTTCATATACTTCAAAGTAAGGTTCAAATGCTATGTTTCAGTCCTGAGTGTATCTTGGAAACATGGGCACATTTTCTGTCAGACCCACAATGCCCTCCATCCCACCTAACCAATCAACAACTCCATGGTCAGGTACCCGGACCTTTGGGAGTTCTTTTAGACTTTAATGATTTTATTTTATGTCTATGAGAACTTTGTCTATACATATGTGTATGTGCACCGTGCATGTGCCTTGTGCTTTCAGAGGTCAGAATAAGACATCAGATACCCCAAACTGGAGCTATGAATGGTTGTGAGCTACCATGTGGGTGCTGGGAACCAAATTCAGGTCCTCTGCAAAGACGACAAGTGCTCTGAACCACTGAACACTCTCTTTAGCCCCGTCGTGGGATATTTTGAATTGCCCCTTTCTTTCAAGATATCTTATGCTGGAGAACAGGCCACTCTTTAGACAACATGTGAGTTACCACCTGCAGGGAAGTTGTCGCAGATGATAGGACAGAGAGGAGACTGTATTGGGCCAACATCCTTGATATACATTTGCTCTCCGTACACGTTGGGAGCAGCAGAGCCTGGCCTGAGGTCCTTAGCATGGATGAGCCTCATTGCAATTTACTTCTTTCAAAAGGAGGAAAACATGTTTTTGAAGACTGCTTGACAGACAAGGAGGATATTAATAAATGACATGCAAATTTCTTAATTTCGCTCTGGCTGGCTATGTGATTGCTACTTCTGCAGTGAAGGCTGCTGATGGAACTTCTTCTGCGCTGTGAGGTGGTGTTAGGCTGTCTGACTGAACTCAGTTAATAACCAGAGGGCAGGGTCCTTCTGACTCGAAACGGCAAGATGAGGGCACATCTGATGGAAATTGGCCCGGCACGAGAAGTTGAGAGCTTGATTCCCAGGCTGTTCCTTAGGTGGCTGCACTGCAAAGCCTAGCCTGAGAGGCTGCTTGGAGTTCTTTTTATAGCTCTGTGGCTCACAGACAAGGAATAGTTTCATCGATTATTGGCCTCCTGACTTGATTTTGCCACTCTGTTGCTTATCTGCGTCTCTCTTTGGTTCTGTACAGGTGTGGGTGGGATCTGTGTCCTACCATGCAGGCTTGTGCGCTCTGGGCTTCTCAGCTCCCATAACCCCTTCTCTCATCTCCCAAGACCATTGTGGGAAGCCACATGTGCCGTTGCTGAGTGGCACTGACTACTGCTGGCCACCATGCATAAGATTGGACAAACAACCAATGTGTACATATGCAGTAAAGTTTTTTGCAAAAACACTGCCTGGCCCAGGCATGATAATGAGGTTCTGTAAGGTACTGAGAGTATAACCAATCGGATGTGAGACATGCAAATGAGGTATGATAATGAGGCTCAGTGAGGTACTGAGAGAGAGTAGCCAATCAGATGAGGAACATGCAAATGAGGCTTAGTGCATAACCAATCAGGGTATGAGACACGCCTCTCCTAGGCCTATAAAAGCAGCACCAGCTCTGGGCAAAAAGTCTTTTCGCCTCTGCAATCAAGCTCTCCCAATAAACGTGTGCAGAAGGATCCTGTTGCAGCGTCGTTCTTGCTGGTCGAGTCGAGCGCGCGCAAGAAGTGGTGCCGAAAACCCGGGACAAGAAACATCTTCAGGCACGAGCGAAGACCCCCTACTACAGGGAGGATTCAGAACTGCATCGCGGGGGAAGGAGCGGTTAATAGAGGTTCCCGTAAAACAGACTGCTGAGAAGGATCCGGCGTGGATTCAGAACTCTTCAGCTGGGGAGCGGTGTTAATAAAGGTTCCTGCAAAACAGACTGCTGAGAAGGATTCAACTGCGTGGATTCAGAACTCTTCAGCTGAGGAACGGTGGTACCGGTAAGTATAAAGAAATTAAGGTAAGTCTCTGAGAGGTATGCTTTCTTACGCAGTGGGTCTGGTAGTTGTTGCTGGGTTTGTGTGGGACCAGCTGTTAAGGAAGGGCAGCGACTTTGTAGGAGTACCAGGAAGGCATATCAGAAACAGAGAGAAAGAAAAAAGAAGATGCGCGCAGAAAAATAAGTAACTTAAGAAATATAAAAAGAGAAAAAGAAAGGAAGCTAAAATATAAAGATACAAAGGATAATATAAAATATAAAGATACAAAGGATAATATAAAGATATAAAGGATAATATAAAAAATGAAGAACAAAAAATTAAGTCAATTTACCCTCCTCTCGAGGACTTTGACTAAAGAGGCAGCCTTCATCAAAGGCTTAAAGATAGCTCTCAGGGAAAGAGGAGTAACTATTAGAAGCAGCCACTGTGCAGAATTCCTAGAAGAAGAAGAAAAAATGAAAATAAGCTATTTCAGAGCCCTCCTAGGGACAGACAGAAAACGGGAGACGTCCTGTTTCCTCTCTGGCTCCTATGGAAATATTTTTAGCTTCGAATAGGATATCTGTGTTCTATTTTCTGTTTTTTGGTGCACCAAATTGTCTATATGTCTGTCAACTCGTGTTTGTTTTTGCTTGGATGATTGAATGATTGTTGTCCTGTGTTTCATGTTGAAAAATAAAAAAGCAGTCTCAGTCTGCACAGCAAAAATTGACAAGTTAGCTGCACAGTGGCTGGGAGTCAAGTACAGCTGAAAAAGCCCTGCTGAAGGCTGATTGCAAATGGAGCTTTTAAAGGGGCAGGCAGCCTTTTGCTTGTAACAGAAAGTTAGCTTAAAATTGGAAACCCAAGGTTGGAGTTATTCTAAACAACATAAGAAAACAGGTAATATGCAAAAGCAGTGTACAAAGGGTAGAAAGAGTATGTTTGAAAATAAAGTACATATCTTTACAAATAGAAGGAAAAACCTTTCAAGGTATAATGGATACAGGAGCAGATAAAAGCATTATATCTAGTAAGTGGTGGCCTGCTTCTTGGCCTGTTAATCAATCATCACATAGCTTACAAGGATTAGGATATGAGGCTACCCCAACTATAAGTGCAAAATCCTTACAATGGAAAGATAAAGAAGGAAGGACAGGGCTTTTTCAACCATATGTACTCCCTTTGCCTGTAAACTTGTGGGGGAGAGATGTGTTATCAGCTATGAACTTTATATTGACTAATGATTACTCTCAGAAAAGCAAGGAAATGATGAAAGGAATGGGATATATACCTGGACTAGGTCTTGGAAAAATTTTGCAAGGTAGAGTTTCACCAGTTAAAGCCACTGTAAAGGCAGACAAGAAAGGGCTGGGTTTTTTCTAGGGGCCACTGAAGAGCCTGTGCCCATCCCGTAGCATACGGAGGACATGGTGTAGGTGCCTCAATGGCCTTTACCCTCTGAGAAGTTAAAAGCAGCTAAAGAATTAGTACAAGAACAATTAGACCTGGGACATGTGGAACCCACTCAATAACCCTGGAATACCCCCATTTTTGTTGTAAAGAAAAAGTCAGGTAAATGGAGATTGTTACATGACCTAAGAGCCATTAATGCACAAATGCAAGTTATGGGTCCTGTACAAAGAGGGCTCCCCCTACTCTCAGCTCTACCTAAGGATTGGAGAATTATAGTAGTAGATATTAAGGATTGTTTCTTTTCAATTCCATTAAATAAGAAAGATAAACCTAGATTTGCATTCACCTTGCCTTCTATTAATCATATGGAACCTGATAAAAGGTACCAATGGCGGGTATTACCCCAAGGAATGGCAAATAGCCCTACCATATGTCAGTTATATGTAGGAAAAGCTTTACAACCAGTTAGGGATGGTTTCCCCTACTTAAAAATTTGTCACTATATGGATGACATTGTAATCTGTGGACCTGAAGAAGAAAGTATACAGCAAGCTTATGGCTTGCTTAATGAAACTTTAAAAAATAATGGTTTGAGTATTGCACCAGAAAAGGTACAGCAGTCTAATGTTAGTCATTTTCTAGGAGCCACTATTACTTTACGATGTGTCACCCCACAAAAGATTAGTATTAGAAAAGATCATCTAAAGACACTAAATGATTTTCAAAAATTATTAGGAGATATAAATTGGATTAGACCTTATTTAAGCACCCCTACTTCGGAGTTAAAACCTTTATTTCAAATTCTAGAAGGAGACTCACATATTACCTCATTGAGACAATTAACACCTGAGGCTTCTGATGTTCTTAGGAAAGTGGAAAAGGCGATCCAAACAGCACAGTTAACTCGTATAAATGAGCAAGAACCTTTGTGCCTATGCATATTACGCACCATCAATCTGCCAACTGCTGTGTTATGGCAAAATGGTCCTTTAGTATGGATACATCCACATATATCCCCTAATAAAACTATAGAGCATTATCCCACCATGGTAGCAAATATGGCCCACAAAGGGATAAAAACTTCAATCACTCACTTTGGAAAAATGCCTGATAGCATAATTGTCCCTTATGCTGTCGCACAAATGCAAATATTGTGTGCTGCTATAGATGAATGGGCCATTCTTAGATGCAGTTATTCTGGTTTAATTGATAATCATTATCCTAAACATCCGTTATTACATTTTATGTTATTGCATCCAGTAATATTTCCAAAGGTAACGGCTAATACCCCTATAAAGGGAGCCATTGATATTTATACAGATGGATCCAAAACAGGAGTTGGAAGTTATGTAATCAATGAAAAGGCTGTAAGGTTGCAATTTACACCAGGAGCCCCTCAATTGGTAGAATGTTTGGTGGTTTTAGAAGTCTTTAAAAGATTTCCTATGCCCATAAATATTGTCTCTGATTCTGTTTATGTAGTTAATGCGGTTCTAGCATTAGAGACTGCCGGAAATTTTAAACAGTCCAGTCCTGTATCTGAAATTTTGATGAAAATACAAAATTGTATTTTGATGCGTGAGCATCCCTTTTATATTCAACATATTAGAGCACATACATCATTACCTGGACCTATGGTTAAGGGAAATGCAATTGCTGACTCAGCCACCAGAGACATGGTTTTCCTATCACAAAGTTCTATAGAAAGTGCAAAAAATTTTCATCAACTTTATCATGTCCCTGCTTCTACATTACGACAAAAGTTTAAGCTCACACGAAAAGAAGCCCGAAATATTGTCCTACAGTGTGGTAAATGTGTAGAATTTGTTAATGCACCTTCCGTGGGTGTTAATCCTCGCGGATTGCGACCCCTAGATGTTTGGCAAATGGACGTAACGCATATCCCATCTTTTGGGAAATTACAATATGTACATGTATCCATCGATACCAGTTCTGGTGTCCTACATGCCTCTCCCTTGACAGGGGAAAAAGCAGTTCATGTCATATCTCACTGCTTAGAGGCTTGGGCTGCATGGGGCAAGCCCCTAGTGTTAAAGACAGATAATGGTCCTGCATATACTTCTTCTAAATTTAGCCAATTTTGCAAACAAATGCAAGTAAAACATATTACTGGATTGCCCTATAATCCACAGGGCCAAGGCATAATTGAGAGAGCCCATCGCACTCTGAAACAATATTTGCAAAAACAGAAAGGGGGAATAGAGGCTATGACGCCAAAGATGGCTCTATCCCTTACAATATTTACTCTTAATTTTTTAAAATTGGATGATGCTGGAAGATCACCAGCTGAAAGGCACGGACAATGGCCTCAATCGCCCAATGAAATGGTCAAATGGAAAAATGTCCTTGATAATAAATGGTATGGCCCAGATCCTATTTTAATCAGATCCCGGGGAGCTATTTGTATTTTCCCACAGGGTGAAGAAAATCCACTTTGGGTCCCGACGCGACTGACAAGGACCGTGAAAGAGCAAGATGAACCCCAAGATGATTCTCCTGCTCCTGATGATTGAGACCGGGATAAGTATACCTTTGTGGGCCATAGTA
The DNA here is from genome assembly GCF_000001635.26 of Mus musculus. Taxonomy (NCBI): domain Eukaryota; kingdom Metazoa; phylum Chordata; class Mammalia; order Rodentia; family Muridae; genus Mus; species Mus musculus. The sequence goes on along the minus strand of NC_000067.6, from coordinate 177,655,688 downwards.
AGATCATGGCCAGTACCTTTACCGGTACATTCCAATTCTTCTACCTTACCTTTATTTTTTGCAACGGAATGTTATTTGGATGCGCCTTGTGCACGACAAACTCCTCAAGAGCCACGGGTGTATAATAGTTCTAGTTTTCATTTGAATTATACACTATGCTTTGTGCATAATGTGAATAAACCTTTTACACCCTGTATATTTTTAAAGAAAAAGATTATCTCTAATTGGGCAGATCCCATTAGCCAAAATAAGGTGAGCTCTGGAGTGTTGTTTAATGCTTTAACGCAAGTTGCTCAAGGAGCGCAATCAGGCTCAGGTGATGTTGAAAATAATATAACTTCACCTATAAACATCACCACTATTATGATAAAGGGAAAGGTGACCATTCCCAAAAGATCACGATGGCCTGTTGGCAATGCCACTGCTATACGCAGCATGCCTTGGTGTCATCCGGACCTCGCATTTCCTATAGTTTTTTCACCTTGTCAATCAAAAATTTTTCCTCGAAAAGAAATAGCAAAGGGTTTTGTTTTGTCACCCCCACTAGATTTTGCTATAATGAACGATAAAGGAGATGCTACAGGGAAAGAAAATATTTGGCCATATTACCAATGGATTTTAAGCAATGAGGCAGGTGCTAGTATCAGTCTGTCAGCCTTTGCATTGCTGACTGGAACCTTTCATGAGATATTGAATGTTTCTGCCACTCTTTCCAATACCTCTACTCATTTAGATAATGTGACAACTAATAGAATTATCAAAAATATGACTACTTCTCCAGTAGAAGTTTGTGTCAATCCTCCATTTTTCTTTATATTGGCTGAATTTCAAAATAATACAGAATGGTTAGATTGTACAAATGTCACTTGTTTTTTGACGCAATGCTGGAATGGAACCAAATTCTTAGCCTTAGTGGTTCATCTACCAATCTTTGTCCCTGTGCCTGTTGAGGCAGATCCAGAGAAGTTCCCAATAACGAGTCTTATTCGGCAAAAGAGAGGTTTTGGAATCACAGCTGCCATTATTACAGCCATTGTGATGTCCGCGGCATCAGCAGTTACCGCAGGAACTGCTATGGCCCATCAAGTTAATACTGCTGACACCATAAGTCAGATAGCAGAAAAATCCTCTGAAGCATTGCTTACCCTGCAAAAGGTGGATTCTCATATCGCCTCAGGGTTAATGCTAGTGAATCAGAGAGTGGATATTTTACAACATAATATGGAACGGATGATGGATGTCATACAAATGAGTTGTGTGGCATCCACATCGCATGTGTGCATTACTCCCAATAAGTATATTAATAATTCTTTTATTAAAAGTACAGACCTATCGAATTACCTGAAGGGGAACTGGTCGCAGGAGCTGGAGAGGTTGCAGGCGAGACTGCAGATGCAGATCCTGAACCTTAATGGGACCAGAGTGGAACCAGTGACCCTCGGAGACTTTACCTCTTGGTTTACCTCTGCTTTTTCTTACTTTAAGGAATGGGTGGGAGTGATTTTGTTTGGTGCTGCCATATGCTGTGGACTGGCGTTCATGCTCTGGTTGGTATGCAAATTCAGAACCCAACAAAAACGTGACAAGGTGATTGTAACTCAGGCACTTTTAGCTATTGAAAACGGCTCCTCCCCTGAAATTTGGTTATCTATGCTCAAGAATTAGTCAGCATGAGATTAGATGAGAGAGACTCAACGATCATTGATCAGCCCTTGCTCATCAATAGGGTGATCATGATTTCCCCACTAATTCAATTTTTGGCTGGCCTCTTTTGCAGAGTTCGCCCTAGGTCATTTAGCAGTTATTGTCACACAGCACTGCGGTATCCAGAGACGGGCAACTTTCCTCGTGCACAGTCCAACCTAAGACATGGGGCCCGGTGGCGATAGGGTTACCCTATGACGGGTAAGGCTGTGACATTAGAGGAACGACCTAAAACAGGAGCCACGGCGGATGGGCATAATTGCACAGGCCTAGTCCAGCCTCATTTTATTAAAACAAACAGGGGGAGATGTGGGAAGCCACATGTGCCGTTGCTGAGTGGCACTGACTACTGCTGGCCACCATGCATAAGATTGGACAAACAACCAATGTGTACATATGCAGTAAAGTTTTTTGCAAAAACACTGCCTGGCCCAGGCATGATAATGAGGTTCTGTAAGGTACTGAGAGTATAACCAATCGGATGTGAGACATGCAAATGAGGTATGATAATGAGGCTCAGTGAGGTACTGAGAGAGAGTAGCCAATCAGATGAGGAACATGCAAATGAGGCTTAGTGCATAACCAATCAGGGTATGAGACACGCCTCTCCTAGGCCTATAAAAGCAGCACCAGCTCTGGGCAAAAAGTCTTTTCGCCTCTGCAATCAAGCTCTCCCAATAAACGTGTGCAGAAGGATCCTGTTGCAGCGTCGTTCTTGCTGGTCGAGTCGAGCGCGCGCAAGAGACCATGTGTATCGTTTTACAGGATATCTAGGGTTCCCTTTGTCTCATGGTTGCCTTGGTTGTTACCAACTGAAGTGGAAATTTTTGTTTTTCTTTGAGACTCAGTTGTGCCATGTGATTTTCTTTTTTCTTTTGAAACTATTTATACCCAATGGTGGTGAAGCAGGCACTGGAACGAGACTCCTTGGGCAGAGAAGCTGCTTCGCCCACTCACTGATCTCTTCCCTTTTCTCAATGGCATGGTGGATCCTATCTCTCAAAGCCATTTCTGTAAAGATCTGTTCATTACTGCAACAAAATACCCAAGGTGATCAGCTTATAAGGAGGAGGGGTTTGGGCTCACAGTTTTACAGTTTCAGAGTGTGATCTCGTGGTGCTGCTGTCTTTGGGGCACTGGGAAGGCAGCATGTCACTATGGGACCCCGTGGTGGGAGACAGGCCCACCTCATGGTAATAGAGAGGGGGAGAGGAAGAGGAAGAGGGAGAGGGGGAGGGGAAGGGAGAGGAAGAGAGAGAAAGAGAGAACGAGAGAACGAGAGAAAGAGAGAAAGAGAGAAGAGACCAGGGCCCCCCTACGGCCTTCAAATACATGCCTCCAATGACTTAACTTCCTTCACCTAGGCTCCACCCCTGGAAGATTCCACTGCCTCCCAGTTGTGCCAAGCTGGTAACCATGCTGCAGTACCCAGGTCTTGGTGAGATATGAAGTTCTAGACTATGCTGTCTTCTCTTGGATTAATTCTTTTGAGAAGACTTTTTCTTTTTCTTTTCTTTTCTTTTCTTTTCTTTTCTTTTCTTTTCTTTCTTTCTTTCTTTCTTTCTTTCCTTTTTTTTTTTTTTGGAAAAGATTGTCCTCCTCCAGCATGAATGATTTGTTTTTTTGTGTACTGAAGAAAAGTAGCAACCCAACCCTAGGAGGGCACATGAGAATACAAAAATGCCCATTTGTGTCCTGTCAGGTGCAGAAGAATCTCAAGTTTTACCTCCTCTTCTTTGAATACACTGGTTTTTGGATGGTGTTGGCCGATGCGGGTTGTACTTACATAGAAAAAAAAAATCACACTACCCTAGTTCTAAGACATAAGAATGACTGGTTTTATGGAAGAGCCCTTTTATAAGATCTGAAGGTTATAATCAAGCACAAGCTGGACACAATTTGACTATACAGCTATTATTTAACAAGTAGCCAACATTTAAAAACCCCCACTGGGGGTTCATATCATACTGTGCAATCTTCCAGAGATTTAAACTAATACCATCGGCTCTAAGCAAGTCGTGAGCTTTGAGTTACTTATAAAATGGTTTGTGGATCCTAGAGCTGACTTTAATACATGAATCTTGAACCTCAGGCTCTTGCCTGTGGACCCTGCTCAGAAGTCTAGGGATTAAAGAGCCCATGTGTCCTGGGCAGAACATTCTCCAAAGAGGAGGCTGGCCAGCAACTCCAGGGAATAAATCTAGATGGTTCTTTGAGCAGGCTAGTTGGAAAGGAGTGACTTAAAAGATTGAGAGATGGAAGTGTCAGGAGGTAGCCAGTAGCTTACGTGGCTGGGAAAAGAGAAATTTAAATAGTCTTGAGTAACATTCAACATGGGGAATAAAAAGAGATAAGAGACAAGGAATCTTACCTTCTACTGAACCATAAGCAGAGTTCTGTATTCAAACATGAATCTTGTGCACAAGCCACCTCATGGGTAGTGTGTGTTTGTGATCTCCTTAGGCGGCCTTGGGTTGGAAGTGGAAAGTACCTATAATCTCATACTTTCCTCACTTCTATCACAGACCTTGTGACGTAATTTCCCTCACTCCAGTGCTTGTGTTATGGTAACTGGGCAACTGTAGGCTGTCTGTGAACTCACTGGGAAGCCATCACATTGCTCTTGATAGGCACTCGACTTGTCGGGTCTTGTCTGTTGGGGCAGATGTTCACACAACATCTGCCTTTTGTAGGCGACATTGTTTAGCAAGCCCCTTTTTTCATCCTGGGTTGCAAGGCAGCTGGCTGTCAGAAGTCCTTTTCTCAGTTTTCATCCCAGGGTTGCAAGGCAGCTGGCTGTCAGAAGTCCTTTTCTTTCTCAGCTTTCCTACAGCTGGGGATGCATTTTAAAAAGTTGGGGTCCTGAGCTGGGGAAAAGAGACTGTAGACTGCATGCACCTCTCAAAGTAGAGCAAAGCTTTACAAAAGGAAACTCTTTTTCACCCTTTGCTCCTTCCTTGCTACAGTTGGGAATTGAAATGTGGCCCCCAAAGCCAATATATTAAAGGCTTGGGCTCCACATGCTACTATTGGGGGTGATGGAGAACTCTTTTATTATTATTATTATTATTATTATTAATCATTTTATTAGTTTACACTTCAAGTGATATCCCCCTTCCCGGTTACCCCTCCACAACCCCCATCCCATGCCCCCTCTCCCTCCTCACCTTTGCCTCTATGAGGGTGCTCTTCCACATACTCTCCCACTCCCACCTCACTGCCCTAGCATTCCCCTACACTGGGGCATTGAGCCTCCACAGGACTAAGGGCTTTCCCTCCCATTGATGTCAGATAAGGCCATCCTCTGCTCCATATGTATTTAGAGCCATGGATCCCTCTCTGTATACTATTTGGTTGGTGGTTTAGTCCCTGGGAGCTCTGGGTGATCCAGTTAGTTGATATTGTTTCTTATGGGGTTGCAATCCCCTTCAGCTCCCTCAGTCCTTCCAATGGGGAACTCTGAAGAGGTGAGATTGACTGGGAGATTAAGTTATTGGAAGTGTTCCCTCAGAGGGGATTGTGGTACCCTTTTCAACAGAGAGGGGAATGGATCTGCCACAGTGTATGCTGGCATCATTATGCACCACAGGCCCTAACCAACATGACCAAGAGCTGAAACCTACAAACCTATGAGCCAAAATAAACTACTTCTCCTTATTAGTTGGCCCTTATCATGTGTTTCAGTAACAGAAGAAGGACAGACTGGAATGGCAGATGCCAAAAGATTCAGGTGGCATTCAGAAAAAGTATTGGAGGAAGTCCTGACTGTGTTCAGAAGGGAGTGAAGACCAGAATGATGGACAGAATCTCGGTTCCCATAGCAACACTGATGCCCTGCATCTGCCTTCAGACTTCTTATTGTTGGGGGGAAAATGGGCTCTCAGCGATTCTAGCTCCATATTCTGTGACTTGTAGCTAAAAGCATGCTTGAAATTTTTATTACCTTAGTTAATTTCTTTATTTGCTTTTTTTGGTGCAGGTACGGTACAACTATGGGAGCTGATTCTCTCCTTTACAAATGTAGGTCCCAGGGATTAAACCCCAGTTGGACTGTCAGACAAGCGGCTTCTGCAGTGTCACATTACTAGCCCTGAAGGTATTTATTCCCAAGGAATGTTGATCCAAAAGAATGTTTTTGCAGAAACCATGAGCACACTCACCTAGCAGTTTTTCAGCTTCTTTCACGACAGTACATTTTCAGCCCAACACTACAGTTTAGATGACTATTTTCTTTTCCTGATCCATGTTTCTTTCTGCTGAGACCAAGTAATTCCAGATACCATAGCCAATAAGTGTGGGGGAACACATGGCTTTGGGCCTTTGCCACCCTTCTATCAGCCTGCCTGCATTTCTCCTAGGTAGTCTCTCTCCCTTCCTTCCCCTCCCCCCTTCCTCTCTATCAAAAGCCGTTTGCATGTTCTTTGCCTTCTTGAAGTGAGGTCTCTCTAAGTTGCCCACACCAGCCTTGAACTCTCAGCTTAAGCTAACCTCCTGCCTCCCCCTTCCTAGTCATTGGAGCCACAGGCATCTGCCTGGTCTAGTCTTTCTGTATCGACGACACCCCAAGAGGAGTTGTATACACTTGGTTTGCACAGCGTTTGGCCCCCGTCACATTAAAGGAAACCATGAGGAACAGTATCGACACCCTCACATGCTGTACATCTATTTATTCCCAACAGTTATTTAACAAACGTAAGTTGACCAGACGCATTATAACAGTCTCCTCAGAGAGTTGAGCAACTCCGGGGGAAGTTTGCTTGTCCTGAGGCATGCAACAATTCTGTTAGCTGAATTCCAATGCAATGATTATTTCTGTCAAAATCCATGAAACCTTGTCTGGATCATTTCCCAGCACAACTGGGCCAACCAGTCCTTCAAAGCCTTAGGAATTTCACCATGCCAGACATAAGGCAAGAACTAGAAGGGGAAGGGCACATCTTAGGGTAGAGCTCTTGCCTGGTGTGTGAAAGGCCTTACCTCTGAACTCCAGCAATGCACATCAACAAAACAAGCAAAACAATAGCAGGAACCCCAACCCCCAACAAATAAACAAACACCCAGATTGTGGAAGGCCAGAACACAGGACATGTACATGTGTGTGCACTCATATGCTGTATGAATACATGTATATGTGAAAGTGCATGTGCAGGTGTATGCTTGTGTATGTGAATCTGTGTGCATATGTCTCTGTGTGTGTATGTGTGTATGTATGTCTGTGTGTATATATGTCTGTGTGTGTCTGTGTATATATATGTCTGTGTGTATATATGTCTGTGTGTGTCTGTGTATATATATGTCTGTGTGTATATATGTCTGTGTGTATATATGTCTGTGTGTGTCTGTGTATGTGTGTGTCTGTGTGTGTATGTCTGTGTGTGTGTATGTCTGTGTGTATATGTCTGTCTGTCTGTCTGGATGGATGGATGGATGGATGGATGAGAGATTGATATTGCATGTCTTTCTCAACCATTGCTCACCTTATATATTGAGGCAGGGTCTCACCAGTTTGCTCCTGGATCCCGGTCTCAGACTTCTGAGTGCTAGCGTTACAGAGAGCCACCACACCCACCCAGAATCATAGGCTGTGGTGGTTTGTATGAGAGTGTCTCACCCCATGGTCATAGGTTTCAGTGCTTGGTCTCCAGTTAGTGAAACTATTTGGGAAGGATTAGGAGGTGTAGACTTTTTGGAGGAGGAATGTCACTGGGAATGGGCTTTCAGGTTTCAAAAGCCTATACAAGACTCTCTCTCTCTCTCTCTCTCTCTCTCTCTCTCTCTCTGCTGCCTATGATCAGAATATAAAGCTCTCAGCTACTGCTCCAGTGCTGTGCTTGTCTGCTTCCTGCTGTGATGATCATAGAATAACCCTCTAAAACTGTAAGGAAGCTCCCACTTAAATTTCCTTTTTTATAAGAGTTGCCTTGGTCATTGTGTCTCATAACAGTAACAGAACATATGGGTTCTGGGGGTTCTAACTCCAGTCCGTCTGCTCAATCAGCAAGTGCTTTACACTGAGCCACACCCCAGCTCCTAGAATGGAATTCATAATAAAACTACCACTTTTACCTTATTGAAATTGGTGAAATTGGTTGAAGACTTTTGATGCATTTGAAATGAGGCCATTTTAACGTTACCTGAGTAACGTAGCATTTCCAAGTTTAAGGAGCCCAGCATCCTTTGCTAGAACTTTCTGCAACTGGAAGAGAAGATGAACAGAGACTCTAAGAGTTCCCAGAACCCTGACTTGGACACACAGTCATTCAAGCCCAATAGCTGGGTGTGTGGATTGTCACAGGATGAGCCTAGAGCATCTCCAAAGGTATTACTTTTGTCTGACAATAAATAACCAAGACAGCATTTATGTTTAAATAATATACTGTGGAGTATTATATGCTGTGTGTGTGTGTGTGTGTGTGTGTGTGTGTGTGTATGTGACTATACAGAGTCATATGGGTTTCAGGGAAATATCTCTTTTGGGTAGGTTGCATCAAGCATGCAGGAGCCCGGATCAGGCTGAGAGCAGAGTGTAGGTGAATCTGCTTCCCAGATGCTGGGTTCTCCAGATGTCAGCGGCTCCTCCAGGAAGGGATCCTGTGCAGTTTACCTTCCTCTTTCCAGGCCTTTTACTCTTACACAGAAGAGAAGAGGATAAAGGAAAGCATGTCCACTCACCATCCCACTGTCTGAGGAGGACCAAGGAGCTCCACAGGAGCATGGCGGTGAGTATCAGGATGCCCTCTTTTACGATTAATCAATAGATTTTATTTTATTTTTATTATTTGAATATGTGTGTGTCGTTTGTGGATCTGTGCAGTGGTCATAGAAGTCAGAAGAAGATATCAGAGCCTCTGGAGCTGGAGTTACAGGTAGTTGTGAGCTGACTGACATGGGTTTTGGGAACTGAACTTGAGTCTTCAGCAAGAGCAGTGCATGCTCTTAACTGGAGCTATTCTCTGGCCCACTCTGAAAAGTTCTTGATCTATACGTACAGTGTATGTGGGGATCCTTTTTTTTTTTAACATAAAGAGGATCATATTTGTTTGTGTGCTTTCATGATACATAGGATAATTTTGAAATGTTTAGATTAATTTGATTTACGTTGATACAAATAGATTGAGAATCTTCAGATACCGACTTATAGCAAACACGATTGCACATTATGGTGAATACATAAGGCCCTTTACATTAATTAAGATCCTCTCTCTCTCTCTCTCTCTCTCTCTCTCTCTCTCTCTCTCTCTCTCTCTCTCTCTCTCTCTCTCTCGGCTTCACATTCTTCAGGACCTGCATTGTATATGCTCAGTAATGGAGTCCAAGGCTTTAAGTTTATATTCCACATCCTACAGGTCAGAGGGAAACTGTGCAGATGAAGATGACTCTGGGATCATTCTGGCTCTGAGCCTGAACAGATTAGAGCATCAGTTCCACCCCTTAGTAGCCACACTACTGCCGACATCTCCTGTGAGCCTACGATGGTGAGAGGAGTCCTGCTGACCAGCTCAGCGAGAGGAGAACAGTGCCCATCTGCTGATGTTGATGGGGCTGGATGTGACATGAGCCTGCTGGGGTGGATGCTGGCCAAGAGTGGCCAACAGCAGGTGGCCCCGCACATGGTGTGGTGAGTCCAAGTGAGTGATGTGGGGCGGACAGGCAAGCAGAAGATGCCCTGCATGGATGCCCTGGGTACAGCTGCTGCCCCATGGCTGGGGCAGCTGGGAAGCCCTGTCTGGTCACACCTGCCCAGCCTAAGGGCACAGGCTGCTGTGAGTGGAAACCTTTGTTCTGAGACTGACTTTACAATGTAGTGCCATAAACAATGGCAGGACTTCAGATGGGGGCAGAGCCCCACACCCTTTCCTTTGTGTGTTCTGCTTTGGGTTGGGGGCAGGACATCCTCCATGCTCTGTCCAGACCTTCAAGGCCTGTTTCCTTTCTCTCTCCTCACCTCTGCACATGCACACACATGCTATATATGTGTGTTACTATGTGTGAAGGCAGGTACACATGTGTCCCATCACACATGTGATTAGAGGACAACCTCAGGCTGGTAGAGACAGGGTCTTTTTGTTGCCTACTGTCTTCCCAAGGCTAGTTGGTCTGTGAATTTCTGGGAATTCTCCTGTCTCCATCCAGGAGTGCTGGAATTACAAGTGTGTATTACCATATACAGCTTTACCTGGGCTATGGAGATCTGCAACCAGGCCTTCATCTTGTCCACCAAACCATCTCCTTGACCTAGACACTGGCTTAGCCTGAACATGGCCTCTGAAGTGTGAGGCCCTGCCGGCTTAACCACTCTGTAAAATAGCGACTCCAAGGATTAGGAACAGAACTCTACAGTGAGTGCCTAGCAGAGTTCCTGGGACAGTGTAAGTGCTCATTAGGTGCCAGTTGTCACCAAATGGCCTTTCTGCTTCAGTGGAGAGTAGATTTATCTCCAGCTGGCCTGTGTTGTGTGTAAACACACACACACACACACACACACACACACACACACACACACACCCTTCAAAGGCTCCCAGATCTGAGCACTGCTCTGCGCTGCCCTTGATGCCTTGGAAACTGCTTCATTTGCTCTGCAAAGCCTTCCTCCCTCCAGATGCAGGTCATCCATGCATTTAACATGCCATTCTCCCTTCCTCCCCGTTCTGTTCTCTGTGTAGGCCTTGGTTCCCCACTTGCCTTTATTTATTGATTGATTGATTTTTTTTTTCTTTTTTTGTAATGAAATCTTGCTATGTTATCCAGGCTAGCCTCAAACTTCTAGACTCAGGCAGTTCTTCTACTCTAACTTTCTGAGTAGCTGGGATTTTGATGGGGAGGTTCAAGGTTTACAGCTGGCTCCCACTAGCCTTAAATCATGCATTGACTATCAGTGAGTTATGTTTGTAGAGCTCTGTTGGAATGCAGCACTGTGCCCTGAGCCATGGTCCAGGACTACATTTGGGGACATACGTACATCAGACCTAATGTGCCTCAGGGTTTAAATTCACATGGACATGCTCTTACTTACTTTATTTTTTTCTTAGATTTTAGCTTATTTATCGAGACACGGTTTCACTCTGTAATCCAGGCTGTTTTCAAAATCCTTCCTGCTTCAGCCTCCCAGGTGTTGGAATCTCAGGTGTCCACCCCTAAGGCTGGCTCAGAAATGAACTTAAATTCCAGCGCAGCTTCTATGCATTTAAGAGACAAGTGTTGGGGTGTCTCAGCCTGCTTGGCTTCCTGTTTCTGAGCAGTAACATGGATGGGTAACAGCGTGAACGTTTCTTCATGAGAAAAGACGGCAGCTTTGAAAACCATTTGCAAAGCGTGTAGGCTTTGCATCAGTCTTAGGTGTTATTGGTTTCACTGATGGTTTTGTTAAGGATCGATGCTGCAATAAAAATAAGACACAGCCAGTGCAGAGTTTTAGGTCTTCAATAATGAGAGCTTCCTGTTACCCTGAGTACAAGCCAGGCCACATCTCAAGTTCATTCTTTATCATTAAGGTGGGGAGAGAGAGGGAGGAAAGGCACTTAACTCTGGCTATACAGGGGGACAAGCCCCTATGACTCATGGGGACTTACCATTGACGCTCAAAGCTCCCATTGTTGCTGAGGGCAAGTTCTGCTTTCCAAGGCCATTGGCTGGATACTGTTTAGGGAGGATATTAGATTTACACAGGGTTTAGAAATAGAATCACTGTTACGCAAAGGAGGAAACCCTGAGCAGTTTTACCGTCTTTCAGATAACATTGATTTTTTTTTGTTCTCTTTTAAATTATGTGCTATTAAAAAAAAAAACCCCAAAACCTCACTTGGTAACTTTTCTTCTGTGTCTGTATCCTTTCACCCCATACACACAGCCTGTTGTTAGATCTTGTAACTCCTTGTAAAATCCTCTTAGGATGCAGCCCTGAGGTAGTTCCCATTCCTTTCTCAGTTTGAAACCTGCAGCCTTGTGCATGTTAGACAAGTACTCAACCCTGTGAATTGCACCACAGCCCTGACTCCCGGGACTCTAAGCTAGCCTCTAGGTCTTCTATTCCTTCTGGTGGTTCTGTTCCAGTCAGCCTGACTTCCTGGAAGTGTCATGAGCCTGCTGGAGCAGACATGGACCAAGAGAGCCCAACAGCTGGTGGCTCCCCATGTGTTCTCCTGGCACCGATTCATACTATGTGTGGATCCGTAGACAGCCAACCTGTGCTTGCATGCCCTCCCTCTCCTCAGCCTGCCTGCCATCAAAGCTCTGGGTTCTGGTTTAAAAGTTATTGGGAAGTGATAGGAAAACTAGTCCTATGGGCTGAGGCTAGCTCAGTGGTGGGCCCTTGGTTAGCTTGAGTGAGGCTGAGTTCCATACAGCACCGGAGAAAGGCGCGCAGGAAGGAGAGGAAGGGAAGAGCTGAGGGAAGAAAGAGAGCCAAAATGGAGGGTGTTGGGCAGAGACAAGACAGAGCCTAAAGCTGGTGCTGCGGTCTTAAACATCTCCTTTGGTTTTAGGCCTCTCAGAGGCTTGACAGAAAAGTTCACTGCTCCGCGGATTTCTTGTTCTGTTCCCTCAAAGTCCTCAGTTCCCTGTCCATTTGTCCCATCACTGAATCGGCTTCCCTTTGCCAGGCCATGCTGCTGGGTCAAAGTGTGCCTCTCTATTATTAACCTGTTTAACAGCTGAGAACAGTGAAGTACCCAGAAGCTACGTGACCCACCCAGGATCACGTGGCAGTGAACCGGCTGAGACTCACCCTTCTGAGGCTGGTGCTGCCTGCTGCCCTTGGCTCAGGCAGAACCGTCCACAGACATTCACGAGCTCGTGTTACATACAGGGCAAGGTCTCAGTAGAGGCTTCTCCTCTTCCCACTGAGTTCAGTGTCAACACAGCAGTGGAGAGAAGTGATGTGGAATCCTGGGAGCTTTGTTCTGAAGGGTCTCTTGTGGCAGAGCCTGGGGACTGTTGGTGACATTTCCATAAGTGTGACACTCTGCTGGTTGGATTAGGAGGTCCTGGGTAGTAACTGAAGAGTTCACAGTGGCCCTCCACTGACAACGCTATGTTCCAAAAGGGCACAGCAGCTGTTCAGCCTGAGGGATAGGGACAGAGGCAGAAGCAGGCATGCAGGAAGCTCACCCTAGGGAGTGCCTGCAGTGAGCCAGGCACCTTAAGGAGCCTCTCCAGGGATGCTTCCTTTGAGGACTTCTATCCACTCCCAGAACTCACCTGACCAACTCCTGTCCTCCTCCCGCTCTTGTTCCTGGGTGAGGAAATCAAACCCAGAGCTTCTAAGTGGAAAGCAGAGTTGGTGAGTCAGAAGGTTCCAATGCTCTCCCCTCCTCCCCTCTCCTTTCCTCCCCTTCCCTCCCCTTTCCTCTCCTTTCCTCCCCTCCCTTCCCCTCCCCTTTCTTCCCCTCCCTTCCCCCCTTTCCTCCCCTCCCTTCCCCTCCCCTCTCCCCCTCCTTTATCCCTCCTTTCTCCCTCCTTCCCAGTCCCTTCTCTCCTCCTCTCCTTTTTCTTTTTGAGACAGAACCTCACACTTGTAACCCAGGCTCCCAAGCTTGCCTTCACTCCCAGCAATTCTCCTGCCTCAGCCTCCCAAATGCTGGGATTGCAAACACAGTACCATTCCGAGTCAAGAAGTCTTTCTTTGAAGGGACCCGTCTAAAACTAGCACAGATGAGTCCTGTCCGTGCTTTCTTCCTTTCTTATCCAGTGAGTCATGGAAGGAGCCATGGGGAAGTTGGTCTTCTCCTCTAAAACCCTTGCTGAGTTTCCCTCCAGAGTGACAGTGGCTCAGGGGCACCATTTTGGCTGCAGTCCTGTGGAGTTTCATTTTCACATTTTTATTGAAAAATCGAAATCTGGAGAATTAGAGCCTTTCCATATTGATTTTCCAGGAGCAAGTGAAAATTGCATTTTGTATAGGACTAAGGAAGTGGCACCTTGAGTGGTGACAGGGCTGACGTTGGAGATGACGTGAGACCAGGAGAACAATGGCGCTGGTGGGTATAGCCTCTGTAATTTTTTGATGTGACAAAGGCAGGAATGAAGATTGATCCACACCCATGTGACTCGATTTCTTGCATTATGATGTTAATTTCATTTTGTTTTCAGTGAACAGGAAAGAAAAGTGGGAGCTTCAGGGAACAGAAAATTCAAGTTTCACCTCGTAGCATGTTGTGGTCAGGTATCAAGTCCACACACACACACCTCTGCTCTGGCCAAGCTGGTTGCTTTGGGACAATGTGGAGAACCCACTGGAATTCCAACTAAAGTATTCACGTTGAGGCCCACCTCTGTGTTCTGGGTTCAGATCCTGCTGCTACTGTACTCTGACAAATTATATAATTCTCTGAACCTCAATTTTTCATCTGTAAATTGAGGATATTGAATAAGGTAGTAAGACTTGGGCGATTGGATTAAGAAATAAATATTGGCTAACCTAATGAATAAATAAGACGGCTGCTATACATCATTTGAATTGTTAATTAAGTGTCTGTTGTGTGCAATGACAGTCTCTTGATGAGGTAGAAATAACATTTTTTTTAAATTTTAACTTATGTTAAATATAATGTAATACACACACACACACACACACACACACACACACACACACACACACTAGTATGTGTGTAGAGATGAGGAGACAACAGGTAGGAGCCAGATCTCTCCTTCCACTACATGGGTCCTGGGATCAAACTCAGATTGTCAGGTGGCAAGTGCCTTTCCTTGCTAATCCTTGCTAGCCCCAAGACTGAAGCAAATCTTGAGGCAGTGTGAAGTGTCACAGGGGTTGTGACACTGGGGTGAACTTGTCTAAGGTGTGCTCAGGCTGCTCATCAGGCTCAGTACCTCCTGGTTGGTTGTGAGAGAAAAATTACCATTCCCTGCAAAGTTGCTTTCTGGGAAAGACATGTTGGGAGTTCACACGCAGAAGTAATTGGCTCTCTGCTTGCTACATCTTTTTCTGCCTACCCTTTTAAAACACCTGTACAATGTCCCATCTTTCCCCTTTTCCACACGCAGGCTGATCACGAACATCAACCAAAGCCCACAAAATTATTCTGGCAAAAAAAAAATAGATATGCTTCCGCAAAGCGGATAAAGATCCTGCAACTCTGAATGAGGACAGCGAGGAGACACTGAGCCAACTAACTACTGGACACCCCCAAGGTGTCCCCCAGACACCCCGGCTTTTAGGATAACCCACAAACATTTCAGCCAGATGTGCCATTCTTGGAGCAAGGAGTTAAACAACTGCTCTGGAGACTAGAAGCACGCCGCGCATGCTAAGTAGCTTTATTGTTTCCTTACAGCGTGTGTTGCTAGGAGCGGCACCAGCAACAACGTGGTGCGGTGTGTTACTGCTTGGGAATTAGTGAGAAGCAAGCTCAGCCGGAAATACTGAGTGCCAGAGAAGAAGAGAAGAAAATGCTGGGGGTGGGAGGAAAGGGTGGGGAGAGAAAGGGAGGGATGGGTGCCTGGGCTTTGAAATTCTTTCTCTTCAATGGATCCTCTTCCAACCTGCCTGAGTACGGCAACTGGACCCCGCATGTGACAGGAGCTACAGATGGATCACGTTTCCTACACGCAGCTGTAATATCTGGCACACAGGTGTTCGACTGTTTGCCAGCTGCTCTGCAGCAGCCTGCTTCTCGCCTTGTGTGTGTGTGTGGGGGGGGTACTGGGGGAAGCCCCACACTTGTTGCTGGAAAAAGGGACAACGGGGTGGCTGGAAAGTTCAGCTCCCCCAAGTACTCAGAGTTTGAATTAGTATGTGGGTCTCCAACTGGGTCTGGAACCTGACTCTAAGGTTCTGGAGCCTCTGCCCACAGACTTACTCAGGATAGGCTACAGATAGGGGGTGGGGATGGGACAGGATGGGGTATCTTCAAGTGTAGCAGGCAGGCCCGAGGCCCCAGGACCTGGCAGGGAAGCAGTGGGCCTGGGGAGATGAGGCTACTGGGCTCTTAAGTCTCATCTCCCCCTTTTGAACAATTGGAGATTCGCTGCCACGTTTCTTACTTGGTCTAGGCCTCAGTTTTCTGAATGTTGGATGTGTATAACCCGATCCTCCACCTCCTTATAAGGACTCTGTGAGGCAGCATATAAAATGTTTAGGGAAGCCCTGTCCCTTACTCCAGATCTTCACAGCTGGAGAAAGTAGAACAGGGTCAGGGGCCTGTCAGGCTCCTGGAACAGGGCCCCTGGTGCCTATTGTTCAAGCTTGGCTGACCAGTTCTGAACTTCAGGCTCAGATATCACAGAGCCTCCCAACCTGGATGACTGGTTCCTGGGCTCCATACCCACACCCCTCCTGGCATTCAGGAGCAACATTACAGGAGAAAGAAAACGGAGGGACCTAGAGTGACAACTTGTCCCTGAACAAGCCAGAGTTGACCACATGTCCTCAACAAGCCAACTGAAAGAGCCAGATTAGTGGTGAAAAGCAGAGAAAGGAGGTTTATACAGTGTGGCCACAATGGGAAGGATGACACAGAGATCCAGCAACCCTCTACAAAGTCCATCCCAGGATCCTGACATGAGGGTAAAGTTTACATAGAAGGCAAGAAATATGGATAACTAAGCAGTCCGCCAAGGTGTGGCTCTGCCCCTCTGTCACCCCAGCTCTTAAGTCTCCTGCGAGGTCCACGGAACAGTTGCACATCTTTCTCCCAGACACTAGCTCCTCGCCTGGCTTCCCTTGGACTTCAGCCTTTTATTTTCATAGAGGAGATTCCTGGCGGCTAGGGGGATACTCTGCTTTCTTGGGGTCCATTGTTGCAAAGTCTGAGAGCACAAGTGAGGCCTGCTGCATTGCCTCCCTAGTCAGTTGCTCTCACCCTTTGACACTCCAGTTTCTCTTCTTTGCACTTAGAGGTTTGAGTCTCTTTGTGGCTGTAAGCATTTGCTGGTACTCAGAGGTCGTCCTGCCCCTCTGGACACTCTGGAAACCCTGGGTTGCCTGGCTGTCTTCCTGCCCATGGGGATAGTAGGCAAGGAGGCACTCTTCCGCTCAGTTGCCCTCCCTCCTTTGCTCCTTCAGCAGATAACTTATCCAGGCCTTCCGGTGAGCCCGGGACGGGAACATTCATGTCCTAAAAATGAACATATGGTTACCTGTCCCCTGTCTCTGGTGGGAGATGGCAGAAGAGGCTGCCGGAGAAGGACTTCCTGGGGTCTCCTGGAGGGAGGGGCCACACCAGGCTTTGTGGTCTGGGCTGCTCACTTTTTGGTTGCTGTTCTGGCCTTGCTAAGGGACCGTTGCTAACACCGATGAATGAGTTTCTCTTCTAGTTACTTTCCTGTTGCTGTGATAAAACATTGACCAAAAGCAACTAGAGGAGAAAAGGGTTCGTTTAGCGTATGATTCCAGGTCATAATTCATCACTGAGGGAAGTCAGAGTAGGAGTCGAAGGTGAGAACTAGGGGGCAAGAGGCATGCATGAATGCGTCCAGCTGGCTTGCGTTCTGTTTCGTTCACAGGCTCATCTGTGGCTAACATTTTTGTATTGCCAGGACCATGAGCTGGAAATGCTTATGCCCACAGTGGGCTGGGCTCTTCTGCATCAGTTAGGACAATCCCTCATAGACACGTCCACAGACGAATCTGGTAAAGACAACCACTCAGTTGAAATATTGTGTGTGTGTGTGTGTGTGTGTGTGTGTGTGACTCTACATTGTATGAAGTTGAGTTTATGGTAGGGCAGCATCCTCCACTCTACAAATTTGTGAATATTTAATGAAAACATCACAATCTCATCTATTTCAAAGAGATTCTTTCCTCTCTAGTTAGACTGGTCAAGAGAGGCACTCTGTGGTCTGCCCCTGCCTGGGCTTTGTTTATACTTGCCTGACAAATGCTCAGCGAGATGTTTTCCCTCGAGGCTTCCTTTCCAGTCAAAACCCTCCCAGCTATCCCTCTGCCACTTTTTTTTTTTAAGATTTATTTATTTATTTATTATATGCAAGTACACTGTAGCTGTCTTCAGACACTCCAGAAGAGGGGTCAAATCCTGTTACGGATGGTTGTGAGCCACCATGTGGCTGCTGGGATTTGAACTCTGGACCTTCGGAAGAACAGTCGGGTGCTCCAACCCACTGAGCCATCTCACCAGCCCCCCCTCTGCCACTTTTGCCAGCATTCAATTTACTTTCTTTTCTGGGCCTCGCAGGAGAATGGAAGCAAGTTCAGCACCTGCCAGATACTGTGCTAAATCCCTTATACTCAATGAGTCAGCGAAGTGGGCACTCTCGCTCTACCCAGTTCACAGATAGGACAACTGAGGAACAGAGTGACATTACAACTTTCTCAATGTCACACAGTCGTAAGTGGCAGGTACGGTATCCCGGCTAGATTCCTGAGTCTTTGCCAGTCACTAAGCTATGTTGGGGATGACTTAACAGCCAGAGCTGGAGGGCCCTGCCCTTGCTTCCTAGGTGACTACATGCCCTTGGGGGACTAATGACATCCTTCATGGATTCATTCAGTGAGCAGACACTGGGAGCCTACTGAGTACCAGTGTCTGTTCCTGTAAACAGAGAACAGCTCAGCCGGTAATGAACCGCTCCACCACACAACACCTCCGAAGATGGCAGAGAGGCAAACGCTAAATGGACGTGCAGCACCCAACTTGACTGGCTGGTTAATTATACTTCTATTAGGCGCTATGAAGGAAAATGTATTGTGTTGGAAGGGAAACTGGTTTGGAGCAATTAAGGAGGGATTTCCTGAGGAAAAGGCTGCTTTGTTACCTTTGCTCCAGTGAGGATAGTATCCTGGCACTCGGTGGGGACTGGGGAGCACCCAGACGAGAAGGGTGGATTTCAATGGATCAAGGAACTCAAGTTCTCATGCTCAGCTTGGAACAGAGGAACCAGTGTGGGGAGCTTCAGGGAGGAACCCCAGTCGGGATAGAACTGATGCCAGCAAACACTGCTGTCTGTGGGCCTGTATTTTTCCTGATGCTTGAGGGACAGTCTCGGCGATCCGCACAGGCCAGTCCACAGGGATGGAAAGTCACTTGTTGAGAACGTGACTGGAGTGCTTGATTTCTGTGAAGACCCGGCAGCCATCCCCGCCTCTTACCCTTCCTTTGATCCTGCTCTGAGACAGTCTCCTTGTTTCCTGTTACATGTTTGCCTCTCTCTTAAAAACCAGACAGAGCAGCTCCTGCAAGCTCTGGACTTCACCCAGGGAGAGTCTCCCTGTGGGCATTGGCTGCAGCTTGGGCTGGTACGGTGGAGTCCACCAGAGACAGAGCGCCAACACGGGAGAGACAGGCGCAGGCCTGCAAAGGTTGGTTTCTGGTGGGGTGGAGTAAGGTCACCTCGCGTCTCCTCCTCGTCATTCTGACACAGCTGCCCAGATCTCTTCTGTGCACATTCTAGAACTTCCCTCAGGATTGTTCTGGACAAGCCAGACACCACGTGTCCATGTTTTATCTTCAAGATATGTGTTAGGCAGAGGACTCTAATGAGCTGCTGAGTTACCTTCCTGAGCAGGAGGTGTTTGGGGCACTTGGAGCCATGTAAAGGAAACAAAGAGATGTCCATGCAACCAGAGGGGAAGCATTCCTCCAAGTGTGTCCTCACTCAGATGGATGCACAGCTGAGCCTCACATGTGTCGGCAGCTAATTTCTGCTCCAGACTACTCTGCCACTCCCGTGGGGACTTGGGGAAACAAAACTCATATAGGATTCCAGGCTCCCAGTTTTTGATATTCTGACTCCTGAGCAGCCCAACCTCCCAATGAATTATAATTTGGCCCATGGGAAAGAAAGCAGAAGGTCAGGTTGGGCGGTGGACTAGAAGATGGATGAGTGTTGGTCACTTTCACCACCAACCTGATGTATCTCCTAGGAGACAAGTCTCTGGGTACTTCTGTGAGAGTATATAATAAACTGGGAGTCTGGGTCTCTTGTGGGAAGGAGTGAGTTTAACCAAGGAGGGAAGATTCATTCTGAAAGCGGTAGCACCACTCCCTGGGCTACCTGGTCACTGGCCAAGAACTTGCACTGCTTCGGACTGCCGTTTCTCTTGGGACTGGTCCTTTCTGCTTGAGGGTGACCTGGTGACTCTGCACATGAGGATGCTGAGGTGGCACCTCATTAAATCTTGAGACATGAAGCACGGATTCAAAGGACTTCTCAATACTTTTTCCACTAACCTTTTATGCCTGAGAAATTTTTACATGACCTTGAGCATATGAGTATATAAAATACATGAACAAAGTATTTACTGATAAATCATATAGAATGTAGTTTTTAAATAACATTTTAAAAGTAAAAGCAAATTTTCATGCTAATGAGGTGAATGCATGTGTTTATTTTCGTGTAAAGAATTAAGTTGTGGCTAAATATTTGATGCTACAGGCAGTAGGGCATCTTCAGCATCTTCCAGAGTTGACTGATATTCTTGTATCACAAAATATCAGCGCTATGTTTAGGACCATTTCAGAAATTTCTAGAAAGTCTTCCCTAATCCCAAACCAAAATTTATGTTTTATGAACTCAAGTCAGAATCTCAGATAGCAAGTTTTAAAATAAAACATTCTAATATGTTACAACCCAGAAGTAGTCTACTGGGATACTTGCTGAGGGATGGTGTTGGGAAATATTAAAAGTCTTTGTTTTCTGTAATTAAAACATCATGTTCCTATAAGAGCAAAAACTTCATATGAGCAGAGAAATCACTGCGGTTCATAACCTACAATAGTCTTAAATCTGAGCCAAGGTGTTTCATTTGGTATGTGTAGGTGTTGCATATATAGTGTAAAATATGTGTTGTGTGTTCAAAACCAAGCCTTAGTGAAGTTGTGGCATTCATACAACATGTGTGAATGCTGCACAGATTTATTATGTTTGGTTTCGGATTCATGTTTGGTTGTTGCATGTCCAGAAACCCTTTACTGCTGCCATTTTTTGCATGCCCCCATTCAGTTACATATTACATAGTAGGGTCATAACACACAGTCTAAAAACTTGGGGTCTGGGCTAGGGAGATGGCTCAATCAAAAAGTGTGAGAGCCTGCACTCATCCTCCAGAACACACATGAGAGCTGGCTGCATGGTGTGACTCTGTAATCATAACCCTGGGGAGACATGAGCTGAAGGATTCCTCAAGGCTTGCTGGCTAGACAGTTGGTTTATCTTAATTGGTGAGAGACCCTGTCTCAAAAAGTGATGAAGACATTTAGCATCAACCTACAGCCTCTATGTGCACATAAAACCACATGTAGTGCATCTACCTACACACATGTGAGTGTATGTGCCTATGTACACACACACACACACACACACACACACACACAGAGAAGCTGGGGTCTAACACACATGCCCTGTATACTATCAAATCACGCCAGGTTTTAAACGGCTGTGTCATGTGTGGTATCTAAGCCTTAAGGATCTAGAAGTTTACAAGGAAAATTGCTTTTAGAGTTGGGACTCATTTTTCCTTTGCTAGCTGTATCTGGGCAATGGAGCCTGTGGTCTGACAGCTAGGAAGAGCTCTATAGCTTTTCTTGTTGACGCCTCCTTCTTTAAAAGGATTGTGTGTGCTCATGCATGAGTGGCTGCATACATATTTGAATAAGGTCATGCCCGTGGCAGCTGAAGATCTCCATCAGCAAACAGCAGCATCATACTTTGGAGCTGACTCATACGGCTTCTGTCCCCTGGCACTTTCCAGCTTCTGGAGAGATCTCCACTAGGATCTGATTTTCTTTTTTCAAATCACTAAATCCCCTTCAATATCAAGACTTAGAACTGGAAAACTGGCTTATTGCTTGTAAAGAATGGAGTGGACCACTCTTACAGGCTCCATGTGAGAAAAGGTGTCGAAGGCTTTTCAGGAACTGAAACAGACTTTTCATGCAAGGGGCTGTGCACCTCAGGTCCTGTGCTATGTGTTGGGTTCCCTAGCGATGCCCACCATCCCTTTCCTTGAGAAAGTCATGAGCAGCTTCGCTCCGTTGAAATACAGGTAGAACGATTCGTAATAGACCCCCAGGGACAGACAGATCAGCCCTGTTAGTATCAGCTCTCTAGAAGTTCTCAGAGGTAGTATGAATCTTGAGCCCAAGTCTCTTGTTTTTTATTTTTAACTTATTATGTACAGTTGCTTTAGGGTCACAGCAATATCAAGTGGGAGGGACACAGCCACACACATATGTAACCTTCCCCACTACAGGGTACACCTCTTAGAGTTGAGTCTCTATCAACCCTTCTTTCTACCTGGAGTCCTTAAGGCCATTTTGACATGTGTTCTAGGCCCACTCTTCAGGGGTAAAAGGAACCAGCCCTCGCCAACTCCCAAGTACTGGAGACAGGAGTTACAAAAGGAAGCAGATTCATAGACAAGTGCTAATGTGGCATTAGGCTAGTGACGAGCTTTGTTAGGAGAGACAGTCTCATGACCCTAGGCCTTGAAGTGGGAGAGCATTAGAAGAGGTGGCATCGTACCACAGATGGTGTTGTGGGCTCTTGGAAGGAGGGAGAAAGGACTTCCATTTTGTGAGATAAAGAGAGTTCTTGACTCACAGGTTTCAGGGTGGGGGAAAACTTGCCCCGTACCATGTGACCTGCCTGTAGCAGAAGGCTCTGATGAAAAACAATAAAGTACCCTTCAAGGTTGTCTCGAGCTTCCTTGTAGCTACTGGGGAGAAGGCAACTGAAGAGCTGCAGCAGGTTTGATCAATTCTGTCGCAGCGAGGGCTGTGTGTGTGTGTGTGTGTGTGTGTGTGTGTGTGTGTGTGTGCGCGCGCGCGCATGTGTATGTGTATGTGTGAGAGGGAGATAGGAGGCGTGATTTCTAAGAGAGGACGGCAACCGGTGGATCCATAACCAAGCAGAGACCGTCATCATGTTTTTTTTGCATTCACATGCTTCTTTCCAGGAAGGTCATAGTTCAAAGCTCTTTCTGAGAACCAGTTCCTACAAAATTGTCCTCTGACCTCCATATCACAGGCGCTGTGGTGTGTAGGCTCCATCCCACACAAACAAACAAACAAATTTAATATAAATAAATAAATAAATAAATAAATAAGGAAGAGAGAAAGGGTTTCTTCTAGTTTCTATCCTCATTCAGAATGCTGACTGCTGGCAAGAGAATGGCCTGGCCCCCAGCCTCAGCATCTCTTTGTGCCTTCAGCGTGACCAGGCAGACTTCATGGAGTCCTTTGCATGCTCCTGACTCAAATGATGGAGAAGTCAACAGGCTACTTTCATCCCCGTCTCTTTGGAGTTTGGCGAGCTCTCTCTGGATGTCTGAGAGGGTCCATTAGAGTTTAAAAGATGTAGGAAGTTGTGAATACAGAAAACGGAAAGGATGAGGTCTCTTTAGGGGGTCATATGTTGTGACAAAGTAAGACAGAGAAATACTGGAGTGGCCTTGGCTTGTTCAGCTTGCTGCTACTCCAGAGAACAGGGCAGCCAGCAGTTTCTCTGAAGAACGTAGCAAAAGTCCTATTGACAGAACTTGATTGAGGAGTCCTTGACCAAGGATGTAACTGATAAAAATGCAGTCCTATGACAGGAGAAAAAGGTTTTACTCACTAATTTCCCTCAGCATTTTAATTACTTTTTAACAAAATATCATCACAGTTATCAAAATCTGATGCTTTCCCATCAGTACTGTTTCTGGTTTTGACACGCACGAACACTAAGAGGAAGGAGCCGTGCGCATCTAAAGGGCTGATTTTCTTCTATTTCGTTGACTTATGGGCAGTCGATAATGTTTTTTTCATGTCCCCAGTGAGACTTCTAATAAAATAAAACAGTATGATAATGTGATCATTAGAGTGCACATGTGCTGAGTCATGGAATTCATCAATCTCAGTTTTCCTTGGAGGGATCCAGGACTGACGTGAGCCCTGATGGCAGGGCGGAAGATGCCACACTGCACGCTCGTGCTTCTTCCTGACCACTGAGATGACCCAAATATCATGCATCCCCATGCCTGGACCTTATCTTTGGCTCCTTCCTGGCTCGCAGTTCTTCCCGACCCATCCTCCTCTGGGGCAAATGGCTATCCTTGAAGCTGTGTGCCAGTCACGACCCTCCCCACATGGCAGCTTCTCTTACACTCCACTGGGACTAATAGAAACTATGAAAACAGCATTTTAGAGGCTAAACAAAATTTAAAAAGTTTCTCTGCTGCAGGACTTTTGGAGCCTTAAGATGCTAATAAGCATTGCAAATTTTAAAACATGTCCCCCAAATTTACTTGACTGTGATCCTGGCAGGAAACAGATGGCCCATTCAAAGGAGTAATTGCAGGGACTATTAACAAAAGTATGAACAGATTAAGGAAATCAACGAGGGGATGATGGAGTACCCAGGAGCCCTGGCAGCAGCTAATAGTTGCTTTTACCTGCAACTTTGAGCTAAAGGGAGGGGACAGAAGTGCGGGGGTGGAGGGTATACAGCTTGGGAAAAGCACTGATTGTCTGAACCTGAGAGACCTACAATCAAGGGACATGTCACTACCAAATCCAGCATTGCATAGGAACAATGCCTCAGCTTCTTCCTTTAACTATGTTTTAGGGTCAACAACTATAAACCCAACCCAAGGCCAAAAGCCTAGGTCTTACAGTTCAGAAAGCCAGCCTCCCAGGAAACAGTAGAGCCAAGGAAGATAACTACCTAAACAGGAGAACTTGAGTTTGATTAGCATTTGTAAATGCTGGGCATGGTATGCCTGTAATCCCAGCATAGGGGAGGTAGAGACAGAAGGATGTCTGGGGCTTGCTGATTACCCAGTCTAGACCAATAGGTACCAGGTTCAGCAAGTGAACCTGTCTCAAAGAAATAAGGAGGAGAAGCAATTGAGAACGATACCTAATGTTGACTGAGGTGTGCACACATAGTCACGTACACAGGCACAAATCATGAAACAAAATACAAAAGAGGGATGCAGGGCAAGAACACCTGCTAACAGCTGGAAGAACACCACCTTTCAGGCAAAACTAGCATGGAGCATTGAGTCCAGTCACTAGGCTAGGCACCCTCATGCCATCCATACACATAGAGCTCGTGAGTCCCTCCCCCTCCCTCTGCTCTGTTCACACACAACCTCAGAAACATAGTCTGGGCCTTCAGGTTGCAAACTCTGGCTGCATGATCCTGTCTGTGGAGACTCTGTCACTTAACAACTTGGCTGAGTGCCTGCCCTTTTCCCTGTCTCTTAGACTTTTCTGGTTACCTCAGGTAAAGTTTATTTTTTTAATGTCATCAAGAATGGGGAGGGGGGTCCCTGTTTCTAATAGGAGGGATACATCCCGTTGGCTCTTAGAGCAAGTGGTGACCTGCAGGGCCCTGTTTGGGGAGCTCCAGAGTAGCAGAAGACCTGGAACACCCTGGTGGCCTTTGGGAGCGGAATATCTGACACCAGGTATTCCTGGGTGACTCGGAGGCTGTATCTCTGGGGCTTTCAGAGCGGTCAACCCAAGCATAGATCTTACAGTAGAAAGGCGGATTCCACCCACTGCTACCCTTTCCCTTCTCTCTGTGACTGGAGCGGTGGTTCTTAAGTGTATACTGCCACCTTCTCTTCTTCCCATCTGTCACAGCGACGTGAGGACAGAGCTGGTAGTTGTTGGCATGCGAGGGATAGGTTGTGAAGGAATGAGCCTCGAGCAACACTTGGGGAAAAGGTGTCCTTTGTGTCTGGGGAGCTCGATTTTCTGGAATTGGGATGGATGGCCAGAGGTATGGGGCTGTGTGCTGGACCAACACTGCCCAGGAAGGAAGAAAGAACAAGCAGGACAGTGGTCCTGAGGCAGAGGTGCCTGGGCAAGCCTGGCTTGTCCTCCCAGTGCATCCCTCAGCCTCATTTTACCCCTGAGCTGGAAAACAGCTTCCACACCAACCAGCCACTCCCCATCTTCCATCCTCTTGTCTGAGCCTCAGTGTAAGTGGATGCAGGTGGCAGAGCCCTGCTCAGCAGGAGGGTCTCTGGATCAGAGTGTGACATTCATGGAAACTGAGGATCTGGCACTGTTCCTGCCCCGGGCTCTGTCCCTGTTTGTCCTGTTATCCCCAAAGCAGACATGCTGGTTTCTATATTCTGATCATCCTGTTTCACCTGAGCTTTCCCAAATGATCTGATTGGTGGGCATGAAAGGCCTTGCCAGTCCAGTACCAGACAACATCTGGAAATACACCCACCCATCAGCTTCTCCCTAGGGAGGCACAGGGTTCAGATTTAAGGGACTCCAAGAGAAGAACTCTTTTCTTTGTATCTCTCATAGTTTCATGTTGCAATGGGGCTTTTGGCCCTCCCACTCTTTCTGTCTCTGTTTTGTCTAAATGTTAACTTTATAAAGAGTTAAAATGTTTGTGTGTGTGTGTGTGTGTGTGTGTGTGTGTGTGTGTGTACAACATGCATACCATGGAGTGGGTATGGAAGTCAGAGGACAATTTCTGGGAGTCAGCTCGCTCCTTCGACCATATGGAGTCCCAGGGGCTTGAACTCAGATTGTCAGTCTTGGCCACAAGCATTTTATTCATTGAACCATCTTGCCAGGTCCTAGACATCAATCATGACATGTCCAAGAGTAGGCATGTTGCTTTGTTGTGTGTTAACAGTATGAGATGTGTGTGTGTGTGTAGTTACTAGTATCAGGGAACAGAAGGACAAATATAATCCAGACTAACTGTAGAACCAGGAATTAATTTTCAACAGTGAAAAAAATTAAAAAATATGAACATAGAAGGGAACTTGTCTAGAGGAAAAAAGAGTGAAGCAGAAGAGAAAGGGGTAAGGGGATAAATAATGGGGTGTAATTAAAGTACACTTTATCATTTATACAATATTGTAAAAATAAATTAATCAAAATTTAAAAATTAAAGGCTTCATGGGAGGTCACTGGTTTTTAAGGAAGAAGAGGAGAAAAGGGGGGAGGAGAAGGAGGAGGAAAATGAGAAGGAGGAGGAAGGAGAAGAAGAGGAAGAAGAAGAAGAAGAAGAAGAAGAAGAAGAAGAAGAAGAAGAAGAAGAAGAAGAAGAAGAAGAAGAAGAAGAAGAGGAGGAGGAGGAGGAGGAGGAGGAGGAGGAGGAGGAGGAGGAAGAAGAAGAAGAAGAAGAAGAAGAAGAAGAAGAAGAAGAAGAAGAAGAAGAAGAAGAAGAAGAAGAAGAGGAGGAGGAGGAGGAGGAGGAGGAGGAAGAGGAGGAGGAGGAGGAAGGGGAGGAGAAGGAGAAGGAGGAAGAAAGTATGTCCTATGTTTATCTCTTTAAATATCCTCTTGCCTTTCCCTTTGGGTGAATTTAGAGGCTACGGAGATGTCCGCTGTGCTTGCCTGGATGTCCTTTCTGGCTGGGAGTTGAGCTCTTTCCCTGGTTTACCCACTGTTCACTGAGGCAGACATTGCTGCCCTCTATGGGCCCAGAACCTGGACTCAGTGGATGGGAGTAAACTCTGTGACATTGTAAGCCCACGGTTTCTCTGTCACCATGTGGGGCTCCTGCAGGCTCAGAGGGAAGCACAGTGGTCTAAGTTCTCTTCTGTCCTCTCTCCAGCTCCTCAGGACTGATCAGCCACACAGCCGTCGCATTGTTCTCCGTGTCTGGGTAGTGGGTTTCCCTTTCTGTGTGGCTGGAGGTGGAGCTGGAGCCCTTCTTGCCTCTCCGGTCACAGCCTGGTCACCAGTAGGACTATTTCTCCTGGAGATGGCTCTTCCTCAGCCCAGCCCTACCCCATCTGCCCTTTGCTATGGATAGGTGTCTTCTTCCTCCCTCTCTTCCTCCCTCTCTTCTTCCTCCCTCTCCTCCAGCCATCCCGATTTTCCAAGCACGGGACCCACCACCATTACCTTGGGCTCTTTGAACTTTATAGTTCACATTGTAACATTAGCACTTTGATCCAGGGTAAAACCAAGAGCCATTTTCTTCTAGGGAACTAAAGAACTCTAGACCCCATTAACTCTCTTCTGATACCCTAACTACTTTTCACTTAGTCGCACCACGGTATTGCACAAGAAGGCCAGGAGAGCCACAAGGAGACCGTTTCTGCAATGTGTTCCAGTTCCCTTGGCTTTAATGTAGGGCATTGGTCATTCACAAGGCTCTGTGCTCAGAATGGTAGAGAACTCAGGATGTTTAGGACACAGTCTCTGCCTTCTGGAAGGTTTAACCAAACCAACATACTAGTACTCATAGGGAAGACAGGTCACGTGGTTCAAGAAAAGACAGTCCTAGCCCCAGTGCTGAGGACCTGCACATGGTCGGGGCCTTAGAGAGCTGGTGGCAGGTCTAAGAAGGTATCTGGCCATCCCTCCCAGATGAGTTTACTAGATAGATCTGGGAATTCCAAATTTGAATGAGCCTTCACTCTGCAGCCCCATATTTCCCCAAGCCTTGTGCTGTTCATTTTAAGCCAGCACAACTGGATGGGTGCATGGTTGGTCTAGGGAGCCCAGAGGGAATGTTCTGGATCTCAGATGGAGCCACAGGTCTTTTTACTCTTAGATGGATCTGTGGGGATATCGCACTCTCTGTATTAGTGGGAGATGTGGGGTATATCTCACTCTTTGTATTAAGTGAGAGATGTGTGGGTATTGTTTCTAGTTTTCTGGCAACTGCTCCCGGTGACAGAGCTCATCACTGAGATGTGATCACGTTGAGAAACCGGGGCTCCAATGGCATCCTTTCCCCTCCTTTGCTGGCCTCACCACTCTCTCTCTGTTCAGCAAGTATAGTCATTCGGGAGAGATGACATTCAATTTTGAGTCCATGGAGGTACTGTCTCTCACCTCCTCCTCTGGTTTCTCTTTAATGTCATAAAGAATCTCAGCAAGGCATATTAGCTGATGTGGGGCAGGTGGAAAGGGCATTTATAACACATTTTCCAGCTGCCCGGTTCCCAGTGCCCCCTGATTCCTGCAACCCCAGCCTAAAGATCACAAAGGTGTGCACTGTATAGTCCTGTAGATTGCCGATGTCTGCCTGACCGGCACCTCTCACTGTGACCATTTTGAGTTTCTTGCTCTAAACTGTTGGCAGGTGGAGTCAATAGCCACTTGGTCTCCTGGGGTTGGTCCTTTGGTTTATGGTAGCCACACTGGAGCCTCCTAGCCTTCGCTGCCAAGGGTGTCCCCTTCAAGGACAGGGTCATCACTATCTATAGTTAGGGGGGTGGTGGTGAAAAGAGAGTCCTGAAGCTGCAGATAGAGTGACAAGAGAAGCTGGAAGAGGTGGGTTCCTGATAGGAAAGCACAGCAAGAAAAGCATGGTTAAATGCTATTGATGAGAAAGAGAGAGAGAGAGAGAGGGAGAGAGAGAGACAGACAGACAGACAGACAGACAGACAGACAGACAAAAAATCAAAGAGAGACAGAGGGGCAGAGAAACATACAGAGAGAGATGGGGAGAGAGAAAGAGAGAGAGAAACAGAGAAATACACACACACACACAGCGGGGGTGGGGGAGAGAGGAGACAGAGAGGCAGAGAAGCATACATACAGAGAAAGAGAGAGACAGAGAAACACACACGGGGGTGGGGGTGCGGAGAGAAGAGAGAGGAGCAGAGAGACAGAGGGCTTCACTATGGACATCTATTGGCTGGATGCAGAGGAGGGTAACTGTGAAGGGCTGATTTCCCAGTATCTGGGCATCTCAGTGCTCTGGTCCAGAGATGGTCTCTGCTACTTCCCAAACTTCTCTCCCACCTGCACCTGCTCATGCATTCCTGAAAGTACTGCCTGGTATATTTTTCTGCATTATGTAAGAATGTGTATTATTGGATATTCCTGCAACCAACATCCAGCCCACACTGAAACTCCAGGTCTTTTGGAATCACTCAAATTTAAATTCAAAGCAAAACAAGATTTATTCTGAAAACTTTTTGAGAATTTCAGAACTCGCCCAATTCTATAAAAACTGTGTCCTTCTGTCTGCTGCTGTCGCAGCAAGGAGGCCAGAATTCCTTTACAGGGGAATAGAGGGGCCCCAGGCTCTGCTATAGGCGCCCACGCCCGTGTGTGTGTGTGTGTGTGTGTGTGTGTGTGTGTGTGTGTGTATCATGATTCTGAGTGCTGGGATTACAGGTGGGTACCACCATGCCTGGTAGGTTCCTTGCATTTTGCTATTGCCTTTGCTTTCGTGACAAAAAATTTGAGCCAATTTCCCAGAGTTCCTGTGGCGTGTAAATCTGTGGAGGGAACACACACATGCAGTGCAGTGCTGGTCTCCAGGTCCCATTGTGTAATTGCTCTGACTCCTCAGAGGAGTCCTGAGAGAGTCTCAGAGTTTCTAGGATTGCCTTCATTTAACAATGAGAAAGTTGAAAGTCTCTGGAGCAAAGGGTCTGAAACCCCTTTTTGATCTCCAGGGAAAGTTAGGATATAGGTAGGGACAACCAGTAAAGGGTTTGAGGTGGTGGTGGTGGTGGAGGTGGGGGTGATGGTGGTAGTGGTATGGTGGTGGTGGAGGTGGGGGTGATGGTGATAGTGGTATGGTGGTGGTGGAGGTGGGGGTGATGGTGGTAGTGGTATGGTGGTGGTGGTAGTGATGGTGGTGGCAGTGGTGATGGTGGTGGCAGTGGTGATGGTGGTGGCAGTGGTGATGGTGGTGGCAGTGGTGATGGTGGTGGCAGTGGTGATGGTGGTGGTGATTCTTTCTAACTTCTGGTTCCTTTCCTCTGGCCTTGCTGCTTCTGGGCCTGCTGTGTGGATGGGATGCAGAGAGAGGTGGAAATCATGGTTAGAAGCCATGGATGGCAGCTGCTCAGAGCTGGGGATGAGCTGCTAGCTGCATGGTTGGAAGTCTCCACTGTGCCTTTTCATTCAACTCCTCAGGCTGCTGCTGCCTCCCTCCAGAGAGCCTGTAATGTAACTCCCTGGCCAGTTCAAGGAAGGCCTGCAAAAGCAAGCTCCTGTCCTGGTGGTGGCTCCTGGGCTCAGGATCAGCAGGAGTCTGTAGCAGGCAGGGCACCTCCTCCTCATCTCCACACCCCTCTTCCCTCTCACTGGGAGGACACAGGCCTGACTTATTGATTTTTGACCCTGGAAGCACTTAACTAATTTCTGATAGATTCTCCCCTGAAAGAAACTTTGGCAGCTGTGGTAGCCTCTAGTTTCCTGTTTTTAGAAATAGCAAAGGCAACATGAAAGGAAGGCACTTCTGAGATAAGGACTCACCTGACAAATCTCAGCCTCCCCTCTGCAGCCTGCTGCAGGGGTTCTGCAGGGGGCAACCTGCCCCCTGCCCCACAGGCTCAGGTGAGAGCACTGAATCCCTGAAGCCTAGAGTCTCCTCTGTACTGTCCCCTCTGCCTGCCTGCCTGCTCAGGCCTTCTGCACACACACACACACACACACACACACACACACACACACACAGACACACACAGAGAGAGAGAGAGAGAGAGAGAGAGGGAGAGAGAGAGAGCAAGAGAGAAACAAAGAGAAAGGTGGCTACATATATGCATAGACCAATCTATTATATTATATGATTTATATATATATATACACACACACACATACACACATATATACTTTTATGCACACAAATTATTTTCATGTATAATTTACACATACATATTTAGGTATATGTACACTCAGAGAAAGAGAGAGCAAGAGAGAAACAAAGAGAGAGGTGGCCACATATATACATAGACCAAACTATATATTATATGTTTATATATATATGTATATATATACATATATATATATACACACGTATATGTGTACACACACACACATATATATGTGCATGTGTGTGTATATATATACATATATGTGTATACACACATATGTGTATGTATATATATATATACATATATATGTATATATATATGTACATTTTAATCTTTTTTCCAGTGATTGGTGTGGACTTTTGCTATGGACTGTGCTTAGCTCTTCCCTTATGCAAACTCATGAAGTAGGAATTATATTCTATAGATGAAGAATCTGAAGCTAGGAGACACCAGCTAGCCGTCCATGGTGACATGGCTAGTATATAGCAGAGCAGGAACTGAACTCAGTAGTACCTCTCCTTACAGACTGTTCCTTATTCTGCTATTGGCTAGTCTTTCCCAGCAACTGTGCCGTTGGTATGAAACCCTCAGTCCGCCAGACCACCAGCGTACCCTGGCTCCGGTCCCTTTCGAGATAAGCCAATGTGGCTACACTCTTGTTCTTTTCCCAGACTTGGCCCATTTCTCTCCCCTTCATAATTTCTAATGTTATCAAAACAAACAGCCATGGTTCCTGGTTGCATGGGGCTTAATTTGCCTTATTATATAGATGGCACATATTCCTTAAGAATCCATCAAGTTTAATGTAGTGCAGGCCGAGACCGTGTCTGAGGAAGGGCCAGGGTTCATCCACAGTTCACATGGTAGAAGTGAATGAGTCACTCCTTAGTGGCACAGCCAGGGCTGGATCACCCTGCGGCTTCCTTCCTTAAATGGACAGAGATTCCAACTGCTGCGTGAATAACAAAGACCTTAATGTCCCACTGGCCAGTGGAGAACAGGCCAGCAAGCAAAGGGCCCAGAGCAGCTGTTTTTTTCCAGTGTGCTGAAGGCTGCAATCTTAACCCTGCTCAGCTGTCATGGTGAGACCTCGTGGGGTCCAGCTGAGAGGGCAGAGATGGCCCAGGGCCATGGGTTCCACCCCTGGAAAAAGCACTATTAGACTCTGTCCCATGGGCAGGAGTCCTTCAGTGTGTTCCACAGCCAGCTCCCTGCCCGGAGAAACATTGCTCTCTGAAGGAAGAGTTGACAGGTTCATTCCAGGGCGTGGCAGTGTTTCAGAATTCAAAGGAAGACAAACCTTGTCTTTAACCTGATGCCATTAAGGTCTTCTCCACTCTCCACCTTCCTGTTCCCGGCTTTTCATTCTTGGCCCTCTAGTCTGCCTTTCTGAACCTGTCTAAATATTAGATAGATAGAATTGTTAAAGGGTCGTTACGCAGCGCCCCCCTCCTTTGTTAATTAGAGATGCAAAAGGTCACTCTTCTAGGAACTTTTACTTTCCTGCACAAAGTGCAAATCTATTAGAAAAAAAAAAAAGAGTACTGTAAGATTCCACATGAATTGCGATCACTAGGGAAAGTGTACTGTTTTCCTCGTGAACAGAGTAATGATTCAACAACACAGCTAAAAGAACCTTGAACGTGAGCTTGGGACCAGAATAGCGTAGAGGTTAAGAACACGAGGTATGGAAATCAGGCTATGGGGCTCTGCTTCCTGCTTCCTGCTTCCTGCTTCCTTAGGGCACTCGGGGTAAGCCCCTGATTCGAGATCTCATCCTCAGGTTTCTCAGCGGAGAATCAGGAACAGACTTCTCTGGGCTAGTGTTAAAACTAACGAGGTCACATGGAATGGCCCACAGCTAGCAAGAGCTTACAAAATGAAAACTCCACTTCTCTCCTTGTTTTTTTCTTCCCCCTCCCCTTAAGGAATCCATATTTTTACACTTCGGGGACAAACATCACTCAGTAGACTTTGGCGGGTCGTTGAAGTCACAAGCAGGCTACCCAAAAGAATTCGCTCCGACCCAAGGCCTTTCTATGTTACGGGCCGACTGTGTGATGGCTGCTGGCGCCTCTGGTTCCCAGCCAGGCTGCGGAGGCGTGAGGGCCCCTTTCATGCTTATGAGTGACTGGGGCTGGTGAGCTCCTTTGTTGAGCTTCTTTGTCCATATGCAAGGGAATGGGGTCAGTGTCCCTTCCCTACAAACACTGTGCCCGCATGGCCACCCTGTAGAGAGCCTGCTTTGTTGCTGCTGCTGGTGTTTTATCTAAACTTTCTTTAAACTGACCTCCTTTCTCCGCATCGTATGTGACAATAATTGGCCCCCTATCAAATGTTTCTGAAGGGAGCCCCAATGGCCTTGGTCAAATGCCAAATAAACAGTGCCCCCCCTCCAGGGACCCTCTTTCGACAGAGCCTGGGGGCACTGAACACTATGGTATCAGCAAGATGGAAGGAATCTTGGGGTTCCTCCCTGCTGAAGAGAGGCAGCACAGTGCCCGGCCATATCTGAGCTTTGTCTCCCCTGTGAGGCATCCCTGTCCTCTGGCTTGGCAACTGGTCCAGAATCCACAAACATGTTGACTTATGCTAAGTCCCCTTGGCTCTCCCATCCCCTGCTTTTGCCCGATGCCCAGGCTATGCCATGGAATTAAATGTGGCCCCACGAAGCTCTTGTGGCTTGAACCTAGTGAGCATGCCCTGCCTGGCCCCAGGCTGCTTGGGTTTTAGGACTAAAACTGCCCAGTGTACTCAGTTATTTCTTGACACTAATTTTGTCGTGTTAAACGGCCTTGAAAGTGAGGGCAGGGTGCACTGTAACCTCATCCTGTGAATGAATTGGACACAAACAGGACTGGAAGAAGACATCAACCACCAGGGCAGGTTGATAGTCATGGTGGCACTGTAGTTTATTTTATTGTATAATTTTATTGCTTAGGTAGTGTTTGTGTTTTATTTTCATAGAAAAGTGATAACAATGTGTTTTGCAGATTACCAAAAACAATTGATCACAGAGTATATGGTTCTTTCTTCATCAATGAGCTAAGTGCTGTCTCTCGATGCCTCCTCACCCCACCCCACCCCCCACACCGCCTTTTTCAGGTACAAATCATTATTTGCTTTGTATGAGCTGGTGAGCGCTATTTACAAGTCTATTTTAAACTAACAAGCTTACTTTGGAAGGTTAGGGTAGATTTAGAGGGAATTACAGGATTTGAGTTGGGCAATGTCTTGGATGCAGCGCCTGCTTTGATGGACAAGAGAAGAAATGACTCAGTGGGTCTCTGGCTGAGAGGAAGCAGAAGGGCACTACTTTAGATTTTCAATGCGTTCAAGTAATTGCTCTTTTCCTAGTCAGTTAGAAAGTCAGTATCCCACCCCCGGGGAAGGCTAAGCCTGACCCTTCCTCTCCTACTTCTTCTCCAAGACTGTAAGGCTTGGTAGAATAGTGCCGTAATTAGGAGCATATGGGCTTACATTTCACCTGTGTCTAAGGACAGCAAGGCTTCCTATCTATCTGACCCAAGGTAGCTGGGTGCCAGTAGACAGTGGAGGGAACCGCCACAGGACCTGCACTGACTCCAGCAGGAGGCAGAGGGCGCTGTACATGGCTCTCCATTACTTTGTTTCCACGTCCCATGTCAGGAGGGTCCCCATTCTTTTTCCTCCATTGCTTCCTACTCTGTGCATGAGTGATGGACTTACTGATCCAGTGTTTCAACGAGTGTGTTCTTTCTTTTTCCCTTGTGTCCCAGAAAGATGCGAGTGAGCCAGTGCCGGCCTAGAGCCCGTGTGCAGACTGCGGCTGCTGAGGGCTGGCACTGCCTGCTGGCCCGTGAGCTGCAGCATAGGAGCAGGGGCGTGCCAAGTCTCAACAGAACAGACGAAGCTTGATGGACGCTGGCTCGGTGCAGGCAGGGTGACAGTCCTCCATTTTGGAGAGGGTGAGGAGATGTTGGGAGACCAAGGGCCAGGCCTACACAGAACACCGCTGCCCCCCCCCTCTACCCCCAACCTGTTTGGATTTGGTGTTGAGTATTTGGATTTAGGAGGCTAGTGGGGGACAAAGAGTAAAGAGATTTTCAAATACCCTAGAGCTAACTTAGGGAATGGCTGGAGATGCGCTCTGAGGATGTGGAAGGAGGAAGCCTGTGGTGTTTACACAGGCAATAAACCAACACGTGGAAAACATTAGCTGCCACGGTTACTGTTGTTCCACACAAATAGTTCTGGGTGCAGAGTCAGCAGTATTGTTTGGGGTCCAGTGTTGAAAAGAACCAAAACGGGGCCAATGAGGTGGTTCGATTGCTAAAGACACCTGCTGCCAAGCCTGATAATCTGACTTCGATCCCTGGGACCCACATGGTTGGAAAAGAGAATCCGAAAGTTATCCTCTGAGTTTTGCACAGGTGCCTGGCGGCTTGCATGCCCACACATGAGCAAATACACCGAAATGCATGAGTAAGTTAGCAAATAAATAAATAAATGTATTAACAAAGAGATGAAACCTTGTCACTAAAGAGAACACTCAGGATCTGGGGCTGGGAAAAGAGGCCAATGGAAAATTCTCAGATAAGCAGTTTTGCTGCTATGACAGGAGTCTCTGACAAAGGTGTTTAAAAAAAATCTATGAGCAAAGTTAGTTACTAAGCAAAACTTTTATTAAAAGTAGTTTTGGGCTGGAGAGATGGCTCAGAGGTTAAGAGCACTGAGTGCTCTTCTGGAGGTCCTGAGTTCAAATCCCAGCAACCATATTGTGGCTCACAACCACCTGTAATGAGGTCTGATGTCCTTTTCTGGTGTGTCTGAAGACAGCTACAGTGTATTCATATACATAAAATAAATAGATATTTAAAAAGAAAAGAAAACCCCTGAATCTAATTTTTTTTTTTGAGACAGGGTTTCTCTGTGTAGCCCTGGCTGTCCTAGAACTCACTCTGTAGACCAGGCTGGCCTCAAAGTCAGAAATCTGCCTGCCTCTGCCTTCCAAGTGCTGGGATCAAAGGTGTGCGCCACCACGCCCAGCTGAATCTAATTTCTTAAAAATAAAATAAAAGTAGCTTTTTTCTCCCGTAGTATATCCTGATACAGTTTATGCTCTCTGTGCTCCTCCCAGTTTCTCCCCGTATTCCCTCCCGTACAGGGCCACTCCCTTTCTGCTGCTTGTTAGAAAACTAACAGGCTTTTAAGGGATAATAATAAAAAATAAGATAAAACAAAAACTAACACATTGGGATTGGAAGGAAAAGAGCCCAAAGAGAAGGACAAGAATCAGAGACCCACTCATTCCCACACTTAGGAATCCCATAAACACACTAAACTGGAAGCCATAATATATACATAGAAGACCTGGTGCTGACCGACGTAGTCCCTCTGTGTATGGCCTCAGTCTCTGTGAGTTCAGATGAACTTTGTTGATTTAGAGGGTCTTGCTTTCTTGGTGTTCTTACCACCCCCCAATCCCTGGCTCTTATACTCTTTCTGCCTCCTTTCCCAAGAGGTTCCCCGAGCTCTGAGGGGAGGCAATTGATGGAGCATCCTATTTAGGGGTGAGTCTTCCAAGGTTTCTCACTCTCTGCATAATACCTGGCTGAGGGTCTCTGTATTGTTCCCATCTGCTGCAGGAGGAAGCATCTCTGATGATGGCTGAGCAAGGCATTGATCTATGAGTATAGCAGAATGTCATTAGGAATCATCTTATTGCTATTTTTTTCTTTTAATAACAGTAGTATTTAGTTTTACTCTAAGTTTCAGGTTCTTGTTTACCCACGCAGTGTCAGATATGGGCTCCCTCATATGGAGTGTCCTTAATTCAAATAAGATATTGGTTGGTTACTCCCACAAACTTTGTGCCACCATTGCCCTAGCAGATCTTGCACGCAGAACACCTTGTGGATCAAAGGGTTGGGGGCTGGGTTGGTGTTTGCTTTTCTTTTGGTAGTGTGCAGAAAACCTTCCTGTACCAAAGATTAGCACACAGCAGTGAAAGCTCTCCTAGCTCAGTTCCTCCGTGTTCAATGAGCTGTGTGGGTGTTGTCTCCAGCAGTGGGGCCTTGCCCTCAGTTTGCGGAGAGCAACCTATAGTCTCGTCAATAGCCTGGGTTGTTTGGAGATTCCCACGAGATGGATTTGGTCAACGATTCAATTAGATATAACCCAGTCCTGGTATGGGAAGTTTCACTGGGTGACAAGAGATGTCCAGTTGGGGCTCCGTCTCCCCCATTATTTACTAATTTCATTTAGACTGCCTTCACGTATGTATGTATTTTAAGAAGCATCTATTGAATTGGGTTTGCATATTTCCCCTCAAATGGTCCTTAACTTTAGCTATCTCTCTTGGTATACCCTCCTGTCCCCATCTCTGCTTGCTCTGCTCACTCTGTCCTCCCATTCCAGTGCTCCCTCATGCATCTGTTGCTATCCATTCTATGTTCCTTTCCTAAAGATATCTATATGCCCCTGCCTAGTCTCTTACTCCACACCTAACCTCTGTGGTTCTATGGAGTGTAGCTAGGTTGTCATTGATACAACTAATATTCACATATAAATGAATATATATCATTTATTTGTCTTTCAGGATCTGGGATACCCTAACTCAAGATGATTTTTTTTTCTAGTTCTATCCATTTGCTTAGATAATTCATTTTTAAATATTTAAATTTTTTGAAAAAGAAATTCATTTTTTTAAAAAAAATGGCTAAGTAATACTCCACTGTGTAAATGGTCCATATTTCCTTTATCCATTCTTCTGTTGAGGAATATCTAGCTTATCTTCCAGTTTCTGAAAAGCCTGTTTTTGTTGACTTACATGGTGGCTCATGAACTGCCTAAAAGATAAATCTTCATTTGGGGCTGGACTTTTTAGCCAAAAGATTAAAAAGTACAGTGGGAGTGAGAGACATATCAAAGGGTAAAAGGTTAAAAGGGGGCGTGGCCATGGCTAAGTGATGTAGCTGAGGGTAGAGGGCTTTCAGAGACTGCACGGGGCCCAGGTTAAAGCACAGCCAGGCAAAAAGAACGATAATTAACAATATTTTTAAAACCTTTACTTGATCTATTATAACTTCAGAATTTGTGATAACTCAAATGTGAACCTATATACCTTTGTTAGCTGTTCCTTCTCAGAGAATAAACATTAATAGAGGAACACATTTGAACAATATTTGAAAGTGTTGATGGGAGAAAAGACTGTTGCACAAGTATCTCAGAAAACTGTTTTTTTATTTTTATTTTTTTTGGTTTTTTTTCGAGACGGTTTCTCTGTGTAGCCCTGGCTGTCTTGGAACTCACTCTGTGGACCAGGCTGGCCTCGAACTCAGAAATTCGCCTGCCTCTGCCTCCCAAGTGCTGGGATTAAAGGCGTGTGCCACCACGCCCGGCTAAAAGACTATTTTTAAATACAGAAAAAAGCCCCTTCTAAACCAACATATGCTGGACCTCATGGGGTAGAGGTGAGGGGGAAATGCTGCAAAGATAAGATGAGCCCTGCCGACAGCGTTTAAAATCAGCAGTTTTGGGGGTGGCAAGATGGCTTAGCAGGACAGAGCGCTTATCATGCAAGGCTGAGGTCCATCCTGTCCCAGGAATCCACAGTGGAAGGAGAGAAATGACTCCTGAAACTTGTCCTCTGACCTCCACACATGCCTTGGTATGTGAGTGCTAGAGTATACATACGCACGAACTGACACACAGGCACACAGGCATGCAAACGCAGGTGCACATGCGCACGCGTATACACACACGCCCAGAGGCAGTGGTATGGATTCAAACGACCACGCGTATACAACAGACTAATTTAATGTAAAATTTTAAACTTATTCCTTTTGTGCCCACTTTCTTAAAAGGAGAAGTCACAATTCCACTGTGTGCTCACAGTGAGCTGTGAGCCTATGGCGGTTGTATCTTCAGTTCTCTTGTTGCTCTGGATGTTATCAGTGTTTAACACTATCCATTGTCTCCAGCCTCTTGTTCACAATTATCTTTGCATCCTTTCACAGTTCACGCCCAGGAGCATTTTTTCGGAGGCTCTTCTTAGCTCTTCCATTGTTCTCCTAACAGCCCTGTTCACCCAGGGTTTCGTTTCATGTTTTCTTTTCTTATTCTGAATACTTTCTCTGCACTTGCTCATAAGCGCCCATCAATGAAGTAGACAGAGTCAGGGAGAAGTGTGAGCTTTCAAATCTTCGGAGCACCAAGCAACTTAGAGAGGAAGGCTATTCTAGCAACACGTAGGGGAGACTGATGGTGGCACCACAGAGGAAGCGCCATGCTAGAAGTCTTTGTGTTTCTGGAGATGTAGGCAATGATTTTTACATCTTGATCTCCAGCACACTTATTTTACTTCCAGTCTGCCTCTTGCTACAGCATCTTGAATGAGGGGTTTTTGCAAACCCCCCCCTCCGTTTCTAGGCTTGGAGAGGAAGGACAGACTTATGTCTTTACATGTTTAATCTGCTCAAATGAGAAACTGTGGTATGAGTTACTTTGCCGATAGGGCAGCTGGGATTGGAAGGAGGAAGCCATGGGTTGCTGATGACATCTGTTGATGGTGCTGGTGGACTAGTTGGATGTGAGGAGCTGGGAGGCGTTGGGGAGGACTTGGGTGCCAAACCAGGGTGGCTGGGGATGATGACACCATTATACAGGGGACGGTGCCCGGGAAAGAAAGGAACAGTGAAGCGGTGTGCTGGGCTTGGGTTGCAGACATATCAAGACGCTGTGAAATTTGGATGGAGAGATGTTTAGGAGGCAGATGGAGGCACAACACTGTGCTGATCCGCCGTGACTCATCCAGGAAGCCAGAAGCATCTGAACTGGAAACTTAAAACATTATATCACACACGGAACACCGGCATCACAGGAATTAGAGGGGTCCTTAAAAATCCCAGAGTGCAATTGTTTATTGACCACCTGAATTCTCTAGAATTCACCCACTGACCTTCCTGCACTTTGGTCTCCATTGGCAATCTTTTTCTGTACTTAGAGCTTTTTGATTCACCTTCAAAGACTTCTAAGGTTCGGTGAACTCTCTGTGTTAAGTCTCTAGCAGTTTCATTACAGATTTTAATCAGTCCTACAGAGATAGTCTATTGGACACTTATCGACCTGGCTCGGGTTTTCCATAAGTGCCCTGTGGAGACTCTCTGAGACTATTGTTCTAGGTTCTGTGAGAAGCTTTAGGTTAATGAAGCTCATGGCAATTCCTCTAAATGGTTATGGGGCTGGAGCATGGGCGTGCTGATTCTGAGGAGAGCTGGGTACACACCGCCTCATGTGGATCTCAGCTCTCCGACAGTTGGGAGACCCTGGCGACTCAGCCACTTAGAAGTTTTTGTTCCTTTCTGGAAATGAAGACACTGATGGTGTTAAATCTAGAGTCCTTGGGAGAGTTCACAGTGAGGGAGTTTAAGTCCTTGGGAGAGTTCACAGTGAGGGAGTTTAGCCATCGTTCTTACTGTTTCAGACACAGCTACCACAGGAAGCACATCCTGCAGCACAGGGGACATGGTAGATGGAGGAAGTCGATGGCAGAAGTGCTTCTTGTCTCACTCACTGGCAAAGCAGGGCCATGGCTAGACTCTCTCTGGTTTAAATGAAGTACGTCATAGAGAGGAGAAGCGGCAATATGGAACCAAGAGTCACAGTTTTCCAAGGGAGAGAAGCTTGGGGAAGGAGCTGCTTCCGGCATTTAGAAGTGAGAATGTTTGCATCATCATTGGGAGGTCTGTTTGAAGTACTTTGGCTAATTAGGTGATGGTTAAATCATGCAGCTCCCATCTGCTGAGCCTTCTTCTATGTAGAATGCATCTGCCTGAAAAGTTCTAGGTATATGCCTTTGTAAAGGAACTCTTGCAGTCTGCACGCTGCAAGCCCCTGTGCCGTGGATGGTAAATTACTTTATGAAGCTAATACTAATCACAAGCACTGAGCTAGTTTGATTACTTAGCATGTGCTTTGTGAAGTGATTTCATTTAAACCTTGCGACACTGACACTACCATTTCCTCTCAACCCCTGGAGAAACTGAAGTCTAGCAAGCTATGTACAACTCTATGGCAGGGCCCAGACCTCCCTGTCATTTCTCTGTGTGTCTGTGTGGATTTTTGCCAACGGCTATTATTAGAACATAATGCACCTGCAAGAGCAATGAGTTACCATTGATTTCTAAACACTTGTGGCTACTCAAGACTCAAGAGGGACCGAAACAGAGCTAAGCTGATCTCAGGCACCCTGAGATAGTGGGCTGAGTCTTTGAGATGCTAGACGGAGGGGTGAGGCAGGAGAGGGAGGAGGAAGAGTGACCTGGAGATATATTTGTGACAGAAGACTGACAGAGAGCTCATGGGCAGGTCCATTTATAACAATCTAGAAGGTTCTAGCTTTCTTGACAACACTGGGCCCATTATAAACCGACTCCAGCTGACCAGTCTATTTGGTTCTTCTATACTTTTCTCCTTTTAAGACAGACTTTATTTTTCCAAAACATACTATTTTCTCCCTATCTCTATTTTCCCACATGTTTATCTTTTACCTGAACTGGCTTACTTCATAGCCCAAGGTGGTAAATGCAATAAAGCTACCGCTCATTTTGTGTTTATCCCTTTGACAAACACTTACCATGGGCTATTCCCAAATTCCTATGACAATTTTGCAAGGTAGAGATTCTTTGCATTTTGCAGCTAGAGAAAGAGCAGCCCACCCAGTCTAATCAAAGAAACCAAGTTTACATGATTAGCTCTAGGGCTAGGATGTAGGTCTGAATGATTTTAAAGGCTGCCACTTTTTCCTATTCCTAGGCCTGCTGGGATTTCTAGTCATCATTTAAGACAACTAATGTCTTCTCTTCAAGAAAGCTTTCATGAAATTCTCAGGAGGTGCATACTCAGCAGTTCCTTCAGAGGACATGAATGTAGTCAAAACAAGTACATATGAAAGGTATACA
Organism: Mus musculus; assembly: GCF_000001635.26. NCBI lineage: Eukaryota > Metazoa > Chordata > Mammalia > Rodentia > Muridae > Mus > Mus musculus. Next base: position 177,613,595 of record NC_000067.6, on the reverse strand, counting down.
CCATTCAGCTTTTGCAATGTAACCTAATAATGACAGGGGGAGGTGTATCTTCTTACACACATGCAATAACATGTCTCCTCCCTTTCTTCCACCTTCTGAGCTAACTTTCTCCATAGCTCATCATGTAATATGCTGCTAATAAGTTATTGTTGAATTAATGAATAAATTAACCAATGCTAAGGAGCTTGTCTGCAAAGCTGTGAACTTCCTCCTCTTTGCCAGATTATTGATTCTGCCTCTAAGTATATGAAGCATATGGTTGGCCATGCAGACCTCCATCCTTGGAACCCAATGCTTCCCAAGCCAGTGCGATAGAAATGATTGGAAACTGAACCAGGCTTCTGGCCTCTCTCTTTGTGGCCCCAACAACTGCAACATCAGGACTAACAGCAAAAGCAACAGTAGCAACTGTACCAAACCTAAGGACTGGGTGAGATCCTGGTCCAAACCCATCATAGAGCATGCACAAGTCCCTCACATCAAGATTATTCCACATAGATATGTGTTAAGTGCTTCTTCAATGGCTGTTGTGGCTTGTGTTGTCTCCCAGTGTTTGCTTAGGCAAATGTCCAAGCCGTTTATGTTTTAACATGAGAAAAATCACTTAACCTCATAGAGCTTCTCCCACCTTCCTTGTCAATCATCCCTCAGCATTTGTCCGTCTCTGACCTACCTTCTTCCAGTTTCCAGCCACATTTCTTCCTTCAAAGCATGATGTGACTTTCATCTCCGCAGTCTGAGCTGATTGCAAATGAGCGGAGCCAGCCTCTCTGTTTGAAAGAGTTAACATCCCTTCCCCAGCAACTGAGCAAAGCGAAGTTGTCATCCAACAGAGAGTGACACATCTGTACAATGAGGGCTGTAACAATGGGCACTCTGAGTCCAAAGGAGGAGGCATTTGCTCTAATGCCTTGGCCACAGTGTGAGTGGCAATAGGTCATTTAACTTCAACTCTCAGAGTTGGTTTTCAAGGAAATAGACTTCACACTGTGCACGTTCCTTCTTACCTTAATGTCATTCACCTTGCGTTGGACCGGTTGCCCCAGTGTCATTCTGTCTTTTATTTATCTCAGGCAGAAGTGTCCAGGTTCAAGAGATAAAGGTTTCCTTGCTCCTCCCTGCCTCTTCATACACCCCAGGACACAGACACAACTGTAAGTATGTGCTGTGTTGTGCATCTGAAGTAGGGAGAGACATCAGACAAGAAAGGACAGCTAGCCAAGCAGATCAGGGCTCAGGAAGGCAGGCGGCTACTGTTGGGACATTGGTTTCACCTGAAAGTGGTCCCTGTTACTCATGGCTCTCTCATCCCAGAGGCCTTCCTGGCCTGGGAGCATTGGGAGATTACATTTTTTTTTCAAGCTAAAGACATTATGCAAATGTTTAGGGAGGGGCCATTAACTGATTAACGGATGAGTATGAATTGCCTTGTCTGATTAGGTGATTAATACCTATTGTAAACTAGCAGAGCCCAAAAAGAATAGAGTCTGATGGAAGGGGACTAAATATTTTGCCCATACTGTTACCAGCATTTTAGGTAGGTGTGTTTTATCTCATTTCAATGTGACATACAACAAAATTATCTCATCACAGGGAAGGAAGAGATGGAGGGCAGAGAAGAGTAGTCTTCAGGAAACCTAGCTGTGCTTTCTACTCCCCCACACAGGCTTTGGTAGCATTCTCTATAGAAATGGCTATTTTCCCATTTTGATGAAGAATCAGGATTGGAAGAGCCATCAATCTGTCCAAGGCCCAGAATCAGGAGTGGGACAGACTCATCACTTTCCTGCAGGGCCAGCCTTCCTCATCGGGTGTGAAAAAGTTAACCAGAAAGCATGGCTGGATTTTGAGACTTGGGATTGATTGTGAAGATGATGGTTAAAAAGAAACTATGGAACTGGTGGTAGTGTTGGTCTCAATCACTGAGTCCTGGGATCCCTGCTGAACCCTTCGCATTTATTATTTTATTTAATGTTTACCAAAAAATGCCTGTGAAATAGGTGTTATGAACATTCTTTTACAAATGAGAAAACCGAGGCTCAGAGACAAGTGTTTGCATCAGAGTTTGTGTCTTTCTTTTTCTGATGATGAAGCAATACACTGTAGCTGGAAGAGAACTCAAGTATAGATGAAAACCCCCATCTTAGCTTTTCTATTACTGTAACACAACACCTGAGATAATCAAGTTAAATAGAGAAAAGGTTTCATTGGTTCATGGATTCAGAGGTTTCAATTCCTGGTCAGTAGGGCCATGCAAAATACTATTTCTGGGTAGGAACTATATGGTAGAACAAGTTGTATCATTGTTACTAAGAAACAAAGAGTTGGAGGGGACAGGGTACCAATGCCCTCACTAAGGGCATGTTTGGGGGATACTTTGTCTCGAAATTGTAGCAGCACTCAGCAGCAGCATGATGTTCCAGCACCTGGAAGCTCTAAACTCTAGTACATGGAGATAGCACCTGCTCTCCATCAGGGTTATGATATAGAGAAATCCTTGGTAATTTATCACTAAAAGGAAGTGCAGCATTAAATTATGTATAAAACAATCATACACTAGCTAGAAAAATACTAAGACTGTTTTCTCTGAGTTACCTTTGTTAGGAGTTAGGAGTCACATTGATGCCTGTTAAGATGAGGGCAAAAAAATTCAGGTCTGTTATAGGAAGAGACTGAATATTCAGCAGACACAAGACCTTTGGGTACTCAGAGTTGGGGACCCACAGAGAGAAATGCAGAGTAAAGCTAGGGTGCTGAAATGGAGCTTCCAAATTGCTGAGACCAAGTTCCAGGGGTCTCACCTGAGACAGGTGAATGGAGCACAGAAATGTTCAATGGAGTGACTGTAACCGCCTACGTGACAGTGGAAGTTAGCCACACACACAGAGAAGCAGGGTAACATCTGTTCTTCCCTATCCTGGCATTTGGAATCCCCTTCCCTGAAGGTGAGGTTCAAGGATGCTAAGACTGCTTCCAGACATCCCAAAGCCTTGGTGTAAGTGGATCCCTCCCAGAAGATTCCACACATCTCCAGCCTTCTTCCCAGCATCTTGACACACTGTCTTGGGGAGAATGTTTTCAAATCAATCCAGCACATGAACAAACCTATGTGAAACCTAAGCAATTTGTTGCTCAACTTTACAGCAAGGTTTACCTCTCAACCATCGAGTATGCACATCTTAGGATCTGAGGTTGGAAGGGAAGGATCTATCTGGGACAGGGGAAATGTCTTGCTGTGTAGGCCCAGATGGCTGAGAGATCAGGCAGCCCCACATGGACACGGAGAAGTGAAAAGTGACCATAGGCTACCAGGTGTATTCTCTCTCTCTCTCTCTCTCTCTCTCTCACACACACACACACACAGAGGATAAACAGAGGATACACAGAGAGAGAGGGAGGGAGGGAGGGAGGGAGAGGGAGAGGGAGAGGGAGAGGGAGAGGGAGAGAGAGAGAGAGAGGAAGGATAATCTTTTTATTAGCTTCCAATTCCCAAGGTTCTTTATTTTCATTTTTACTTATTTACTTTACATTTCAATCACTGCCCCCCCTCCCCCCGCCCTGTCACCCTTCCACAATCCTTTCCTCTCCCCCAGCCCCTGGGCATCCCACCCCACATCCTGGCACATCAAGTCTCCTCAGGGCTAGGTGCAATCTCTTCCACTGAGGCCAGACAAGGCAGCCCAGCTAAAACATCTCCCACATACAGGCAACAGCTTTTGGGAATCTCCCCATGGTGGGGTGGTTCAGGATCAGGTGTGGGGAGGGACAGGAGGGAATCCTGAGATTCTTGAAGGTAGAAACACACTTTAACTCCACGTGAGCCGAGTATTCATTGCATATGCAGTTCTTGATCAACACCACCACGGCTGGTGAGAAGGACTTTTCAGAAAACGTCCACCCCTAACCAGCTCCCACATCTGTCTTCCGTGGCTCCTCTGAGTTCTCAGCCTGTCGTCCATGTATCTGATATCAGAGCTTTCTTCTTATTTTCCTGTTCAGCCTCTGACTTTTTGCATATCTATGAATTTTATTTTATTGCATATGTTTTTGCAATCCTCTTGTGTAATGAGGCCACGTGAGGTGCTCACAGCAGCGGGAACAGCACAAGCAACTTTCCTGGCTGTATTTCAAGTCCTCTCTAAAGAGCATGTGCAACAGTGTATCCAATCACTTCCTGCCCAGTGGCTGTGAATGGTCTCTTCCCAGTTCCCATCTTTGTAACATGATGTCAAAATAAGGGATGGTCTAGATGACAGTGTGGTAGTAACTTGCCCTTGAAGGTCCCTGTATCCAGGACATATTTTCTACACTTAATACCTTTGGAAATTTCTGCTCAAGTCCTCTGACAATGAATTGAACTTGAATTCTGCAAATGCATTTGAGCTTTGACATTCTCAGTATTTGTAAATTAAAGTTGAAAAAAGATTGCCCCTCCCAAGAGAGGGACACATCAATTCAGTGGAAAACTGGGGCACAGACACATTAGGAGACCTGGACCCAGAATCCCTGGAGCAGAAAACAGGTAAATCAGAGCCCAGTTTGTGCCCAGTGTTGGCCATGCTGCCCTGTCACTGGGGTTGGGAGGCAGCTGAAGCCAGGTGGGCGAGGAGCAGAGCGGCTGTGCGCTCTCTGAGGTAGCCAGATGGCAGGGAGCAGCCTGCTGGGCATGGTAATGGCCAACCGAGGCATGGACACTTTTTGCTGGAATTTGCTTTCTGTTATCAGGGCGCCAGGTGACATGGGTCATCTTCCGCTTCAAGCCAAGTTACAGGACAACAGGAGAAATTACCACCTGGCCGAGACACCTCGGTGAACAGCTCGCACGCGGCTTAGCCGCGAGTTCGTCCTCCCGGAACAAAACTCGGGCTTGTCTGATTCTAAAGGGCTCCTACTGTCCAGACCTGGGCAGGCCTTCAAGGGCTGAACCTGAAGCCTGAGCTTTGCAGCTGACCCCGAGGGCTCTCTTGCTTGCTCTGCAGACTCCATCCCAGCCCACTCGGCTCTCTGCCCACTCCCCACCCACCCATTGTCTTGTGTGCAGCTTACTTACGCAGAAGGCTGGTAGTGATGGATTTTGCAGGCACTGAACAAAGAGACTTTATCAAGAAGTCATTTTATTTTGGAAAAAAAAAGAAAAGAGAAAGTAGGATGTTGTGTTGGAGGGAGGCAATAATAACCTCACCGCAAGCACTGGCAAGCTGTTCCATACAGTGCCCTCTGTGGCTGTAAGATCTGCCATTCGGCTAAATGGCCCTCTTCAAGATTAAAGACACCTCCCCCCCCCACTCCCACCCCCACCCCCATCCCTAACCACCACTTCTCCAGGGCCCTGTACCTTCTAGGCAAATGGCAGTTGCTACACAGCAAAAATCACAAAACTGAAGAGGACCCGTCTGGTAAGGTATGCTTCCTCCTTCTCCTTAGGGACAGAAGGCCCAGTGTAAGTGGCAGGTGTTTCTGATGGGATTCTCCACCCACACATTTTATTAACACATATTAACACTTGTATATATCTGGGGGCAAACCACTGCAGAATTAAAAAATGAGCAGGTCCCTGGCAGGGCAACTTGGAATCTCATTTGTATTGAACTCCAAGTTGGAGGCAACAAAGTTTCAACAATGAAGGGTGAGAGATTTGACTCTGGGCAAAAGTCTCCTTCTTTACCTTCTGGGATCAGTTCTTTGTCACTCACAACCTCAGCTTCAGCCACCAGGACGATCCCCTGGGTGTCACAGAGTCAAGGAGCATTGCCAAGGCTTGAAGGAATGGACCCTGAAGGTAAGTATCAGGATAGAAGGAGTCTTCCCTGGAGGACCAGAGTGCCTGGGGCAGCCATATGTAAACCAGGAATGAAGTGAGTACTCATTCCTCATTGTCTTCTGGGTGTGCCTCACAGAGAAGAAAGCAGAGCTCTAACACCAGGGAGGGTCCCTGATTGAGAGACATGGGCAGGGCAGCTCTACACACAAACAAATGGATGAGTGTGAAAGAAGGCCAGCTGAGAGCTAGGGCTGGACGGCTCTGGGGTACAGTCTAGATCCTTGCCCTGGGCCTATCAGTGGTTACCTAAAGAAGTCTGGGCAGGCTGCGGTGGGCAGAGGAAGGCCCTCAGGTGAGAGAGGAGAGGGGGCTAAGTCAGATTTATGCTTCTTCTCCTAGCCTTTTTGCCTCTTCTATTGCCGATGTCTCTCTCCTAGACCATGTTGTGGTGATTTCTCCTCTCCACCCAACTGCCACCGATGCCACGTTAGCCTGGCTTTCAGTATGGGAATGAAGAGGACCCACAGTCAGCATGGCCCAGAGGCCAAAGTGGATCTAGTCCATGCTTTCCATTTTAATGTCTTCCTGCACCATGGAGGCAGCTCATAAAAACACGGCTGTAACACTGGCAGGGCCGGGTTAGGCAGGGACTTTATATTCACAGCCAGTACCCAGAGAAAGCCCTGTTGCTGGTTGGAGGCCCTCACTGGAAAAAAAAAAAAAAAAGGAGAGCTCAGCCATCTTTTTGGAAACATCGGGAAACAGGGGCTGGATGGCGTCTATCATCCAGGGTCATTCTTAGAGATAAGAACACTCCTCCTCTCCCAGCAGTTCTGAGAGCTGACACTCCAGAACGCTTGCTCGTGAGAAAGGACACGGCAGGTCAAGCTGGAGCCACCAGCTCAGCGCTGAGGCCAGATGGTTCCCAGGAGGTCCTGAATGATGGCTTCTCTGGTAGCCCCAGGCTTTGGGGATGGCAAGATGGAGGTTGGGGTTAGCCAAGGCAAACCCTACACTGAAGGGTGACATTGGTATCCCTCGTCCTCATGGTAGTATCTCTGTTCCACCTCTCCCAGAGCCTTCTCAGTGTCTTGGGATCTTAGATCTTCCCTTTTGTCTGTAGAAACCCTTCCTCCTATAAATAATTCGTTAAGTCCCTCCCACTCCCAACCCCTGAGACAGGGTTTCTCTATGTAGCCCTGGTTGTCCTGGAACTCCCAGAATCTGCTGGCCTTGAACTCAGAGATCCACCTGCCTCTGCCTCCTGATTGCTGGGATTACAGGCATGGGCCTTCATGTCTGGCATTCTCCATGATTTTAAGAAGGGCAAAATCTTCACCCACGGAAAGGAAATTACGGTAGTGTCAAATAAAGTCCTGAATACTGTGTGGTTTGGAGTATCCTAGGAGATCATTACAAGCATTAGCCTCCACCTAAATAGAATACTTCCTGTCCCTGCAGAGGCTGTGAACCCCCAAAGGACAAGTGGTTTGGTCTAAGAAGATTCTTAAAAGCACCATTTTTTTTTTTTTTTTGGAGACAGTTTAATGTGGGCCATGTTGGCCTTGTGCTCACTATGTAACTGAAGATGACTTTGAACTCCCAACCTCACTGATTCTCCTTCCTGGGTGCTAGAACTATAGACAGGTACCACCACCATACCTGGGTTTATGTAGCACTGGGGATTGAACTCAGGACTTCGTACTTGTTAGGCAAGTACTCTACCAACTCAGCTATAGCCCCAGCCCAGGAACTTTAATCTTTAAAGTCAGTATGAGATCCTACCATGATGAATCAGAAGAACTCAGGATGCTAGACCAGGCGCCATCTAGACAATAGTTCCATTTTAATGGACCACCAAAGACCTGGAGCTTTAGAGGTCAACACCAGCAGTCCATTATAGTTGTTTTCAAAGCTGTGGGGAGGGAAGCAAAAGATAAGCCTCCCAAGGAAGGACCAGTCTCTGTGTGTGTGTGTGTGTGTGTGTGGCCCCAGCATGACCTCAGGCCAAGGCCAGCCTGTGAGCGTTGACAGCAGAGATGTGAAGCTTGAGAGCCCCTCATCCTTTCCCAGGGAACAGAACGGAGGTGCCGTTCCCGAGAAAGCACACCCGAACAGACATTAGCCTCTGCCAGCTGCTCCTGCAATTACATTGAAATTCACTTAGGCTAATTTCTCACACTTGATAAAAGCAGTTGTCTGTCCAAGTTATTCCCACATTCCTCCACTCCAAACACACTATGGCCCAGTGAGGGGGATCTCCCACTCCTGGAGTCTTTGGCACCCATCCCCCCACCCCTTTGCTTGGGACAGCTTCTGGCTTCTGAGGCTTTCAGTCGGGAGCTGAGAGTGCAGCATAGCCCTATTAGCATAAGATGCTGTGACTCATTGACTCACAGATTGTAGATCAGACTAACATTGGGCTTTAATTAATTATATTAATTTTAGGGGGAAAACAACAAAACTCAAGAGTCTGTGGTGCTTCATTTACTGAGAAGCTCCAAAATGTCTTTTATTTTTAACCACTGCCATAAAAACATCTTCACTGAAATAATGTAAAAAAAAAAAAAAAAAAAAAATCAAGGAAGGGCCTATTACTCAGCGTGATCACGCCCTTTAAAAGGCTTTGACATTTTCTTTATTTTTCTAAGGATTTTTTTTCTTTTTCTTTCTTTCTTTTTTTTTTTTGAGGAAGAAAAATATGTATATGAGCTATGACATAAACATCCATGTGTGGCACATACCACACCAGATCTTCCCTGCTCTGCTGTAGGTCCTGGTTCCCAATCAGGTGCTGTCCTCGAAGAGAGAGATTCATTACCAAATTATCATAAAGAACTCCCTCCCAGAGAATGTTCCATGGTGGGGAACTCTCAGATTCTCATTACGAAAACACACCCGTACAACCCACTTCCACTCCGTGCTCATTCAGTGACTACCTGGTGCCTGGTGCTGGTGCAGGCGCTGGGAATGTGAAGATGAACGTAGAATCAGCAGAGCACGGGCTAGAAGGGAAGGAAACGGGGCGTGGCTTGTGTGATGGAATGAAGAAAAGGGCAAGGAGGGGGCTCTAGGAGACATGGGAAATAAGGGGAGACAGGAAGTAGAGCTGCCATGAAAGTCTGGAACATTCTATCCATGACTCGATGATTTCTGGCCTATGAGGGCCAGACACAGGCTGTGTTTTGGGGAGACTAGTGAACAGGGCGGACACAGTCACTATGCTAATGGAGTTTACAGTCAAGCAGAAGGGTGACAAAAGACCAAAAGAACACAGGAGTTGCATGGCTATTGTGGTTAGTGCTATTAAGGAACAGCATGTCTTTGTTTGTTTGTTTTTCTTTGTTGTTGTTGGTTTGTGTGGTTTGGTTTGGATGCTAAGGATTGAACCCAGAATCAATCTTGCATGCTAGGCAAGAGCGCTCTCTCCTCCTGAACTACATCTGTACCCTTCTTTTAAATTTTATCTTTTGAGATAGGGTCTCAAGAAGTTAACCAGGGTGGCCTTGAACTTTCTTTCTTGTCCTATAAGGTAGATAGGATTACAGGCCTGTCCCACCCGATCCACACAAGGTGCTGGATATTAAATTACTGGGGGTTAAGGAATATGCTGGAAGAAAGGCTAGGTTTCCTTGAAAAAAGAACCTGTGAATAGGGACCTCACAGGTAAACAGGAAGGATCCACTAGGCAGAGAGAGAGGCAGAGTACATTCCAGGCAGATATGCAAAGTATGAACAGGCGAACAGGCGAGGAAGCTTGGAGTTTTCTAGAAGCTGATAAAACCCCACACTGGAGCATGGGAGAGCAGACAAGGCCACCCTGGGATGAGAGCTGGACAGGTTGGCAGTGCAAGAGTATATATGATTTACGTTATCAGATAAGAGCAATAGGAACATCCCCCTCCCCCCACAGAGTTTATTTGAAGAGGAGAAATATGCATTTTTCAGTACCCAGTACTAAGCCTGAGGGCTAAGAAAATTAATTATGCCACACACACAACTTTTTGCCCCAGCTTTGATCCTTCTACTTGGCTGGTCTCTGTAGTTTGCACCTTTCTTGGTCCGTCTGAGTGTGTTCTGTCTGTCCTATTCATTCCTAACCTAGTCTATTGAACTGTCAACTGTTTCTACAACACCTTATTATGTCTACAATAAGCCACTTGATGATGGAATAGGTCATTCAGTTACTATATAATTAGTGCATACTGAGTAACCAGAAAGCCACTTGAAGTGGTTTGAATGAGAAGTGTCCCTTCATAGGCTCAGGTATTTGAACACTAGGCCCCCAGTTGGTGGTATCATTTGGGAAGGTGGTGCAGCCTGGCTGGAGGAGGCACATCATTAGAGGCAGACTTTGAGAGTTGATGATGTCACTCCTTCACTTCCAGCTCACTCACTCCATATTTGCCATTACAGTCACCGTCTCTCTACTAGCTGCCATGTCTCTTCCATGCCACGATGGATCCAGCCCTCTGAAATAGTTTGTAACTCAAAATGGACTCTTTGAAAAGTGGCTTTTGGCCATGGTGTCTTAACACAGCTACGGTAGTGCACCATCCCTCACTGAGCTGACAGTAGCGAGAAGGTGAAGGATGTATGCATAAAGAATATGATGATGAACGTGGTAGTGGCGACTCTAGGAAGTGCACTAGGACAGAGGAAGGAGACCAAAAGAAGAGGATGTTTACAGGAAACCCAACAGAAAATACAGATAATGTTTTAGAATTAATAAGGTGTCTTAGTCAGAGTTTCTATTCCTGCACAAAACATCATGACCAAGAAGCAAGTTGGGGAGGAAAGGGTTTATTCAGTTTACACTTCCACATTGCTGTTCATCACCAAACGAAGTCAGGACTGGAAATCAAACAGGTCAGGAAGCAGGAGCTGATGCAGAGGCCATGGAGGGATGTTACTTACTGGCTTGCTTCCCCTGGCTTGCTCAGCTTGCTTTCTTATAGAACCCAAGACTACCAGCCCAGGGATGGCATCACCCACAATGGGCCCTCCCCCCTTGATCACTGATTGAGAAAATGCCTTACAGCTGGATCTCATGGAGGGATTTCCTTAGGAGAGGCTCCTTTCTCTGTGATAACTCCAGCTTGTGTCAAGTTGACACACAAAACTAGCCAGTAAATAAGGTATGTCATCCAAACTATTAGCTGTTGTTAATCAACTCTGTTACTGTACCAAATATCTGAGATAGAGAGAGTATATGTTGGCTCACAGTATCATGGATATCTGGCCATAGTTCATTGGTTCCAATGTGTTTGGGCCTGTGGTGAAGTAGACTCATGGTGGGAGACACGGGAGAGCAACTTGGCTTACTCCATGGTCAGGAAGCAGAAGTGGGAGGAGGTAGAGGACAGAGTTCCATAATTTCCTTCCAGGACATGCCCCATGAGTAGAGTTCCCACCAGGATCTAGTTCTTATGGGACCTGTCACCCCACCCCCTACAGCCATGCTAGTAGGTACTAGCTACCATGTGGTACTTAGGGGTGCACAGCCATGCTGGGTACTAACTCCTATGTTGGCCTTTGGGGTGCTTTCAAGATCCAACCTAGATGCAAAGTCAGCTGTATTTCCATAAAGCAGAAACAAAATATATCGTAAGATACAAAACGCAACATGAATATATATTAAATATTTAAACATATTTAAATATATATTAAGAATATATATATTAAAAAAGACGTGACCTCTATGGACTACACTTTAAAGACACATTGAGAGATCTGATACATGGAGGATAACAACTCGGAGTTGGTTTGTCCAGCTACGTACTCCCTTCTGTGACTCCTCGAAGTGTAGGGCTTTCTCCCCACCAGCAAATAAGCAAGCAATCCTGCAGCAGATGCCGCAGTCTGCACTGATCCAGTTCATTTTTGACTCTGCCTTTCTGGAGGTAGTGACAGATCCTACAGGCTAAGAGATCAGGCTTGGAGACAGACTCCTCCCCACTTCCAGTACCAGTTGGTTTGTTGTTACCTTTGAAGTAGTGCATTTATTTCTGCTTTCACATAAAAGGTGAGCTTTACTGAGTGTTTACTAGGGAGGCGTATCCAGCTTGACTTCCACAGACATATCTGTAAGCTAAGATTTCCACAATCGACTCTTCGGCTTCAATTTGATTTGCTTGAGTGGCTCAGGGCAGTGCTCATGGTCCATGGGTCAGTAAGGTCTACTTATGAAGAGTCTTCTTGGCTTTTCTCTGCAGCGTTTCTGTACCTCAAGCACGGGACAGGATTCCTTTGGAATGAGGACGGTCTTATGACATACTGTCCTACAAGGGCATGTTAGAGAAGTTCTCGATGGTCATTTCAGAGACAGAAAGATACAAAAATATCAGAGTTGACATGGTTTTCCTTTGGGGAGGGAGAGAAATTCCCTGCTGGCGGGATGGATCTATGAACCAGGAACCACAAATGGAAGCCAAGTACATATGTTATGATATCATGACTGAATGAAGCTGAAATTGAGAGGTATTCCATATTCATGAATGAGAAGACCCGGTTTTGTAGAAATACAGATTGTCCTTAATTGATTTGTAGATACTGTGTTTTTTAATCTTAACCCAAATCTCAGTTAGACTCTGTTGTTAGCTCAGGGGGAAGACAGATTGGCAGTGGAACAGAACATGAAAGGCAGAAAGTAACACTCAACACCTGTCAGAGGTTCACGGTCGGTCAAAGGGAAAAAGAACACCTTTACAACAACAGTCTAGGTAAAGACTTAAATGTAAATGTAAAGACTTAGGTAAAGGTCTAAGATTTTAGAGAGTAATAACAGGTTATCTTCACAGATGGAGTCTATGCAATCTCTCCTTGAGGCTCAAGCATGAGAGATGTGTGAGTTTATTACATTGTCACTAGAATGTGCCAGTGGGATGGCTCTGCAGGTAAGGGCACTTGTCACCAGGCTGGACAACCTGAGCTCAGTCCTCAGAATCCACAAGAAGGAAAGAAAGAAAGAAAGAAAGAAAGAAAGAAAGAAAGAAAGAAAGAAAGAAAGAAAGAAAGGAAGGAAGGAAGGAAGGAAGGAAGGAAGGAAGGAAGAGAACTGACTCCTGCTAGTTGTCCTCTGTTCTGCACACATGGACCATGACACCAGCCCCCACACCCACTGTAAACAAGTGTAAAATAATTTTTAAATAAATAAAATTAAATTAAAACACGTGTCCATCAAAATACAATAAACATAATAGAAAGTCAAATTCAGGGAGGGTTAAGCTGTAAATATTTTACATCACAAACTCTGTAAAATACGGAAACTACTCAATAAACTGAAGACAAATCAAGAGTATTAAAAATTATTGTAAAAATCGTGCAAATCCCAGCGTTACTCAAGGAGACATCTAAATGGCCAATCCATATGTGTTATTAATGAGGGAAATGCAAATTTAAGTCACAAAACAATAAAACACAAGTATACCACAAAGAGACTACTTTTAGACTCTCAGGTAGGCAAGGGGTGATTGTGACAACACAGTTTGCCAACAAGCTAGTTGGTAATGATGTGTCAGGCTAGGAAGCCTTGTGAGCTGTTGGTGAGGGCCAGGAAAAAGCTGAGCCAACTGTCTTGGAAGACAATTGGGTGTCACCCACTATGGTTTAAGATGTACCCATTAGTTAGCACTTCCAGGACTCCCATCTTAGAGAAGTATATGTGTGTACTCAAGGACCTATGTACCAGGTAAAATTGTTAACAATAACTGAAAACCAAGCCAAATGTCCTTCTACAGCAAGAATAAATACACCACTTAAAATTTTATTTTTAAACACATTTAAAAGTTTTAATTACCACATAGCAATTGCACTTATTTATGGAAAACACTGTAATGTTTCATCCCATGTGTGATATGATAAAGGTTAAATATAAGTAACGGGTATATCCAGCCCTCAGATCTTTATCTGTGCTGGGAATATTCACAGTTCCTTCTACTAGGTGATTTTGAGAGAATCCAATTAATGGTTATCAATCATAATTATCCCGTACGAGAAGTCATGCATTCTATTCAACGGTACCTCTGCACCCACTCATGGTCCTTTCTCCATCTCTCCCTACCCTGAGTCCTTTATAACCTCTGGTGACTACCATTTTGTTCCTTACTTCCACGAGATCAATTTCTTTACCGTTATACATAAAAATCACATACAGTATTTATCTTTCTGTGCCTGGCTTATTTCACTTAACACAGTGTCCTCCAGCTCCATCTACATTGCTGAAAATGACAATATTTTTTAATGTCAAAATAATACTCCACTGTGTGTCTATATGTAGATCACATTTTCCTTGGATAAGTTGGGTATTCCTGCAAAGGAAGACCAGTTATCAATAAAAAGAAATGCATTGTTTGCAACAGGGCTGAACAACAGATCTTAGAGTACATGCAACGGGCTGAAGAGACGGCTCAGAGCACTGGCTGCTCTTCTGGGGGGTGGGGGTAGGGGGGGGTCAGGTTTGAGATTCTAATCACTCACATGGCTGCTAACAGCCATCTGTAACTCCACATCCAGAGGATCTAACTCTTCTTCTGGCCTCTGTGGGCAACACATGCATGTTACATGACATGATGCACAGATATACATGCAGGTAAAATCATAATTTAAAACAAATAGTTTTAAAAAATACACGCAATAAAGTTTCTATTCATGTTCCTTCTGCTTCTCCCTCTTCAGCTTATCCTAACCTGTCGACAAGGGTCAGTAGCCCTAGGCAAGAACTACTACTATTTTTTTCTGCTAAATGAGCATAATAGTAAAATAATTAGTGACTAATTGGCATAGATTAGAGCATCTCCTAACCTTCATTAGAGGAACTTCTTGTAGATCACACAACACAAGGACCCACAAGTGGTCAAGTACAGACAGTGAGACTTTGAGGAGCTCAGCCCTAAATCAACACCCTTTCCCTCAAGGCTCAGGGATCATTACACGAAGAGGAAGCAGAAAGATAATGTGTTTGCTGAAGAGCCATTTTCTTGGGATCCAATATGTACCTCAACTTTCATGTTCTTTGTGGGAATCTTTTAAAAACCATTTGTCCATATTTAGGGCAAATTTTGTGGGGGAAAAAAAAAGAGCATATAACCCATGCAGTTATTCAGCTGCTAGTGTATAAATGACAACATGTCCTCAAAGACTGGAATAAGTGACCACCACCTTATAACAAATTTCTATAAACAAAGCTACAACTTAGAATATCCAACACTATCTCTTTATTGGGTGTTGGGAACTCTAGCCAATGTTAGCTGGATGACAGTGAAGTAAGGCCTCTCATGACATTGACTGTATCATCTAAGACTGTCACCACTGGAGAGCCTGTTGGGAGGGTAGGGTAAGAAGAGAGTGCCATCTTCTTCCACACTGTGGTAGTCAGCAAGCCTCACTTCCCCATCTAGCACAGATTCAACCATTATCTTATGTGCCACTCCCAGGTAAACAATTCAAGTTGAGTAAGAGAACCGAATATGGAAGTTATAGTTGACTACAGAAGTAAGTCTCTAGCCAGAGACATTATGGGCATATGACCTACGTTGTCATATGGGGCTGTCTCTTCCTGGAAAGACTCACAACCCTCATTTAATACCCTGCTGTATCATTCTGACATTTTATAGTCATTGTTAAACAAGAGACCACACACCTTTTCCTTATGCATCCTACAGGCTATGTGGTAAATTTTGCCTTTGGGAGCCTTATTTTTGCCAAAGATCACTGCCATCAGATGAGAGATTTACTTTTAGTGTTGGGAGTAAAACCTAGGGCTGCATGCATGCTACATGCATGCCCCACCATTGACCTGTGTTGAACCTCAAGCCTAAGATACCTAGTTTGAGACCCATCACATCCATTATCTGAAAAGCCATCTAGAGTTGGAGAATGTGAATAGAAATCAAATCACAAAAATGGAGGACTCATGGACCTGGGATGTGGCTCAGCTAGAGTGTTTGTCAAGAGTCCATGAGACCATGGGTTCCATAACCGGCTCTGCACAAACTGGTGTGGCAGTGAACCTAGCACTTGGAGGGAGAGGCAGGAAGAGCAGAAGTTCAAGTTCATCGCTAGCCAGTGAGTTCAAGGGTATCCTTGGTCACCTGAGATTCTGTCTAAAACTAAACTAAACCAAATCCTAAATCCTAAATGGTAGAAGTCAGGGGAGGAGGTGCAGAGAAACACTGCACTGGAGGGCCCCAGAGCCCATTGGTGCTTTCCAAGTTGCTATACTCTCTCCCTCACCCCCCCCCTCTCTCTCTCTCTCTCTCTGTGTGTGTCTGATATTTGTGTGGATACTTACACATGTGTATATTGTGTGGAGGCCAGAAGTCAATACTGGGGGACTTTGTTAATTGCTCTCCACATTAAATTTTGAGACAGAGTCTCTCACTGAACCTGGAACTCATCAGTTTTGTTAGACATGCTGGCTGCGAGCTGCAGATATTTGTCTGTCTCTGTCTCTTCAGCCTTGGGACTAGACATGTCCCATAGGGCCTGGCTGGCTTTTACATGGGACCTTGCTTTGTCAACTGGGCCATCTCTCCAGCCAGTAACCAACGCCTGCTAATGAATTCCACCAGCTTTGTTACCTCCTGGGGCCGTGGGAGTAGACTCTGATGTAGGCATGGGTGTGCTGGAGTGTACATGTGTTTTTGAATCAATTCCATGCATATTTTCCTCACTCTCACATCTATGGCTTCATGCACACAGCTTGGAATCCACTATAGTAGGAGTCTTTGCACCACACACTGCAAACTCTGCAGATGAGGAGTCTGACCCTCTACCCGACAAAGACATTTACTAGACCACATTAAACATTTACTAGACCACATTTGGACCTCATCCTGTTTTAGATAAAAAGAAGGCATTGCATGGGACTGGTCTCTCCAGGAATGAAAGGCCATGAGTGCAGCAAGCCAGGAGGTTATTGTCACAGTGAGCATTACCTACTCAGCAGAAACCAGGAAAGCCTTCATGCTCAACTGGTAGGCCCAGAACTGTGCACACTGATTGGCTGGCCACAGTCCCTCCTTCTGTCCATCTCCTGGAAGGCAGCTCAGAAGAGACAAGGGGTGCACAGCCTAAAGAGAACTGGAGCCCCCAGAGTGAATGACAGAACCATTCACTTCTCACTAGTACAGCTTCTCATTCCTTACTTAGAAGCATTTTCATCCCTAAACCTGGTGCTGCTGCAAGCAAGCTACCTTGTCCTTTGTTTGTTTTGAAACGAAGCCTGCCACTGAAAAGAAATGCCCATGGTACTGTAGAGATGGTTCAGTGGTTAAGTGTGTATCCTGCTCTCGAAGAGGACCCAAGTTCAGTTCCCACCACACATATTGGGTAGCAACCACCTCTAACTCCCGCTTCAGAAGATTCTGTGAAGTTTTCTGGTTTTAGTGGGCATGTGCGCACATATGCATATACCCAGATATACACATAAACACAAATAAATAATAAAATAAACCCCAAGTTTTTTCAGTCATACATCTATTTTGAATAAACGTATACAGCAGGAGAAAGATACCTAGCTACCCACAAGCAAAGATAATACATCTTCTACCTTTGATTGGAAATAGACAAAGTTAACCGGGCCTCACAGTTTAACGAGTAGTATTAAGACAAGCAGAATGAAACCCAATAGGCTGAGCGTTGGGAGCAGGTAGGGGAGGGAGAGAATTAAAGTCAAGCAATAGAAAGTTGAAAATTAAATAACAACACAAACTAGTGTCGTAAAAGGGAGCCGAGAAACATCACATTCAGAGAGCAAGAACAGGATGCTTTGAAAAAGGGACAAAAGCAATCAGTAAAAACCACACCAAACCAAACCCAACCCAACCAACCAACCAACCAACCAACCAACCAACCAACCAACCAACCAACCAACCACACAACCAAACAAAACCCCAGAGGCCACAAGAAGCAGCTCAGAGGTGTCAATGTTTGTCTTTTATTTTTGTCAGAGTAAAACTCTAATTTGGGGATGGCCATTCTCTCACTGTAGCATGGAACAGAAAAAAAACTCCGTTAGGGTTCCCCTCCCTGACTGAATGAAAGAGGCAGGAGAGAAAGCCAATCGCCAGAGAAGAGTAGAGCGGACAGGGAACGGAGAAAAACAAACAGAACAAGAGAACAGCCTGGATTCTTGACAACTCTCCAGTTCTTATTTGTGCTCTTGGAGAGGCCCCACTGCCCTGTGGGTCCTGTGAGGTGACCCAGTAACTTTTTAATAAATTCTCCTCTTGGTTCAAAATTAGGTCAAGTTGGTTTTCATTAGAAGACATTAAAAAAAAAGTCTTCAAAGAAGACAAAGGGGCTGAAGGACTGGAAGGTGATCAAGCCTCAAGTCCCTTGGGAGCCAATGAGACTAACCAAGGGATCGGAAGCAGAACTGACTACAGTAAGGGCCCTGTGCTCTTGCTCCTGTGCTTAGCTTTTCCTAAATATTGCACTGACATTCACATTATGAATTTGGACGGCAGGTGCCCCACATGCCGGGCTTTCTGCATTTGCATTTATTTTCTTAGCATCTTGAAAGAAAGATGGAGCTAAGCCTGCCAAGTCTCTAAGCACCTTATAATAACCCATTCAGACATCATATGGAAGGATTAATTTAGCCCTTTCACACATCAGCACAGTAGCAGACACGGACTCACCTTTTCATGTACCCAGGGCAGCCTAGAAATTTGAACTAAAACTGTGGCTGTCCCTGACAATACTGTATTCCGTTGTTTTAATCCTTAAAGCCATACTTAGGTATAAATACCATTCAGATAATTTGAATGAGAGAAGGCCATCACTTCAGTTTCTGGTTCTTTTTCTCTCACCCCAACATCCCCTCTGGATGTTGCTGGAAATGAGGTACTCGGGACCCAGAAGATAAGACATCCTGGATGGTCGCTGTGGTATGAGTCCAGTAGAGAAGACAGCCACAGCTTTAGTGAGGAAACAAGAGGGAAGCCAATGAAGGACTTCCTAAATGCAAGGCACAGCGACCAGAGGGAGGGGCGCTTCCTTATCTCCAAATCGGCGGTGCCTTTCCCAGAGTACAGGCATTCATTTTTCTTTGTTGACTTTGGTTTTGTTTGTTTGTTTGTTTGTTTGTTTGTTTGTTTGTATTCCAGGCTGGGACAAGTCGCCTTCTCAGCCATAGTTCATGAATTGGTGTTTAACCCAAATCC
Source organism: Mus musculus (assembly GCF_000001635.26). Taxonomy (NCBI): domain Eukaryota; kingdom Metazoa; phylum Chordata; class Mammalia; order Rodentia; family Muridae; genus Mus; species Mus musculus. The sequence continues at coordinate 177,594,665 of NC_000067.6, read as the reverse complement.
CATTGAATGCTTCGAGAGTAGAGGAAACATCCCACACCCAAGTGGCCAGCGCCATGAACAAAGGGGAGTCTGGCGGCGCCAGCTCTTGGCTTGAGCTGGGCCCAGCGGGAATCTGAAGTCCCCGTGCCAGGCTGAGGGCAGCCACCGAAGCAGATGCTGGGCAGCTGAGAGGAACGATTGGTTTCAGAGGCTCCAATTCCTTGCGGTGGGCACCTTCCTCCTTCTCTTGCTGGGAGGTTGGAGGTGGCTGGGGCTGTGCTGTCCACCGCTGGCTGCCAGCTCAGCCCGGCTTCAGAGAGTTGTCACCGGTCTCTGGCTCTAAACACGTTTGTTAGGAAGCAAATGTATCTCCTACTTATGAAGATTTATGGAGAAGCCGACAGACATTAGGCTCTGACGCAGACCTCAGGTGAGCGCTCTCCCTGAGGTAGAGGGCTGAGGAATGATAGAGAGTGATTTACTCTCCCCTCTGGCTCCGTCAATATTCCAGCCCTGCGCCTGGCCCAGGAGGAGAAGTGAGGCTGAGGTAGGGTTTTCTGGCGGTGTTCATTCTTCTTCAGAGAGAAAGAGAGAGACTGGCACTTTTTGTGGCATCTCTCGCGGAGGGGGAAGGCCAAGATAAATGGATAGTTTCAAGGTCATTAGCTTCCTGAGCTCACGGGTTGCTTTCCTCTGCCAGAGGGCTGCTTGGAGAGGTTACGGATGCTTTGTGGCTGGACCAGAGGAGCCCACATTTGGATCAGGGGCCCTGGGACCTGCTGCCAGTGGAGAACCCAGACTCTGGGCCTGTGAACTAACTCTCTCTCTCTCTCTCTCTCTCTCTCTCAGAAATCTGCTCTGAGAGAGCATGGGCCATCAGACATGGGGCCTACTCTCACGGAAATCTCTAGAACCTTGTTCTAGGCAGCAGCCAACACAACACTGACATTCTGTCGTATTAAAGATGAAAAATATAAATGGGAAATGAAGGTGGGGTGGGGTCGGGGCACTGCCAGGGACCAGAGTTAACCTGGAAACTGGACAAAGGGCAGGGGATGGGGGCAGGAGACTAGGAAACCCATTTTTACTCCATACTAAGTCTTCCAAGTTCTCTTGGTTTATACCACATACACCCTCATTTCTCCTTCATAAATTCAGTTTGTATTGTGGCCTTAAATGCTTGATAGGGAAGTGTGTTTATAGATCTCCAAGTTTATCTCCAAGGCCTGAAGTCGCACGCGTATGCATTTTGATAGCAGTGTGTACCTACTTCTTTGTGCTTCTCTTGGTGGACAAGTATGATTCATGTTCATGGTTTTGTAGATTATCATAGAACACATTATCTATTTTTCTAGCACTGGGGGACAAACTCAGGACCTTGCACTTGCCAGGTAAACGCTTCATCACGTAGCTGCAGCCCGGCCTCCACCATTGCCGTCTCTTGAATGGTTGACTAGATCATTCTAGTAATGTCATAATGGGCATGGCCATTCCACTGTTCCTGACTATCTGTGTTAAATATCCACACCTCTACATCTGTCTATAGTTCCATTGCTGCCTTCATTCCTAGACTAGATCAGCATTCTCATTACAGTGAAGGATGGTTGCCATTGTCTCCCAGACTCCATAGCTTATAGTACAGCTCATTCACTCACAGATATATACATGCTAAGTAAATAGTCTACCTTAGACCAGAACCATGTCCTGAGCCTTTCTAAGCTATACCTTTAAGAGATTCAATTGTCTTTGCCAAAATATATCTTTCAGCATCCTTGATACTGGCAACCATTTGGTTCTCCAAGAACTGGAAAGCCAACCCGGATGTTCGGAGTTGGTAGAGGGTACGGATGAGGGAGGAGGTGTTTTGTCTCATCGAAGTCACCTTGGATGTTTATTATCTCTTATTTGTTCTCACAAAGGCTGTCCCTTCCACCTCTTGTTTGTTCTACCTGCCCTTTTCCCCACAGTCATTTCCCATCTGCCTTCATGCACACCCTGCTTCCGCTCCTCGCCACTTGTGGTCTCGCGGAGCATCCAGCCCACCGTGTGGTTGGCAAATGACCGCCCCCACACACCTGCCGCCCAGTAGAATGGCCCAGAAGGGAGCTTGCTACCAGCCAGTTAAACAAGCACTTCTGAGACTTGGCCTCCAGACATGGCATTTCCGGACAGGAAGGCTTGCTTACTGTTGCTGCATGCTGAGACCTGGGTGTTCTCCAACCTGGACTTCAGGATTCCCTTAGTGGGCTGCTGGGGGTGGAAGGGGACGTTGTGACTATAGTCCAGGCTGTCCACCTGGCTTAGCATTATGGGTGTGGAAAGGCAAGGCTGCAAGGGTGCATTATTTCCAGAGGGAGCTGGCTTGTTCAGGTCTGAGATATAGAAAGCCTTTCTCCATGCCAGGGATTCGCGTACTCTGCTCGCACTGTGACCAAGAGGGACATGTGTTCTCACACACTCTGCAGGACTGATAAATGTACCAGGGTAGCTTTCCTCAGGTGAGAGGCAGAGCTGAGGGGCTGGAGAATACACTCAGACCAGAGCTTTTCTATTGCTTGGCCTGGTTGATGACAAAGGGTATTACGAAGCACACATGTGAAGAGCTGCTCGGAGTGGGGCATAGAGGAAGATTTGGAGCTTCTATGCCCTCTCTGGGACCACCTCCCTCCATCAGCTCCACATTCAAACCAGAGTGTTCTTGCCATGTGGGGATGCCCAGGATCCGAGCTCCCAGAGAGTGGCTTTCTTCCAAGGAGTTGGTCACTTTGGAATGTTACTGATGAGTAGGCACTGATAAAATAAAAGGCAAAGTGAAGCAAAGAACCCCCTGGGAACAGTGTCCCCAGGGTTCTGGGTACCTGGTGGTACCCTGTGTACCACCTAGATCCCTCTATCCCACTGGGTTTGTGATGCCTTTAAGTGTTTTATTGAAGTAATTGCACTTGTAGGTATTAGATGTAGCAGTAGTTGCGTCTTGTAGTTTGAAGGACCTGACAAGTTTCACCGGGAGGATATTCAAGCACTTTTGTCAGTGGTATCACCTCTACACCCCAGACAGGCAGAGGGCAGAAAAGGCTTCAGTAAACAGGTGTTGAACAAAAGACCATGCCATGACATGCTTATCATTACACTTCATGACGGGGAGACCTTGATCAATGAAGATCTGACTGCCTGTAAAGGATGGGGCTGAGGAGACACACAAACGGCTTGGAAAGCTGGACTGAGGCCCTCTGGCCTCTGGCTGAATGATTTCCCTCGCTCCTACTTTATAAGGTAGCAATGACCAATTTCTGCTCATTTTCTTCAGACTACAATAGTCTGCTTCCTGTTGATGTAACTGAACGACACAGGTTGGATGATTTACAAAGAACGCAGGTTTATTTAGGTTGTGAGGCTGAGCTTGGGGAAGGCTGACTTGCTCATGAGCCTGCTTCTCTCAGACAGGATGAACATGTTGACTTGGATACACGTCCCTTTTATCTCTTATAAAGCCGCAGTGCCATCGTAGGTCCTCCACCCTCATGGCCTCACAAAGAGCCAACCTCCATCACATAGAATGCTGGGGATTAATTCTCAACAGGACACCTCTCATCAAGGAAATGTCTCTTTACAACAGATGAAGCCTGTTAGGGAGAGACACAGACCCCCTCTAAAGGCAATTGTAAAGCCTGGTTCCAACTCCTGCCCCCGAGACTGAAGGATCTTTTCAGAAGAGAGGAAAGGTGGTAAGAGTCAGGGGGCACAGGAAGTTTGCTGTGTCTCTTAGGAATTGGGTCAGAAAAGCTACACCATGCTTAGGGAAGGTTTTCTTGTTGATGAGCCTTCTTTCTTATTATATCATAAAATCTCCCAAACATGGCTGCCTAAACAAACTGAACAGAGGCAGGACCAATAGACTTGCTAATGTGAAAGGGAAGAGCTCACAAGGTCTCAGCCCTACACAAAGAGCTTTAGGTAATAAGGAATGCCAAGAGCAGGAGAAGTGGTGGCCCCCAGGGTAGAGCACATCGATCAATTATTTTTTTAATTGATTATTTAATACCAATCAATTATTTAATTCTAAGACTGATAAATCATTTCAGCCCTGAAAACATAGACATACAAGAGCATTATATGGACCGAACAAGTTAGATTTATATATTTAGGAACACATATATATATTTTACATATAAAGTATATATGTAAAAACAGAAAGACAGACACACCACCACCAGCAACAACAACAACAACAACACCATTACCAACAGCAACAAATAAAGAAAACGGCCATGAATTTGAGAGACAGCAAGGAAGGGGTTGGAGAGAGAAAGGGAGAAAATACTGTAATTATAATCTCAGAAGATAACTTTCAACATGTGTTCTAAAAGATTCAAACTTTGTGACTATAGCAAGAACCACATTTGAGATCTTATGTTAAAGCAACATGGAGAGCTTCTTTGCCTCTAGACAGTGAACATCAGCCTGCAATCCGTGTGGAGTCTGCGATCCCTCTCCAGAAGAGATTGCTTTTTTCCCAATAAGGACAGACACATCACCGGTTCCTGACAGGATCACCCTATCACTTGGCCTTTGTATGGCTTCGTGCTGTTCATAGAGCTCTTACATGGATGTGACCGCCAACAACTTCACAGCCATGGCTATCACTGTTGAATCTACCTGTGCAAAAACCAGGAAACAGGACAACCTTGTTGTTTCCATGAACACATGGCCTGTGAGAGACAGAGCCAAGGACAACACCAGGGATGGAGGGAAAGTCCTAGAGAATGCAGTGTCCTGGGAGCTTACGTCCTACCTTGCTGAAACATAAGGTCACTCATCCGTAGCAAGAACGCTAACTCCCCGTCTTCTCAGAAGAGAAGATCAGAGGTTTTTGGAAGAGGAACAGAAGGCTGGAGATGCAGCTGAGTGATCAGGCATCTGCCTCCCAGGTTCAAGGTCCTGGGTTCCATCCCCAGCACCACAATCAAAACACTCTAAAAATACAACCACAATAATTAAAGATAAGCTGGGGGTATGGCCTATCTCTACCCTAGCCAATAATCAAGAGTTATCAAGCATACCCACAAACGTACTAACGGCTTAACTCTGTGGAGTTTGCCCAGGCTGCTGAGGACAGCAGATCTGAGAGGGTGGGTGTAGGACCCACTAAGAGAAGAGAAAGTCCTACAAAACTATAGAACCCCACAAAGCTACTTCACCAGAGTAAACAAAATGGTCTTGATGCTGTGGTCATCCTCCTTAGCCCAAGGGATGGGGTTTCTCTTTTGAGTTTTCTTGACTTTGCCCCTGTGTGTTTGAGTTGACCACCCCATCCCCAATGTCATGGAGAGATGGGGACTAGAGAGAGCTGCTTGGTGAAGCGACTTGCCCTGGTAGCTGAAGGTAAGTTGGCAGGGCTCCTTGTGGCCTGGGCTGCTGAGGTAACACGCATGACTGCTCCCGGCAGCGGCCCAGGCTCTGAGCAGGGACTGGCGCCCACAGCCTGGTCTGCTCACAGTCAGGCCTCTAGTTCCGGCTTTTGCTGAAAGCTGTTAACCTTTTTTTTTTTTTTTTTCAGAATCTTCTCTGCCCATGGTGTTCTGTAGGAGAAATGAGGCTGAGTGTTCCAGGGTCTCTGTTTCCCAACATCCAGTTATGAACTCATCCACGAATCAGCAGAAATCACTCATGTGCTTAAGAACTGCTCCCTGACTGTAAGCTCTGCTTATGTCAGGCTCTGTAAATACAGGACACACATCCCCCTCAAGGAGTGTCTACACTTATTTAGGTCAAAGAAAATAATGGGCAAAGAATAAAGAAACAAGATTCTGAGAACCACTGTATCCCTAACATAAAGAGAGCCTTCTGGGCCTGTGGTCTGCATGCCTCTCAGGATAGCTATGAATGAAGTCAAACATAAACATAATTAAAACTTTATGAGATGGATTTTGATACTATTTTTTCACTTTTTATCAGCATACAAGGTATTAGATATCTTTATGGTGTTTTTGAACCAGAGGATTTTTTTTAAAGCCAATTGTGCAATTCTCAAGCACAAACTTTGGAGATGACCACACCACATTGAACTGTCAAAAAGTTAGAGGCCTGGGACTTTAGAATAGCTCCCAAAGGCCATGTGAAAAGGCCTTGGTCACCAGCTTTTGGCACTGTTGGGATGGAATGACACCTTTGGGATTTGGAAGGAAGTTAAGTTATTGTGAGCATGTCATTAAAGTGGATATTGGGACCTCAGTTTCTTCTTGTCACTCTCTTCACTTCTGTCAAGGACCCTGTCTTAGTCAGGGTTTCTATTCCTGCACAAACATCATGACCAAGAAGCAAGTTGGGGAGGAAAGGGTTTATTCAGCTTACACTTCCACACTGCTGTTCATCACCAAAGGAAGTCAGGACTGGAACTCAAGCAGGTCAGGAAGCAGGAGCTGATGCAGAGGCCATGGAGGGATGTTCTTTACTGGCTTGCCTCCCCTGGCTTGCTCAGCCTGCTTTCTTATAGAACCCAAGACTACCAGCCCAGAGATGGTCCCACCCACAAGGGGCCTTTCCCCCTTGATCACTAATTGAGAAAATGCCTTAGAGTTGGATCTCATGGAGGCATTTCCTCAACTGAAGCTCCTTTCTCTGTGATAACCCCAGCTGTGTCAAGTTGACACAAAACTAGCCAGTACAATTGACCCCTTGTCAACTTGACACACAAACACATCACTAGTAAGCCTCAACCCTTACATTCTTATTCATCCCCAAGATCTAAACAACTTTAAAAGTCCCACAGTCTTTACATATTCTTAAAATTTCAATCTCTTTAAAATATCCATCTCTTTTAAAATCCAAAGTCTTTTTGCAATTAAAAGTCTCTTAACTGTGGGCTCCACTAAAACAGTTTCTTCCTTCAAGAGGGAAAATATCAGGGCACAGCCACAATCAAAAGCAAAAGTCAATCTCCAACCGTCCAATGTCTGGGATCCAACTTATGATCTTCTGGGCTCCTCCAAGGGCTTGGGTCACTTCTCCAGCCATGCCCTTTGTAGCACACACGTCATCCTCTAGGCTCCAGATGCCTGTACTCCACTGCTGCTGCTGCTCTTGGTGGGCATCTCATGGTACTGGCATCTCCAAAACACTGCATGACCCCTTCAGTCCTGGGCCATCAATTGCAACTGAGGCTGGACTTTCACCAATGGCCTTCCATGGCCTCTCACAGTGCCAAGCCTCAGCTGCTCTGCTCAACTCCTTCATGCCTTCAAAACCAGTACCACCTGGGTGACCCTTACACATTACCAAGTCCAGCCACAGCACAAGGTACAACTTTGGCTATATCTGGAACACAGCCACTGTGCTCTCAGAAAACACTTCCCAGAAGATGTCACCTCAATGATGCTGGTCTCTTCTTAATCACCACTAATTTCTTAGCTCCAGCTAACCAGCTCAATAGTTCCAGTAATGCAAAGTTTTTGCTTTAGTAGTTCTGGTATCTTGTTAATCACAGCTGATTCTTCAGCCCCAGCTAACCAGAACTACAGAATCTTCACAATCAAAACAGCAATGGCCCTGAAAAGAGTCTTTAATTTTCCCTCTGAAATTTCACAAGCCAGGCCTCCATCTTCTGCACTGTTCTCAACATTATCTTCCAAGCTCCTACACAACATCCCACAGAGCTCTTAACAACGAATGGATCTTCAAGACCAAAGTTCCAAAGTCCTTCCACAGACCTCCCCAAAACATGGTCAGGTTGTCACAGGAATACCCCACTCTGCTGGTACCAACTTCTGTATTAGTCAGGGTTCTCTAGAGTCACAGAACTTATGGATAGTCTCTAGATAGTAAAGGAATTTATTGATGACTTACAGTCGGCAGCCCAATTCCCAACAATTGTTCAGTCGCAGCTGTGAATGGAAGTCCAAGGATCTAGCAGTTACTCAGTCTCATGCAGCAAGCAGGCGAAGGAGCAAGAACTAGAGCTAGACTCCCTTCTTCCAATATCCTTATATTGTCTCCAGCAGAAGGTGTAGCCCAGATTAAAGGTGTGTTCCACCACACCTTTAATCCCAGATGAAAGGTGTAGCCCAGATTAAAGGTGTGTTCCTTAAACAGATTCAATCTTCTGGAATCCATAGCCACTATGGCTCAAGATCTCCAAACCAAGATCCAGATAAGGATCTCCAAGCCTCCAGATAAGGGTTACTGGTGAGCCTTCCAATTCTGGATTGTAATTCATTCCAAATATAGTCAAGTTGACAACCAGGAATAGCCACTACAGACCCCCACCACAAGCTACTGTGTCCTTATAGCCCCAAAGTCACAGAGCTAAGCAACCATGCTCTAAAGCCAAGGATCGAAATAAACTTTTCCTCTTGTCTTAAAGTTTCTACTGCAGTGAAGAGACATCATGACCATGGCAATCCGTATAAGGAAAAAACACATTTAATTGGGACTGGTTTACAGTTCAGAGGCTTAGTTCATTATCTTCAAGATGGGAACCATGACAGCATGCAAGCAGACATGGTGCTGGAGAAGGAGCTGACAGTTCTACATCTGGATTCTCAGGCAGCAGGAAGAGAGAAGCCTCTAGGTCTGCATTGAGCTTCTGAAACATCAAAGCCCACCCCCAGTGGCTTCTTCACCCAACAAAGTCACACCTATTTCAATAAGGCCACACCTCCAATAATGCTAGTCCCTATGAGTGTATAGGGGCCATTTTCATTCAGACCACCACACCCTCTTATAACATGTTTGTTGCTAGTATTTTGTCACAGTGATGTAATTAATATAAATGAACACAATGCCCCATGAGATGACCTTGTACTTTCTTGTCTCTGCAGAGAGGTGTAATAAATTGGAGGTGGGTCAGGTTCCTTAGACAGTCTAGTGATACCTGCTTGAGATGGTTTTGATCTTCCAGTCCACTGAAGGAAGTCTTCATGGAATAAGGAAGGTCAGCCATCCATGCAGTAAGGAGATGGGGGCATAACAACTGCAGGAGGGGGTGTTTCCTGTGAGCCTCCACAGTGTGAATGCTGCCACCAGTGTTAACTATACCACAGACAGCATCTGAAATCTTAGAGAAAGCCTGCAAGATGGACGCCATCATCTCCACTCTGCTTATACAGCAGCATGAGGCCCAAAGAGGCTAAGTAGCCACAGCTGGCCTCACAGCCAGACACCTGGTAAGTGTTTGAACTCAGTATCAAAGATTCTCCCAAAATAGACAGGAAGGGAAGTTATGGCCAGCTGTTGCACTTGACACCATATTCTTGGATGCCCCAGGACTTGGGAGAAAATGACTCAGCAGAGCTACTCTGTAGAGGGACTCAGGAAGAAGGGCAGCGTCAAGGATTGGCTATGTGAAATTTGTCTGCTTATTGTCCTGTGTGTTTGTGGAGTACTTACAGAGAAGCAAAGCTTTGTAGCATGTTCCTGTGACTTGGGTCTGTCGCAGCATGGGCCTGTCACAGGGTAAGAACCTAAAGAAGGGAAATGGAAGCAGGGTAGGGGACCTGCTTGAGATTCACTGCCTCTGTTGGGAGGGACTTGTGGAATAGAGGAGGGGTATGTTCCTAATGAGGCTTCAAATTGGGGGGCTTTATTATGAGCTGGAAGGAAGAAGGCAGGAGAATACATCTTACTCATAACTGACTGCATTTTTTCTTTTTTTGTCCTGAGGAAAACCCCCAGGAACACATAGGCTACCTTTCTTGTTTTATAGATGAGGAATCAGAGACATAAAGAAGGAGGAAGAGGAAGACAAAGAAGAGGAGAAGAAAAATGACAAAGAGGAGGAGGAGGAGCAGGAGAAGAAGAAGCAGGAGAAGCTAGAAGTAAAGGAGCAGCTGGAGGAGGAGCAGCTGGAGGAGAAGGAGTAGCTAGAGGAGGAGCAGCTGGAGGAGGAAAAACAGGAGGAGGAACAGCTAGAGGAGGAGCAGGAGGAGGAGAAGGAGCAGCTGGAGGAGGAGCAGGAAGAGGGGCAAGAGGAGCTGGAGGAAGAGGAGCAGCTGGGGAGGTGCAGGAAGAGTGGGAGCATCTGGAGAGGGAGAAGCATCCGGAGGAAGAGCAGGAAGAAGAAAACCAATACATCCTTAGCCACGGAGTTAATTAAATATAGTGCTGGCTCTTGGCTGCTAACTTTTTTCTTCCTATCAAGAGCTGTTTCCACCATATGGTATTCATGAGATACTGACAGAGGTCAGTGAACTCTTCCTATAAAGGGCCGGATAGACTCAGTAGGCCATACAGCCTGTTGTAACCCATCATAGCCACTGACAGCACACAGACTAATGTGTGTGGCTGTGTTCCAGTAAAATAGTATTTGTAAAGGCAGGTGGCAGCCCTCATTGGTCCACAAGCCACGGCTTGCTGACGCTGGTCTTGGCTTTTTTTTTTTTTTTCCCCAAACACACCTCTGTGGTAGAGCCAGTGGTTGGTGATTTGGCTCTGGGCTATGCCCTTCAGAGAAAGAATGGAAGGAGAATGGCAACAATGTAAATTAGAACAGAAAGAAACCACCCACGGAGGACTTCCAGAGGAGAGAAGTGGAGGGGAAGGACTGGGAAGTGAAGAGACCAGAAACAACCCCGCTAAACAAGCCTTTCCAGTGCCACAGCAGTCCTCCATGTAGGCTGCTGATGGCTCAGTGGGAAAAAGTGCTTGCCACCAAGCCTGCTGCTCTAAGTTCAACCCTGGGACCCGCATTGAAAAAGAACTGATTCTCTCTCAAGTTGTCTTCTGAAACCCACATGTGCTGTGAACACACGTTCCCTCCCTTCCTCCCTCTCTGCCCCTCTCTCTCACATGCAATAAACAAACAAACAAACACACAAATAAATAAGATTAAAAAGTAGAAGATGCACGGGTGCATATACCACCCGTGTCCAGTGGTGGTACATGTAAGCTTTGCAATCTCCACAGTCGACCTCTCCCTAATTTTGAGGAGATCCAAACTATATATACCTCTTCTAGAACTAAAGTAGACCACAGCAATTCCCACCCCCAATCCTCCCCCTTAGCCACTCAGAGGAAAACCAGCACATTTAACCTCAGCTCACTGTTTAATCCTGTATGTCTGTGTAGCAAGTCAGCAGATGTGGGCAATGAAGGTTCCTCAAGGACAGAGATGGAAAATTAATGTGAGCCCCAAAGTCCTTTGCTCAGACAATGCATAAGGAATAAAAGAGAAAGGACTTGAAGCCATTCGTGGTAGTACACACCTGTAATCCCAGTACCAGTGAGGCTGAGGTAGTAAGATCACGGGTTGAGGCCAGCCTAGGTTACATACTGTCTCAAGAAACAAAAACAAACAGACAAACAAACAAACACAAAACCAGCTAATAGGAACTTCTTAATACCGGCACTGATGGGTTTGCATGGTTTTTCAGTTTAGAATCTAAAGACCTCAGCAGGATAGATCTTCAAAGGCAGTCACAATCTTTTAAAGAGATAGTTTAGATTGGAATTGTGTTTATATGTGTGAGCATGTGCACATGTGTTTAGGTGGCCTCAGATCCCTGAGAGCTGGGGTTATAAGCACTCGTGAGCTATTCACTGTGCCTGCAGGACTTGTGTCTTCTGTGAGAGTAGTATATACTCTAGCACTGAGCCATTTCTCCAGCTTCAAGAGGCTGAAGGTCTGTGGCACCTTTTTGCCTGTAGACTTTGTGTCTTTCAGGTAGGGAATGACCCTTCTCCTTCCAAAGAGGCATGGCTTTCAAAATGCCTAAGGCTCAGATTGTCCAATGAAAATACTGCAAGTGTTCTTCTTAGTCTCATAGTTTTGGGATCACTTGGAAATACGTACAAGGTAAAGAGCCACAAAGGATCTTCTTTAGTGTCCCTTCCAACTCTGAGGTGCTGGCCTGTTCCAACTTCTCAACACTCCACCTTGGAGGGAAGTGGATGTACTTGGAGCCTACAGCTTGATCCAGTTCCCCTTGGTCCTTCTGGGGCAGGGTGACAAGAGGTAAAAACAACTGATAACAGGCACTTTTGATATTCCTGATTACATGACCTGAGTGTGACTTAGAGATAGGTTTGAGACAATTTGCCAGGGTCCTTTTGAGAGCTCAATATGGCAGGGGTAAGGGACTGAAGGTGTAACTTAGAAAGCTACACTAGAAACATTTGTCATTG